>NC_087445.1:42825464-44025464 GCF_036321535.1 Camelus dromedarius | reverse complement strand
CAATATGTCTATTAGATAAATAGTGTGGGGGTAAAATACAATTCATCGTACGGAGATCCGTTGTTAAAACTAGAAACTAGGTTCTAAACGTGCAGAGTAAGGCGTGGTGTCAGGCACTAATTTCCTTCCGAATTTCTCTCCATTTCTAGTAGATATTCTTATTTATCAAGATCTCTTTTTATTGGTACCCTATTCCAAACGGCTCCATTTCTCCCATCCTCATCCTCTAATATATATTCACACTATTTGGGGTCCTAGTTACTTGTTTTTATTAAGGAATCAATCATAGAACTGCTGGAATTAAATATAGACTAAAATCAAAATACTGGAATCCACCACTAAATACTGGGCCTGCATTTAAAGAGGCTGCACTGGACTTGCCCTCATCCAAGTTCTTTCTCTACAAGTATCTGAGGTAAGCTTCAATTCAGAGTTAGTCACATTGGCCAGTTTTCTCAGGCTGACTGGGATTCATTGCTCATGCCTCTCAAGGTCACTGGCACTTTCCGGAGCTGGGGTGGCCGTCTCTGCCCACTGCAGAACCTCAGGCCCCACTGGGCTCACTCTCTGTCTGAAATCCCACACTCGAGGCCAGATGCCAGCCTTCATAGAACATTAGTGGCCTCCATCTCAGTTTTTGAACTGCTCAGATTGAATCCCCATAGACTCTTTCTCAGCTTGAAACCTGATCTTCAACCCCTTTCCCTGACCTGGAGGAACACCTGCCTACTTTAGGCCTCAGTTGCTTCAGCTATAAAATGATACATTTGTCCTTATTCTAAAGCCTTCTTTCTGAGGCTCTAAAATGTGGCAGTTCCTTGAAAATGTTGCTCTTTGCCTGTTTTAATTTTGTAGAGAATTAAAACCACAGCTACTCTTAAAGATAGTAAGTTACACTGGATAAGTAAAGTGTGCTTTTATAGGCAGATTTACAAGGATGGAAGATGACAATATGTTTTAAGATACTAATGATCTACTCTCATGAGAGTCAGGAGATGAAAGGGAATAGAGTTAATAAAATACTAAATGATTCTGACAAATTAAGTTAGCCAAGGTATAGCTGATTAGTCAGTCTCTGAATAAGCCACACATTTCTAAGTCTTTCTTTATTTTTTTGAGAAGTGATCCCAGTGAAGTGAATCCCATGTTCGGTAACTCCACATTCAATAGTTTCGTCTTTAAAAAACAGTTACTGTTGCTGGAAGAAGAAATATTCTCAGTCATAATTGATGTTTAGCTATCAAGTTTGAAATAGACAAATTTGAAATAAATTTATTACTTTGCTGGATCTCAGTTTACTACATTCCAAAGGGAGAAAAACACACAAATATTTATGGAGTCTCAGTCTTTTACACTAAAGTGTGCGATGAATTAGAGTATTATTTGGCCATAAAATTAACAAGCCATAGAAATCACACCATTAGCAAGGTATATAGTGGTAAACAGCAGGCAATGGTAATGATATAAAACAAAATAGACTGTGTATGTTGGCATAACTGCCAATAAAGCAATAATTAAGTGCATTCATATGCATCTTCAGTAGGTAAGCTCTTTGAGGGCAATTGCTATGAATTCTACATGCCTGTCAGGATATTACAGCCCAATTTCTGTGGCCTTAATTCAAAGACTCTGAGAAATGATTATTGTGGGTAAATTCAGATCTTTCCTCAATATAGAATTTGGTCAACTTGCATTCTGAGCAGCAAAATTTCCACAGACCTTTCCCACTGTTTCCTATCCTAAGACAGTGGACTATAAAACCACAGTACATAACTCCCAAGTATTCCAAAGTTACAAATCATTTATCTACCAAGACTCAAAAAAAGCATACAAACTTGCATAGAAAATGAACATGTAACAGTTCATAAATAAACCACAATATAGCCTGCTACACACAGTATATTGACTGTAATGTCCTGAGCCTCTCCCATCCTTAGATAGCCGGAAATTATGACAAAATAATACTTTTCACCTTTGGAAGCCACACCGTCTCCCCTATCAACCACCCCGTTGCTTCCTTAGAGAGAACAGGAAATTAACCTGAATATTACGCAAAAAAAAATAGCATTACTGATATAGAATCTTTGTTTAAAGACAATAATTTCAATGGCAGAAAGAACGTTACCATTGCAGGCTTCAGATAACCTTTACATTTCTCAGATTTCATGCTAAATCATAAAAAGCTATATTGTGTCTGAAGCCAGTTTTTTTTCCCAATAGTCCATTTTATACCAAAGCAATAAATATTGAGCAGTATTTTGGCTCCAAAATCCTAAGCCATTCTGATTATGCCTGAGTGATCATAGGGAAATCACTGGAACCGCCAGAGGACTGGCCAAAATATCAGTGTCTGGCTAGCTTATAAATCATAAATTACACAGAATCTAATTTTATTTTTTTTGCTAAGTAATTCCTGTGAGGCTTTTGGGATGTCAATATAAAGTCCTATAATGTATAACCTTTATCCATAAGAGAGGGAACAATGCCAATCCCCATCACAATCTGATGCTGAAAATCTACTGTAGGGAACAGGACCTGCAAATAGGGTATGAATCACACACATTCACCCATTTGGACAGTCAACAAATATTCATTTTTAAGCCTACTTACATGGCAATAATGTACTGGGCTCTAAGATGCTAAAACATGCCAAATGCTGAAACAGACATACTCAGTTCTGGCCCTCCTGGAACTTATTTCCCAGAGAAGTGCCTTCACTGTAAGTAATCAGGACTCAGTCAATGCTATTATCCTCAGCAGGTAACAAATGAGACAGGTTGCTTAAACAGGCTCCACACTCTTTGTCACTGGCTTTCAATGTTTTTGCTTTCTTTCAGGGGACGTAATCCAAGGGTCAATTTCTCCCATACAGTGAGATTTGGGAAAAATTTACCCAGTGAACAATTCCTTGTGGCCTCACTCTTTTGCGACATTCTCCTCTGTGCTCTTGAACTAAAGAGACCTTGATTAAAGTCAATTGCTCTAATCCTATTATTTTAAAATACGGCTGCTCCCACTTTGAGGATTTCTGCTGGACCAACACAGTTGCAAAGCAGCACTGAAGCAGAAGCAGGTAAATTTCAAAATGACAGCTCTAAAAATATCCACTCTCCTTTTGTTCTCCTCCCATCCCTTTGCTCTGAACACCTCTGCCCTGATGCATTGCCTTTACCCTTCTACGATTACTGCTCCAAAAGGTTTTCCAAGAGCAGAGTGTATTTATGGTTTCATTTGTTCCCAAGTCCTTGGTGGAAAACGACTGCTCCTGATTCTTACTAATTCCACACTCACATCGTTAACACAAAAATCACTATTTTTTTTAAAGTATTTTCCTCAGCTTCATATTTCTTCTGGGCCAACACTTAAAGAATGTTTTCAAAGAAACTGTATTCTCTCCCCATTGCCCTTCTGAGTTTCACTTTCCTACCTCTAGTCTCATTTTCAACCCTTATTAAGGGATGCATCACAAAAATATAAGAAAGTTCTTTGTGCTTTCCCTGTACCAGCCAATTATTCTAGTTTGTTCTGTCTCTAAAGAACAGAATGCGAAGTCAACACAAAGCTGATTATGCGATCTCTTCCAAGGGAAAGCTCTTAGAGTCGTCTATTTACTAATGAAGCTCAGCGTGTATTAGGGTTGACTGAAGCAATCATCAGAAATTTTCATCCCTTAAATTAATGTTTTCCACCAGATGCACATCTTTCATTTTGGATAACATATTTTTTAAGTTCAGGATATAGCTGGACAAAAGAAAAGACAACAACACATTTTTAAGTAATAACACAGTAATATAGCTATCATCTTTCCCTGAGGAATTCAGCCTACTTTATGGACACAATTTAGTACAAACTCATAAGGAAGCTAACAAAGGCCAAAATCACTTCACAACAGCCTAGAAAGGTAAAGGTCAAAAATGATTATTGCCAAGCCCAGGAGACAAAGGCACCTACCAAAAAGAGCACAGGATAGAAAAATTTGGGAGCCTGTGTTCCAATTTCAGTTATTCCTCTAAACATTAGTGTGAGCTGAGAGAACTCAGCCTGCCCTGCTTTTTCCATTTATAAAAACCTACATCGTCCTCTCAGTAGAATGAAATACCAGATCTGAAAAGTTACAGATATCTTTAGGAAAGAAAAAACAAAAATCATGCTTTCTAATCAAAGTGGAATAGTACAGCCAATGGAGACTTAATAAAAACCTGCCTTGTACCAAATTACATAAAGCAATTGGTTTCATGAAATCTACCTTTTGTGGTATATTTATTAGGGCAAGGAATTTAAGGAAATCATAATTAGAGTTACTATTTCATGAATCAAGGTCATTAAATTCAGATTCCAACTTTGACCTTGACCCAGACCTTCAGAGATGTAAGGGGTCCCAATACTTTATATACACCGTACATGTGAGAAATATGACATGCAGACAGACCCTCATATAAATATCCTATATGTAGTAGTTGTATTACAGGGTGCCAAATTTTTTGTCATCATTCCCATCCAGATGTAGACATTTCCCCTAGAATTTGGGCAGGCTTTCCATAGCTTTAAACAATACAGCAACAGTCAGTAAATTATGGCTAGTGGGCCAAATCTAGGCCTCTACCTGCTTTTGTAAATATAGCTTTATTGGAACACAACCATGTTCATTAGTATATGTATTGTCTGTGGCTGTTTTCACATCACAGCAGCAGAGTTGTGTAGTTGCAACAGAGACTATATGGTTTGCAAACCCTAAAATATTGACTGTCTGACACTATAGAAAAAGATCTCCAACTCCTGCAATAGAATATAAGGAAAGTGATGCTTACAACATAGATGCAAAGGCAGATGTTACTCACATAAAGTAAATGGTGAAACAAAAAGTATATTGGCTTAAATATGAACACTAATCTGAGTTCTACCCCTGTGCTAAAACCCAGTAACAGGTTGCATACAGCTACTAAAGGGGTATTTCAGTGCATTTGGTCAAATTCATCCTATAAAATACTATTAATAGTACTGGAAGACAGGATGTGACTGTCTGGACACAGATGAAAACCCCAAGACAGACAACACCAAGGACAAACTGATACTATCTCAGTCCATGGAACAGGTCATCCAAGATAGAACAGGAAATAGATTGTTATCAAGTATATGAAGCCAGAGCCAGCAAGGAATGAGTGATGGATGGTTAGAACAGCCAGGTTTTAAGAACAAAGTCAGGGAGCAGTATGGATTGAAAAGACCTGACAAGAAATATTTCTACATCCTCAGACAATCCTCCCCAAGTTGGCTATTGCAAGGGTGACATTTAACAGATCTTTGATCTATGGAGGACATGAGATTAACAATCTAACCCAATGTGCATGAATTACTCTCCTCAGTGCTATCAGAAATCAGATGGTATCCAAGAAAAAGGCTCAGCAAACTTTTTCTGTAAAGGGTCAGATAGTAAATATTTTGGGTTTTGTGGACCATATATCTCTGCTGCAACTAACCAACTCTGCTGCTGTAGCACAAAAACAGTCATATAGAATACATTAATGAATGAGTATAGTTGTGTTCAAGTAAAAGTTTATTTACAAAACCAGGAGTCAAGCAAGATTTGATCAGTGGGCCATAATTTGCTGACCCCAATTTTAGCTTACTGTTCACATGCTTGAGGAAGTCATGAGACCTTAAGTTCCAGTTCTCATTGTACTACTTTCTACCTGGGTGAATCTGGGATCATTCTTTTATTTACATGGGCCACTGTTATCAGTCAAGGTTCACCAGAGAAACAGAACCAACTGCATGTGTATATAATGTGTGTGGGGAGAGACAGAGACAGAGACAGAGAGAGAGAGAGAAAGAGAGAGGTTGATTTTACACAATTGGTTCACACAATTGTAGAGGCTTGGTAAATTCAAACTCCACAGGTTAGACAGTCTGGAGACCCCGGGAAGAGTTACAGTTCAAACTCTGTCAGTCTTCCGGCAGAATTCCTTCTTGAAAGACGGTCAGTTTTTGTTTTATTAAGAGCTTTAACCGACTGGATGATGCCCACTCATATTATGGCAGGTAATCTGCTATACTCAAAAGTCTACCAATTTAAATGCGAATCTCATCCAAAAACGCCATCACAGAAATACCCAGAATATTTGACCAAATAACTGGGTATGGTGGCCCAGACTAAGTTGATATGTAAAATTAACCATCTCAGCCATAGTTTCCTCATCTTTTAGTGAGAAATTTGATTTATTTGAACTATTTTGATACCTTCCAGAGATAACATTCTACCCTTAATTTTTCACATGGTGGGGGAAAAACTCATTTGCTCAGTCAGATGACACCTAAAAGGATAAAATTTTGTCTTCTCTCTCCAGCCCACCTGGAAGAATGCCACTTATATCTGCTTTAGCTAACACATAACAGGTCTGGAACTGACCTATGCTCCCAGTGAATCCCATGAAATGTTGTTTCATTAAGCAGAGACTTGACTTAGTGAGGTTAGAAGCCAGAAGAGTGTGGTGGGTGAAAAGCTGCCCAAGGATGTAACTTCATGCAGCTGGAAGCAGGAGAGAGGAATGGGCATCTAAAGATATGTGCTCTGAGCCAACACTAATTCCACACATAAGGCTGTAATTCAGGGAGCCAAACTGCTGGGCTTTTTTTCCTTTTCTTCCCCCAAATGGAGACTAATAAAGCACACTGGGAAAGGATGAGAATTAGTCATCACAGACAAGTTGCTTTTTAGAGATGATCTCTCAAATGATTTGACACAGTGTACACTATGACTTGGCTCCAAAAATCATAAACCAGAGCCTTTCATTCCAAGTCCCTCCTCAAATATCCATAATAGGTAGAAATTTGGCATCAATAGTTTTTGAGATCTCCCCAGGCAATTATAATACACAACCAGGGTTGAGAACCATCAACATATTCAATTCTAAACACATAATAGAGATGTAGAGAGAATCTAAATTGAACTTTTAGCTAAACTGTAAAATAAGCTCTGACTTGACTGGCTGGAGCTAGACAAAGGCTATGGATTTAATGAAATGAGAAAATAAAGAACACCAGGGAGAAAACTAAATGCTTTACACCTGTGCTTGGCTAACTGCTACTCAGCTAATTCAGACAATCTCATAGCACTTGAACCCTGAAATTTCTTAGTTCTGTTTAAAAAAGTAACTGTTCAAGTAAATGAACTCTGAGAATTATCTAAATCATAAATGAAAAATAAGAAATCTTATTTTCTGTGTTAGCTGCTTTCATATATACTGTTTCTTTCACGATATAAACTAGATGTCTTTCTTTCCATTTCATGTTTGAGGAAAACAAGGCTAAAAAAAGCTCAGTAATTTTCTCAAGGCCACTTATTAAGGGTATGGTAACAGAATAATGGCTCTTAAAGATGCCCTCACCCTAATCCCTAGAACCTATAAATATGTTATCTTACATGGCAAAAAGGACTTCGCAGATATAACTAAAATTATAGACCGTATCCTGGCTTATCTCACAGAATAAATCTAATTGTATGAATCCTTAAAAGCAGAATACCATTCCCAACTGTAGAACGAGAAAGAGAGATGGCATAATAGAAGTGGGACCAAAGAGATGCAACATGGCTGGCTTTGAAGATACAGAAAAGGGGATTCTGAGTTAAGGACAAGTAACCTCCAGAAGCTTGTAAAGTCCAGGAAATACATCCACCCCTAAGAGCCTCCAGAAAGGAATGCAATCCTGCCAAACCCTTTATTTTAGCCAGTTGAGACCAATGTCAGATATGTAAGATAATCAATTCATGTTGTTTTGGGTCACTAAATTTGTGGTAATTTGTATGAAAGCAATAGAAAACAAATACAGAGGTCTTACAGGAGCCAGTCTATATATTTAGATTTAAGCATTTCTAAAATGGAGTCTAACATCTTGTGATTGACCACAGCAGCAGCTTCAATGGCACCATCACACACCTGAGGCAAAAGCAGCCTAATACAAAGCAGTGACAGCAGTGATTCACTGCCCTACACTTTGGGTAGACAAGGACTTGATCTACTATAGCCTGAATGAGAACTCATCCTCTTGATCCACACTAGCATAATCTGCTAGCATCTGCTGTGCCAACAGGCCAACATATACAAACCCTCCAACTTGCAGCATTAAGTGACCCAGGCTTAGTGTCTCCTGAATCTCATACCCAATAGCACTTGGAAGTGTAGCTAGCACCTACTGTTCTGCAAACATAAAAATAGTAACAACAGAAGACTGAGAACTTCAGAAAGAAAAGGGGAACAACAGAATGGGAAAACAGTATAGGTAAATATAATAGACTATCATTCACCTCATGTGTTTCTTAAATTCTATTTGATGGTTAAAGCAAAAATTATGACACCATTTGATGTGGTTCTCAATGTATATAAAGGAAATACTTTAAAGTAGGGAAGTTTAACCTAAATGGAAATAAAATTTTGAAACTTCACCTGAAGTAATAAAACACTGATTCCAATAGGCTGTAAGTTACACATGTATAGTGTAATGCCAAAAGTGACCACCAAGAAAACTATACAAAATATACTCAAATGATTAAAAATAATTCCATTTTAATTTATAAAATGTTTAGGCAACCCATGGGAAGGCAAAATAAGAGAAACAGGATTGAGAAACAATGGTAACAAACAGAAAATAAAACAAAAAATAAAATGGCAGATCTAATCTTTAACACAGCAATAGTACATTAATTGTAAATGATCTACATACCCAATTCAAAGACAGACTGGAAGAGTAGGTTAAAAAATAGTAAGCATGATCCAACTATCTACTGTCTATATGAAACTTACTTCAAACATCATGATATAGGTAGTTCAAAGTAAAAGGATGGTAAAGATCTAACATGTGAACATTAATCAGAAAAAGCAGGAGTCGCTGTATTTATATCAGATAAAGTAGAATTCAGAGCAAAGGAAATTATTAGGGACAAAGAGGGTCAACACATAAACAAGGTTAATCCATCTAGATGATCTAGTGATAATAAATGTGTGTGCACGAAATAACATATCTTTAAAATACATGAGGCAAACGCTGAAAGAGCTAAAAGGAGACATTTTTAAATCCACAATTATTTGATACTTCAACACGGTAACTGATAGAACTACCAGTCAGAAAATCAGCAAGGATATGGGAGAACTGAACAATACCGTCTATCAACAAGATATAATAGACATTTAAAGAACACTCTGCTCAACAAGAGCAGAACACATATTCAAGTGTCTATGGAACATTCACTTATAGACCATATACTGAGTTATAAAACATAGATTAGCAGATTTAAAAGAATTAAAATTAGAGAGTATGTTCTCTAGCCATAATGGAATCAGACTAGAAATCAGTAACAGAAAGACAACAAGAAAATCTTTCAGCACATGAAAACTAAACAATTCCAAGTAACCCATGGCTCAAAAAGGAAGCCTCAAGGGAAAAATTTTTAAATGCATAGTATAAAAGAAAATGAAGATACAACAGATCAAAATTTGTAGAATGAAGCTAACGCAATACTGAAGGGTAAGTTTATAGCACTAAATTGGGAAAGAGAAAATATTTCAAAGCAACAATCTAATTTTCTATATTAAAATAAAAGGAAGAGAAAAAACACAAAGCAAGCAGAAAGAAGGAAATAATAAAGACAAATAGAAATCCATGAGATTGAAAACAGGAAAGTAGGGAAAAAATCAATCAAAAAAGGATGGTTCTTTGAAATAATCTAATCAATAAAGATCTCACAAGACGGACAAAGATAAAAAGAGAGAGGGAATAAATCACAAATATCAGAAAATTCAACCAGGGCTATCATGACTTATCCTGCAGGATAATAAAGGACAGTTATCACAAACAAGTCTATATGATAAATTCAAAAATGTAAAACAAATGGACCAACACTTCTAAAAGCCAAACTACCAAAATTCAGCCAAGATGAAATAGATATCTGAATTTTCCCATAACCATTAGAAACACTGAATTAATTTTAAAACTCCCAAAAGAAATATACAGGCTTAGATGTTTCACTTTTACCCAAGATTTAAAGAATCAACACCAACTTTACAATATTTTATAAGAAATAGAAGTAGAGGGAACACTTCTTAATTCATTTTATGAGGCCAGTATTACCTTGATACCAAAACTAGACAGAGATAGTATAGAAAGAAGAAAACTACAGACCATTTTTTATAAAATTAGGTGTAAAAATCCTCAACCAAATATTATCAAATTAAATACAGAAATACATAAGAATAATAATACACCAAGACCAAGTGGAATTTATTCCAGTTATGCAAAGTTGGTTAAATATTTGAAAATCAATTATGTAATCTGCCATATCCAATAGATTAAGGGGGGAAAATCATATGGTCATATCCATTAATGCTGAGAAAGCATTTCACAAAATCCAATCCTATTCATGACTTAACCAAATAAAACAAACAAACAAACAAAAAACTCTAAGGAAATTAGGAATAGAAAGGAAACAAACAAACTTATTAAGATGATCTACAAACAACCTATACTGACCTTATATTTGTGAAAAACTGAAATGCTTTCTCTATAAGATTAGAAACAAGGCAGTGGTATCTGCTCTGACCACTTTTATTAAATGTTACTTGGTGGTTCTAGCCAACAAAATAAAGCAAAACTAAATAAATAAACTTAAGTGTTACATTTTCAAAAATTTTACTAAAAGGTAAAAGGACTGTTCCTATGATGTTGAATAAGAAGGAATATGTTCTATTAAATACTGAACAGGAATATACTTTATTATGTTGAATAAAGAGAAATAAAACTATCTGCAGATGACATGATAATCTAAACGGAGAAAATACTAAGGAATCTAAGAAAGCTTATAAAATAATATTACTTTGTAAATGTTTTAGAGTGCAAGATTTTATCAACTTTATTACTATATCAATTTTATCAACTTTATTACTATCTATTAATAACAACCACATATTAAAATATGTGATGCCACTTATAATTGATCTAGATAAAATAAATATTTATATATATGCCTGATAAGACATTTATAGGATCTCTATGCTGAAAATTACAAAATGCTGATGAAGGAAATTTTAGTAAGTCCCAAACAAATGGGGAGATATACCTTGTTAATGAGTTAGAAGACAATATAGTAAAATGCCAATTCTCCCCAAGTTAATAAGCTTACCACAATTACTCTTAAAATACCCTCAAGGTTTTGTGGATATAGAAAAGCTTATTCTAAATTTATATAGTAAGGAGAGGCCAAAGAATAGCTAAAACAATCTTAAAAGAGAAGATTAAAATGGGAGGAATTAACCTACCCAATTTCAAGATTTTGCAATAATGGAGGATACACATATAGGTCAATGGAACAGAACAGAGAACCCAGAAACCACATAAATACATTTAACTGATTTTGACAACAGAGCAAAAGCAATTAATGAAGGAAGGATAGGCTTTTCCAAACAATGGTACTGAAACAACTGGACATACCTAGACCAAAAAATGAACCTCAACCTAAACTTCCACACCTCATACAAAATACAATCAAAGTGGATCATAACCTTAAATGCAAAAGCAGGAAATTTTTAGGAAAAAAATAGGAGAAAATCTTTGACATCTAGAACTAAGTGAGTAATTCTTAGACTTGATCCCAAAAGTATGATCCGTAAAAGCAAAAACTGATAAATTGGATTTCATCAAAATGAATTAAAATTGCTTCAAAGAATATCCTTTTAAGTGGATAAAAAAGTCAATTTACACACTGGGAAAACATTTTAAAATCCCATATAAGACAAATGACTTGTACCTACAATATACAAAGAACTCTCAAAACTCAACTTAAAATCCAATTAGAAAATGGGCAGAAGATATGAACAGCCATTTCATGGAAGAGAATATACACATGACATATAAGCATATAAAAAGATGTTCAACATCATTAGCCATTAAGGAAATGCAAATTAAGACCATCATGAGGTATCAGAGAATAGCTAAAATTAAAATATAGTGACAACATCAAATGCTGGAAAAATTGTGGAAAATGTGGGAAAACTGGATCACAATCACTGGTGGGAATATAAAATGGTTTAGCCACTCTCTTTTAAACCTAAAATAGATTCACCCTACAACTCAGCAATTGAACTCTCAAGCCTTTATCCAAAAAAAATTAAAACTTAAGTTCTGGCAGAAACTTAGGACACACAAATGTTCATAGCAGTTTTATTTGTAATGGGCCCAGACTGGAAACTACCCCAATGTCCTTCAATGGGTGAGTGTTTAAACAATTGTGGTAAACTCTTCCAACAGACTACTACTTAGCAACAAAAAGGAATAAATTAATTGATACATGAAAAAATTGAAATGAACTTCAATGGAATGATGCTGAGTGAAAAATTTTACAAAGCCAATCTCAAAAGATTAAGTAATTCATGATCAAGTTTATATATCATTCTTAAAATAACAAAACTGTAGAGATAGAGAAGTTGCCAAGGGTTAGAGTTAGGGGTAGAAGGTTAGTGTGACTATACATGGTTAACAGGAAGGAACTTTGTGGTGATGGTACAGTTCTTTATCTTGATTGTGGTGTGGTTATATTAACTTACATGTATAATAAAATTTGTAAAAACTATATAAACACATATGAATGCCTATATAACTGGTGAAATCTGAATAAGCTCTGTGGACTGTACCAATGTCAATTTCCTGGTGTTAATACTGTACTACATTTATGTAAGATGTTAACTTTGAGGGAGGCAGGGTGAAATGTACATGGAGTTACCTGTACCCTGTAACTTCTTGTAACTCTAAAATACTACAATATTTTAAATTTTTAAAAAGTGGGTCCAGCCTAGGATGTAGCAATGGGTATGGAAAGGGTTAGACAGGTTCATGTCAGAGCAACTAAATAAACTGTAGAATAAAAGCCAAGTTTCAATAGCAGGAGGCTTTCATGGTCCCAACACAAATAACACAGTAATCTTGACTTTAATCCCTAAAGACTTTTTAAAACAATTCCTAAAAGAAAGTGTCCAGATATTTAGCAATGGCAGTAGGTTACAGAGGTACAGCTTCCCAAAATGAGAACTTTAAAAGTGATCGTACTAATGCAATGTATTTGTTAGCTTTAAAAAGGGCAGTAACAACACTTAAACAGTACATATCTTAGCCAAATTATTCTGGGTATCCAACTATACCAGAGGGGCAGCAGGATTTTCTGTACATTCAATCTTAAAGACAGTAAATCTTATAATAAGACAGTTAAAAAAAAAAGACGTAAGTCTCAGCTACAGTTGGATCTTCTCATAGGAAGATGAGGATAAAATAAGTAGCAGTGGTTCAAAAGGTTAAACAGAGGTTCTTAAATTTAGCTGCGCATTAGAATCATCTGAAGAACTTTTTGAAAATCGTCACACCCAGGATTCTGGGCCAATAAAATCACAATCTCTGATTCTCTGAGAGTGAGTTCAAATTTTAAAATCATTTTAAAGTTCCTCAGAGGATGCCAACGTCTAGCCAGAATCAAGAACCAGCAAACCAAGCAAAAGGGAATGTTTCTACAAAGATCTCTTAATAATAAATAAGACCTTTCACCTAAGCAGATTTACCCCCCCCCCCCAAAATGGGTAAAGAAGGCTAGATGTTGTCCACACTTGCTTAACTTTAATTAGCACTTGTGATTTGTCCAAAACCTGGGTCATGTTACCTCTAAATTTCATGTTATTTTGTAAGATTTTCAAACCCAGGGCTAAGAGATTTCCCAGGATGAGGTTGTAAATGCTCACACAGGGGAAGTCCCTGGCAAACCAGGACAGCCTGTCATTCTATGTTGAAATTAAAGCATTTTAAGTAATCCTGCTACTACTTTCAGATACTAGTCTCTGCCAACCAGTGGAAAAAAAGGCATTCTCTATTACCACCACAGCAAATGCTGCTGTACTTGCCTTAGTTAGTCCAAATCTTTTCCAAGTGACACACCTCCTTCCCCTCGTGGTGGACATATTGGCCCTCTGACAGTGCAGATGTTCTCAAAGCTTACGGTGAACGAAAATCATCTGGAGGGCCTGTTATAACAGAGACTGGTGAGCCCCAGCAGAGTTGCTGATTCCACAGATCTGGGGCAAGACTTGAATTTCTAACACATTATCAAGTGATACTGGTAAAGCTGGTCAGGTGACCGTATTTTGAGAACCATTGTTTTAGGGGCTTGGAGTGTTAAGAAAGTAATGGAAGAATTCCTTCCCAGAACTAGATTCTAATATCACCAACTGTTTTTGGGGTGAGGGGTAAGTTTTATTGTACTTCTTACTCATTTATATCAGAGCCTATCTGAAACACAAGCAGAATAAAGAGAAAAAAAGAAAATATATATATATACACTCTCATGTCTTTTTAACATATGAATTGCTTCTACTTCATCTGTGTGAAATAAGTCTGTTCCCCTATTGGACTGGTTCTCAAACTTTGCTGCTCATTTGAATTACCTAAAGAGCTTTGAAAAACACTGGTGTCAGAGTCCCACCCTTAGAGATTTTGATTTAATAGGTCAAGAGAGGAGTGTGGACACTGGGATTTCTCAGAGTTCCCCCAAGTGATTCTAATGTGCAGCAAATTTGTGAACTGCCATTTGGCTTCAATCCAGCTAGTGATCAGATATTAAATCTAAGACATATAGGCTATTTATTGCTTGAGCCCTGTTGCTAAGTGTATTCCATTTTCTTCCTCCTGGAAAATGATTGACAGTTATGTCACTTCTCTGAAATGGATTGCAAATTCCAATTAGCTTGAACAGGGGAGGGAGTAAGGGGTGAATGCAATAATGTGTATCATTTACGTACTGCCTTAAGTGTATGGCTAGAAGCTTCTGCAATTGAGATCTGCTCTACCCTTCATGCTAATGGTTATGCAGCTGTAAACTTTATAAGCCCATAAGTAGACAGCATCACAAAGTATTTACCCCTCTCCACTGGCCCAGTCTCAAGCTCCACTCCCTTTCTCCAACACACACATGTACATTTATGTGCTAGAGAGCGAAATAAACATATTGACCTTCAATTCTTCTCCTTTTCAGCTTCCCTCTTATCAGGAGATGTCAGCATTTAGTTCAGGGACAAATGCTTGCCTCTTGGTGAGTAATGCAGACAATGCCTCCAAGAGACAAACAGCCCTTAGGGAGGGAGAAAAAGTCTTTCAAAAATGTTGACACTCAAAGAAGGTATTTTTCAGTCATCTCAGCTTAGAGGTCAAATATCCAAAATAAAAATGGTTTAAAAAAAGAAGAAAGGAAAGAAGAAATATAACTTTCTTTTCTCACTATAATAAGGCAAACTTCCCTAAAAAATTTTAAACCTTATATTCTCTTTCCTAATCAAAGTGTGCTTTCCCAATTTTAACTATTCCTCTTATTTCTTATCTTATTCATGATGTTTAGTTATTGAAATAGCACATGACTGAAAACAGAAGCTAACCTCCTGCCCAATGTGAATTAAATCCTCTTTTCTTAGGACCTCCCTTCGATGTACAATGTTGGGTTTGCCAATATAATTATTTTCTCTGAAATTATTTTCTCTGAAGTGTTTTGCCTTTTCAACATAGTTAAAACTATAACAAACATATGATGCCACTACAGTGATTTTCTTCATCCATGTAATTTTGAAATTTAACGGTGTGTTTTTTACATTCTAATGAACTGAATAATACCTTTGCAAGGATAGAAAAATAAAATAAATCCATAATATTCAAGTGTGGTTTGCCCCTGGGGTGGATTACCATAATGGGGGGATATTTGAGCCCTTCCCCAAGTCATTAAAAAACCTCCAGCAAACAGCCCCTCATCCTCCCTAGGGGGTGGTGGAAAAGGATCTTTAATCATAATAATCCTGGGGGGAGGGGTGGAATCTCAGAAATAAGACATCTGCTTCTGTGCTTTGTTGTTTTGCAGAACAGCAATGATTGCTTTAGCAGCTTCTATTGCCATATGTGTACAACAAGTAAATGAACATAAAATTGAATGAACACATAAAAGAAGGATAAACCCACCCAGCTTAACAAATCCACTCTCTCACCTGCTGTGCCCTGAAACATGAAAAAAGGGATCACTGGATCATAAGGATTAATAAAATAACAGTCTCTGTTAACAATATTGACAGGAGGTATACGGATAATTTGTCTGCTTAATTCTTAACAGTGAACTCTTCCACCACTTTTCAGGGAATAAAAATTACCTATACATTTGCCTTAGAGGAAATCAAAAGTTAACAGTCCAAACATTTTTTAAAATTTTGTTTTCTATCCAGTTGGATATGAAATGCATAACTGAGTTTTCTTCATCATTCATTATAGTCAATGTGGAAAACATCAGGGTTGTGAGTTTCAATGCATTAAGATCAGAAATTTTAAAATTGGTCTTCTTAAACCATTAATAATTAACCAATATTGTGTATAATGTTAAAATCTTAGAGGCTCTTTTTGATATTTAAAAAGTTCTGAAAATATTAGCTAATTTCTCATCACATTTCTCACACCTCAAACCTGGGTATTATTAAAAGCTCTTAATATTTGTCAATGAATAAATGTTAATTCTAACTGCTGCAGCAAAGTCATACTATTGTTAAAACAAGTCTTATTTTGGATTTATCAAAACAGGATGGAAGTAGAAGATTTCTGTCTTTTAACTATGGTGATAATTAAATGCATAAAATAAATGACATTTCATATATTATTGGTCATTCTAAAATGTAATTAATATCCTTACTTTCACTAGTCTAGCTTCTCATATGTTTCCACTCTAACAAGGTGGATACAAGCACAGGCGATAAATCCAAGATCCAGGTTCAAGTTCATGGCTATCACTTACTGTCTATGTGACTTTGGGCAAGTTATTTAACCAATACAGGCCTTCATTTTCTCCTTTATAAAATGCTGCTCATAATAATCACCAGCCTCACATACATATATTATAAAGGTTAAATAAAAGAATGAATTCAAACTGCTTAGTATAGGGCCAATCATATAGTAAGTAACCAAAGAGTGTTGCTTGACACAGTTATTGTATCTTCCCCAACAGACTTCCCTTTGCAATTTTTTGTTCACTTAAATATCTTTCTTCTTCAACATCACCTATGTCCCTATATTCATCTAGTTCATCTTACTTTCCTGTTAAAAAACTACCTTCTGCCTAATTTCTAATTATTCATGACTTCTATAAACCTTCTTTCTTACCTCCTCTCAACCACTATATACAAGGCATATTTACTTAGACGCTAATGAAGCTTAAGCTTCAGGGTTCCACACCTCTATGGGTTCCTTTTTAGGTCCTAGGAAGAGCCCTAGACATTAGCTCATGAAATCAAGTGTTTTTCAAAGGTGAGATACTTTGACTTCAATCAAATAAGACCACTGTCTCTTTTTTTTTTTTTCCCCAGTTTTCCCCTCTATTATATTCCCCTTATGTTACATCATATTGGAATGATCGCAGGCTTTTTTGAAATCTGGCTAAGGGAAAGACTGAGTTGAGGCTATTATGTGATTTTTCAGACACTACCATGTGTAATTGACTATAAACTGTCCCATTATAGGAATGACTTCCAGAGATACTCCTACTGCCTACTCTACTGAATTAACTAGCACAACACACAGAAGCACAAAAACAAAAGCAACTTTATAACATGGCCATGTCCTACGGTTCACAGCTCTGAAAGGATGTGAGTTTGAAGAAGAAAAAAAGAACTGAAAAGTGTGAAGCCAGAAGCTATTCTGTGGAAAATCATTTCAATCATCAGGCATGTAAAATGTAAGTAAAAGATTCAGTTCTCATCAATGCTTAGTCAAAACAGAAATTTCCTTCTGTCAAGAATATACTCCATCAATAAGGAGTATATGTTTGTGTACCTATACATAAAATGGAACTGTGTCAGAGTTATCAGAGTTCCTGTAATGCACAAGCCTGTAACAGTACTGAAATCAATAATGCAATTTTAACAGTATTTATGAGAAAGTAATTCATACAGGTTTTCTCAAATTTAAGAAAGAAAATTAATGTGACATTATCAATAACAATTTGTGAAGCTGAAGTAAACTTTTCTAAACTATTAATAACTAAAAGCAAATTCTAACCAACCATATTAAAAATCTGCCTATAAACTACAAAGTTTACTTCTTAAAACTTTATTTCTAAAATACATAAATCATCATATGAGGAGGCAATTAAAGAATACGTAGCTATTTATTAAAGAGTGGGGAAAACGTTTTATAGAGATATATTAGGCTGTAGTTAATTTTTAAATGTTATTTTTCTAGATTTTGTGATATCTATAATATTTGACAGCATTTTAAAAACTGTAATTTGAAGAGCTGTTACTTCCAGGTAGGATGAACTATTTTGAAGCAAAACAAAGTTTCCACTGAGAAAAACAAACAAAACATAAATAAATAAAATGGCCAATATTCCATCAAAAAGTTCTACACATACCAAGACATAGAATTATATGACTAAAAGTAGAAGAATGGACAGTACAAAAATATTTATACATGGCATATATGTGTCTTTATCAGGAAAAGACTTTAAAATCATCAGAATTAATATGTTCAGGAAAACAGACCTAAATATCAAAAATGGATAAAAAGATGAAGAATTTTACCAAAGAATTGTAATATATGAAAAATAATCAAATGGACATTCTAAAATCAAAAGTATAATAGCTGAATTTGAGAAGTCAATAGACTGATTTAGGAGCAGAAAACATGGTTAGAGAACTGATATGTCTCTCAGAAACCAGAGAGGAAGTAAAATGGCAAACACAGGAAGGAGCATAAAAGACTTGTGCAACATGGGAGAAAGGTTGAACAAAAGCATAGATGAAGTTTGAAAAAAGGAGAATGGAAGATAATTTGAAGATAAGATGGCCAGAATTTTTCCAAAAGTGATGAAAGCCTCCAATGCATAGATTTAAGAAGTTATGTAAACCCTGAGTAGGATAAATAAATACATATGAAATTATAACTAGGCACATCATAACAATAATCCTTGAAATCAAAGAGAAAAACCTTAAAGCATCTTGGGATGGGGAGAGGGGAGGAAGATACAATGCCTTCAAATTGACAGCAAAAAAACCTGGAAGTTGAGTTTTCAATAGAGATAATGGGGGCCATAAGAAAATGCAATATATATCCAGGTGATGAAAAGAAAAAAGCCAAACTGGAATTTTTTTTAAACCAAACTAACAAACAACATCCTTCAAAAATTAGAGTGGAATGAAGACAATTTCAGAGAATGGTAACTTGAGAGAATTTATCATGAGTAATCGTTTATCAAAAGAAATACTCAGTGGAGTTATTGTGAAGGAAAAGAAAGGTCCCAGATAAAAATATGAAATGAGGAAGACTAGGAAAATATGTAGGTAAATGTAAATAGATTTTGACATTTTGACTACATAAACCAAATAACACCTTATGGGTTTCAAAATATATGTAGGCAGAAATGCATAAAACAAAATAAAAGAACAGGAGTAGGAAAACGAACGTGAAAGTATTCCAAATTTATAGATTTCTCATAGAAATGATAAAAGAAATAATAAACTGTAATAGCTCTAGTTTGCATGTAAAGAATCCTAAAACTGCCATGTAAAGGAATGCATAATAAATTGCAATTAAAAATTTGAGGGAAAGTGAAATTTTAAAATGTATTTTATTAATTCAAACATGGGTAAGATAAAAAGTAAAAGGACCTGAAAACATCAGAGGATGAAAAATAAACTACTAGCTATTGATCCAAACAATCCAATGACAATAAAAATAATAAATGAACTAAATATATCATGTCCAAGCCTAAGGTTGTAATACTGAATTTTTAAAAACCTCACAAAGTTATTTTTGCTGTTTAGAAGTGATTTGTTTTTATTATAAAGACACACAATAATTATATATACATATGAATCAGAAGACTGACTATTATATACCATACAAGAAAGAAAAGAAAGCACACAATACTGAGTGAAGCTATTTTACTATCAAAGTAAACTTTAAGAAAAATGTATTTACTGAATATATATCCAATATAAATGTTGAAAATACACTGGAAATATATCAAAACCATAAATCTATAGGCACTCAATAACAGATTTCAATACATACAAAGCAAATATTTAAAACTAAAACAAATAGGCACATCAACAATCTTAACAGATATGAATACACTTCTCTTAATAGCTGATAGAACAAGCAAACTATCAGTTACTATATGAAAGACCTAACAAAATAATTTTTAAGTGACCTAATTACATTACGTAAAACAGTGTAGACAGCTAGTATATAATACACATTCTTTGCAAGTGCACACAATTACCAAATTTAAACTATGTAGTTTCAGCAATTAACTGTCAATAAATATGAAACCACTGAAATCAATTATAGGATATTATCTAACCACAGCAAACTAAATCAGTAACTACATACATCTAGGAAATCCTCAAATTCTTGGAAACGAGTAATAAACTCTCAAAATAAACCTTCCTGAGTCAAAGGAAAAGTAACAACAAAAATCTTAAAAAGATGTTAACCAATGATAATAAGGGTAGAATTTATTAAAATTTGTGTACTTCAGTAAGAGCTACATTAAAATAAGATTTAAAAACAAATGCACAGATAGATGATGGATTGAAAATGAAAATCAGTGATCTAATTCTTCAGCTAAAGAAACTAGAAAAAGAACAGCAAATTAAACTTAAATTAAAAGAAAGGACAATTACAAGAACTTTCTGCTTTTTAATAAATGAAACAAAACAGTTTTCAGACACTGAACAGCTGGCTGTATAGAACTGTTATACCAGAGAAAAGGGAAACAAACCAAAAGAGCCCTATGATTGCACCAGTTTGCTGTCCAGGGCTAGTTTCTAGACTGCTAAGCAGAGAGAGGCTAGCCAAACAAAGCCTGGAGGAAATGCTGAGTTGAAAAGAGAGATCGTATCTCCAGGAAACCAAAGGGGCTAGAATTTGTGGATCTGTCTACTGGAAAGCAGGGGGCTGTAACAAAGAACTATAAGATGTGTACAGTTCTTGAATATTTAGCTGAATATTTACCTGCACACGCGTGAGAGGAAACTACTGAAGATCAGGGAAACAATCATTAGAACAGAATAAGCAAAATAACTTCCAAACATCACATGAGTGTAGGAATAGTTTGTGTACATCCAGCCAATGTAGAAAATCACCTTGTAATATAATGGGCATCAGATAGCATCCACAAAAGGAAATAATTTAGCCATATACTAAAGTGTTTTCTGTGATCTACTCTAAAAAGTTTAAAAGCATGCCTTGGAAAGATTGAACTGTTTCCAAGTAACTTAACTACATGTCAGTATAATATTCAACATCTACCAAAGGAGTACAATAAAAGCCAACAACATAAAATTTGCATTGTCCAATATGCAGTAAAAATTTCCTGGCTTGCAAAAGAGCAAAACAGGAAAACAAAAACAAAAACGAAAACAAAAACAAAAATCAACTGAGAGAAGAATCAATCAATAGGAACAGGTTCAGAAATAATACAGATGATAGAAGCAGCTACTATAAATATGCTCCATATATTCAAGAAGGTAGAAAAATAAGCATGAAGAGAGAAAAAGAGAAAACTTTTAGATTCAAATAAAAATTCCAGAGATTAAAAATACAATACCTCAAATGAAAGATTATCAGCACACTACACCACAGAATAAAGATCAGTGAACTTGAAGATACAGCAATAGAAATTATCCAAAATAAAGCACACAGAGGAAAAAGATTAACTCTTGGTTGATGAAAATATTCTATATTGTGATAGGATTAGAATTAAAAGGAAAAATAAACATAGAATACTTAAAATATTTAATTAAAAAATAAAAAAGGAAGAATGCACAGTGACAAAAATACATGAATTAAAACAAATAGGAAAAGAGCAGACCTTAATATAAATGTATCAAGAATTACATTAAATGTAAATGTACTAAATGATCAAATTAAAAGGCAAAGATTGTCAGGCTCAATTTAAAAAGCCAGAACTAACCACATGCTATCTACACAGATTTCACTCTCTTACAAAGACACAAATGATTATTTGTAAAATGATGGAAAAGCTATACCGCACAAAAGTAAACATGTATAAGCCAGAAGGGTTATTTATACTAATATCAGTCATAAAAGACTTCAGGAAAAGAAGTACTCATCACTGGAGGCAGAGAATGACCTTTCATAATGATGCAAAGGTCAATGAACCAGAAAGATATAACAATTATAAATGAGTATGTGCTTAATAATAGAGCTTCAAAATATATGATGCAAATACTTAGAGCCAAAAGTAGAACTAGACAAATACATAACAGTTTTAGACTTAAACACAACATTCTCAGTAATTGCACAAGCAAAAATAAGTAAACAAAAGCTTTGAATGATATTATCAACCACTTAACTTACTTGACATTTATAAAACACTACATCCAATAACTGCAAAGTACATATCCGTTTCAACTGGAAATAGACTACTAAACAACATAAATCTTATGCTGACCAGGAAGAGACAGGAAGCTGGAAGAACTCTACAGGTAAATTTACCATTCTTCCTTCTTCCCAACAGAATGTTCTGACAAGCTTTAGTTCCCTAAGGGCCTCCCTGGAGACATCCCTCATGACAGACTGACTGCTTGTCTTTTCTTGTGAAGCTAGGTAATGTATCAGAGTGTGTTGCTTCTCCTTCATTCCTGCGTCACTTTACTTTTTTCTCACTATTGTTGCATTGAGTTTGTACCTTCCATGCAAGCTTTGCCTCAGGCTCAGAGAGCTGTAACAAAGATAGTACTAATAGTATCATCAGCTGCCATTACTAAGCATTTACTCTGTGCCAGACATTGGTTGTTCAGACAAATGGAGTGCAAGATGAAAAGCACATGCTTACATTGAGAATTCACATTCTAGTGAGACACGAATTGATATAAAACAACCACAAAACTACTGACTGTAATTAGAACCTTCAAATCTATCAGAACTTATTTACAAAAGATCAAAATTCTCACTAATTGTGACATGCAAGTGCACCAGTAATTTTTTATTTCATATCCTCTCACTGTAAGTCTGATTATTTTCCCATTCCCAGATTTAAACAGCCAACAATACATTACTGATCTAATACTGATATAAGAGAGGTTTCTCAGCTGGGAAGCTATCATCAATATTCTAAGTTAAGAAATTGGTCATAGATTGGTGTATAAAAACATCGGACATTTATTGATTAGGGGAGAAAGGAGACCTCAATTCCCTGTACAATATTCCACTTCTTTATAAAAACTTTTCATTGCTTTGAGTGGGCCAGAGCAAATCAGGCAGTAGCTTTGCGCTCTGTCAGTGTGGTCACTGACCTACAGTATTTAAGTCATTAATCTATAAAGTGCTTGGGAGTACATGGAATACAGAAGTATTTGATTTTATATATTGCCTCTTACACCCTGTGTTTCCCCAAGCAATTTGCAAAGTCATTAATTTAATTAAATTATTGGGCACACAATGACTTTGCAAGCAAAAGGAAAGTGCAGATACACTTAATAGTTTACATAAATGTTACATTTATTCCTGGAAAGAAAATATTAGATTCATGTATTTGATAAATATTTGTTGAAATCACACCATGTTCTACACATTAGTCTAAGCACTAAAATATTATGTATGGTGGTAATGAAATGAAATTAAAAATAAATGAATAAATAAACAAATCAGGTAAAGTGGAAAATAGCTTTAGGCAGGTATTCAAGAAAGGGCTCCATGTGAATGTGGCATTTGAGCTGAAACCTGAACAAGGAAGAAGAGGCTGCCTGTGAATATCCAGGGAAAAAGTATTCTAGGCAGAAGGGACTACTGCCTTGTTTTTCAAACTATCTTCAAGTGCCCCTGAGAGGCAGAAATAAATATCCATCTATCCGGAAATATATATCCATCCAGTATCCTGAGCTCTACCACTGACTGACTCTGTGTAAACAAATTGCTCAGTATTTCTCCATTATAAACATGAAAGATATTCAACGTTCTTTTCCCTTTCCTATGTTATCAATAAAATTTAGGTTGGCAATTGTCCTGAAAAAGAGGAAAGCTACTTTCCTAGAGTTCTGGTCAAATAAAGACATCATGTGTAAGCTGACCTGACCCTAAATGAATGGGCTAATAGTACACTGTTCACTTTGGCCAAAATCCATAGCCATTTTAGTTGTGGGACATCATCATCTCAAAATAGTTGAAAATATTTAGCATACCCTCTTTTCTATACAATGTACTGGTCGCCAGATGAAGTACAAAGGTAAATCATACCTGCTCCCTATTCCTAAAGTAGCTCCAAGTCTAACGGAAAAGGCAGACACAACAACAACAACAACAACAAATTATTATAGTGCAATGTTGCCTAGAATGTGCAATGAGAGCACAGAAGGGAAAATATACTAATTCACCCCCTGCTGCAGGAGAAAGGAAGGCAAAATATAAATGCTATTTGATGAGCATCAAAGGATAAGGAAACATTAACCAGTTGGAGAAGTCAGTGAAAAGACTAATGCAGTTTGTTAATGAGTCTGGATTTTTGTGAGGGTAGAAAAGCCGTCAGGAATTTTATATTTATACACACACACACACACACACACACACACACACACACACACACAACTTAAAGCTCTAGTTAAGGAAGTGACAATAGTAGCAGCAGTGGGAGTGAAAAAAATGGTCATATTCAAGACATATCTTGTCAAAAAAAAAGTCTAAGATCTAATGTCTAATTGCACACATAGGATGCACAGAAAGATTGGGAAAAATCAAAGTTAACTTCAGAGGTTCTAGTGAAGATGGGGTTGCCATCATCTCCAAGGTCTAGGAGACCCAAAAGGAAGGTCATGATCAGAGGAAAAGATAATCAGCGAGAAAATAAACTTCCAGTCTCTCCATCTCCTTATACTGGCTTTGTTTTTCTACTCATATACTTAGCAGCACTTCATTCAAAGGGAAACTCATTATCCTGATCGGTCAAATTAAATAACATAGTTCAAATCACATTTACAGTGGGTAGTTCCTCCCCAATTTAGAAAGTCATGCTCACAGTCTCACTCCTCATACACCCTGGAACACACTGCCATTCCTCTAAAGTGCCCACTCCATACAGTGGACCAGAGATGACATCAGCCCAGAATTGAGAGCTTGGCATGAGATGGTATCAGTGCCACTTAGAACTCTAGCATAAATTATTCCCTGACCCAGCTATACAGAGAGCTCTGCATGGAATCCTGGGAATGAACTCAGCCTAAATGATGTTATTCTGGTTTTTATTTTGGTTTTCTTCCTTGCTTAAACTTTCCCTGGCCACTCTGAAAAAAACTTTCAGGCATTCCTGGGCCACTGACTAACTTTAATCCATTTAATTTCATCCAGATTCCCAAGAGAATGTCTAACAATAAGGAGACTTGGAACATGGTGAATTTCAGGTGCCTGAAATATACAGGCAATTGAATTCAGTAAGTAGCAATTTATTTGGACATTGAATATGTCAGCAGAATAGCAGAGTAAGCTTAATTTGATGGAATTCTACTAGAAACGCATGTAAATTCTGGGTGAATTTGAAAAAGTTAAAAGCACACAGCTGAGATTCAAAGAAAGAAAGGAACACATGCATGTTTCAGAAAGTAATAGGGAAATTAAATACAGAGATAAGAGCAGACTGATGTCTATAGGTTCTGTTCCTTAGTATAGTCCTTATGCAAATAGGGGCAAGAGCTAAAAGTCCAACATTAATTTGAGGCCAGTAATTTAGACTCAGAATGAAAGAATATTGGGAAGCTGGTACAGATATCCTACATAAAGTTCATGAGGAGTTGCTCAGTCCATTTAACAGCATCAGGGGAGGTGGTGAGGCAGACTGACATCTGTTTAAAACCTTCAGATCGAGAAAACATCAACACCTCTGAAAAGCAGGCCTGTCATTCCCAGAGCTGTCATACCCAGGTTGTCACTCACCTGTAATTCCCTGTATGAATCAGAAAACTGGGTGCAGGATGGGCATGGCAATAAATCCTAGGACCTCATCAGAAATCAAAGTAAAACCACTCTGAAGGGAAATTTTAACAAACCAGAGCAGACAGTATCCTAGCCAGAAAGAAATAAGAATCCTGAGGAAGTTACTTTAGTTATTTAAATAATATTCGATGCATTTCCACAGCCAAGCCATTCTGAAGAATTCTAAAACACATACACATAATTTATTTGCATCTTATGTATCCCACTATCCAGAGCAAAATTCTTATGTATCTGTGGAAATTGGGGAGCGCTATGGAGAAAATAAAAAGTATTTACCATAAAACACTTGAAAGTAAGACAGACAGTATCTAATTTTTAATTATCTGGTATTTTATTTAAAACTTTTGGGATCTTAAAATAGGGAAAACCTACGTAGAAATGAAGGTTTAAATGTTTAGAGGTTTATAAATCTCATCTATAAAACCTTTATAAATCTTTTTAATACAATCCCCGAGAGGTATAAAAATGTCTAGTGATAGGGTCGAATAGGCTTGAGAGAATTTCAGCTGTTTAATATTCTTGGTCAGCTATTAAGACCTTTCAGAAGCATTTTGATTTTCATGGCATTATCCAACAAAGGGCAGGATATTTTGCAGAAAGATCTGGTCCTCTTTTTGACTTGCTGGTGTGTTTGTTTTTGTTTTTGCTTTTTCATATTAAGTGGTACCTTATGCTGCCTATTGCATACTCTCTTTCATGCATGCATTCATTCAAATAATATTTACTGAGTTGAGATACCTTACGTAACACTCAGTAAGTAATGTTTAGATGAATGAATGCACTTTCTGTCAAAGTAAAAGTACTGAGAAAAATCACAAAATGTATGATCCAGCCCCACAGAAACATAACTGTGTTGAGTATATAAAATACAGTGATGAAATAATGAATTTATTGTATTAGACATTTTCTAAGTTCAAAAATGAGTTTTTTATAAATAATCAGAGTTTAAGGATAACAAAAAAAGGACAATTCCTTATGGATTGAATATGTCAATAAATGTACATTTGAGATGTGACTTGAGACTGACCTTCAAGAAAGAAGAGAACTTAAATAGATATATGAATAAGGAACAAAAGGGCATGGTGATAGTATGTGCATAAATAGTGTGGCCCATTTTTATATTCTTTATTTATATCTATATTCTTTATAGTCATAGATAACCCAAATGTAATTGTTTCCATGGGTCCATTCTCAGCATCCAAACAAAATGGCAACTCCCATCTTGGTAACACTAATGAGTAATACAGTCTTTAACAAAGAGGTTGTGAAGGAAAGGGGGTGGAAAAGGCTCGCATCCCACATCACACAACAAAACCTATTTAACTATTTGTTTAATTTTCTCCCTTCTGCAATTTTTTTCTCCCTCTCTCTACACATCTCTCTTCTCCCACATCTGGCCACACTCTACCAGCCATCTTTCCACATCTTTCTAGATCTCTCCATCCTTAGTTTCATTATGCCACAATTTAAACATCTCCAGGTTGCATCTCCACAACTTATTCCACAAAGATAAACAAAGGACACTTCTCAGGATCTACTTTTCTTTGAAGGAAGCAGTGATAAGGAGTGGTTACAAATAATATGGGGTGTAGAGCAGTGACTTAAAAAAAATCTTTTCTTGTTAGAACATGAATACTTGGGACTTTGAGGAAACTACAAAATCTAGAAGAATTCATTAATAGTTATTTATTTTCAATAAATAAAATATAATAAGTAGGCTAAACTCTGACAGATTAACTCTTCCAAAACTTGCTTTCACATACCTTCACTATTGGGATGTTTGATAACCACTTCTTTACTTTCTTCTTTATTTCAAATTATAAGAACCCTCCCATAAGTTCCTTGCCAGGCAAGGTTAAGTTATATCAACCCAAACAGATTTTTTAATAACACGGCTGGTTGAAAGTACAGGAAAAAAGCTGGTTTCTCCTTTTCAACAGACATAGAATGAATAATGGGGGAAGTGGTTTTAAAAAGTCTCTCTCCATGATGGGCTAAGGTTAAGATTAGGACTTTAGAGGCCAGAAGAGCAAAATAACTACAACAATCCACGTATTTCCAAGAGCAGTCATTTGTTATCTGAGGGATTTATTTTTCCTACTATTTTTTTTTCTGTAGCCCAACTTGTGTCTTTATTAAATGACATAAGAGAATACAGTGTGGCTGAGAAGGCTTACATTTCCTTAGCCCAAAGTCAGATATTCTCAGTCTACCGTCCACTCAAATTAAAAATAGAGTTTTACAAGAAAAAACTGGATAGAACTAAGTGTACTTTTATTTCAATCCTTTACCTAAATTTTTTGTTTTATCTTCAATTCTCCACTGAAGTGACTACATTAATATATTTTAAGAACATTTCATTAAGTTGAAACAATCATTCAGTATATTAACTATAATTTAGAAAAGCCAAATCCGTTAGCCAAATTCATTTCTATATTGCCACAGCAGTGTATTCTGAACTAAAAGATACTTGGCAATTCTTCCCTTAGATACTGACTCAACTGGAAGGCAGAGTAAGGATAGCTACCCATTCAGGGAAGGAAATGTCACTTAGCTTCTGTAGCTATCTTAGGTCTCTTATTACATTAACAAATTGAAGAATAAAAACCATACAATCATCTCAATAGACACAGGAAAAGCTTTTGAAAAAATTCAACATCCATTCATTGTAAAAACTCCCCAGAGAGTGGGCATAGAGGGGACACACCTTAACATATTAAAGGCCGTATATGACAAGCCCATAGCTAACATCAGACTCAATGATGAAAAGCTGAAAGAATTTTCTCTAAGATCAGGAACAAGACAAGGATGCCCACTCTCAACACTTTTATTCAACACAGTGTTGGAAATAATAGCCACAGCAATCAAGACAAGAAAAATAAAATAAAAGGAATCCACTGGAAAGGAAGATGTAAAAATGTCACTGGTTTTGGATGACATGATACAGAGAAAATTCTAAAGACACCGCCAAAAAACAACTAGAACTCAAAAATAAATTCAGTAAATTTGTAGGATACAAAATTAATATACAGAAATCTGTTGCATTTCTATACACTAACAATAAATTCTAAGAGAAACTAAGGAAACAATCCCATTTACAATTGCATCAAAAAAAAAACCTAGGAGTAACCCTGCCTAAGGAGGTAAAACACTCGTACACAGGAAACTATGAGACATTGATGAAAAGAAA
The DNA here is from genome assembly GCF_036321535.1 of Camelus dromedarius. Taxonomy (NCBI): domain Eukaryota; kingdom Metazoa; phylum Chordata; class Mammalia; order Artiodactyla; family Camelidae; genus Camelus; species Camelus dromedarius. The sequence continues at coordinate 43,996,222 of NC_087445.1, read as the reverse complement.
TTGAAAATGACACAAACAGATGGAAAGACATACCCTGTTCATGGTTTGGAAGAATAAATATTGTGAAAATTACCATACTACCCAAGGCAATCTACAGATTTAATGCAATCTCTATCAAAATACCAAGGGCATTTTTCTCACAGACCTAGAAGGAATAACTTTACAATTTGTATGGAAACACAAAGACCCTGAATAGCCAAAACAATCTTGAGAAAGAAAAATGGAGCTGGAGGATTCTGGCTTCTTGACTTCAGGCTATAATACAAAGAAAGCTATAGTAATCAAAACAGTATGATGCTGGCACAAAAACAGACACATAGATCAATGGAACAGAATAAAGAGTTCAGAAATAAACCTATGCACTTACAGTCAATTAACCTATGGCAAAGGAGGTAAGAATATACAATGGAGAAGAGTCTGGGCTCCCTTAAGGATGGTTTCTGTCAATTTTCCTTCTTTAAATGGACCATACTTTCCCATGTGTCTGTATGCCTTGTGATTTTTGTTGTTGTTGTTGTTACTGAATATTCGGCATTCAAATATTATAATATGGTATCTGTGGAAATAAGATTCTCCCAGAGTTTGCTGTGCTTTTGATTATTGAAGGCTGTAGCAGTCTGTTTGTTTAGGGACCTTTCCAAACTATCTTTGCAATGACTGTATTCCTTATCATGTGTAGTCACTGAAGCCTCTGTTCCTTTAGCTCATGTTTAGCTAATGTTTTTGACAGAGATATCCTTGAATTCCAGGACCTAAAACAAACAAATATACACGCAAACACACATGGACATCCATATGCGCACACAAAACCATACAACTCTCCCAGTGTTGCAATTTCCTGGATCACTCTTTCAGCATTTAGCTGACCTGTGCTGAGTTCAAGGATCAGCCCAGGGTAAAAGCTTAAGAGTATTTTCTGGTGTTTTCTGACAGGCATCTTACCTTGAATATGCATGTGGCTTTCTTAATTTCTCTGTATGCATGGGTACATTTTGTATGTTCTAAATTCTCAGAGAATCTACCCCAGATTTTGCTCTTGGATCTTAGGTGGTCTATTTCAATTCATAATCTTTTGCCCCAGCTGTGTGCTTTGTTAGTTCACCTTGCACTGTTTTTGAGTAATTATAGCTGCTTTTCCAGACTGTGTTCCAAGTTAGGCAAAACTTCTGTCAGTCCTTCAGGTAGCTCCCAGACAGATTAGAACAGATACACATAGTAATCTGAGAACAGGGTCTCTTCTGTTCCCTCTTTAACCAGGATTGAGGGTCCCATAGTAGGAACATGGTCTGTTGCTGTTTTAAAATTATCATTGCATTAAGACTTCACTGTTTTAAGACCATTACTACACTGAGAGAGGATGGGGCAACGGTAAGTATAAATGCCACAAAACTTTCCTGCCATTTTCAAACTGCCTCTTCCTTACTTCAGCATGTGTTTGGCTGCTGTAAACTTATGGCTGATTTCCAGACTTAAGATCAACTCAAACAACTCCACAAAAAGACACAGTATAATCAAACTCCCAGAAGACAAAAGACAAAAAGAATCTTGAAAGGAGAAAGAAAAAAGCAATTTGTCACAAAGCAGGAATCCTCAATAAGACTAATAACTGATTTCTTATCAGAAACCATGGAAGCCAGAGGCCAGACACATTTAAAGTGGTGAAACAAAAAAGTATCAACTAAGAATTCTATATTTGGCCAAACCATTTCCAAACCTTAGGGAGAAATTAATGTAGTCCCAGATAAACAAAAGCTGAAAGAGTTTGTTACAACTCCCTAACACTGCCCTATAAGAAATGCCAAATTTAATCCTTCAGGTTGAAATAAAAGGATGCCAGAAAATAATTCAAAGCTGCATAAAGAAATAGAGATCTCCAGTAAAGACAATTACATGGGCAAATATTAAAGTCAATATTGTGTTATTAGTTTGTAACTTCACTTTTTATCTCCTACATGATTTAAAAGATAAATGCATAAAATAATTATGAATCAATGTTACTGGGCACACAATGTATAAAGGTGTAATTTGCGACAATACTGTATAGAGGAGGAATGGAACTGTATAGAAACAAAGTTTCTGTATGCTATTGAAATTAAGTTGGTTTTTATTCAAATTACATTGTTTTAACTTTAGAATGGTAAATGTAATCCTCCTGATAACCACAAAGTATCAATAGACTATACACAAAAGGAAATCAATAGAGGTCACTATAAAAACCTAAGCACAGAAAAAGTCAGTAATGGAGAAAATGAGGGGCAAATAATGTATAAGACATACAGAAAACAAGCAGGGAACTGACAGAATTAAGTTCTTCCTCATCAGTATTTTTTTTAATGTAAGTGGGTTAAGCTCTCCAATAAAAGGATAAACACTGGCAAAATAGAGTTTAAAAACACATGATCCAATTACAGGCTGTCTACAAAAAACTCACTTGAGAGTGAAAGACACAAGTGGGCTGAAAGTGGAAGTATGAAATAAAATATCCCAAGCAAATAGTAACCCCCACCAAAAAAAAAAAAAGATCTGGGGTGGCTACACTACTACCACAAAAAAAAACTTTAAATCAAAAATTGTCACAAGACACAAAGAGATCACTATATATTGATAACAAGTTCAATCTATCAAAAAGATATAACTATAAACAGACATGTACCAAACAGCCCCCAAATACAGAAGCAAACACTGACAGAAATGAAGAAAGAAATAGTTCTAAAATAATAGTTGGAGATCAGTATCTTGCTTTCAATAATGGATAGAACATCTAGACAGAAGATCAGTGGAAATGTAGGGGACTGAATAACAAAATTAGCCAACTCAACCTAACAGACATATATAGATCACTCCACTTACCAGCAGCAGAATACACATTTTTCTCAAGTACACACAGAACATTCTCTAGGAGAGACCATATGTTAGGCCACAATACAAGTACCAATACATTTTTAAGAAATTGAAATCATACAAACTATCTTTAACCACAGTGAAATGATGGTAGAAATCAATTACAGAACCACTGGTAGCCATTTCCCATCATTTTTGCCACACATGATACAAAGCAAGGAAGGGTACAACATAATTTACCATTTAGAAAAGTAGAAAAGAAAACATACTATTGACACAACGTGTGCTTCTTTCCCATGGACAGGGATAGGAAGGGAAGTGATGCTAATGTATGAGCATTATTTATTCCTCAGTATGTGAACTTCTCGGTCAGTCACTGGGCAGCCTGTGATTCCGCCTGATGGGAAGACTTCCTATACTAAGTGTTGAGGGGAGCCAACCTTGAAAGGAACATTTAAAGGATTACAGTGGGATCAGCTTGGCAGCGCACTTCCTCCTGTGTCAGTATCTAGGCTGGGGTATTTCCATAGAGTGTGTGCAATCATAGACCCTAGCTCACCAGAATGTAATTTGATTGTTTTGTTAATAAATTCCCTCAGCATTCTGTCTTTTGTATCCTTCTGCGTTTACTTAATTCTTCATTATCACTGCAAAACAACTGTTTTCCTGTTCAGATGCTGAAAAGTAGGTATCAATACCTCCTGAATTTTTACACATCACAGATCAGTTTTAGATGTCAGGATCAGAGACACCAACTATTTTTAATGACTGAGATATCATTTGAATATGTGATTAACATGTTCAGTGTTGAAGTGTGTGTCTGGCTCATTATACATTGTCTAAAAGGTTTCAAACTGCAAAAATTTAAAAATCTTTATCTCTGAATAGTTCTCCTGTGCTGTCCGTTGGTGTCAGACTGTTAATGTGCAGTCTGTCACCTTCAAATAATGTGACTTTGTAACCAATTATTTACCATGTTAGTTTATCAACAGAGAATCTTAGTCAAAACAGTAATACAACTCAATTAACTATACTTCCTTCTGTACACACTTCCCTTGTCTTTTCTTCATACTGTTTCCCTGATCCTGTTTATATTCAGTACTTTTGCCATTATATTGAATTGTGTGTATTCTGGTAAGCTACCACAATGCTTTATGAAATATAGTAGAATATAAGTGCATTTAAGTTATATATATGTGTGTGTGTGTAGTTTGCTTAAGTGTAGTGTTTTTTGTTTTCTGTACTGGTTCATTGCTTTTTTTGCCTATAGGGATTTGAATGAAAATATCAAAAAGGCAAAATCCCAAATTCTGAAAATTTAGCATGAGTCAGTCAGTATATAATTTGTAAACTGATAGTATAAAGTCTTAAAAGTGAGGAAGTAAGTCTTTCAAATTTAAATCTTTATTGTAAACTGAAGAGTAGCATACGTAAGTATGTAATGAAAAATTGTATTCTAATTTGGAATGCCCATGAACACCTATTTTCTCCTTCTAATCATGACAGTAGGCCATTTGATTATCTTATTTTAATGATTTAACTTTAAAACAATGAAGTATTTGATGTGAACAAAAACAAAGTGTTTTTCTTTATTTGATGGGGGTAGGAGTACTAGAGAAATGAAATGTCAAACATCTGTTGAGGAACCCATACTTTTCTATATATTGTGTACTGTTATTTCAATAACTAACCTAAAATTCCTAAAAGGATGCTATAGTAAGTTATTATGCCATTTTACAGACAGAATTAAGTGAATTTCAGGGAGGTACGACACTTGCCTAAGGTTATCCAGCTGATTAGTGGTAGAAGTGAGAATTAAATCCAGGTGTAATCACTGCCAAAGCTTCTGCTTGTTTCTTTACATTATCCACTTTCAATAGCCAGGGCTCTCCTGCTTACACAGGTGATTGAGATTTCCAAAGAGATAATCAACATTGCTCTTTAAACAGATTTTAAAAATTACTGTTGATGCTCTGAAGGCATATTCCTTTTCCATTAAGTGACTGTAGTTCTTCAAATAATACTTCCAGACACTAGTAATCATACCAACAGAAATTAAGCACAGAACAACAGAACTCAGGGGTGTGTCTAGCAGTCAATAAAGACCAGTTAGGCTCACTGATATCTTCTATCACTTCTTCCAGATTAGCCTAATCTTAATAATGAGGTCCTAATATTTCACAGTATTGCCTTTCCCTGATAGTTGGTTGTTCTCCTATCATTCTCTCTTATCACTCTCTTTCCTCATATTATTGTTTTTAACAATTTTGGGTGGATTAAACACAGTGATTAGTATTCAGCTGTACTAGTCACAAAAGCAGACTCCTAGATCACACCAAAGTAAGTAGAGAAAAAGTATAAATTATATGAACACACACACACCAACTCTATGTTGCACTTCTCCAAAATCTATTCAGTATCTGCACATTCACTGTGTATCAGAAGTAAGGCTAGAAATAAGCATAGCACTGTTTACAAAATACAGAAAATAGACCCAAATATGGAAATTACCACCAATGAGAATGGGAAAGAAAGACTGTAATAAGGAATTTAGGTTATTTTTGTTTCTTAGCTATGATGCCAGATACTGAATTTTCAACGTAAGACAAGGAGACCATAAAACGATATATTAATTTCCTAGAGCTGCCACGACAAAGTACCACAGATAGTTTATTTACTCACAGTTCTAGAAGCTGGAAGTCTGAGACGGCTGCAACAGGGTTGATTTCTTCTGGGGCCTCTCTTCCTGGCTTGGAGACGCTGGTTTTCCTTTTGTCTTCCCAGGGTCTGTGCCCGTCTGCCCCCTAATCCTCTCTTCCTATAAGGATACCAGTCGTATTGGATTAGAGCCCCCCATCCGACCTCATTTTGCCTCAGTTACCTGTTTAGGGGCCCACCTCCAAATACAGTCACATTATGAGGTACTGGGGGTTAAGACACCCACATATGAATGTAAGCAGGGTAATATTCAGTAAATAACAAAAGATGAGAGTAATTTAAAGAAGTAAAAACTGCAGCCTGGGGTGGGAAGATGGCGCCGACCGCGGCGGCGGCTCCAAACAGGCTGCACGAGCCCCGGCCGCTGCTAACGCGGCCGCTGCTGCCGCTCCGGGCGGAGGGCTGGGGCTCACGCGGGCAAGTACTCGCGAGAACCAGCCCCGCTGCCACGGGGCGTGGGGGCGTGGCGGGGTGGAGTTCCTCACAGGTAAGGTGAACCAGCTGTGCATGAAGCCCAGGTGCTTAGTCTTATACCTGAGAGCTTGTCCGAGCCGCGTGCTGACCTGAAGTTACATGAATAGGATGAATTCAAGCGGGAGAAGTTGAAGGCTGAAGGCTTGGATAAAGACCAAGAGAAGGAAGCAAAACTTATCCGCAGTCTCAAAGTCACCCTGGCAAACTACGGTCTGGGCGGGAGAAATGATGTCTGGCGGAGGGCAGCGACTTCCCTTCATCCGCGGCAACAGGATGACAGCCTGGACGGGCCCCAGCTGGAGGAGCTGTGGCACAAGGCGAAGACCTCTGGGAAGGTCTTCATCGAAGAACTGGACAGGATGTGGCGGGAGTTCCAGCATCACAGGGAGAAAGTCCAGGAGCATAACATCCCGCCGGAGACCCTGAGCAGGACTGAAGAAATCCACAAAACGTCTTCAGCCCCTCCTACCTGACCTGGGTCAAGAAGGAGGTGTTGCATAGCAGACAAACCGAGGTGAAGGACCAGCTGTAGGACATTAGCCAGGGAGGGCTTCGACCGCTTGCGGAAAGTCGGCTCCCGGGGCTGCAGTGCCCAGGCCGAGATGGAGAAGCCCCGAGTAATGGATCTGGGGGACCCGCCCAGGTCAGCCAACTTCACTAGAAGGGGCTGGAATCCTTTCTGGAAGAGCTTAAGCACTCTGAAGCCAAAATGCAAAAGCATAACCACTATCAAAAGCAGCTGGAAATTTCTCATCAAAAACTGAAACACGTGGAGAGCTTTGCGGACTGGGAACATGTCAGCCGGGCAAAGAGAGAAACGCCATGTTGGAGAAAAAGACCAAGAAGCTGGGCTACAAAATAAGAAGCATTTACTGGATCTGTCCTGCTCGACACAATGAACTCTGAGGGACCAGGGAGCCCGGCCGGCGGGATGAAGGAGGTGCCAGGGGTCTAGGATGCCTAAAGAAGGGACAGGGTGCTTTGGGGGTGGCTTGTACGTCAACAGAACCTCAGAGAAGGTGTGATGCGGACGGCCACTAGGGTCCTTAGTGTGAAGGATTGCCTCAGATGCCGCCTGCCTAGTGCTGGGAAGAGGAGCTGCATGATCCCGCCCCACCTGCCCCTGACCGGCAGAGCCCCGTGCCCTCAACACAGTGGACTGTCACCTCTGTCGAGAATGCTTATTTCCAGCTGCCTGTGGAGTGGCGGTCCCCTGTGCTTCAAGGTCATAGTTTGCATCAAAATCTTATAAATCTGCCACTGGAAGTACTGTGTACATAAGTCCTTAAAAATACATTGCAGTATTGAGAAAAAAAAAAACCTACCTTTTACAGTGAGTTGCTTAAGGATAATTTATTCAAGAATAACAGAAAGTAATTACATAACACTGTATGTTATACAAAGATATTAAATTTAATCATCATAACATCCTGTGAGGTGGGCATTACATTAGACTAAGGAAGATTAAGCAATTTGTCCAGATTGTATAGTTAATAGTTTCTAAATCCAGAATTTAAATCAGGTATTTTCCAGCTCCAAACTCATTCTACATCTAACCACAAGAAACAATACTCACTTTCTAAGGGATCCACTCATCAACCATTCTATGTTACATACTCATTTCAAATGAAATGAATTTTGAGTCTTCATTTTGCTTAGTTTAAGAAGTTATATGGTAATAGAATGGAGTTGGATGGTTTTAGTGAAATTCATACATGGAGAAAGAAATTGACTTCACATTGTGGCTGGTTTCTTAGTGTACATTTTGATCATAAGCTCATGTCTAGCTAAACTTTATCCGTGGGAATCCTATAGGCTGGAGTTGAATATCAAAAAACTTTTTGTGTTTGGAATACTACCTATTTGGAAGCACTTCAAGTTAATTTCTTGGCTTCTGTTTCCAAGAGCACAAATAAATTTGCAACCCAAACACTGAATGCAGACCTGGGGTTTGAAATTCTCAAGATTTCCTACCTGTTTCCTACCCAGAGCAAAAGCCAAGAGAGTTTTCTTTTAGTCTCTGTTTGCCAGCAGATATTTTCTCTACTGGCAAACCCTTTCATTAAAGGTGAATCTAGTTATAGCTTCAGTTCTACCTTCCCATCTAGTAGTGATCAAGTCTTATTTCCTGCCTCCCACATGGTCATGGCCCTTAAAACCAAGTCTATGTCACATGTGTCAGTAAACTATGGCCTGTGGTCCAAATCCAGACAGCTGCCTATTTTTTATGGCCTATGAGCTATGAATAATTTTCATATTTTTAAGTGATAACATTTTAAATGGCTATATAAGAACCTAAATTGTATCCTGAATTTTGCCTCTTTGTCCCACAAAACCTAAAACGTTTGCTATCTGGCTCTGTAAAAACAGGTTTGCCAGCTTCTGTTCTAGGCTATCAAGATCTTCAATTCTCTCCTCATGTAGCTATAACTCTCACATCCATGTACCACCCTTCATTCATGGGTCCTGGGAATTTCTCTAACACACTTCCAAAATCAGCCATGCACTCATAGATAAGGTCTTCACTTTTAACCTAGCATACTTAAGTGTTTTCTCCGGGGGGGAGTTTTTTAAGTAATCTTGCCCACCATATTCTTCATAGCCTCATTAATAACAGCAAAAAGTTAAAACAACTTCACATTCAACAAAGGGGAATTGTTCACAACAATTATAGATGCATATACAGTAGAAAACTATAAACAGTTATTTAAACAGTGAGACAGAACTGTTTTTATTCTTATAGAACTGTGTTTATTTTGGTCCTTTTAGTTTAAATAAGTATTTTTCTGTGCATATATGTATATAGTGATGTATTTCTATACACATACATTATTCGTATGACATATTTATATAAATATATGAAATACACATACATACATTTGAAACATACATATATTTGGAAAACATGATTTATGTTTAAATACATGCACAGAAATACTATTATATATATCATATATTTATATACATTGAACTGAAAACTGGTAATATACATATTTTGTGTGTAAATGTGTATATGTGTATGTGTAGGAAAATAGGCTGAAAGATATGTAGACATGATTTAGACAGGGTTCAAGATTTTAAAAGTAGTTACCTGTAGGTAGTGAGATTATGGCCCATTTGATCTAAAATATTGCTTATTTTTGTGTCAGTTGTTTATGATGAACAGATTCCTACATAAATCCAATTTCAAATATCTATACGTACTTATATATGTAATGTATAAATAAAATAAATATATGTTTATACATAAATATATTTATATAATATAATTGTATTATAATCAATATAGTATATATTGGGGTACATAGAATATATTAAATATAATGTATCAGATTATAATAATTATATATTCATTTATTATGACACAATTTGTAATCAATATTATGTAATATTAGGAATATGTTAATGCATAAATGTATTGTGTTAATATATATTTTATATATGCTGTTATACATGAATGTATAATATTAATATAATACATAATTGTGTATTGAAATAAATATTAATATGTTGCATTTATATATTAATATAACACTTATTAATAATATCAATATATGTATATTACATTTAATGTATACATAGCTAATGCTCTCTAAAGCCATGTACTTCAAGAAGTAGAATGAGACCAGGAGCATGGCCAAAGCAAGTTCTAAAAATAGCAGAATATTTATATTCATGTATACGTCATTTCCTTGGAATCCTCATCTGGCTATTAGAAAGCACGCACAGCAAAATCACCAGAAAGTCCCCAGGAGGACATGGGATCCTTTATTGGAACCTCAAAGGAAATGTGATGCTATTCAGTTCCCTGTCAAAGAGTCAAGAGCAAAGCTTGAAGCACCCAGTAAAAGCCAATTCAAACAAAAAACCTTTTACACTTAAACCTGAAAAAGTTAAGTTCCCAAGAGATCTCCTACATCAACCACCAAAGCTCAGTTGGCAGTAAAAACAATCACATTCACCAAACAACAAGAAATCTAAAACAACAATTGTTTTACAAAAAAAATTAAAAAACCAAAACCCCCCAGCTAATTAGTGTCTCCTGTTTGAAAGGAGTGGGTAGGAAGTGGGCAGAAAACCTGATAGGAAAGATAAAAAGAAAAGGGAAAGGAAAATAAAAATTTCTAGTTTGACAATCAAGCTGTCTTCTGCATCCATTTCATCCCAAGTCCACCAAGCCAATTTGGAGGATTTACCCCCTTTCCTTTTCTTTCCAGGAGACTGGTCACAACCAGCCCTGCAGAGTCCATTGAATTAAGGAATGCTGTTGCTCCCATGTGTGAATGAGCTGTGAGTAAAGTACTGAAGGAAACCCAAGTTGAAATGTCCATATGACTGAGCAGGAAGTTAACCAAAGAGGTTAAAGACGAAGAGCTGGATTTTATTTTATCTTTACTCTTCCCTGGACTGTGCTGAATGTTTATCACCTACAAGTTCAGGCTACTTTTTGCTGAGGACCAATGCACTGGGAGAGCGGAGAGAAAACTGAACAGTAGGACTGTCTGTTCCTTGACCAGTTCACCTTACTTTCCCAAACACAAAGTCTTTCCCAAATTCTTTCTCCTTTTTAATTGTAGTAAAATGAATATAACATAAAATTCATCATTTCGATCATTTTACAATTCATTGCACAATTCAGTGGAATTTAGGACACTTACAATGTTGTGCAACCATTACCACTATCTAGTTCCAAAACCTTTTCATCACCCTAAAAGGGAAGTCCATACCCATTTTAAGGAGTCATTCCCTATTTCCCCCTCTCTCAAACCCCTGGCAACCACTAATATGCTTTTTTGTTTCTATGTATTTGCCTATGCTGGACATTTCATATAAATGGAATCATACAACATGTGACCTTTTGTGTCTGACTTCTTTCACTTAGTTTCATCCATGATGTAGCATGTGTCAGTAATTCATTCACTTCTATGGCTGAATTCCCTGATCCTGTTTCCTTCGTACTGTTTGCATACAGAATTAAAAACATGTTGAGAGCAGAGCTCTTTTTTAATTGCCCATCTATTAGGCCAGTTCATTTAAGGAAGGTGAAAATGGAGGTACTGTTGTAAAATGATAATCATTGGGAAACCTTACCCAATTTGATAATGAAAAATTTGGAAAATGTTGTAAAAAATTATTTGCTTTATATTAAAGCCCTTTAAACAAGGATTCAGGAGACTTTTTTTCTTTCAGGTAACTTAAATGAGTCAGAAGAACATAACTGCCCTTTAAAACAAATTTTGAAAGGATTCTAATCATTCATAATAGGAGAATAAGAAAAATATAGGTTGTTTATATCCAATATGGACCCCCTGTCAAAATACTTTTTATGATTCCAGCCACCACTATCGAATTATATTCTTTGAGAGTAAGGCAGCTTAATTCCTGCATATTTCTTCTAAACATTCATCTGTCAAATTCATTAATACAGTATAAACAAGAGATGTTGATGTTTAAATACAGTTCAAATATCTGGCATAAAGAAGCCCAGAGAGAAAAAGAATCCTATACCTCTTGCCAAAACCTTGTCAGCTTTGGGGTGGTTTGCTAGATGAAAGACACTTTTATTGTTAAGTGGATAAAGGCTGTCTAACAGGAATGAGAGCCAAAAATTTTTAAGTACTTGTATGTGTTAACAACAGTGCTAGGCTATCTCATACTCTATCAGTCAAGGCTCACCATTTCACATATGTGAAAAGTGAGATTCAAAGTGTTTTAGTAACTTACTAAAAGGCACGCAACCAATAAATTCAAGCAAGAATTCAATCCCGAATCTGTCACACTGAAGTTTGAGCTAATACTTGAAATTAGTAGAAATAGCTCTAAGTTGAAAGTTCAGAGATATCTTTTATTTCATACTCTTTCACTAACGCTCTTTAGTGATAAATCACTTAATTTATATGGGCCTTATTTTTCATAACTATGAAAGTTGGAAGCTTGACTAGATAATCTCTATATAGTCTTCCAATTCTAAAACGTTCAACTAAATTGGCCTCCTACAATAATTGCCCTTGCAATATATGTATGCTGCCACCAAGTGGCAGTAGAGAGTACTAGTTCTTCTTTTCCCAAGTGGGGAGTATATTTTGACAACAGATTTATCCACCGAAAGTACAATGTATTAATATAACTATAAAATAATAATATAATCAGGTTTTATTTCCTGTAAAGCAGGAACTTTAATTTACATTGTGGCTGTGCATTATATCAGAATCACTGTGGAGGTTTCTAAACAGAGAAAATCCAGACCCTACTGAGTGAGAATCTTCAGAGATGGGGCTTGGGCATCTAAATTTTATTTAATGTTTTGCTTCCACAGTTGATTCTGATATATAACAAGTTTTAAGAGAAACAAATAAAAAGAAACTGTAAAAGCCCCTTACACTAATTGTTGACATTTTATAACTAACCTTTAGTCTAATATATATATATGTGTATATATATATATGTAATTTTCATTTACACATATATACATAATATAGGCATGCCTCGTTTTACTGTGCTACACAGACATGTATTTTACAACTTGAAGATTTGTGGCAACCCTGTGTCAAGCAAGTCTATTACTGCTATTTTTTAACAGCTTTTGCTCACTTTGTGTCTCTGTGTCACATTTTGGTAATTTTCTCAATATTTCAAACTGTTTCCTTATTATTGTATTTGTTACAGTGATCAGTGATCTTTGATGTTACTACTGCAAAAAGATTACAACTTGCTGAAGATTCAAACAATGGTTAGCATTTTTAGTGATAAAATATTTTTAAATGAAGGTATGTACATTTTTTAGACATAATGCTATTGTACAGTTAATAGACTACAGTACAGTGTAAACATAACTTTTATATATACTGGGAAAGCAAAAAAATTCTGTGGCTTGCTTTATTATGATATTCTTTTTATTGTGGTGGTCTGGAGCTGAAACTACAAGATCCGTGAGGTGTTGTCTTTATATGGCTTTGTAAATATTGCCCTTACTTAAGTTCATCAATGTAACTCATTCTAAATAACTTTTAACTCTCTTTTTTCTTCCAATTTTAGCTTCCTTCTTTTAAGGTCATCTCCTGAGTACCTTAAAGGTGCAGATATTTCCATGAAATATCCGTGCTTAATTTGCCACCATTGAAACCCAGCTTTTCTTCTTTTGTCTCTTAGTGGATAAGTGAAAAAATTCATATGCCCACACATATACCTAAATTTTCCACACAATAGCTTTTTGGTTTGATAACTTACTAAAGGGAGCATTGCAAAAATTCCTACACTAACTTCAAGCAATACTGTTTTCATTGTTATTTAGTTTTAGTATTTATAAATTTTTCTTGATTGTCTCTTTAACTCAAGAGATATTGTATGGGACTTTTAGATTTGTTTTTAATAATCAGATATATGACATTAATTTATATCTACTCTTGCTGTTGATTTTATGCATATAACATGATTGTAGGAGACTGTATTTTATATATATTATTGTTTCTTTAAAACAATGTGTTTATTCTTTATTTCTGATAACCTTTTGTGAAATTCTTACATAACTTTAAAAAATGTTTTTTTGTTGTTGATTAATGTAAAGTTATTCCAGAATTACTTAGTGTGAACTTATTAATAGCATTATTCAAACATTTATTTTTGTTTGTTTTTTTCTGCTTGATCTATCTAATCTTGAGAAACCTGTATTAAAATACTAACTTTTTACATTTTCAATTATTTTAGTTTTCAGTTCTACCTTATGCTTCTAGCAGTTGTTTTATCACATATTTTACAGTCTATTTTAGGTATATATATATATATGTTCATGGTTGTTATATATCCTTGATCTGTTATTTGCTTTGCCAGTCCATATAATCTCTTCATGTTTTATGATGTATTTTACCATGAGTTCTATTTTATCTAGTTTTAAATCACTACACTGGATTTCTTATAGTTCATATTGATTGGTAGGTCTTTTTAAAATTTTTTATTACCAATTTTTCTGTCCTGTTATTTTAAGAATGAATCAGATACACGACATGTTGTTTAATTTTGTACTCTTAATCCAGTCTTCTGGTATTTGAATTCAACTTACTTATATTTACTGTAATTAATCTTATATTAGGATTTATTTTGATTATTTAACTTTACATTTTCTATTTTTTACACTTTCATTTCTTTCTTCTTGTCTCCTCCTATATGGCTTTCATTGGCTAATTGTTTTATTTAAAAGTTTTACATTCTCCTTTTCTTCTTCTAGTGGATAAATGTATTTTATAAAGACCTACACTTACATTAATTTCTTTCCATGACTATTTTAAACAATATGCAGTGTTATTCAGACAAGAAAGATGCGCCAACATGATTTTTCCTTCTTCTGGGCTCCCCTTACTTATTTATGTACCACCCTTTTCATTAAGAATTTTAGTTGTGAATTGGTATGAATATGCCCATTAATCTGATCTTTGAAATTTTTAAGAAAATAAATTATAATTACCATAACTCCTAAATATTGTGTAGCATATTAGTGAATTTATTTATTTATTTAGTTGGTTAGTTATGAGTGATATACTTTCACAACAAGTGTTCTCAAAGAAGGCTTTTATATGATAACCCTTCTGATGCTTTGTGTGCCTAAGAATATCTTCATTGTGATTTCATATTTAAATGATAATTTAGCAGGATATAAAATTCTAGGTTCACACTTATTTTTCTTCAGAAGTTTGAAATTATTACTCCATTATCTTCTGGCCTGCATTTGTGATCAAGAAACCTGATGTCTACATGACACCTATTGATTAATAGTTCATCTACTTATTTTTTTTCTTTCTTGACTTCTTGAATTTTCCTTTGTGATGTTCTTAATTTTCCATATAAATTTACTAAATGTGTGTGTGTGGTGGGGGGGGGGGTTCTTCTTTCCTATCCTGTTTAGAAAACTTTATAATTTTAATCCAAGAGCCTTTCTTGGTATTCACAAATGTTCTTTTCTCTAAAAATGCTTGTTCCTCCACAAAAGACCTAGAATTGCCAAAGCATTACTGAAGAAAAAGAAAGAGGCTGGAGGAATAACTCTCCCAGACTTCAGACAATACTAGAGAGCTACAGGCATCAAGACAGCATGGTATTGGTACAAAAAGACATATGGACCAATGGAACAGAATAGAAAGCCCAGAAATGAACCCACAAACTTTTGGTCAACTCATCTTTGACACAGGAGGCAAGAATACACAATGGAATAAAGACAGTCTCTTCAGCAAATGGTGTTGGGAAAACTGGACAGTAGCATGTAAATCAATGAAGCTAGAACACTCCTGTACACCATACACAAAAATAAACTCAAAATGGATCAAAGACTTAAACATAAGACAAGATACAATAAACCTCCTAGAAGAAAACATAGGCAAAGCATTATCTCACATACATATCAAAAATGTTCTCCTAGGGCAGTCTACCCAAGCAATAGAAATAAAAGCAAGAATAAACAAATGGGACCTAATGAAACTTACAAGCTTCTGCACAGCAAAGGAAACCATAAGTAAAACAAAACGACAACCTACAGAATGGGAGAAAACTTTTGTAAACGATGAAACCAACAGAGGCTTATCTCCAGAATATATAAGCAGCTCATGTTACTTAATAAGAAAAAAACAAACAACCCAATCCAAAAATGGGCAGAAGACCTAAACAAGCAATTTTCCAAGGAAGAAATACAAATGATCAATAGGCACATGAAAAAATACTCAATATCACTAATTATCAGAGAAATGCAAATTAAAACTACGATGAGGTATCACCTCACACCAGCCAGAAAGACCATCATTCAGAAGTCCACAAATGACAAATGCTGGAGAGTCTGTGGAGAAAAGGGAGCCCTCCTACACTGCTGGTGGGAATGCAGTTTGGTGCAGCCACTGTGGAAAACAAGATGGAGGTTCCTCAAAAGACTAGGAATAGACTTACCATATGACCCAGTAATCCTGCTCCTGTACATATATCCAGAAGGAACCCTGCTTCAAAAAGACACCTGCACCCCAATATTCATAGCAGCACTATTTACAATAGCCAAGACATGGAAACAGCCCTAAATGTCCATCAACAGATGACTGGATAAAGATGTAGTATATTTATACAATGGAACACTATTCAGCCATAAAAAAACAACAACATAACGCCATTTGCAGCAACATGGATGTCCCTGGAGAATGTCATTCTAAGTGAAGTAAGCCAAAAAGAGAAGGAAAAATACCTTATTAAATTGCTCATATGTGGAATCTAAAAAAAAAAAAAAAGAAAAGAAAAGAAATACAAAACAGGAACAGACTCATAAACATAGAATACAAACTTGTGGTTGCCAAGGAGGCAGGGGGTTGGAAGGGACAGACTGGGATTTCAAAATTTGTAGTTAATGACAGGCATATGCAGAACAGATAAACAAGATTATACTGTGTAGCACAGGGAAATATATACAAGATCTTGTGGTAGCTCAAAGCGAAAAAAAACATGTGACAATGAATATATGTATGTTCATGTATAACTGAAAAATTGTATCTACACTGGAATTTGACACAACATTGTAAAATGACTATAACTCAATAAAAATGTTTTAAAAATGCTTGTTCCTGCTTCAGATTATGAATAGTGTCCCATACCACTTTTTAAGTATTTAGCATACTGATGTTCAAATCTGGCATTGTTCATGTTTAATTAAATATAAATTTATTACCTCAGTATACTTTTTATAGTATACATGTTCCTTATATGTCTTGATGTATTTCCTGAAGCTTATATTCTTTTGTAGTCATAAGCAGGACCACCATACATGACTATGCCAATTGAACATTGCATAAACGTGCCTGGTCAAGGGGACTAGGGGACCTGACATGCACCTGCTCTCCATCAACAAGTTGATGCCCTGGCACAGGACTGCATCCCCCCAGAAATCAAAGTGAACTTTCCTTCACCCAAATGTGCCAGCTACTTGTCAAGTCAGACCATATGGTGCGTCTTTTCCTAATTCTTAGGTCCTGTTTCTAATTTTTCTGACCAGATATGTCATGCTTTTAAAATTGTTTTTAACAATTTGTCCACCTTGTAGGGAGTGAGTTTTCCTAATTTGTTCATCCAGAAATGTGCTTTTTCCTAATTTACACAAGTAAAACTTACAGGTAGGGTTAGCATGTATCCTTGCTGGCCTGGGACATTCCCAGTTTATACCCATCAAATAAAAATATGAGAGCATTTAACTTGTATGTAGAATTACCCAAATTACATGATTCATATTTTATTGCTCACACACACACACACACACATATATATATTTTATACATATTTGGGTTTGGAGGGGGGAGGTAATTAGGTACCCTCCCCTCCTTTTATATATATTTGTTACCACAACAATGGAAACATTGCACAAAATTAATTCAACTCTTTTTAGTTCACTTTTTCATATGTGCATATCCATCAAAAATTTCTACCTTCAGCTTACTGATGAATAAGAAAGGGCTAACCGGGGAAGGAACTATTTATCGATCAACCTATCTTTCTTTTTCCTTCGGTATCATCACTATCAGTGTAAGTGGTTGGCTATTAAAGAAAAGTAACACAAATAAGAAAGAAAATGAGAGGATTCCTTAGTCATTCATGTTTCTCAGAACATCGAGGCTTGCTTTCTGCATTCAAGGCAAGTTCTGATTCAAATGGAAAGCATGGCCTCTCAGGACTATCAGTGCCCCCACTTAGTAATTGATCTAACATGCTTCCCTATACATTCTTTGAGTCTTACTGAACTCCCATGCATGTGGCTTCACTGGAATTCTGTGCTCATGGGGCACCATGAATGCTGGCATGCAAATAGGGTGGCAAGGAACAGTGGTGAGCATGCATACTTGTGTATCTCCTCTGCTTACATGCATCCTCCAACATCCTATTAGACTTAACCTTTGAAAAGCAAAGTCAAACTTTTGAAATTATGAAGAATATCAACACATCAATACAGAGCATTAAACTGAGTATAGGGTCCTTTCCTGTGCAGGTCCCTGCCACTGCACAGATTATACGCCTGGGCTTGCCTCACTTCTCCTGCCAGCCTTGGCTCTATTCTGTATACCTTCACACGTAAGCCCATCCAAACCATGGTCCATCCCCTGCAAACAGCTATGTGTTGGCCATCCACTCTTGTGAGGACAAATCCAGAGAAGAAGCCTCTGCAGGAACTGAAAGCAGGCTTGAGGCTTTGGGGCAGGAAATTTCAGAATCCCAAGCCATATGGATCATGGTCCAGGGACGAGAAGTCTGGTCCATGTGAGTGTATCCTCTAAATCCCATGATCGCTTTACTCCAAGAGACAGACCTAAGTGAGACCCTCTAAAAGCACAGGGTCCATAGCAGGGACTACACTTGCTCGGGTCTTAGGTACTCCAATCAGTCAGCCAGTACCATTTTTGTCTTCTCATTCTTGTCATGATTCATTTTAAATTTATCATTTCTAATAAGCTTCATCTCATTCTGAGTTTTGGCTTTATTGGTATCATTTCCCTTTGGTCACATGGCTCTCTTTCTATCTTTCATACATGTCCTTTCTTAAATCAATCTTATTGAAGAGATACTTGAGCAGCCACAGGAGCCTCTAGAGACATCTCCTCGGTTTCTTCCACACTTAGAATATTAATGACAGTATTGTCAGAATTTCATTTTCTGACATTACTGTGAATTGACACAACTAAGTGAAAGGTCCGGAATCAGCAAACTGTACGACTTTATAGTCTTATAGGATCCGTGGCTCGAGTCGTTATTAAGAGGCTTCTCTTAAGCAGAACAGGTAATTGGTGGCAAAAACAAATGGTAGGTCCTAGACTTTCCGACTCCCAGTCTAATGCTCTGCATTATGCTGTTTCAAAACAGAATTAACTGGTAACACCTTGATCTTTGACCTATGGTTTATAAGACCAGCCTATACTACTGATGAAATATGCAGCTCTGAATTTGAGGACCTAAGAGAAAAATCAGAGCCAGTGTCAGTATTTTGATAAGTATACGAACACGTGTAATATGTATGCCTATGGCAGTCCTTGTTAATGAAACAAAGTCCTCCTTCACTTGGAGCTTCATACTTCTTCTTCCCATTATTATTTCATTAATAAACAATGAAAATTGGAACAATAGATGAAACCTGTAATCATCCCAGCTATATAGAACTAAAAATATGATATAGCTCTGAATACATATTTAATATTAAAACTGAAAACAATGACAACATATTAAACTTAAGTCTAACATTTAGTAAATAGACATTTCAAAACAGGCTTTGGTCAATCTAAGTCCAGATAAATAAAATGTGATATATACATACAATGAAATATTATTTGGTCTTAAGAAAGGAAGGAAATCCTGCCATATGTGACCTGGAAGACATTATACTAAGTGAAATAAGCCAGTCACAGAAGAATACTTATTGCATGACACTACTTATATGAGGTATATAAAACAGTATCAAACTTTCAGAAACAGTAGAATACATAGCCAGAGGCCAGGGGAGGGGGAAATGGAGAGTTTTTCAACAGAGATGAGTAAGTTTTAGAGATCTATTGTACAACATAGTGCCTGTAGTTAACAAATCAGTGTTTTACACTTATCATTTTGTTAGCAGGATGGATCTCATATTAAATGTTCTTGGCCCAGGAACAAAAGCAAACAAAACCCAAGGGGTCAGGAGGAAACTTTTGGCGGTGATGGGCATGTTTATTAATTTAATGATGGGGATGGTTTCATGGGTGTATGCATATCTCCAAACTCTCTAATTGCATTCATTTAATAGGCACAGTTTTTTTTTTTATCAGTTATACCTGAACAAACCTGTCTAAAACTACTATGTACATTGTTTTAATTAGATAGATGTAAGATGCTGGATAAGTCTAAAGTTTGGTTATTTTTTTTTTGATACTTACTTTAAAATATTCCTTATATTAAATTGAATGAGATCAATGAAAGGAAAAAGTCCCAAGCCTTTTATGCAATAGGATTTCCAGTACAGACTCCAGCCAATTATTCCTCTGACATGTGCAACTGGCATTTTAAATGATCAGAAAAAATAGCTGCTAGTGATGCTTTTTCAAAGCCAGCTTGGCTGCACACCATGTCATGATCTCTCTAGAAAAGTGTCTCAGGAGGAAGTAGATTAATTTTTAAAGGCTCTTTACCTTTAGGTTTACAGTAAGAATCCATCACTTTAACACCTCATGTTTATTAAGTAACTCCATGTTTTATATATGATGTTTATAAAATTTGGTTGTGTGAGGGGCTTACATTTGACTCACTCCATGGCTGCATGAGACAATCAGGATGGGAAGATGTTAACAAAGTAATAAATAGATCCCTGAGCTTAATAGTAAGAGAGATTTAATTCTACGTTATATATAACTTGGTCCAAATATTAAAAAAAGAAAGAAAGGCATTTAATTCCACAAGCTGTAATCACAGAGAATTTTTACACAAACATGAGATAAATCCTCAGACAGTAACATTACAGCTCAATATTACATCTTACCAAAAAAGCCTTTCTTGATTCTTCGAGTTTAACCTAAAAGCCCCACCATTTGTGAAACCATGATTACTAAAATGTGTCATTGCTGCTCTTGGTGTCTATCTTACACCACTGTAATGTACATTTCTATCCACCATAACCCTCAAGCAACCCTACAAGAGTTATAAAGTGGGTATTACTATACCCATTTTATGGAAAAGGAAACTGAGGCTCAGATCATATCAACACTTTTCAAGGGAACAAAGAGTGAATGGTAGAGGTGGGATTTGACTTGGAGCCTTGTGACCTAAGTCCAGGGCTTGCACCACTGGTAGTCTCCTCACCAACTGAGCTGTGCTCCACAGTCCCAAGTGCAGTCACTTGCACCGAGTAGGCACAGAAGATGTTACTGAATTGAACAGGAAGGAGCACAAATGGCCAGCACAGCAAAACAGTGGCAACTTTTTCCAGTGTTGGAGGTATGACATTGGGAGGCAAGAATCATGAATGATCCAGCAAGATACACAAGTGCATCCTCTGAAATACACAGCATCATTGTTTTTGACATTAATCTAAATGGCTCAAGTTCTATGGCCTCAGCAATTGGCTGCTTCCCTGTCATTGAGCAAAGGACCAGAAATGATGCCGTGGGATATGGCTCCTTCCTCTCTCGCTGCACCACAGAGAGCTCTTTGCTCAGGGGGTGATCAATAATGCTAACGGTGGGGAGGGCACCAGAGAGATGTGTAAAAACAGAAAGATATTTTCCGGCTTGAAATGGGCTTTGGGAGTATAATTGACTTTAAAAGATCCCACAAATAAAAGCAGTTATAAATTGCACATTAACGATGAGGCATCAAAGTTGTTCCTCACTTTATTCTCAATTATAAAGACTAAGAGCCATGTTATCCCTGATAATTCACCAGCAAGCTTCAGTTTATTCAGCAGATGACACGCTGTATCAGATCTTCCACTGTGTCCATGTTTAGTATCTAATGGGCATATTTGTTACCCATTAGGAAGTATGTTTCTCATTAATTATTACATAAAGGCATTTAATTATAAATCCCTCACAATTAAAAATTTGATGTTTAGTTACTTGACACACTAGTGATGATTTTAAAAATTTAAGAAGAAAACCTCCTCTCATTATGGAGAGTAAGTCTTGAGTCTGCCGAATGGTTTCATTAAGGCAAGGTTTTCCATTTCACAGACAGAAAGTAGAGGACACCTCAGCAGCCTCCAGACTTGAAACTCTCTGTGGTGTGTAATATAAATTGCCTCCTTTGTTTCCATCTTCAGTTTGCCAAATGATGTCATTTGTTACTTTTCAAGAAATTATTTCCCAAGGAAGAGTTTGCTTCATTTTATTTTACATAATTAAAAAAAAAGAAAGAAAGAAAGAAAGAAAACTCATGACCTACCGGAGAGAGAAATTAGTAAGGACAATACAAACCTGGAGATGGATAGATGGATTATATCCTTGTAGAAGACATCAGGGGAAAATGCATGTATATTCTATACATACTAATCTGAAGTGTCGGTGCATAATGCATGTTGTATTTGTTAAATGTATATACCTACACAGTGGGAAATGTGATGATTTCTTTGCTGTTCAGAGACAAAGAGATCAGAGGAGGGCAATTATCCATCCATCCATTCATTCAATAATATTTGAATGAGCACATACTGTATGCTGAGGCAACACTAACAGATATGACAAGAAGCTAGAATCTCAGTAATATTAACAAACCCACTTCCTCTCTCAGCTAGGTAATTTTAAACAGTGCAAACAGCTGATAGATGGAAAAGTTATGTTGTTTATTTTCTTAATAGAAAAGAAGTGTGAGATTCTGCCTTCCTCCAAAGCTCCCGGAAGGCTCAGAAGTTGTTTACGGGGTGAAATAAAAACAACAGTACTATTTGCATTCTGTTTCCACTGGGGGGTTAAAATACAGTGGCCTTTAGCTGTAGGGTCGGGCAACAATGTTGCTTTGCCTTTCAACCATTTATAATACTGAGCCGTTACTCCTTTGGAATTAGGAGCTATAACAGTGTTAAGAGTTAGTACATTAAAGCAAATTTCTAATTCTGTCTAACTACCGTGCATTTACTTCATTAACTAGCAGTTACATTTCCCACGCCTTCAATTAACACTGGTTTCATTTTAAATGCTATCAGTTAAGACAAGATACGATAAGAAAACATCATTGCCAGGCAAGCTTTCCTCAAACACAGCTGATTTATCTCTTTGGCAATTCATTAAAATGCAAAATATATTGAAATTGATTTTCAGCACTTTCAGGCAGGAATGTTTCTAATAATGTTAATTTGCAAATTTCCTCTTCCTTCTTTTTTTTTAAAGTCTCTGTGCTGCAGACGCCATGTTCAGCCGGAGGCTATTTGTACTGTGCAGACAGAAAATGAACAACGAACATTTATTTCTCATATCTTTCTGAGAAACCTGAGGCGCATGAAGATATTTGTGCTGTAACAGGCAGAGTCAACCCCCTTCACTCCCTTTAGTTGCTATATATCACCAGCAAGCTCCCAGCTAGTCCTGCTGCAGCAATTAACCTGCCAGAGCGCTCTCCCGTCAGTCTCAGTAATAATAAACTCCTCCCCCCAGCACCCCCGAGAGAGACACAGCTATAGATTCTGGCTCTGCAACTTCCATAAAGGCTGAATTATTCAGAATCAGCCTGATTAAGAACATGACATGGTATTAGTTAAAAAGACACACTTTTATTTTTTTCCCCTGGCTGAGGTTTAAACCTATTAAGGTGGAGGCAACTGATCTTTTCCTCTTCTGTGCACAGCTCCTAAAATAGGAATTCTTGAAAGACTATTTACAATACCTTGTCAATTTCCAAGTGTATGAATAAAAGTATAAATACCAGGAGGAAAGTGTCAGAGTCAAAATGTACAGCTCACATAAAACCTAGGAACTGGCTAAAAATAATATTTTCACCCCAAAGAAACAAAGGGAGTGGGTTCATTTTGAGTAATTGGTCACGTTTCAATTGTTATTCTTAAAAAAAAGAAAATCCCCGTGTTTGCATATTTTGGGTCAGTTTCAAGTGGACCAAATTGTGATGAATTATAAAGCAGAAATCCGGATATACAATCTGTCAGATAACAAGTTGTTAGACTCTGGAAATAGCATATTCTTAACAATAAACCTTGTCTTTATGAGGATGGCAGTATTATAAATGTCATAATGGATTGCAAATGAACCAGCTGTTTATATTCTACCCTAGTACATGAATGAGAGAAGAGCAAGCCCGGAAATAAAAGGAGATTGAGGAAAATTTACTAGCACCAAGTCACAGGAAAAAACCCAAGGAACTCAATTTTTACGCATTCCCATCCAATTTACCCTTGCTGGTGACTTTTGGAGGGAAGTGTAGCTTTTGAAACCAATTGTATTATTCCACTTTAAGCTGCCTTCTAGTATATTCAATAGACCCATCACAGTTATATGTTCCTTTTTCAGTCTCAAGCTGCCCTCACCCTACAAGATTGGTTACTGTCAGAGGACTCTGAGAGAAGGATTTGAATGCAATTTCAAAGGCCAGACAGAGCAGCTTTCAAAACACTGCAAGCTTAGGAAAGCAGGGTTAGTAGCCCAAGAGGGGTGAGATTCTGCTTTTCTGTTTCTCATTTCACTCATTTCACTTCAAGCTAAAGCACCTTTTGATCCAGAACAGGTGAAATCGAGGCAGCATGGCAATCCCGAGTGAACGAGCCCACCCACCCAACGCCCTGATAAACGGCCATTATCCATAAGTGCGTCATTGCCAGCATCACCCACTATAGCCTGTGGAGATCCCTTTGAGACCAGAAACACCTTGCCCTTCTATGTAGGATTAAATCTAGGTCCAGCCAGTAGGTTTCAACAAATGGCCAGGCCACTGATGGATGCTTGTAAGCAGATGGCCATTTTCTGCACATCAGCTTATGAATTATGTGTGTTTGTGATGCAAAGATCTTATTTCAACTTTCACATCCTCTTTCCTCAGCCAGAACTAAAATCCAGCAAAGGGCTGCAGAGAAGGGATACAACTCAACTTTACAAATTAAGAGTGTTGCTTTATGGGGCATTACAACTCCTCTATTTAAAAATCCAATCCAGAAGATAACATTACCCCTTGTTATGTTTGCATGTTCAGATAAGGCACCTCACCCTTGGCTGCAGGTCTCTTATCTCCATAATATTCATGGAGTGCTGCCTTTTAATTAAACCACCCACAACTCTATGTAACTCAAAGTATATATTTTACTGCTGCAGGAACCAGCAGTCAAGAAAAATTCTATATTTTACATTTATTTTTAAAGCCTGGATAGTTTTATTGCCAAGGATGTCATGAGCAGTCCTATAAAGATGACTAAGTTTTGTGGTTCAAGAGACATGCCGATCATATCCTGGGTCCCAAAGTTCATGAGATTCTTGACTTTCACAGATGTAATATTCAGAGGTTTGACTTTGTCAGAACCCCTTGGAGGTATGTGACGTGTAACCACTTGTCATTTTCCTAAAGCCTAATTTTATTCACATGCATAGTGGACCTAGATTGTGAGTCACGAAGTTACTGTTTCCACGCAACTGACCATCTGTCTTCTTCAAATATAACACACCTTAACTTCCCTTATGTTTTTCATTCCCTTTTTCTGGTTCTCTTTCTATTCCCATCCTATAAATGATGAAGTCCAAGGCCTTGCCTAGGTCACCTCATTCCATCCCAAGACTTCAAGTTCTATGTGTATGTTGATAATTCTCAAATCAAAATCATCTACCTGGATCTCACTCCTGAAACTCAGAAACATATATGCAATTGCTTCTGGGTATGTTGGGTATCCCACTGGCACTTAAATTCAACATATTCAGAATGGAATGTGTAATAATGCCAGTTATACTTAATATGGATTTAAGGTTTATACTCACAACCTGTGCAAAAACACTGTCAGGTAGGAGACTATCGCATTGCTGATTTTACAGGTGAGGAAACTGGGACCTGAGAGGTTAACTGCCAAGATCATGTGGTTTTAAGGAACTATGATCTGGACCTAAAGTCCCTCTGACCACAGCCTGTTTTTAATCACTACCCCAAGGCTACGCAACCTGGGTTTCCTCTTTCACTTACATGATTCATCCTAGTGGTCCTTTCCTGTTTCAGCTGTGCAATTAGTTCTTCAGAGATGCCTTTTCTGATCCTACCAAGCAACTTGGGTTTTCAGGACTAGGGTTCTACAAATATTAAACGTCATCTTTTTTAAACAGACTGCAATTATGATTTGATTTTTAATCTTCTCAATAGCCTGACAAATACATAGGGCAGACACAGTTGAAAAAACAAGGGAGATAAATGGGTAAGAGAGAAAATAGTCCAGAAAGAGAGAATAGCAAGTGTGAAGGCCTCATGGGGAAAACAACAAAATGAAACTACGATCAAGTAATAGAATGACTTTTTAAAAAATTATACCACAAGCAGTGAAAGTGAGGAGGGGCAAGAGGCGAGACTTGAAAGGTAGACAGGTGATAGACTGCAGTGGGTTTTCCAGGTCCTCTCAAAGACTGAAAAGTGTATACTAAGGACAAAACAAGAATGTTTTAAGCAATGGGGTATGAAAACCCAGTTTATTTACTTAATTCTCAGTCACTGATGGGCAAAGCTAACCTTGGAGACTGAAGGTCCAAAACTTTTGTCCAACACATGGGGCTTACCAATAAGGAAAGAAGAAAAATGGCAAACTGTAATCTTTTTACTTATGCATTAAAAGGCTAAATACTCCAAAGTACTCTGTATAAGTAAGATATCTAGAGAATAAGGCATGTTTTATATAAAGAAAGAAAAGAAAAAAAGAAAGAAAGAAAATATAATTAATAGACTTCATTTTTAGAGTCATTTTAAATTAGTAGAAAAATAGTACAAAACGTTTCCATGTATTCCTGCTCTCACCCAAACTCCCCTACCATCAACATTAGGCACTAGAGTGGTACATTGTTATAAATAATGAATTTACATTGACACATCATTATCACCCAAAGTCCATAATTTACATTATAGTATCACACAGAGTAGAGTCACTGCCCTAAAAATCCTGTGTTCCACCTAATCATCCTTCCCTCTTCCCTAACCCCTGGCAACCATTCCCTAACCCCTGGCAACCAATGATCTTTCTACTGTCTCCTTAGTTTTGACTTTCACAGAATGTCATATAGTTGGAATCATACAATATGTAACCTTTTCAGATTGGCTTCTTTCACTGAGTAATATTCATTTAAGTTTCCTCCATATCTTTTCCTGGCTTGATAGCTCATGTCTTTTTAGTACCAAATAATATTCCATTGTCTGGATGCATCACAGTTTATCCACTCACCTACTAAAGGACATTTTGTTTGCTTCCAAGTTTTGGCAATTCTGAACAAAGCTGTTATAAACATACATGTGCAAGTTTTTGTATGAACATAAGTTTTCAACTTATTTGGGTGAATGCCAAGAAGCATCATTACTGGATATATGTAAGAGTATGTTTAGTTTTCTAAGTAACTGCCATCTCCCAAAGAGGCTGTACTGTCTTGTATTTCCACCTGCAAAGAGCATTCCTGTTGCTCCACACCCACACTAACATTTGGTGCCGTAAGTGTTCTGGATTTTGACCCTTGTAATGGGTATGTAGTGGTATCTCATTGTTGTTTTAAAGTCCCTAATGACATATAATGTTGAGCATCTTTTCTTCTGCTTTTTGGCCATCAGTATATGTTTTTTCATGAGGTGTCTAAGTCCTGCTCATTTTTTAAATTGGGTTGTTCATCTCCTTACTGTTGAGTTTTAAGAGTTCTTTGTATATTTTTGATAACAGTACTTTATTAGATATATCATTTGCAAATTTTTTTCTTGTTTGTCTTGTCTTATTCTCTTTGTGTTATCTTTTTATAGTTATTAAAGTGAGCTCCTGAATCCCACTGTGTATTGAGCCCTTGTGGAGCATTTGAATGTGTAGAGCATTCAGAATCCAGTGAATAACAATTAAAATAAGTTTTAGTTGAGAGCCAACCATGTGCAAGACACTGTATTGTAGTAGGCGTTATAATGATGCATATGTACTGTTTCACTTCTGTCCTCAAGAATTTTATAGTCATAATGATGGTGGGGAACATAAGCCTACAAGCCCCACTCCAGACTTTTCATTAACACAGAACAGTAACAATTTTTAAAAAACCATCCCCATTGTCCTTGTTTCTGTCTCCCTGGGCCCAAAGTCATGCTCATTTCTCTTTCCTTAAAGTCTCATCACCCTAAAGATACCCTTCCTGACTTTAGAGATTTCAGCGTTCCTGTGGAGTTTCCAGCTAAATAGTCTCCTATCTTTCTGAGAAGTCATCCCTTCTCCTCTGAGCTCATCCTTTTATTTAGTCCAGAGAGAATTTCCAATACCGAACCTTGGAAGCATGGATTCCAATTCCATAACCATGCAGACCCAGTTCTAGATGGGTTAAAGGAAAGATTACTACTACAGGCAGCAGTCATCTGGGAAGATTTCATAGAAAAGAAATTCAAGCTGAAACTTAAGAGATAAATAGGACTTGGCAAGAAGAGAAAAGAAGTGTCAGAGAAATAAAAGTTACCAGGAAGAGGAAAAAGGTTCAGGGACTGTAAAGCGAGCCCACCAAACAGGACCAAGCAGGAGATGCAAATAGGGGAAGGGTGTGGACAGGTCTGCAGAGTTAACCTAAATCTATAATAATACTTTCCCTTTACATGTTAGTAGAGGGACTTGCACTTCTGATGTATTGGCATGTCATCATACATAGCTAACGTTTACTGAGGACTTACCAGGCATCTGGCACTTTTCTGACTGTACAATGTATAGTCAATAGTCAATGCAAAGTCTGGTCTCTGACAGGGAGTCTGGTTCTAGATCTCTACCAGGTAACCACTGCATTCTGCATCAGTTCCTTCAACAGAGCTTTACAACAACCCCTTCTCTCTTTTAAACAGTAATAGTGACTGTTATGCTAAATTCCACTCTTTCTCCCTTTTCTGGGAACTTATAAAGTCAATTATTGAAAGAGGCAAATTTGAGTGGGTCATACAATTAAATTTATACCAGTGTTTTGCTGCTAATGTAACAGATTATGAACGCAGTAGCATAAAACCACCGAAATATATGATCTTACTGTACTGTAGGTCTGAAGTCCCACCACAGATCTCACTGGGCTGAAACTGAGCTGTCAGCAGGGCTGTATTCTTTTCTGGAGGCTCCAAGGGAGAACTGACTTCCTTGTCTTATTCCAGCTACTAAAGGGTGTCCTCATTCCTTGGCTTGTGGCCCTGTGCTCCACCTTTAAAGCCATCATTGGCAGGTTGGGTCCTTTTCACATGGCATCGTGCTGAACTTGGAACTTGCATCACATCCCTCTTCGACTATCTCCTCTTCTGTCTCAGTCTTCCACTTTTCAGGATCATTCTGGTTACACTGAACCCACCCAGATAATCAGGATAATCTCCCAATTTTACACTAAAATGTTACAACCTTAATTCCCTTTTGTCAAGTAACCTAACATAGTCACAGGTTCTGGGGATTAGGATGTGGGCATCTTTTTTTTTTTTTTTGCAGAGAGGGGAGGGGTGAAGGATTATATTATTCTGCCTACCACACTCCATAAATGTTTAGTTATTTATTAGTATTTTAAGTGGAGTAAGAACTTAAAGAAACATGAACCCATTAGTTATGAAATGATTAATACTGAGTTAATAAAATCTTTCTAATATTTCATAACAGCTCCTACCTAATTTAACAGCAAGAGTTTTTTAATAGCAGCTCAAATGTATGAAGTCTGTTCAAAGTATTAACTTAGGATTTAGAGACACAAAATCCCTTTTCACACTCATATGAGGCCTGGAATTTATACAATATTTAATGAAATTAGATAATGACAGTGATCATTATACCTAGGATAAAAGCATGGGGAGAAACAACTGATTGACTGTTGGTAAACATATAACTCAGCTGGAGAAGAAGTATTTGGGCTCAATAGGGGGACACCTGCTGGTGACAGGCACACAGCATGCACATCAATGTTCATCCATGTGTTTTACACAGGGATGGGGTTGTCCATTCATCTGATCCACTGGTTGAGTTGAATTTTTTTAAGAAAGCGTCTCCTCCACTACAAACAATAGAATGCAGGCTCTGCAGGCAGACTTGAGTTCTAATTCCTTCTCACTCCTGCCTTACAAGTTGAGTGACCTTAAGCAAAATTAATTTATGTCTAAGAAGTTAGTCCCGTTCCTTGCACTATTAAAGGAGGGT
This sequence comes from Camelus dromedarius, assembly GCF_036321535.1. Classification (NCBI taxonomy): domain Eukaryota; kingdom Metazoa; phylum Chordata; class Mammalia; order Artiodactyla; family Camelidae; genus Camelus; species Camelus dromedarius. Next base: position 43,966,389 of record NC_087445.1, on the reverse strand, counting down.
TAAGATGCTACCTACCTCAAAGCATAGTGGTAAGCAATGAAGTCGGTCCTGCAGGTAAAGTTCTTCGTGCGGTAACTCTTCTGTCCATCGAAAATATTTGCATATTGTGTACATTCCTTCTTTGAATAAATTCCTAGAGGTGAATTGCTGACCAGATATGTTCACAAATTTCTCAGTTTTTATATAGAACTATTACCGAAATGGCCTCCAGAAAGGTACATCAATTTCTCTCCTAACTACGATGTCTGATGATGCCCAGTTCCTTAACAAACTTGCCAAGGCTATCATTTAAAGATTGCCAGTTGAGCTGCTTAAATAAAGAGTATCTGAAATTGTTCTTTTCATTTGAATTTTTGTAATGATTGATTTTGGGATAGTTTCTGTGTGAAATTATATTGACCATTTGATTTCTTCTTTTTGTGAATTGCTTATTAATATCTTTACCCATCTTAATTGGAACATTTAGATTTTTCTCATTGATTTGAAAGAATTCCAAATAATAAGATCTTTGTTTTTTATGTCCTTAATTTTTCTGATTCATGTTTCTCTTTGTATTTTATTTATGTGTCCTAAGGATATCCTTGAAAGACAATTCCCAAACTCTCCATGTCCTCTGGGGGGAAAAATCAATTTTAAAACACCATCTGCCTGAGATTTCCCGTGGCTAGTAAATTTCCTAATAATATTAGCACATACATTTCAGTATTCATCAAAGAGTTCATCTGAATCTCTAATAATTGACTTTTTTAGAAACCACAACTGTTTTCAGAAAATATGTTGCATCTTTACATTCTTCTCACACCTCAGGTACCAAACCAACTTGCTTTTGTAATCCCTGACTTGTTTTCCACCAGTCAATTTCTATTCTTTTTTAATTGCATATTTCACTAGGCTTGCCTTTATTTAGCAACTGTTACCTTAAAGCTTATTATTATAGCACCTCCATCTGTTTAATAACGTCAACATCCTTCCCGTCACCTCAGCACTTCTCATCCCCCTCCTCACAGCCCCCTCACTGAATGAAAAGCAACGTGCTTTTTGTTGGAAGCTTTGAATGAATAATTCATTTGGAAAAATCATCCGTGTTGTGCATGTTCAGAAGACAGAGCACTTCTCTTGTCAGTCACAATGGCTTGGGTAGGGCTAAGTGCTGTTCAGTGTGTGCTCGGTGTGCACTGCTGATGGCAGGCTGCTGAGATGCCAACTGTGTTAATCCTGATCATCCTTCTTTGTCTTTTGTGACAGGAAGATTAAGATTCGAGGTCTTATTCAGTTGTTGCAGCTAGACTCTATTTCACGGGGTTGTTTCAAGCCTTCTTTCAAAGTGCCAGCATATTCTCACCATCATCCCCTCAAGCTCAGGCAAAATCCTGACCTGGAGTAACATTCTCCTGGGGCATCTCAAGGTACAGAGAGGAGAGAGCATGGCCTTTCACCTCAGGGACCCTTGGGTTTGTGTTCTGTGTCGGTCATGGATGAGACTGGCAGCTTGGGCCAGTTACAGGACTTTGATGAGCCTCAGTTCCCTTATCTGGAAGTGAATATTGCTGCAACACAGATTGTGTGTGTGAATATATGGATTCTGTAAGGAAATATTTTATGGAAGCACCCCAGCACGAAGTCTGGAGGATGGCATGTTTAAAAACTAAAGTTAATGTTCATGACCTTTTAATTAATTCCTTCTTCCTCACTATCTCCATTATTCCCTTTTCTTTCTCTACTCTGTTAAACATATAGGGGCATACTTTGGAGAGATTGCAGATTTGGTTCCAGATCACTGCAATAAAGCAAATACTGCAATAAAGCAAGTCATGCATTTTTTTGGTTTCCCATACATATAAAAGCTTTGTTTACACTATACTGTAGTCTATTAAGTGTGCAATAGTATTCTATCTAAAAAAATGTACATACCTTAATTAAAAAGTACTATATTGCTAAAAAAAATTCTACCCATCATCTGAGCCTTCAGTGAGTTGTAATCTTTTTGCTGATGGAGGGTCTTGCTCGAATGTTGATGGCTGCTGACTGAGGAGGATGATATTTGTTGAAAGCTGGGGGTGGCTGTGGCAATTTCTTAAAATAAGACAACAATGAAGTTTGCTACATAGATTGACTCTTCCTTTCACTTGAACACTTAAAGGCCGTTGTAGGATTTCTAATTGGCCTAATTTCAGTATTATTGTGTCTCGGGGAATAGTGAGGCCGGAGGAGAGGGAAAGAGACGGGGAATGGTCAGTGGAGCAGTCAGAACACACACAGCATTTATCTATTAAGTTCACCATCTTTTATGGGGGTGGTTCACAGTGCCCCAAAACAATTATAATAGTAACATCATCAAAGATCACTGAGCACAGCTCACCATAACAGATACAATAATGATGAAAAGTTTGAAATATTGCAAGAATTAGTGAAATGTAGCACAGATACACAAAGTAAGGAGATGCTGTTAGAAAAATGGCGCCGATAGACTTGCTCTATGCAAGGCTGCCACAAATCTTCAATTTGTAAAAAACACAATAAAGCGAAGCACAATAAAAATAAGGTAGGTTGTACAAAGTACTGAATGAACATGCCATTTTTCCTGCCTGACGACATTCAATATTTCTCTAGTTTAATGAGGTAAAATCCACTCTCCCCAGCATGATCCCAATCGACTGCCCTCTTCCTACCCACCTGATGTGCCCAGTGTACTATCCATATGGAAATATTCTTCATCTCCTCAAATAATTCTATTTTACTTCAGTCTCCAGGCCCAGCAGCTCCTCTCCCTACCTGGGTTGTCCATTCTCTAATGTGCAGCTGCAAAAATCCCAGTCCTCTTTTAAGATGCAGCAACATACAATACACCTCCTCTGGATTCTTCTAGACCTCCATCAGAGCCCTTTGGCCCCACCCCCATGCTCCCAAAGACCATGCAAACACATTCAATCTCACACCGTCTCCTCATAAGACAATGACCTGGCCGTGTCTCCATCTCGGTGAGCTCTAAGGGCATGAATATACATTCATGTCTCTTTGTTTGGCTAATAAAAAAAAATATGCCTCAAGGAGTTTTTGGTAAATGAATGAATGAATGCCTGAATGGATGAATGAACAAATGAATGAAGTACTGAATATTTTGAGGAACAATACCATAGACATTCAAAAATACTATAATCATTATACCTCAATGACAGGGTAACAGGAACACCAGGAAATGCCTGTTGCATACCTTTAATCAAACATTAGTACAACTATTTTCTGAAACACATGATAAATGATAATGCATCTTTCTCACTCTTTACATGCACATATTCCCTGTCCACCCCCGCCTTTCCTGATTGCTTCCTGATTGCTTTCTCCAACTCTTTCCCTTTTCTTTCCATCTTTTGAAGAAAGTAGAATTAAGAGGGATTATTTGGAGATCTCTCCAGAGGCTAGTAACCTCACCTGTGACATCTGGAATCCGGCCTGTTTTACTTGCCGTGTCTATAAAACATCCTCACAGATGTTAACTGGTAACTAACCTAGGCTCTATTAACCCTCTCCTTCCTGGCTTGGCAGTGGCTCCGTTCTGCATCTCATCCAGTCTTGGAATTTACATTCCTTTTCTCCCCTAGGGGGCATGTCTTGTCTTAACTGGTGATGGCTAGAACTGCTAGGCAGCAAGCCACATATTTTTAAAGCCTTAAGAGATTTGTCTCCGGCAGTTTCTATGTGATGTCCATTGATTTTTTAGGAAGTGCCCCAGCACTTTTTCTGTCTCCCTTGGGAGGAAAATCTTGAGTCCTAGCTCAGAATATATGGTCTGGTCAGCCCTTTCATGCCAACACTGAATATATTTATGGATTGGGTCCATACACAAGAAAGCCTATGCCCTTAGCAGAAGAACTCAAAACTAATGACACCAGCATTTGCTTGGAGGGAAAATAACCTAGGAACTCACGTGAGAAAAAGACTGTTTTAACATATTCCTTGAAACAAAACAATCAGATTAGGACTAACAGGGAATGTTATTTGAGATGCACTACTGGTCATACCTTCCACTTACTACGGACATAAACTGTGTGTGCGTGCATGTGTGTGCGTGCATACACTTGATATCTGTCACTACAGAGCTGACGACAAAGAGGCCCAATGTTCTAATGAAGAGGGTGAATACGGATGGTATGACTTTTCTTCTAAGTTTTACCAATGATTACGGCAGCAGTGATAACTACCACTAACCAGGTACTCATGGCATCACACTTTGCATGCAACATCTCATTTAATCAGCAAAACAAACTCTAAAATAAGAAAGTATTACCTCTATTTTACAAAAGAGAGCTGTGTGCCAAAGTGGAACGCTAAAGCTCTCAAGCAGCGTGTTCAATATCACACAGTTAGAGGAGGAAAAGGGGAGATTCGGTCTGACTGCAGACTCCAACTTTGATCACCACACAACACTGCCTCCCGCCACTTTAAGAATATTCTACTTCTACAGGTTATTTTCCCCAAATTGTTTAAAATATAATGCTATCACAGAGTAGCTAGTTAATGAGAATAATGACTCTGAGATTTGATAGTTCAGGAAAATCACCTTTTTAAAAATCAGAATAGATTTTATTTTAAAAGGCAGAACCCTGGAACTCACAGGAGACCTACTGGCTGTCCAGAGGCAGGATCCTGGAATCTCTGTTAAAACACCTCCCCAGTCAGTTCTGATGCAGCCTGCCAGGCACATGCCTGGGAACCACATCTTAGCCTCTAAGCATTTGGTCAGGACCGTGTCTGTCACAAAAGGTCTGGCACATAGTAGCCACTCAACAAAGTGCTGTTGAACTGAATTGTTGAGTCATCAGTCTCTATAGTCATATTTCCCACACTAGAATAATGAGGAGCACAGTTTTTGCTCTACTATATTGGAAGGGGAAATCCACTCTGCCTCATGATGCAGCTCAGCCTTTAGGGCTTGTGGGAAGCAGTCAGGCAGCAGCAGTGAAGTCTCTCTCAGCAGAGTTTTGCATTAAGCAGAAAGGCTACAGTCAAGGTAGACATTTCCTTCCTAGGACATTATGGGCATCTATCATTAAGGTTTATAGGTATTTGTGTATGTCATTACTATTACTGGTTTCTCCTGGGTCCTGGTGAGAATCAAGCTGAATGCCTATAAAATACAACAAGCTCCTAAGAGAAAGATGCTCTCTAAAGATATAGTATTACTATAAATTTCAACCACTTCCCCCGGCCTGAAAATGCTGTCCTGGTGAGAATGATCACTTAGCAGTCATTGGCTGATTTCCTAAGCTAGTAGGAAACCGACCTAACTCCCAGGCATGATGAAAGTGAAGGAACAGAGTCGCTGGGGGAAAGGGCAGGGAAAATAGCTAACAAAAGTGACAATAATCTATATTTCAAGTCGATATCACTTATAAATACAGCCTGGCCAATAGCTGGTGTAATAATAGGAAAAACACGGGCTTACAAGACTCCCATTATCTGTTCGTAAATGGAATACTATCTTCTTAAAGAAATTTGTTTCATTTTTTGGTTTTCCTACTGCTGCAAGGACCCAACCTGATTTGGTACGTGACAGCATTAGGGAGACTGATTCTCTTCTTTACTCCCCAGGAAGTATCAGTCATCTTGATCGTCATCAGATTTCCTCAGTAGCTAGCTATTTGAACCAGGACAGTTCCCTGGGAGTTAATCTTTTAAACTGAGAGCCAAAATCCCTTACTCATCTCTTGTATGTGAGAATAAAATCTCCAAACTGCTCATAATCTTGGAGAAGTGCCATCTTTCAGCCTGCAGATAACTACAGCTCTTCGCCAATTCCTGGTTATTTTATACCCAGTTAGGATGTGATGCTTAAGTAGATTTTTAGAGCGAAATGGATACATTTGTAGACAGATGAGGGGAGTGTAGACAATGCAGCCATTTTGAAATGTAATGGTGCAATATGATCAAAGGACCTGGAAATATTAATAACATATATGTTATGTCCATCAGATTATACTTATATACATATTAATATGGATACTATAAATAATACAAAATATTTTAAATGCACAAACAATACAAATATGCACTATGCATTATGTACATTTAAATAAATACCTGATGTATTTTTATTTTACTCTACTGATGACCTTGTCCTATTCTATGAATTCTATGCTGACAACCCCCAGACCTGTCTTCTAACTCTTCATTTTGATAGAGACCTGCCTTGTCAACATCTCTTTCATTACCAGTAGACATCTCAAAACTGAACTCTTGATGTTCCCAGCCAAACCTGCTCTTCCCACAATATTCCCCATCTCCCCATTCAACCATTTGCTCAAGTCCAAAGTCGCTTCTCTTTTTCCCTGCAACCAAGACATTCCATTGTCTCTACCTCCCAAATAGATCAAGAATCCAGACTCATCTGATCACTTACATCATCCTCACTCCTCAAAACCACCATCACCTTGGAGGTCTGAAGAGAGGTTTGACAAGAGTTACTTATTAGGGAGTCACCAGCAAATTGATAAATTCAAAAAATTTAAGGATGGATCAGATCACCTAGAGAGAGAATGAGGAGAAAGAAAAGAACCCAAGAAAAACCTACAAGGGACTTTAACATTTAGAGCTCAAATACAGATCGTGGAAAATGAGAAGGTTAGAAGGAAAGCTCTTGCTCTTCAAGACCGTGTTAGACTACCACTGGAGGCACCTCTGGGTATATTCAGGCCGGTAGGGGAGGGGGCAACCGCATAACCCTCCTGTATGTTGTTCCAGAAAGTGCAGGTCATAGTGCTTGGCCTAGGATCACTGTGAGAGAGGACCTGAGCCTCATCCACAGAAAGCAATTCAGCCCCATCTATTACCCCAGATTCAGTGGGGCCAGGCTATGTTTTTTTGTGTGTGTGTGTAACAAAAGGGAAAGAAAGCATCAGGCCCTCGGTGGGCTGGCTTGCTCCAGTCTCAGAAGACTGAGTGGAAGCCCCAATCTATGGTTGCCATCTTTTCAGTCACGTTGAGGGCAGCAGCCTTCATGACCATGACCATGACCATCCTATGATCCAAGTTCCTGTTAGATGGGCAAGGCTGCCACACTTGGTGCTGCGATCCCCCCGCCAAGCCTCAGTTCTGAAACACGCTGTATTCTCCAGGTGAGAGTCTGTCATTTCCATGATGGATGAAGGGAGGAGGATCATAGAGGCAGACAAGAGGCTGTGAGCAGACAAGAGGCTGTGAGCAGCTGAGTGCTGGCAGTCCTGGGAGCAAAACAGTGAATCACCAGCCCCTAGAGCTGTAGATAAAACTCTTTCTACCCCTCTATCCACATCAGAGATTCTCAGAGGGAATTCTTTAAGAAAAGAGTCCTGAGGCAAACTGAATTTCCTCTCTTCAAAAGGATGAAAAACTCGGTCCCATTTAGACTTGAAATAGACGTACACTTATCAGAAAGTCCTGGGATGTATCTATCACATTTATTTTCTAAATTGTCTTTAAAAAGCATTAAGCACTTTTATTATTTTTAAATGAACAAAAAAGACATTAAAAGGAAATAACTTTTTTTGCACTTATATCTCTTCTCTATATTTCAAAAAAATTTGCTTGCATTTATACTACAAATCTCATGTAGGGTAGTTGGCAAATATCCCATTTCACTGACTGAAAAATGGAGTACTGGAGAGATTAATGAACCTTCTAAAAGTCAAAAGTTTAAACACTGAATCCTGTGGGTAATTTTTCTCTAAGCACAAATTCTCTATCTCAACACGTTCAAGCAATTGCCAAATTATAATTTCTGCTTTTGTCCTGGATTCTAAATTGGCAAGGCCCTCACCAACAGATTTTAGACTAACTGTTCAGACATTAAAAATGGCACCTGGCATTATTTCAGTTAAAATGCAGTTGAGAGTGATTATTTGCCTTTCTTCTGCCTTAAGGCTTCTCTACCACTTGCGTTCAGTAGATTCTTTCTTGAGGACATGCATCAAATGGAATCTCTCTCGTCCTAAATTCCCTGAGTGGGAACATTTTTTGGTCAACAAATACTTTAGGGGTATTAAAATATTTAAATACTTTAAATATAGATGTGGAAGATTACCAACATATTATTGAATGTGTCACTCGAGGAAAGGTTATACTGCCCTGTACAAGAAGTTTGCCAATTTCTATATGTTATGCTGTGAAAAATCTGATGATGACTTTAATTTTTAAATCTTATAACAGTTTACTTACATGAAAGGTTACCTATCTTCTCTTTAGTTGAATATTTTCTTTTGGAGAGATTGTATATTTTAAAATACTGTTTAGCATCTATGAGCAAATATTATGTTAAAAAATATAGTTTCTAAAATGCCACATCAATTGCTGCTCTTCTTAAACAGTATAATAAATGCTTAGTTGTGATATGTTAAAAAATATTTTATGACATATTTTAAAACAAATAACATTTTATAACAAAATCACAGATCCTAGTGCCATTGGGGGCTCATTTACATAAAATAACATCTATCCGTTTTGCTTAAATTTCATGTTTGACATGAAATTTATATTAGTAAATATTGTGAAAATATCAATGATTTTGTTTTTAGTTGACATCCATTTTCCTTCCAAATCCAATGCAGAGGGTAGGGTCAGGCAGGGAGGAAAAAAAGGAAAGAAAGAAAACAAATCACAAACATCATATACTAAACCATCAGTTGCTGCACAGTTTTATAATGATAATACCAGAGAACAAAATATATTTTTTACAAATATTTCTTTCTCTCTTATCCTTTCTTCCTTTAAAGGTAAGCCCACCAAGTGCCAGTAATTACTCTTGTAGGAAGAATCAGAGAAACAAAATTGTGCTATTTAGAGCTGAGAAGCAAGAAATGTTTTTAGAAAACACTTAAATGAATAAGGTTTCCTATCGAGTTATGGTTTTGCCAGGTAAATGACTCTTCTGACCAATTCTCAAGTGTAAGCCTGAAACAAGTACACAGTAGTGTTCAAGTTCCTGGCTTAGGAAAAACATACATAAAATCTCTTGTCTACTCTCATCCCATGTTGAGTATGTGTCTTCACTTCATTAGCCTGAGGGAGATGCCAAGGAAGGAAGGGTTGGTAGCTAGCATGGAAGAGCCAATAGATAATAACTCGATAGGGGAGGAACTCGACAGGGAGAAACAGGAAGGTCTGCTTTGTTTCTTCACAGTGAGAGAGGCCAGTGAGGGTAGGATGGCAGGTCTGCCAAAAACAGAAGCATCAAAGTCCAATAAGCTTTTCAAGTTGAAGGAAGACTTGGTGGTCATTGAATTCAGCAATCTTCCATTTTAACAGAGAGAAATCTCAAGTCTGAGAAGTGAGGTGGTTTGCTGAGATTAGATGACTCGTAAGTAAGAAAGTCAGGCTTTGTACCAAGAGACTTTGCTTTCTGTTAAGAACCCTACTATTCTCCCAACTGCCTCTTTTTGAGGTGAATCCAGATGGTAATGGAATCTACCTGGGGTCTAGTTTGTTTTGCTTTAATCTGGGACATTTAGAAAGGATGGGGAGACTTTAACGACCAACAGGGACTGAAACTTTGGCTTAGGTAGAAATAAGTTTGAAAATATTAAATACCCTATAACCAGATCAAGCTAATGTGGGTGAGGAGGGTGGGGAAGACAGGAGTTGGACACTCATACAGAAACAAAGCAGAGGGTTGAATATCAGGAAGTGGTGGTTGTTTGTCAGGAAAGTCTAAAAGAAGGTCTTGGGACAATAGCTTTGCATGTCAGGTGCATGTACGTAAGGGCTGGAGGTTGTGTGGGGAGAAGGTGGGTTTCATTAACAAGGTTCACTGAATCTTTGTCATGTGGGCATGTGGGGACTTCCCAAACACATTTACCTGGGAAGTTTTCCACTTCCACTGGGTCTTAAAAGTACCCTGAGTTCTGAACAGGGCTTTCCACTCTGGTCTAATATTTTTGCTTCACTATCAAAAGCTAACAATCGAAACATTCAGGACATAAAAGACAAAATAGGCAGGTTTATTTACAGAAGTGACGGGACATGCGAGGCCTTCTCCTTTCTCCTATCCTCAAGTAGCCTTTTTCTACAAATAACTCTTATTATGTTCTAAGTTTCTTAAGCCAGCATTTCTTTTTTAAAAATTTTAGCCATTGAATAATGAGTTTCTGCCATGTAGCTGATTCCATTTAATCAATGAAGTCATTAGAAACATTGAATCTAACATTGTTCATTAAAATTATCACCATTCTAAACCACGGATCGTTTCTAAAAATGTCAGATGAGCAGCAACTGGGATAACAATCACTAACGGCAACATAACTCCCTGAGCCTTGGCCACACTTTAACCCTCAAGGTCCAAGTTCAACATCAATGAAAGCTCACCAACTGAATGAGAGACCTGGAGTTTAACTTTTTCACAGATACGGTACCCAGTTCAAATTAGCCGACACAGCTTTCCAACCCCATGTGTTCTCCCAGCTTCTAGAACAGAGAATCCTGTTTGAGTGGTGTGCTTATATTTTTGGTGCCAATGCCTCTGATTTATCATGTTCTTCCTGAACTGTAACTCATTACCAATTGTGTTTTTCCATGTTAAGAGAAAAGACAAGGTGCATAATTTTGCTGGTGACAGTGTAAAAGGCTTTTACAAAACCTTGCACGCTGTGTGGTGCCAGTTTAATACAACTCCATTAACCTTTATCCACAATTATTAAATTCAGAAATTCTAAAAATCAGAAGTTTTTCTTAAAAATTAGTAGCATATTTATTTAGTGGCAAACCCTGACTTGAACTGCTGTGACCCTATTTGAAGTCTATTTATCCCACTTAATGTGAATATCTCTGCTTTTCATAGTAGAAATCTTAATGTGTTTGATTAGGGGCCGCTGCCCTAAACCTGCGGGTCACTACATATTATATGTGTGTATCCACTGTATTACCTCTATAAAATCTGAAAACAAAAATCTAAATTCCAAAGCTCGATTGACAAAATTAATCTTAGAAGGGATTAGGAACCTGAAAAAGCAAAATTCAGGTATTTTCTAAGCCTACAGAAAGTGATTTTGAAAACTGCTTCTGTGTAAATAAGCAATGCTTATTATGTGGCCCATATATTCAAAATTTTTTTTCCCATCGCAGATCTTGTTTTGGTTTTTATTTCGTGTTATTTTTAATTTAATTCAATTTAATTTTACTTTATTTTTATTTTACTTTTCAGTCTGTGTACTCATGAAAAATCGGCAGACTGAGAACAGTGGAGACACTGGCCATGCAGCCTTTCAGATGCTGTTAGGACAGTGCTTTGTGGCTGTTTACCTGGCTACTTCTTGTGAAGAGAGACATATTTATCCAAAGAACATTCAATATTTGGCCTCTTTGCTGAGACTGTTGGCAAAGGACCTAATTGTGAAAAAAAGAAATGCTGTTTATTGGACCCATGCCTACTGCATCCCTCAACACCTTGTTTCGGATTCATTCCCACTGCAATCACAAAACTATGCGTGGCTCTGACCCACTCTTAAAAATAGCCACTTTAAAAAAGAGAAAAAAAATTGTCATGTATCTTCCAAGGTGTGTTCCAACAATGAAGCCTTTTTTTGCTTTCAACGTATTGCTTTACTTTTCACAGTTTGGGTTGGAACCAGAACTCCATTTAAAATCAGCATATTAGTTTTCAGTTTGCCTTGCACAAAAACAGTGGTTTTATTTTTGTGAAAATCGGAACCAAATTACGTGTGTTAGATTTCTGGACAAAGAATGTTAAGTAGATTATGATCCTGTCTTGAGTCTGATATTGAATTCCAAAAGGGAGAGAGAATATGAACACAACCATAACATCAAAAGGCCCTGTTTTGGCAAGAAAGAGCTTTTAAAATATTTATTATGTACATGATTTTCTGTTCATGAAGCCTATCTTGGGTGTGTAACTTCCAGTTAGAATGAGAAGGAGGTCTGTGGCCTGGGAATGTTCAATTCAACTTTTATTCAATAAGAGGACCTTCGAGTACAAAATCCAAATGCACTGGCTTTTATTGTCCTCTTTGAAAACAGAATAGAAAGCAGAATTTCGACTCAGTATGTTTTTCAGTTCATAGACTGGAAACCAACTGAAGTTAATCTACAAGTGGACACTGACAGGGAAACAAGTGGGAGGAATGCAACCTGCATATACCCATCTGGGTGCATTTTAAATGCATCTCATTTAAAAGAGGACTCTTTAGAAGTCCACCAGCAATGAATATTTTTGTAGGTAGTCATGAGCTCTCAGTAAACAGCTGGTTCTTATGAACTCAGTGGAAACCTCAGTGGGGAGGAAAGCAGAAACCACGAAGCCACAGGGATGCTACAACTCCCACGAATTAGTGCTACTTCAGAAAAACAACCACCAACCTTTAAACAGCTCAAGCAAAATGTCAAGTTAATCAAGTACCAACCATATGCTAAGCCTGAGTTATGAAAATGTTAACAAATAGCTACGTGTATTATCACAGTGAAAAAAAGAAAACACATGGCAGTTGATGGCAGCTGGGCAAATTATTAAACACCTATATAAACCAGACCTAAAAAACAATTTGGCAATACGGGAGAGAATTTCATACATCTTCCTTTTAGAGTCGCAACATTTTTAGGAGTCTATCTCTTAATCCTTTAGCCATAATTGTGTTCTTTTAACACAGTGTGAGGAGTTGGTATGACTCACATGAGAAGTGAGCTAGCTAGTGGGACTGGTAAACATATTGCCTGCCTGAAGATAACTGTGAAATACTCTATATGTCTGGGTTTGAAAGAGACGCTCATCCTGAATGCTCACCTCTCTATTCATTTTTCATGTAATTTTCTTTTTACATATTTAAGCTAAGTGTTTTTTTCCCCTACTTTTCTTAAAGGGATATTAACTTAAAGGGCCTGTAGAACTCAGACTATTCGTGCTGACATAGTACACTTTTACTCATTCTTAACTAGATTTTAGTATTATAATTAAAGTAGGAAATGTACATGCAAAATAACAGAACAGGTAAACAATGAAAATAATATCCCTCCCAACCTACACTGTCCCACAGGGAGCTTTTATTTAAAGGTTTTTAAGTATATTTCTTGGATTTTTCTAAGAATATTATTGTGCACTGTTACCCTCTTCTACAGATTTCTTTTTTTCTCTTAATAATGTATCTTACAGTTCTATGTCAGCCTCTCAGTACATAGGGAGGCACCTCATTTAAAAAATGGCTGCAAGGTAATCCGTTATATGAATATGCTATGATTTATTCAATCAGTTGCCTATTAATGGGCATTTTAGAATATTTCTAGACTCATTACTAATAATAATGGACATGTATCTTTCATGGACATAGTAGTCCTATCCACAGGGGAGATTCTTAGAAATGGAATTTCCAGGTCAAATAATACCTGAATTTAAAATTTTAGAAGACATTTCTAAATTGTGTTTCAAAGAGATTGTACCAATGTATTTCTCATTAACAATGTTTGAAATTGTTCATTTCCCCACATTTTTGCCGATGATGTATATTACCATTTTTTTTTTGCAAAATGAAAGTTAAAATGGTATTTCACAGTTGTTTTAAATTTTTATATTAAACTACAGATGAAATTGAGCATCTATTCATATGTTCCTAAGCTCTTTATATATACTTTTTGTCAAATTATTTATTCATACACTTTCCCTTTTTTCTACGGTTTTCTTTTTGCCTATTGACTTGTAACAGTTTTTTAATGATAAAAAGTTTCAACTAGAAAACACGTAATTGTAGAACAATAATATAAGGAGATTCCAACACCGAAAGAAAATATGACTTGAGTCCACGAAATACCAAAGCTGGTTACCCTTGACAAAATCAGCGGTGGAAGACATAGCAACTTTTCATTGTCATCTAGGGAAAATTTATGTGATTCGTGGACATAATAACAGATAGCCCACTACTACTTACCAAATTTGATCTACCTTCCTGTTCTCCAAGTTGTCTTTTCCCCATAAATGTTTTGCTGTTTAAAATGAAAACTTCTGCAGACACTAAAAAGTGAACTTTTATCATCTGATTTCTTCTCCTAAACTCATACTGCCTTTATATTTAGTTTCATACTAATTTGCACTCGACACTTCTCTGCTTACGTTATGAGTGCTACTTCACCTCCAACAGGGTCATGAGAGCCTTAAAAGAGGGGGCATGTTATGTACTTTATCTTCCCATTGTGCCTAGTGAGATGTGGGATAAACAGATCTCAGCATTATTGACTAGTTGTAGTTGAACTAAATGCTTGTTCACATGACTGGGATCTAGAGACCACCCTCTCAATAAAAGCTTTTAAAAGTTTATCAGAGTGACAAGACAAAAATACAGCATAAGTTCAGAAAATTAATCACCCTCATCTTCAAGTCCAAAGAAATCTGTTACCAGGGTTTCCTGGTCCTGGAAATGCAACCTGCAAGCAAGTGTTAGCGGCATTTCTAAGCAGCATGTGGGATAAACCTCTGTACAAATTACCATCAATAGGCGCAACAGGGAAGCAGAAATGGGAGATTCATTTCCCTCTGTCTGACTAGTTCAAATGAATTTCTTCTCTGCACAGAGCAATATATGTGGCTCTCCAGCAGAAATGAGAAAATTTGAATGCCATCATCTTCATCACAATTCAAAGGGGATATTAAAACCTGTACAGCTTTCTGTGTATATGTGTGTATGCTTGTATATATCACGTACATACACTTACATGTGCATGTGTGTACGCCAATCCAGACAAGTAATTCCATTTATATTCTCCAGGCTCGCAGCTGCAAGCTAGTTATTCTTTTCCTGAGAAGCATGTAAATCTCTCTGGCTGAGGCTAAAGTTTGCCTCCATTTTGCAGGCTTTTTTGCAGTTGCTGCCTTACTCTGCCGTCTCAGTGGACTTTCTGGATATTTGGAGTTACGTGTACCTGAGGACTTAATCCTCCTGGGGCCAGTCTCCTTGTCTGTGTCACTGAGCCCTTATTACTCCTCCTGCTCCATTCCGTTCCTCACATCACGTGACGATCCTGGTCTGGGGACCCGTGCATAGAATGTGGCCACCAGCTCACCCACGAGGAGATTAAGAGTAGGGACCCCACGACCACTGGCATGGCTCAGACATCTGACCAGCAGGGAGACCCTGAACAAAGCGCTTCACCGCAGAGCCTCAGAATGGAGGAGACCTGGGTGATAATTAAATGAGATAATGCATTTAATATCTTCAGAATAATGCCTGGCACAGAGTAAGTCCCCTGTAACTGTATTTTTCTTTATCTCTGTCCTTCACTGAAGACTTGCATCAGGGCAAAAGTGACAGGGTGTGACCCTGGGGAAGCCCACCAGGGAACAGGTCACAAGCTGGTTGGAAGGTGGGTGGCACAAGGGACCAAATTTTGCTGAGATTCTGATGGCTACAAAGGCTATGCCTGTATTTCTCACCATTGAATATGCAGCGCCAATTGCAGCAAACTCCCAACAAAAACGTGTTATATAAATAAATGAAGTGCCATCTGTTTTCCTCCTTTCTCTGCCCTGTGGCCTTTATGTGTCTCAACGCTTCACTGGACCCAAACTCAAGAGTCCTCATCTGGTTGGATACATGGGTTTCAACTCAGCTGAGGGCTTCTAAGACACATGCAGAAATACTACATCTAACCTCATCCCTCCTTCTAATTCCTGCCATGTCAGCTTCTGTAACATGTTACCTCTACTCTTTGTTTGTTTGTTTGGAATTCTTCCTGCTGGTAGGCAAAATCCTTTGCTGAGCTTTGCTACCCATTAAGCTTAATACCAAAATGCTTTCGGATTAAGTTTTTACTTGAACTAGTACTGTCTAATACCATATCTATAAATTAACAATAAAAAGACCTGTTTTATGATATGACATATTTTTCAGAAATTATGAAGACAAACTACTCATAACTATTGCTCCATTTCAGAGGACTATTGGTTCAACAAATATTGTGACAGTATTATTTGATCTTGAAATATTTCCAACCCAGGCAATACTTCACACATATTCCTCAAACCCAGCTGTCCATCTCTGGAATAAATAACATTTGTTTTTGAGAAAAAGCAAATACAGACAAGAAGCTAAGTAATTAAGAATTTATTATAAGTGTTTAGAGCTCTGCAAGGCAAACTGTCAATTCCCAAGCCTTTTTTGTACCCTCTAGACTCACAAATTCTGATTAGTAACTTCGCCTCTTCTCTTGGAGAACCAACAAAACACAAGTCATAACATGTTACTAAAGAACATATATAGTTTTTCTATATTAAAATGGGAGGTTATTTTATTTATCCCCTTTAGTTTTAGTAGACCCAAAGTAACTTACTGAACTATATCAATATATTAAAAACAAGCCTTATACTTGCTACATGTTCACAGGGCTTACAATTACAAACTCTTTTATTTATATAGACTTTTTAGGAAATGTAGAAAAATGGAAGTAAGAGAGACAAGCAGTCCTAGGTCTCCCACAGGGAAGGGAGAGGAAGCTGCTAGTTCCTGGAAAGTGAAGTCTACACAACTACATTGCTTCTTTTTTTTTTTTTTTTTTTTTTTTTTTGAAAAACACTTATTTGTGACCCTCTTTATTTCCCTGTTTCCTGATATCTCTTACACCATAAAACAAGAGGCCATTCAAGAAAATATGCATACATAAATGTATGCTATAAACAAATTACAATTGAAAAAATGAAAACAGTTGTAATATTAGCATAGAAGTTTTGTAAAAAGATTCACTATTTTAACAATAAATTAAAGGGAAAGTCATAAGAAGCCTATGCTTCAGGAGTTCGTAAGAACTCTTCTGTAGATTTTTAATTCATCATGAATATGACCGATTGATTTTGTGGCCCTTGAACTTGGTTTATGGCGGGCTCTCAAAAAACATTTTGTGAGTGATAAAATAAAGAGTATAATCATTTGAACCCTCAGAAGCAAAGTAAAAAGAGACAATAAATTAATCTCCTTTGGATTATGCAATCTCTTTGTGTGTTCTACATGATAACATATGACCAACAAAAAATTTTGAAATAAGGACATTAAGTTCCTTAAAAAAGTGTTTTTGACTGGCTTCAGTAAGTGAAAGGGATGAATTAACTGAGATACTCTTTGACGCTCCCGGGATTTTGTTGTGATTAAACAAAGGAGCCACTCCAAAGAGATGAATTAATCTAAATTTATTTAAATGTTCATATCCTCTCATCACACAACACACATAAATGTCTGAGGAAAAGGAAGAGCTCTATCTAGGACATGTCTTGAAGAAAATCCAAGATATCTTCCTTCTTTCTGTGACAGTAAAATAAACAGTTTCTAGTTTGAGGAAACCATGGAATGCATGGTTTTCTTTGTTTCCAAATATATTATTATATAAATCTTCAAATGTATGGCAAAGTTAAACATTTTTACGGTGACTATCCATATACCTACCACCTGGATTGTATAATTAATTTTTTACTATATTTATTTTGCTACATATCTGTCTATCCAGCCATGTCTCTTATCAATCCATCTTATAGTTTAATGCAATTTAAAATTGAGCATGCATATCTTTAATAAGAGTTTAGTCTTTCAGTAGTTTTCCTCCTTTTGAGACAAATTTTACGCATAGTGAAATGCAAAGATCTTAAGTGTATGGCCACTGAGTTTTGACAGAGGCATACATTGGAGTATTTTAATCTGTTATCAAGCTATAAAAATCACATCATCCAGAAAGTTTTCTTACCCTCTTTGTAAATCAATAGTCACCCCTCTGTAAAACCAAGACAAATACTGTTCTGACTTTCTCACATTATAGATTAGTGCCTTTTCTAGAAATTAATATTGTTTTGCCTTTTCTAAAAATTCATATTAATAGAATCATAAAATAAGCACTCTGCTCTGTATGGTCTCTTATACTCAGAATAATGTTTTTGAAATTCACCATTAGGTGCATGTAACAACATTCTTTTCCATTTTTACTGTTGAGTAGTATATTCCATTATACAAATACATCTCAGTTTATCTATCTATTCTTCTGTTGATGAACATCTCAGTCATTTTCAGTTTGGGGCTCTTATTAATAATGCTGCTTTGAACATTCATGTATAACTCATTTTGTAGACATATGTTTTCACTTGTCATAAGTATAAAAGAAATTGCTTGGGTAAAATGTTAAATTTTGTTGGAAACTGCCAGATATTTTTCCAAATTTATTCTCCCATTCTATATTCTCACCAATAATGTATGCACATTTCATTTGTATCATATCCTCACAAACATTTAGTGTTGCCAATATTTTAATTTGAAATTAGATATATGCATGCGTAAGAGATTAATTAAGACCCTTACTTCACACTGGACACAGTTAACTCAATTTGCATCACAGAGCTAAACCTTAGAGTGAAAATTATAAAATTTTTAGAAAAAAAAATGAGAAAAACTTTGTGACCTTGAGTTAAGCAAAGATTTCTCAGATAAAATACCAAAAGCATGATCTATAAAAGAAAAAATAATAAATTGGACTTCATCAAAGTAAAAAACTTTCAAGCTTCAACAGATATCATTAAGTAAACAAATCGATAAGCCACAGATTTGGAGAAAATATTTGCAGATCTTATATCTGATAAAGGACTTGTATATAGAATACAAGGACAACTCAATAATAAGAAGGCAAGTGACCCAATTTTAAAATGGGCAAAGGACTTGAACAGATACTTCTCCAAGGAAGATAAACAAATGGCAAACAAGCACATGAAAAGATGCTCAATACCAATCATTATAAGAGAAATGCAAATCAAAACTACAAGATACCATTTCATACCCACTGGATAACTAGAGTCAAAAAAGACAAATAATAACAATTATTGTTGAGGTTGTGGAGAAACTGAAACACTGCTTGTAGAAATGTAAAATGGTGCAACCACTTTGAAAAACATTTTGGCAGTTTCTTAAAATGTTAAATATAATTGTACCATACAACCACACAGTTCCTCTCTTAGAAATGAAAACTTGCGTATAAATGTTCACGATAGCATTATTAGAAATAGCCAAAATGTGGAAATACCCAGTGTTCATCAATTGGTGATTGTGTAAACAAAATAAGGTATTCATATTATGAAATATTATTCAGCGAACTACTGATCAGATAGCTGCAACACAGATGAACCTCAAAAATATTATGTTATGTAAGAGAGGCTGGGGACAAAGGCCATATATTGTATAATTCCATTTATACCAAATGGCCAGAAAAGGCAAATCTACAGAGACAGAAAGTAGATCAGTGGGTGCCTGGAACTGGGGGTTGGGAGTAAAAATGACTACAAACTGGCATGAGGAATATTTTTGAGATGATGAAAATATTCTAAAATTGGATTTTGATGATGACTGCAAAACTCTGTAAATTTACTAAAAATCATTGAGGTTTACACTTAAAATTAGTGAATTTTATGGTATGTAAATTACACTTCAATAAAGCTGTTTAAAAAATGTTTCCACAAGGAAAACTGTTGGCCCAGATGACTTCCTTGTGAATTCTACCAATAAATTGAAAAAGAAATATCACCAATATTATAAAAACTCTTACAAAAGGATAGAAACAAAGGAACTACTCAAATAATTTTTTGTACGCCAGCATAACTTTTATACCAGAACTGAAAATGGCATAACAAGAATGGAAAATTGGAGGCCAATTTTTTTCATGAACATGGACACAAAATTCCTGAACCAAAAATCAGCAAATTGATTTCAACATTATATAAAATAATAATATATCACAATCTAGATGGGTTTATGGTGGGTAAAAACTGAAAATCATTTCATGTTTCTGAGGATGCAAAAAAAATTTAAAAAATTTAACATTTTTTCATGATAAAGGAACACCTCTTAGGAAACTAGTAGCAGAAAAAAATTTCCTTAATTCATTAGAAAGTATCTATAAATTCCCTGCCAGAAACATGGCAGTTAATGATGAAATATTGAAAGCTAAGTACCTGAGATTAAGAATGAGATGAAGATATCTGATATTAAGTTCTACTAATACTAATATTACTCTACAGATCATAGCTGATGAAATTTAAAAAGAAAAGAAACAAAAAGATAAAGGTATAAATGAAGGAAGATTGGAAAGCTTTAATTATTCACAATTATATATGTAAAAAAAACCCTGAAGAATATCTAGGTAAAGAATTAAAATTAATTCATGAATTTAGCAAGAGCACTGGATAAAAACCAGTTTTATAACAAGCATCAATTATATTCCTGTATACTAGTAACTAACAATTAGAAGATGAATTGTAAAAAAGATACTATTTATAATAGCAAAGAGTTCAAGGTACCATGTGTGACAGCAAGAATGAAAATCAGAGAGCAGAATCAGATTTAACAGTACTTCAGGCATATATCAGGAGGGAACTCTAATTTGAAAAGATACATGCACCCCAGTGTTCACAGCAGCACTATCTGCAATAGCCAAGACCTGGAAACAACCTAAAAGTCCATCAACAGATAACTGGATAAAGAAATTGTGGTATATTTACACAATAGAATACCACTCAGCCATAAAAAAGAATAAAATAATGCCATTTGCAGCAACATGGATGGAACCGGCGATCGTCATTCTAAGTGAAGTAAGCCAGAAAGAGAAAGGAAAATACCATATGATATCACTCATATTTGGAATCTTTAAAAAAAGAAAAAAGAAGATTTAATAGCACTTCAGATATCAGAATTATCTCATGAAGACTATAAAATAACTATTTCCATATCTAAGAGAATAAAAAAAGACTTATAAGCAAGGAAAAATACTGTAATAAAAGACTAAAGACATATGAAAAAGAAATAAATGTGTATTCCAGACAGTTTAAAATGGATATAAAAATTTTAAAGATAAATTAAAGAGCAAATTAAATAGCTGAAGAGAGATTTGGTGTATTAAAAGATGGATATAACTCTTTTCCTAAAATATAACATAAAGAAGTAAAGTGATAAAAATGTTAAAAAGAAATGAAAAGACACGGAGACAGGGTGAGGAACTGTAGAATGGGGATGGTAACTTTTGAAGGGCTAATACCTGAGAATATTTAGGAACACTTAAAAGACACCAATACTTGGGTATGGATATCAGTGCAAATTATAACAATGTTTTTGAATGAAAGAAAAAAATAAAGTCACAAATAAATACATATAGTTTGATTTCATACATATAAACTTAAAATGCATACAAAAGTAGATAGATGATCTAACATTTAGGGACTCAGTCAGAGATTATAAAACTATTGAAAAAAGCAAGAGAATGGTGGATGCAGTTCAGGATGGTCATTGCCTTTGAGTGATGAGATGGGGATGGGAACGATCCACAAGGTTTTAGGAGGTGGGTCGCGTTCTCCATGTGAATCCAGGTTGTGGGTATGTGGCTAACTGCCTCGTTATTTATTCTATACCCGTCCCAAATGTAAAAGTAGGTTCAGGCAGTTCACAGGAAAAGAAACAGAAGTTGCTTTTTAAATGTGAATGCACAGCCAATATTACTTCATGTGCAAAATATAAATTAGAACAATAAGTAAGCATTTTGCACCTAGTAGATTTAGACTAAAAAATTTAAATGTGATAATAGAGAGTTGACCCAAGTTTAGGGGTGAAGACACTTGTATGCTGTTGGCTGAAGTACAGGATGATTAAACACTTCACAGAGCATGTGGTGGTATTTATAATCCTAAAAATCTCAAAACTCATCAGTGTCCATCAGTGGGTACTGATCAAGTGATCTGTACAATCTAACACTATATAGTCACTAAAAACAATGAAGTAGGTCTATATGTGTGGATAGAGAATGATCTCCAAGAAATACTATTTACTGAAACAAGACACAGAATAATGTGAATTCTGGATATGCTGCTATTCACATAAAATGATAAATACATGTATTGTGTATTTGGAGACATGTGACATTTTGTTAGGAGGACAGCTACACAAAGAAAAACCTGTGAAAAAGGTGAACTCCAGGGAGAAATAGAACAATGGTTCTAGACTGTTGGGAGTACTTTTTTTCACTATCATCCCTTTCTTTAACTTCAGTATTTTTTTATCATATGCAAAAATCATCTTTCAATTGAAAAAGAGTCATTTGCGTACTAAGATTTACATATATACAGGGGCCGTAATACAGGAAGCACTGTTTTGTCGAAGTCACTGTAAAAATACCCTCTGTATCTGGAATTTATTTTTAACTAAAGCAATATTCAAAATCTCTTAACAAAAGTGAATTTTTGTTTTATGTTTCACTACTCAAGTGTTATCATCAGGAAGAAAAACCTATTGCATGAAATTTCAAGTGCTGCCTGGCTTTATCTTGCTTGGAAATAATGAAAAAAATGCTGTCTCAAACATTAAAAAAAGAAAAAAGTTTTGCTGAGTCTCTCCTTTGAAATGTATAAATATAAAAGCAAACAATAGAAATAATTTTAAGATGCCTATTTTGGGATCCCCTCTCCAAAATCGGGTATGTTATTTAATTTCACTTTTTATCAGTTGTTCATTTGAGGTCAAACTTTCTACAGTTCCATAATGGAACTTGCCACTCTATTTTCAGAGGCACAGATGGTGGAAAAACGTTTCACGAGTAAACCATTTTATTTGAGTGGAACTGAATTAGCTTTTCCAACCCACAATTTCCAAATACGATGTCAGAAATGAAATACACCCTTCTACAACCTAGTGGTGTGGCTCTGGGAAAATCACGCCATCTCTCAGAAATACAGTCTCCTCTGCGAAATGAGAATCTCCAATGCTTTTGTTGCAGTGTTGTGAGATTAAGTCCCATGGCGCTTTCCTTTGAAAGCGCCTGCGGGCTGCCTGGCACACCTTTGGGTCCCCAGCCCTGGCTGCATTCAACATCACAGGAGGGCATCTAAAAATACCAACATCTGGCCCCATAGAGGGCAATTGAATCAACACCTCTGGGGGCCTTAGCATCTGCATTTTTCAAAGCTCCCTGAACGATTCTCACATGCGGTTGGAGTCTAGAACTCTGGACTAACTCTGGACCAGGGCCTATCATATCTTCCAGCTACCTGTTAAAAACACTGACATTTTTATTGATAAAGCACCAATGAAGTTGTGAGGATCTACAAGCAAACAAACCCAGCAGCAGTCATTCATTTGTGGCGGTGTATGTGCTCGTCCTACATTTTTGATTCAAGAAATCAGAACTGCCTTTGCTAACCTGCTGGCTGGTGGAAGTGACACTTTAAGAGAAGTGTAGGAAGGGAGATAGCAGGAAAGGAACTTGTATTTTTTTAAAAGCAGAAAATGCATAACAGACAAGCATGCCCCAGGTATTAGGTCCAGGTCCAAATCAAGCCTCATCTGGCATACTTCTTTCCAAGTCAATGATGCCTACTCTTTAAAATGACTACTTATCCTTTCTCCAGCCTCACTTGGAACTCCCAATGTTCCCTTACTTGCTCTCTATTTTTTGTACAACAGTTTACTGATTTTTTTTTTTTTTACTAAATATTTGCATTAGAACATGACAAGAAGCTCTAAGATTTCAGTTAGGTTCTTACACTGTTGAGTTTTCTTCCTAAACTCCTCCAAAACCAGAGAGTTATCCGTAAGGCAAAATTTATTTTTAATAAAAAAGAGGTTATGGCATGTATCAAAATACAGCACAATAGGAAAAACACAAACTAGAGGAAAGTGAAGAGTTTTGAACCAATAATTGGAAAAAGAAAAAAAAAGAACTGCTTTCCTCAATAATAGCATTTTCCACACATGAGGCATTCTTTCCCATATTTTGCTTTAGTTTGATTAAAATGCTTGTTTCCAATTCTGCTGGATCCTCCAAAACATTTTCTCCGGCCATTCCTTGGAGATCACTATTATTCTGACTGGTCTTTAATTCTCCGGCATGACTCAGGTTTCTCTCTTTAATAATTGGACTCCGCTGGCTGTTTGCTAGCCTTCAGCGTTTCCTCCAAAACTAAGTGAACTTGTAACAATATAAGATAAAGCTTTTCCTCCTTTTATCTTTACTTTCTTGAGAGTCTTACCAAAAATTTTGTTTACTCCTGGGGGCTACAACAAATTATCTTTTCCCGGTTGTTTACAGGAGAAATCATACATGTGTGTTGTGTAACTTTAAGCAGTTCAACATGTCCTTCTGTTAGTAAAGGGAGCATCTGACCTTATTCCAGAAACCTGGCATTCAAGTCACTCTTTACATGACTGTTTCACCTATTAAGCTGTGTGTACGACTTTGGCCAAACAACTTCACCAGTATGGACCCCAGCTCGAAATCTCACTTATAAAATGCTAGCCAAGGTCATGTCAACCTTTTTTCCTCTATAGTTCATGACTGTTTTATAAAAGTAAATTTGCTAAATATAAATCATTTAGCAAATGAACTTGGTCAGGTGTGATCAGCCTTAACTTTAATTTTCTCCCACCAGTGCTTTGAAACACTGTAGGATAGAACATCATCTCCAACAGGTCCAGTAGATTTGGAAAGGTTTATTTTCCATATGAAAACATCTGCATACTTCAGTCTAAACCTAAATATTAATATCATAACCAATGTAGTACTTCTTCCCTGTTCCCCAGGTTCAAGTCTGACCTGGCATTTGAAGAGTGGTAATGAGAAAGGAGAATCAAAACTGACTTTTTGCAGGCATATTCTGCCTGCACACACCAGCCCTGATGGGCATCTTTCCTGGTTGGTTGGCAATGGTGAAATACTTTGAATATCGCACCTGCCTTTTTCACTCTCCTTTGTCTCCCAACTCCTCTACTGCTTCGGGCCAGAGGTTTTAGTATTTTCTTAGATAGAAAATGTCTTCTGTCTGTCCCAGTAAATATCCAAATGATGGCTTTGCTGTGCAGCCTACAAATTGGCTTTTGGGGACGCCCCTGTATACACTCTTCTTAGTCAAGATCCTTTCAAGATGTCGGAAGCCTGGCTGCCTTTCACGGTGTCCTATGGGAAAACACATATCTTCACTCACTACTGATCTGTCCTCTCTTTTGCAGTCACCTCCATCTAGCCTCTGGTCTTCAGACTTTTCCAAGTGACAGGCAGACACCAGGCTCTGTGTCCTTCCCCAGGCTTCGAGGGACACATTTCAAACTCTCAAGAATAATTGTGTATGGGGACACCTAAAAGTCTCAACACTCTTCAAGCCAGAGGGAGATGCCAGTCTGTCTTGCAGATGCCATAATATTTAGTGGAGGGGCCCCACTCACTTGGCATAGAAGGAGAAATTACCCCCTCCCCTCCCTAAGGCAGAGAAAAGAGAGCTGTCAGCTTCCTTCAAAGGAAGTTTCCTTCAGCAAAGCTTCTTTTGAATGCTTGACCTTCTCTTACCTGGGCTGTTGGAGTGATGGTGGCTGAACTGGGTTTCCACCTCCAGCAAATCCAGTAGGATTACATTCAGCCCTTTTCTCTAGTATGTTGGAAAACTATTTCACCCCTTATAACCTTCACAGCTTTAGAACTTTTGCTGAAATTCCAAGATAACCAAAAAATGCCATTCTCCATTCAAAAACATTTCACAATTTTTTCCCTTGTATATGTATATTTTTCAATGCTTAAAGGATACTTGGGACCTTAGAATTACTAATTTTGTCATTGAGCAATCTCAGGAAAATATCTATTCAAAATCTCAGTAGTATATGTAAAATTAGTTAATAATAAGAAATGACTTGATATGATAATTAACTGAGATAATCATGAGAATTCTAGGTAAACATTTTTAGTGCTATTCAAAGAATAGTTAGTAGCTTAAATATACCTGAGTAAAGTGGAAATCGAAGGCAGATATTAAAGTAATTCAGGCTTAAAAAGCGTCTACCAGTAGGTAATGTAGATAAAGATACACACTTGAATACGGTCTGAGGCATATAACCAGCACCACATACTCCAACCTTCAACCTAAACTCTTAGATGACTCTGAAATATTTTGAAATTGATACACAAGAAGAAGGAGGAGGAGGAAAAAGAAGGGGGGAGGAGGAGGGAAGGAAGGAGAAGATTTATTAAAGAAAAGAAAATAGGTAACAACACTGTACAATGTTCACTGTGGCTACACAAACACCCCTTCTCGTGGTGTATGATCACCAGCACCAGTTTTCATTTCTCAAACATCTACTCAACTCTTGCCATCTAGCCTCCCTCCTGCCCTAGCATATCTAAATGTTTTCTTTCCAAAATGCTAAAACTGCTATATATGCAACTTACAGTTTTCCAGGTATGTCATACCTTTGTTTTTTGTTTTGTCTCTCCAATTACAAGGAAAAATTTGAGATCAAGGCTGGTCTTTCTATTTCTTCTGTGGCCGCTTTGCAATGCCCAATAGATGGTTAGGTCCACAGATAACAATAAGACTGTATTCATTTGCCTTCATTCAAATCAAAGTGTGACACAAACCTAGGTTGAGAACCCTCAAGGTAAGTGCATTTCTATAACAGATTTGATGAATTCTACAGAAAATGCTAAGATACTAAAAAAAAAAAATACACAGGTTGGATAAATACCTAATATAAACAAGCACAGCCAACTGAGGTGACATGGGAGCCTCTAAGACTCTTGGTGCGTCCAGTAAGAGTGGAAATACCATGTGATATTTTTGTACTTCTGTTTTTGTATCAGCACTTCAGAGGAAAGAAAGTATATTATTTATATACACACACAAATATCTGCCAAATGCAGGGAGCTATGTCATTATTTATATTAAGATTTTTTTTCAAAACCAGAAAACCTTACTTTACTTTCAGGTTTAGTCATGATTTGTATCAATCATTTCATTCTTGCCTGCTCTGAAGCACAGATTATATTATTTCTGTTTAGTGAGATGTTAATTCCTACATGTGCAGAGTAATAAACAGTAAAAAAAAAAAAAAAAAAAAAGTTAAACCAAAAAAAAAAGTGCCTAAGAAATTACTCTGAATCAAAGACTATGCTATCAATTTATATTTTTTACCTTTTAAAGTGACAACACCCCTTTGAAATAGCCACAATGGACCTTGAGGAAATAGGCACAGAGAAGGTAAATAATTTGCCAGTAATCACACAGATCTATTTGATTGCAAAGCCTGGTTTTTGATCACTATTCCATTTTGCATCCCCAGACTTACTTAACCAGGGCAAACGAGCGTTTGATCATGAACACTCTGCTTCTGGCTGAGAGGAAAGAAAAGAGTGGGATTGTGGTGGGCCTAGTCCACCCCTTGGTTTCATCTAATCTGTCCTCATACCTATTATTTACTTCACTTTTGTAGATCGTCTACAATAACCTATCAAATTGCCTGCACAAAAATCTGGCATGTGCCCCAGCAGATAGTCACATCATAGCCAGAGTGCCTGTTTCTCAGACGTGGGTGGGATGGGGATGAGAGGAGAAGAGGATGAAAACCCAGAGTCTTCAAGAATCAAGAAGAAAAAAGAGTTGGAAGGCAGTAATTCAATTGATTTACACTTTGTACCAGTGAGTAAGACTTGGCTACTCATAGACAGAAAGCTTTCCTCCAAACGCCTCCTGCAGAAGACACTCCCCCACTGGCCATCCGTATCCTTGTTATCACACCCCCCTCCTCATCTCTGTCCTCTCTGAATGTCCACTCTTCCCTGACTCCTTCTGCCACTCACCCTGGACAACTGTCCCTTTCTTGGTCTATCTGTAACTTCCTTAGTCCTAACTTTCCTTCACTTTCTGGTTTGTTTTTTTTTTTTAACATCCGGGTCATCTTGTACTGGCCACAAAATGGAATTCAATATTAATAAGAACTACTGCTTTTCCTACCAACATTTATTAGAAATCTACTATGCGTGAAACATTTTACAAGCATTATCTTTAATTCTCACAACTCTGAATTAGAAATATGACTAACCATATTTGCAAATGAGGAAACTGGGAGTTAGAAAAATGAAGTAACTCATCCCACCAAAGTCAGTCACGATGCACACTTAGGTTTTTCTTTTTTTTTTTTTTTTAACAGTTTTTTGAGATGTAGTTCACACACCATATAATTCCCTCATTTAAAGTGTATAATTCTGTGGCTTTTGGTATATTTACAGAGTTGTGCAATCATCACCACAATCAGTTTTGGAATATTTTCACTGCCACAAAAAGAAACCCTGTACCCCTTGGCTGCTACCTCCCAGTTCCTCCATCCTTCCAGCTCTAGGCAACCACTACTCTGCTCTCTGTCTCCACATATTTGCCTATTGGGACATTTTATATAACAGAAGCATATGAAATGTGGTATTTGTGATGACTTCCTTCAGTCAGTGTAAGGTTTTCAAGGCTCATCCATGTTATAGCATGGATCAATACCTCATGGTTTTTATGACTGAAAAACATTTCGTTGTCCTGTTCTATTTGTCCATTCATCAGTTGGTGGACATTGGGCTCTTTCTACCTTTTGGCTACTATGAAGAATGCTGCTGTGAATATCTACATACAAGTTTTTGTGTGAATGTGTATTTTCACTTGTCTTGGGTCTATACTCAGGAGTGAAATTGCTGGATGCTATGGTAACTCTATGTTTAGCCTTTAGAAAACTACCAGACCGTATCATTTTTTATTCCACCAGGAGCTTCAGAGAGTTCCGATTTCTCTGCGTCCTCACCGAACTCTTGTTATTATCTGACTTTTTGATGATAGCCATCCCAGTAGGTGTGAAATAGTATCTCATGTTGGTTTTTACGCACATTTTCTTGATGGCTAATTCTAGGCTTTTTCTGAAGTGCATCTTAAAATATTCGTTAGAGTTATTCGACTCAATGTTAAAATCTGCTCTTAAAGCAATTAAAAATCAGTGAGAAAAAGGAGTGGACATAACTACACTTGGCTGATATGAATGTGTGTGTGTGTGTATGTGTACGTGCATGTTTATCTTGCATGCATGTGTGCATGTACTTGTAAATGTATGTCTCAGAACTATGAGAGTGTGGTCTCTCGAGTTAAATTGCTTAAAGTCAAATCCAGGCACTGCCACGTAATACCTAAATGACCTGAAGCAAGTCGGTTAATTGATCAAAGTTCATTTTTCCTACCTGTAAGTAGGGACGATCAAAATAGCACACATTATTTGCTTAGCACGGTGCTTCTTGATAGTTTAATTATAAATATTTGCTCAGTATTTCTGTATTCATTGACTCTTTTACAATTAGGAGGTGTTTCATGTACTGTGCAATTTTTTAAAAATCAGTGAGTTTTACATCTTATCTTTTCACATATTTGTTTCTAAATATTTCTAGCCAATATTTTGGTTTAGCCTTTAATAGATTCCTTGCCATGGATCAGTGTTCCTCCATCCCTAATTTCTCTACCCTACCTAAATACAGTTATAAATCCCCCATAGAAAGAGAAAATGGTAAGAAATATTTCATTATTGCAACATAGCATCATCAGTTATTATAGCAAAATGCATCCCATTTTGATACAGCTCTAAGAGGGGGCCCAACCCAAATGAGGAAGAGGAAGCCACTCAGGGCCCATGACAGACTGAACTTTCCTTCTTATCTCCTCCAAAGTCTCCTGATTTAGTCCTTACACTCCCCATTCATCAAACCTGGGGAGCAGTAGAAATAAGCAGCACAATTGTCAGATAATGCCCCTTCTTTCCATGTAGAAGCAGGTGTATCTTCCTCAGGATAAGTGGCGCAATAACACTGATCTACTCTGACAGGCCAGCTGATCTAAAATTACTCAGCACACATCGCCACTGGCTGGGGAAGCTTCTCCCAAGAGCTTATTCTGAAACTTCAATCCCCCGGGTGCTAATTAAAATTTACCGGATAATATTTGCAAAGCTCAACGGCCCTAGTTACAGCAATTATCAGTTACTAAATGTTAGTACCAGGGATGTCACCTGATGATTGGCTTTTTTATTCAAGAGGGTTGTCCCTCTCCCCCCTCCCCCTGATTCTTTCTACTTCTTCAAGAAGCCAGATGTCTCAATTGGCTTTAAAGGAGGAAAATATTCATCATCTTACACTTATAATAATTCTTTTTTTCCTTGGGCCACTAGCCACTGAGGGATCAGGGTTTAAAACACAGTGATCCCACTGTCAAAATGAGAAGCTAAATTGGTGGTCCACCTCTAAGCCACCACCAAGGAAAAAGGGTCCCCCTGGCTCATCCATTGCCTCCATGATTGCATCAGCAGGTAGGCCAAAGGCCATGACCAAGTCCTGCTAATCTTGTTAGGTTATTGCAAATGATTGCTCTTTGTCCAAACAAAGGAGCTCCAACCAATTTATGGACGTGGCCACCCAAGGAGTCATAGGCAAAGGACTCACCCACCTGGTATCATGCTCTGGCCCTGGCTTCCACAGACCACAGGAGAAGGCAATTATTGCAATGACAAATCGATGAATTTCCTGTGTTTAACAGAGCTCAAAATGCGCTTGATGGCCTTCATTAAGCAGACGATCTGTGGCAAAAAATAAGATGGTCCAGATTCTTTTTAAATACATGACTTTAAAATTAATAGTCAAACTTCTTTACGTTCTAATTCAGGAAAGACGTCAGATCCAAGAGCAGTATAACTCAACCCCGCTATGCAGAGTGGCAGCAGATTTTGCCCTTTGCTCAAATACCAATGGCAAATTTTTACTAAGACACAATGTTCTCAGCTGTTTGTGTGTTTATTTTTTCCAGAAGAACATTTTTCCAGAGTTATCTTCCAAGATAACTAATCTTTGTAGAACACCTACTATTTGCCAGACATTAGGGCATGGCACTTTAAACAATGAGATACATCTTTCTTTGTCTTGGTCCAACTATAATGTCACCTCTTTCTTTTCCTTTTTAAATAAATCTATCTTCAGAAGTAGAGGAAAATATGATGGCCCAAATTTTTGGTAGTCAGATATGTTCAGAAGCAACATAAAACAGTGGAAGACCGACCAAACTTTATGACAGAAAACCCAAGGTTATTAGAAAACTTCCCCCTGTTTAATCTGTGACTTTCTCCAAGGAATTGAATGTTTTGAGCCTCTGTGCACCTTACTGGGTCAAGATTAAACACTGCATGTAAAGGAGCTCAGAGAGAGGTGAGATGCTGTATATATGTTCTACTTAAAAGTAGGAGGACATTTACTCCAATCAGAAGGTCACTAGAAGTGAAAGATTTAAGATCCCCACAAACACTGACAATGCTCATTGAGATCAGACTGGAAGGTTACTGAGTTTAAAAGGCACAACTGTGTACATCCTGTGACAAATGATGATGATCAATGGTTTAAATTTTTCCTGTTTCTGATTCCATAACGCTTTCTTCAGAACCAAGCAGGTTTGAAACTAACTTGCAACAACAACTAATATTCTACACCATTTTATTTCTTTCATATATATCTATCTATATGATAGATAGATATATATGTACACTGTACAATATCATATAGCGATAAACTTTTGCATCCTTTTGAAGTTTTATAGGAAATATGTTGGGGTAAGGAAGAGAATGTAAGTTTGTTGTACAACATATACAAGCATTCTCCTTCTCAAGCCCCCAATAAATTTTCTATAAAATTTTGAAAGGATGAAATGTATCTAGTAAATGTTTAAAAAAAAAAAAAGGCTTGTGGTCAAACTCACTTGATTTTCCACTGGGTAAAAAGAATTTTTGTATATCCAGTCTACTAAACCAAATAATAAAAAAGATGTCCAAGGCAGCAATTTCATCTGCATTTTCAATAACTATTTCCCTGGGCTAACTTGTTGGGGAAGCAATTTGCATGAGCATTACTATCCTCAACCACAAAACATTGAGTAAGTATTAAATATTTGTTGGGAATTTCTTGGTACTGGTCTACAAATCATTTCAAATATGTGGCTACCTGAAGGATGGGAGGAAGGGACTTCAGCCAGGTAAAAAGGGTGAGAAGGAACATTTCAGGCTAAGGAAGTAGCACATGCCCGTGGGAGAGAGAAATTGTGGCTGGAATAGAGTGAAGGGTGAGTTAGGTAGGCAGAGGTTAGATCAAGCAGGACCTTATAAACTTATCCTATTGGTCAAGATCCTAGGAGGAAAGACAACTTACCCAGATGGTTTATAATGAGATTTTAATAAAAGGGATACTTTAGGGAGTAGGCATCCAGAGAAAGCAGTAACAGGAAGCTCTCAGCATCCCTAGGAGGTAGGGGAGGGAAGAGAGGTACTGGAGTCTGGAGTCTGGTGGGAACTGGAGCTGTGACAGCAAGGCTGCCCACAGCTGCTTGCAGAGAAGAAAGGCAGAAACAGAGAGGCAGCAGGAAGAAATACTCCCAAACACTCCCTCTCTCCTCATGCCCTGCCAGTGCCTCCCTCCCAGTGACTTTCTCGAGACATAGAGCAGAGTAGAGAACGGTAGAGAAACTAGGGGAGGAAGAGATGGCAAACAGACAATAAACAGCATATTGGACTTCTTATTTCATCCTAAGAAAAATGGGAAGCCTTTGAAAAATTTTAACCTAGGGAGTAAAATTGTGAAATTGACAGTGTGGGTCTTTTCTGTTATAGGCTTTGTGAAACAGCATTCAAATGCACATTTCCTTCCATATTAATATTCACTGGGTTTAAAAAGAGAGAGAGAGAGAGAGAGAGAGAGAGAGAGAAAGGAAGAAAAATGTGTGAGATGTTTCAGGTTTCTTGCAAGTTTAAAAACAAATAAAAAAAAGACTATCAAGACTAAAAGCAAATCTAAATACTTCAGTAATAGCCAAAGTGACACTATGAAAACCTGCGGGTGAGTTGTAGGACTTAAGAGAAGGACAATGAACTCATAGATTTATTGAAGATGAGAGATTTTACGTTCTCTCTTTTTTTTTTTTTTTTTTTTTTTGAGGAGTTCATATTGCAAGTTTTCATCAAAGGATTTGCTAAAGCTCAGATGTTTCCTGTTTTTGTAAACTTGCAATGAGAGTTACAAAAGCTATTCTTTGCAGGGAGTTTTATTTCTCTTTGTTGGGCAGTTTCTCTAATAATTGTTGAAAGGCAAAACAGAGATGGACCCTTTAAAAGCATTTAGGTTCCATGGATATATGTTAACTTTCTGCTATAGTTAATTTTTGTACCATATTTCCCTAGAATAATTGCGATCTAAAAGCATTTGGGGGAAAACTCTAGACCTGTTAGAAAAAGGAAAGCGAAAGTGAAAGAGAGAAAGAGAGAGAGAGAGAGATGAAGGAAGAAAGAAAGAAAGGGAGAAAGAAAGAAAGAGAGGGAGAAAGGGAGAAAGAAAGAAATATATAGCCTAAATATTCTAAAAATGAAGGAACCATGAAGAATGTAGGAAGTTTTCTAAATCAATGATTCTGATATCTTGTTACATGTCACCTATCATCTAGGGAGATTTTAAACACTGTAAATCCCTAAGGGCCCTTGAAAACTAACTGAAATGAAATCTCTGAGTAATAACTGGGGTTCTGCATTTTTTAAAATGTCCTCTCTGTGATTCTGACATGCAGCTATCTTTGGCAATCACCAAAGATATAATTTAAGGTCCAAATCATATTTATTTTAAAATCCATATAATTAAAATGGTGATGTTAGCCTAATGAGTTTCCAGGTCCTTCCACTTACAACATTCTATTACTTTTGCTACTCACTTTTAAACTTAAATGCATAGAGATGGATTCAAACTTTTAAGATTCCTCAAACAGACTTGACTTCAGTGGTTTGCTTCCACATTGTATAATGCCATTGTGCACTTTTGGTAATGGGTGCTTTAAAATAACACATAATACATGATTTTAAATGTGTTGAAATTTTGAGTTTTTAAAATTATGAATGTATTTCAAGTGGCTTCTGAAGTTCCCTGAGTACCTAGGCTGGGGGTGGATACACTGAGAGAACTTAAGAAATAAAGTCATTATTATTTACATACCAGAGAAAATTTTTGATCTAGTGCTTTAGTACAGAGGTAATTGCAAACTTTTCCACTGAAGGCTCTGATGTAATGTCAATCATTGTCAATAAACAGTATCCTGAAACCAAGCAAAACCCTGCTCTTCAATATGGTTACTGTCTTCAGACATCTTTCCTGCCATCAAATACTCATCTGTGTCCTCTGTTTTTGGAATAGATTTTGTGTAAGAAGAGCTACTTTACTCATTCTAAAGCATTTCTCTGATTTGTATTCTAGCTCATTCTTTATTATAAAGTTGGTTTTCTCTTTTTTTGGCTAACCAAGGACCAAAGATTCAATACACAACTTGGAACACAAATCAGTTTTTGGACATCACATGCTTACTCTCCTTTCACTATACTAGCAACCCAGAAGTAGACACAAACCATCACCATATGTTTCTGTGTTAAACTACTTCTGAGGTTTTGATTCTACAATTTACGCCCCTGCAACATTATGATTTTCACTGCAAAGCTATTAAAGGAGAGTGGGCTGATCACAAGCAACCACTTTCACCCTAGACCAAAATCCTTTGAAATGAAACAAAAACTGTCTGAAATACTTTACATTATTGGGAAACAAAAAATGTTGCTGAATTTCTGAAGAACAGAAAGCCAATAGGAATGAAAGAGGAACTGAAGACTACATAAAACCATCATGAAAATACACAAATAAGAGTAAATAAATGGTGCTGAGATCAGCATGGTTTGTGAGGATACTGAGATTCAAAAGATGTAAGAAATGATAATGGAGATTTAGGTAATTATCAACTCAAGCAGTCACTTTGTACAAATATTTTGAGAAGATAAAGTAACTGAGTTTGCTCCCAACAGGTATCAGTGAATAAAGCATGAAAACCAGAGAATTCCAGGTAGCTGGAGGCATACAGAGAGATGGAGGGGTGCTTTCAAGATTGAAAAACAGGTTGCCAGTACATCATGTTCTTTAGTATTTTCTCTCTCCAAAGACTAGCTTCTTTACTCAAAACATGCATCTATAAACAAGTCAACAGGAAATGCTCCTGAAAATATGAGCAGATAAACTAAGAATCATAAAATATATGAGGAAAACCAAAACTACAAAAGAATGAACTCCAATTCAGTAAGTAGAAAACTAACATATGGAAAAGTATTTAATGGAGCAGGCAAAGACCATAATGAGATTATGTGGATATGTTTATCATTTCTATAAAACCAGAAGAGTACTTTATGAAAAAAGTAATCTGGAGAACTTGGAAATAAAAATATGTTCAGAAGGTGAGATGAATAGCAAAATGAACTAGGCTAAAGAATGAATCCGTGAGCTTAGACAATCATGCCAAAGAATGTCACAGAACATGGTGTGAAAGGAAAAAAACGATGGAAGTTACAATGAAATAAAGAGTTGCAGAGAATAGATCTATTAGGTCCCCAAAATCGTTTAACAGGATCATGAGGGAAACGAAAGCTAGACAATAGAGAAAAATATATAATCAATGAAATAATAGAATTTTTACAGAGCAGAAGGAAAGATCCAAGTATATGAATCTGGAAAATGAGTACAAAATTCACAGCTAAACATATCAAATTCCACAAGCCAAGACTAAAAACAGCACTCCTAAAATATTCCAAAGAACAACTTCCCTACAAAAGAACAAGAATCATATTAGCTTCAGGCTTCTCCTTGACCACAATGCATACTTAAAGCTAATAAAAACAAAAATGGCAAATTTCTAATAAAAAACTCCATCTTAAATATATTTGATTTTTATCCATTTTGAAAAGTTATAAATAACTTCACTATTCATCAAGGTATTAAAAATAAGTGATGATGAATAAATATTATGAAATATTACTATACCACTTGACAAGGGGATAGGAATTAGCATTGGGACAGCTTCCCTCAATATAATCATCAATTCCAAAAGCAGTAGCTATAAGTCAAGAAGCTGAGCAAAGCTTTCAATAGACTCACAGGGTTAAGGCTGGAAAACGGCACTCAGGGCCTGAAATGCAGGAGGGTCCTTGTAAATACCCAGACTTTTGGGTGGCACAGCAAGTAACATTAAACCAGAAACAGCCTGGCCCTAACAGGAAACAAAGTCCAGGTTCAAACAATTTTAAACCCTTTGGGGCTGAGGTGATCTGGGATTATTACTGCCCTTAGAATAACAGCCAGTCGGTAATGTAGTGAAGGCTCACTGGAGAAAGACAATATCATCCTGAGCCTCAAACTATTTCTACTTTTTACTATACAATCTTTGTCATTATAGGGGAAAAAAACAGGCAAGGGAATTGCAAATCAAAACCACAATGAAGTATCACTGCATACCTGTTAGGATGGCTGTTATCAAAAAGACAAGAGATAAGAAGTGTGGGCAAGAATGTGGAGAAAAGGGAACCCTTGTGCACTGTTGGTGGGAATATAAATTGGTGCAACTACTATGGAAAACAGTATGGAGTTTCCTCAAAAAATTAAAAATAGAATTACCATATGATCTGGCAATTCCAGTTCCAGCTATTTATCTGAAGAAAACAAAAACATTAACTCAAAAAGATATCTGTGCTCCCATGTTCATGGCAGCATTATTTACAATAGCCAACACATGGAAGCAACCTGAGTGTCAACTGATGGATAAATGGATAAAGAAAATGTGATATAGATATAGATATAAATATAATATATAATGGAATATTATTTAGCCATAAAAAGAAGGAAATCCTACCAGTTTTGAAAAGATGGATAGACCCTGAGGTCATTATGCTAAATGAAGTAAATCAGACAAAGAGACAAATACCATGCAATCTCATTTATATGTGAAATCTAAAAATAAAAACAAAACAAAAATAAATAAACTCATAGATACATAGAATAGATTGGTTGCCAGAGGCAGGTGGTTGATGTGCAGGTGGTAGGAATCTAAAACAAGGGGGTATTTGTACTTGCCTATAGATGGAAAGTAGTTAGGACCACTGTTACACTGACCACATATTATGCTTTAGTATACACAGCATAATGAACTAGCATATAAATTCATTTTAATTTATACCCTACAACCTGTTCACACTTGAAGAACTCTGTCTTCAATTCTCATCCCTTTATTAGCAGAAGAGATCACTTTTTACCAGTGAAATGAGTGTTCAAAATATATGATTGGTCAGAAGGACTGTTCAGCCCCCAAGACCTTTGCATAAGAAAGGTATAGGAATGTTGCAGGCCCTTGCACTGCATGGAACTTTCTAGAAAACGCTATGACTGACCCAACTAGACCTTGGTTAAAACTAAGTCCCAGAATTGTGGTTTCTACTTCAGAGTGTATCCTTCATTGTAGGTGCTTGTGACAGTGCTTGGGAACAAAGAAAGGTTTCCCCACACTTAACTAAAATAGATTGTGCCTTCTCATTAGTAGTTTATTGTAGTTGGGTCTAAGATTTGTTTCCAAAGTAAAATACCATCTAGTGAAGAGGCCTTAGAGCTTCTGTATATTTCCAAACTTTTAGATATTTACCAAAATACTTGTAAAACTGCTGAAGGGCCCAACTGGCCTAGGTCAATTCTTATCACTCTCTAGAGAGCCTAGAGGTAAATACAAGGACATTCCAGAATCTCTGTTTTGAAGACTGTAGGGTTTCATTACTATTTTACATTATTTTATTTTTAATTTGGTATAATTTGAAGACTAGCCTACTTGGAGGTAAAAGAAGTAATTACTTACTTGGTTCAGTGACAAGAAGAAGATTCTAATGCCTTAAAAGCTTTTCCTGAATCACTAGGTTGATTCTTAACATTCCACCATCAGAACATCACAGCACTAGCTCATATGTTTCCTTCTGTTTCATAATTGTGTTGTTATCATCATTTTTGAGCAGGAAATCTTATTACCAAGAAATAGAGTTCTCTGGCAGTTTATCATGAATGTGGGCTAGAAAATTCTTTATTATCTGTAGGATATACTGTCCACTTGTGAGAGAGTTGTGGTCCACAGATGTGTGTGTATGAGTGTGAATACATATTTTGGCTCACTACGTTGGAAAAATATTTGAAATAGTTGTAAATACTAAAATTGGGGAAATGTCACATAAAAATTCAGATTCTGAGAATCACTAATCATTCTGGTTTCATATCTCATTTATTAAATTCCCCTACCCTGCAATTGAGCCTACAAGTTCTTTAAAATAGGACGCATATAAGGCCATAGTCCTTGCCTTCATTTGTTCCCCAAAGAGGACACAGTGCAGAAAATTCCATTAAATGGCCTGGCAGTGTGGAACTGAACAGGGTACAAATGTGTTCTACAGCAGAGGTAAGCATGTAGTTTTAATTTCCATCCTGCCTGTTTCTTTTCCAGGGCCATCCTCAGACTGTGTGTTCCTAAACAAGTTTCTTTCAGCCTGGAAATAAGGGTTTCCTATTGTATCTGTGTTAATTTCCTTTTTATTTTTTCTTAATTCAAATGAAATCAGTAGTTTGATAGACTCTGTCAACAGAAAATAGCTCTGGGCTCTTGTCCCCTTCCTATTGTAGAACACACTCAAAACGAAATAGTTCATTTGTACCTAGGAAGCCATCTTCAGATACATAAAGTCAGCTGTTCTTCACTTCCAGGAACTCATACCTTTTTAAATCTAGTGCCCACTCTCTGGTGGGAATGAAGTAGAAGAGTAAGCCCACATGGAAGAGTCAGAAAGCTGGAGTAGATGACAGTTATTAGGAGAAGGGAGGAGAGTGCTGGTTGAGGGTCTCAGGAACCACTCATCACCAAGGAGATTCTCCCTGGGTGTGGCCTTATCATAAGAGGAAATGCAGAATACAGTGATTCTTGCTGGTTCTGCAACATCTCTTTGAGTTTTCAAGTTAGAGTGTTGTAATGCTCAGTCCTTCAACCTCTTTTCTTCAATCACACTCATTTCTTTGATCATCTGATCTAATCTCGTGACCTGAAAAACCATCTCTACACTGTGTATCTGCAGATGTAGAATCCCAACCCAGACCTTTCCAGTGAACTCAAGACTCACATGTACTAATATCTCCCACTGGATATCTAATTGGCATCCCAAATTTATCCCGTCAAAACCTAAACTAATGACCATCACTCCTAAACCTGCTCCTGCATTTTCCCGTGTCAGTTGACATCATCTTCATCTGTCACTCCTCTCTTTCTCTTCTACCCCACGTCAATCCATCAGGCAAACATGTTTACTTTGCCTTCATGCTGCTTCAAGCTTTAGGGCTGCCTTATCGGTCCCTGAACACACTAGACGTGTTCCCAACACAGGGCCTTTGCTATTGTTTCCTGCATCTGGAAGGCTTTTCCCTTAGATATCTATGTGCTGGCCCCTTTGCCTCCTTAAATAATTGCTCATATGTTACCTTCTCAATGAGTTCTTTCTTGGCCAATTTATATAAAACGATAATGTCCACCTCCTCATACTCTCTATTCCCTATTCTTGATTTATTTTTCTCCAAAACATTTATTGATTTCTAACTTGCCATATAATTCATTCATTTTTAGTAGTGTTTTTTTTTTTAACTGCCTGTTTCCCTTCAAAAAGAATGCAGGGTCTATGAGGCAGATATTTTTACCTGACATACAGTAGATACTCAGTAAATATCTGAAGAATGAAGAAAAGACTCAGAAGAACTTGAATTGCAATTTGACCTAAAACTGAGTGACCTTGGACAAGTCATTTGATCACCCTGGGCCTTAGTGTGTTTGCTTGTAAGAATGAGAAGACTAGATTCGAATGGCTTGGAAGTGGGATGGCAGTAATGAGGGAGCAGAAACAAAAGGATCAATGCCTTCAAAGTTTCTGTAGCACTGAATTTGCTTTGAGTTTAAGAAGGAACCAGTTGGATTATGAGCGTCGGTGCCAGACACTTGAGCAGTAACTTGAGACTGTGTGTGGCGTTGCAGCCACGAGGCCAGTGCTGGCAGCACCACAGTGGCAACGATGCCATTCGTATTCAACCTCAGGGACTGGTTCAGAAGCTAGCAGCCTCCCCTGACAGACGTCATCACATTGAGCAGAAGGGGAGGAGGAGACCCTCAGATATGGTGGCCAAGAGAACCGTGTTCAAAACTCCAGGAAGCATCCCCTGAGGTCTCCTAGAAACAGTTGGCCGGGTGGGGAAGGAGAAAAAGAGGGTATAGTTCCTGCAGTTTTAGATAGGGCTGAGCCAGAGAAATATGATTTGGGTAAGAGCGTGATTTTATTTATACTCCTCGGCTGGTGTGGCCTGGGGAGACATTGGCTAAGACTCATGGCTTCTTTCATTATACCCCATTGCTCTATTAAATTCTATTCCCTGCGCCTTCAGAGCAAATCATTCCACATAACACTGTCTGCTTTCTTTGATCCATGCCGCTGGAAGGATGAATCGTCAGCTCCCCTCCCCCACCACCCCTGCCAAAGCCCGGGGCACAATCAATTTCAATATGCAGGGGAAATAGACCACACAGGATCTATGGCCTCCCAACAGGGACCTGACATATTAACTGTTGTAATGCCTCTAATTCAGTCTATTTACTTTGGGAGAGGCCTGTCTCTCCTGCTCATCATTTTAACCCATACATCGGCTGTGTCAGGACTATTTAGAGTGATGGGGGTGATGCTCCGGGCATAGTCCTGAGCAGCCTGATGAGGGAACGGCTACAGCAAGCTTGCATCGCTTCAGGGTAACGATGACTAATTCTGTTCACGTCCCTCACCCCTGCCTCGAAATCTTCTCCTGCCTTTTAAACTGACGTCTGTCGGAGGGAATGAGACTCCGCTGGTGTCACCGCTTGATGCATTGGCCCGGCGGAGGCACTCCTTGTCAGGAAGGGAGAGGAGCGAGAGGAGTAAAGAACAGCGGAGTAGGGGAGACGGGGGCCCCTTCGGGAAAAAGAAAAATGAGCCGGGAGAGAAGGGAAACATCTTCAGCCAAATGCCACTATTTTGATTTGAACACTTTTACAGCTTTTCTGACATAGAAGCAGACTATTGAGATGATCTCACCACATGGATGTCACAGCCCTAAATAGCTCAAGTTGGTGTATTTTTTGGAAAGTATCTCTAGGAGAAGCCGGTAAATAGGAGCTACCTGGCAGCAGGTGATTCCATACAGGCAACGTTTCTCTTTAAACTGCTTAGAACCTGCGACAGGATTTTGACCCTTGATATATTTTTAATTAGCTACAGTGAAAGACAGTCCTACAGATCAATATATCTCTAGATCACCAACGTTGAACTGATGGTGATATAGTTAATTGTCTTTAGATAACAAATGAATGGGCATGCTTGAGGTCACACTCAAAAATGGGGAAAAAAACATTAAAAAAGCTTCTTCCACTTTAAGTTGTGTCTTAATCTTTCCCTTTTATTAGAGAGGGTTTTTTCCCTTTTAATTTTGTGTAATCTGTAAACACCTGTAGGTTTGAAAAAACAAGCAGATTCAAGCTCTAGTTTGGCAGAATCTTCAGTCCTCAGATAACATGGTAAAATGCCATTAATTAATTTCACTAATCCAAGGATGTCTATGTCCTCCTTTTAAAATGATCAAACATTACAATTTTCTTATTGTATAAAGAAATCTCTGGGATTTAAAAAAAAAAACAAAACTCTCCATTAACTTTGATCCAAGATTCTACTAAAGAAAACCATGGCTAAGAGAGCCGCTCAATGTGTGGGTGATCCTTTTCTCACCTCTCATCTTTCCAGTAGATTCTGGCTCAAAACTGACTCACCAGTAAGACCAGAAAAGGCCTGGGGAGTCTGACCCAGCTCCAGGCATTTTAGAGGGGCAACTCACAGGAGTCCAGGGTGCTCCTGAGGATAACCCAGGCAGCTCACAGCTGGCCAGGCTTGGTTCTGAAGTCGTGATCTGGACTCATGCCCCGTCAGTCCTGGAGAAAACCCAAAGCCATAGATCTGCTTTAGAACGAGTCTGATCTTCTGCCAGCAGAGACAGCTGAGGTCAAGCGCAGGCTCTTCAAGGTCTTTCTGTCCTCAGAGGAACACCCTGCTCTCCTTCAGCCCAGAGAGAGCTTGGCCAGGGGCAGGAAAGTGTGGATAAGCGACATTCCACCACTGCCTGACATGCTTATAGGGAGGGCTTGAGCTCCTGTCCCTTGGCTTGTGGCTCTGGCACACTCAAAACAATGAATAAGGACAATACTTATTACCATTTACTGAACAGCTTCTCCACCAGGCACTGGGTTAGCTTAATTACAAACAATACTGAAGGTAAGAATTATCACCTTTGCTGTTAGTCTTCCCTGTCTGGACTGTAAACTCTTTGAGGAGGGAGGATTTTCTTTTCTTTCTCTCTTTCTTTCTTTTTTTTTTTTTTTTTTTGATACTGGTATTCTTTTCTCTAATCAGAGTGTCTGGTAGCAGGAGGAACTCAGTAAAGATTTAATAAGCTCAAGAGGATCACAGAAATACCCAAGTCCATACAAGTAGCAGATAAGAGAGTCAAGATTCAAACCAAGTTTATAGAAATGCAAAGTGGGAACTACCCCCTGCACTACACCCCTACCCTGCCTCTGTCCTGTGTGGGGTCCAACAGGACACCCTGATTTAGGTGCACAGTCCCTGAAAAAGTAAAGACCTCCAGAAAAGTGGAAAGGAGTCAGTTCCCAAAGATAACAGCAGTTCTGACAATATCAG
Organism: Camelus dromedarius; assembly: GCF_036321535.1. Classification (NCBI taxonomy): domain Eukaryota; kingdom Metazoa; phylum Chordata; class Mammalia; order Artiodactyla; family Camelidae; genus Camelus; species Camelus dromedarius. The sequence goes on along the minus strand of NC_087445.1, from coordinate 43,923,928 downwards.
TACTTCTTCTGTGCACAGAATGGAGCCAAAGATTTGTAATTTATCAAATGTAATTCTTCTTTCCATAAACATGGAACATTTGAGTAGAAGGGGGAAGTTGTCTGCCAGCAAAATCACTCCTTTTGGATTTTTTATTTTCTCTTGAGCAGAAACAGATTGATAATTATTAACATGATTATTTCATTACTTCAATAAAATGTTTGGAAATAGGATTGAGTCATATCTATGAATTAATAATAATAATAATAATAATAGTGAAATTGTTATAATATAAAATCATGTTTATAATATAAAATCATGTCTTTATAATTTATAAAGCAGTTCCAAATATATTTTAAATTTTTTGTATTAAAACTATAGGCAAAAACAAAAACAAACTATAGGTAGGGAACTAGACAGGGAGAGTACTATCCCCACCCATCATGTAGGTAGGAAAACCAAATTTCAGAGAGAGAGAGGCTACAGGCTTCATCTGAAGTTACATGGCTAAGAAAAAGATATAGAGGGTCAAAATTCAGATTCTGACTCTAGTTTACTATTCTGTACACGTTACCAGTGGTTCCCAATCCTGGCTGGATATGAGAATGATTGAGATTCTCATTCAACTGGTCTGCATTCAGGCCTGGGCAACAGTATTTTTGAAACAAACCCAGATATTTGTGCAGCCAGGACTGAGAAGTAACCCCACTACATGAGTCTGTCTGTTAATGATCAGCATACCTGGCCAGGAGTAAACCGGGACGTACCATTTTGTCACTGCAACAGAAGCATCTCAATCATAACCTAGTATTTGCAGAATTATTGATACAAGATGTTAGTTTCACAAGGGCTATTGATTTTTCAAGATACCTTACAGGTAGTTTGCTGTTCTTTAGCATTTGTAAGATTGAAAATTTAATTACTGAGTTTATGACCATTCTCTCCATTACTAACCACACACAGAAACATTTCCTGAGGCTAAAAACCATGTCTAATTAACCTAAGGGTTATTTAGACTAAAGAAAAGAAGACTGAAAAGCAACTTAATGAGTCTAATTATTTCCTTCGAGCCCAGGAAGGGCGTTAGCAACATGCTTCCCCTGGACACAAAGCAGGCAGACCTCCCTCTCAGCCTCCTTGCTGTCTCTCCCCCAGCACACTGAAGCCTGGCTCAAGACAGAGTGAGGTAGTAACTACTAATGGTGGTGGTGATGGTGGGTGTTTTTACTAGGATTTTCAAAAAATAAAAGGATTTGCAGCATTAGAGTTATTTAATGCACAGAATAACAGTGTGGTGCTGTTGACTGGATGAGTCAAGACAACTAGGCTGTGCTGCAGTGGCAACAACACAAACTTCTCAATGGCAGGCACCCTGTGTGATCTATGTTGGTTGGTGAGGGGGCAGGGGGAGGGGCTCTGCTCCAGTCATCCTGTCACTCAGAGGGCCACCTTCTTGTGACTGGCCATCTGGAAAGTGCAGCCTTCTCAGTTGTCACGTTAGGGGAAGAGAGTAAGAGACTGGAAACCGTTCATGAGCTTCTCTCCTTTGCTCTGTAATTGACACACGTGTATGGTCGCCCCTTGTCCCTCAGTATCTACAGGGGGTTCGTTCCAGGACCCACACCATAATCTGTGGATGCTCAAGTCCCTTTATGTAAAATAATGTGGTCTTTGCATATAACCTATGCACATCCTCTCTTATACCTTAAGTCATCTCTTGATTATTTATAATACCTAATATAATGTAAACGCTATGTAAATAGTTGCTGGCATGCAGCAAGTTCAAGTTTTGCACCCAAGTTGCTCTTCACAGAAAAAAGTAGGCCAACAGAAAGCAAATAAACCAATCTGATAACTTCAAGATGGTTCCTGAAATATTCCACCATTACAACAAGCAAGTCTGAGGACAGATCCTCTTCCAAAGCTATTCACGGTAGCTTTTTCACCATGAAAATTAGGCCCAAGACCTTCGTTCAGGGTTGAGAATTACATACAGAAGAAAAAAAGAGAGTTGAAAAAACTTCAAATGGTATCAATCAACTTTTAGTTTTGAAGAACTAGTAAAATTTTGTTTTCTTATCAATTCACACTTAAAAGGTAACAAAATTTGTATCCATTGTAAATAGGCAAGATATTTTAAAAAGTCTGTCTCACTGTGCTAATGAATTTTGTTGCATGCAGAGCCTTGTAGGAACCAAGTCTCTGATTACTAGAATTTATTAAGATATATTTTGAAACAATCTGACAAAGGAAAATATTAGTTTGGTGAAATACTTTAGAAGAATTGATCCATATCAACACAGAATGTACAAAACCTAGGTAAGCTAATCCATCAAGACATTTTCTTTTTGATCAGAAATAGGATGCTTTACACACAAAAATGTTCAAAACCACCTAGTTCTTATTGATAACAGTGGTTCTCATCCCTGGTGACACAACAGAATCACTGAGGGAGTTAAAACCTCCCATTAAAACTAATGCTGACTGAGCCCTGCCCAACCCACCTGAGTCAGAGCCTCTGGGAGGGAGGTCTAGACACTAATAGTTTTCAGTGCTCCCCCTATGATTCTAATGTGCAGTTAGGGTTGGCAGCCACTGTCATAGCACGCTTCTTGTCTCTCCAGCCAGCAGCAATAGTATGTTCTTCAAACTTCCTGTTTTCATACTTCCTCCCCTTTCTAAAACGCAGATGTGTGCACACTGCTTCATGTCTTCTAAAGAGTAAGTTTCTGGAGGGGAGATCCCATCTGTTTCATCCTCATAGTCCCACAGTTTCTCACAAGGCACTGGCAGGCACCATGCTGAATAAGTATTAGGTGACTGAGTGGCACACTGTCTGATTATCTCCATAAATCTTATTCTAGATTTTCTATTTCATAAAATCTAGGGAGCCTCTTTCAATGGAGCAGCAAAGTAATGAGGACATGAAAAGTGAAAAATTAAGATTAGTAATTTGGTGATTCTTACCTAGCTAACACCTGAAATCTAATTGCAGATGATTTTCCCAACATGTTCTTGGAGGCAAAGAAACAAAGGATGTGATGGTTTTCTTCGAAGACATTCTGTATAGCATGTTCTGCTATAACTTTACAGGTGTCCTCAAAGCAGTATCAGTGAGTGGAAAGGAGTTATTTAGGAGCTAGATAAAAACTCATTTTTTTCCCTTCAAAAGTTATAATAAAAAGGTGTTTAATATAGAGTTGTATTTTGCTATTGTAAACTAGAAATATTAATGAATTGATCAAAATTGACCAAAATGAAAGTCATATTTACTTCTCAGTTACCCTTCAATTTACCCATCCAAGAATCTGCTCTTTGTTGTTACCACCTTTCACCTTGTGTAAGCAACTGACTTGTAACACAGCTCATCCTGGTAAGTTTAATCAAATGAACACTGTTACTTGATGAACCAGTCCATCAACCAAGGCAGCTGTGTGTTCCTGCAGCAGTTGCAACTACTGCTTCCCTTTGACTGGCTGGACAGTTACCAATCTTTACCCCATCATAAACACTAAGTTATCCAAGCACCATGTTTAAGACTTTTGCTGTATATTCACAATCTCTATACTACCTGTAACTCACTTAATATTTTTAAGACAATTCTATTTTAGTTAATTGGATTTCAGAGGCAAAGTCCAAATCACTGTACTAAACAGGTGTTTCTAATAGATATATAAATATTAAAATAAAATGTTTGTTCATTCTGCATACCACCAATAGTTTGAGAACCATCACCCAATATTGGGAAACACCAGCATGAGTGAAATTGTATTTTAAAAGTATTAATTGCATCCCATGCCAAAATTCATGCCATTGCAAAAATGCCTGAATTTAGAAATAGTTCTAAATTTTAATTAATAATGGGTAAACTTAGATGAGTAGAGAAGAAATGTGACCCCCCTGGCTATTTCCAGTCTCCTGAGGAGGTGAGTAGTTAACCTTTAATAAGTTGTATGAAAAGAAGGACCACAGAACTCCCAACATGCTCCTTTGGAGGCATTTTTACTGATGATCAAGTTGAATTTATAACATCCAGGCAGATATCAGAATAGGAGCATCTTAGCATTTATCACAGATGATAATCATTTATTTACACACCTATTTCCCTTTTGCTCACTGGTTTACTAACAGTTCTTAGACCACCACACTAAGTTCTATGAGAGCAGGAACTGCATTCAGTGTTGGAGTCCCAGTGATGGACACAGAGTAATTGCTATTAATGCTTATTACATAACTTGCTAAATATTCTTTCAGTCTCTAAAAGTCTCCACTTCCAAAGTGAATGTTCTCTTTACTCACATTCTGCTCTGATCTGAAATATACAACTTTAAACTCTGTTCAGGGACATTTGTGTATACCTTTTACAGCAACGTCAAACCTACACTGTCCCCACCTCCTAACTCCCCATCACCATCTTCTTCCCCGTCTCTAAAATCCTCACCTGCTAGCTCTTTAGCAGTTTACATCTCTATTCAGACAAGCTCTGTTAGCACCTAGGGACCCAGATCTCAGACCCTCAGGAGGCCATGCCATGGAACGGGGTAACAACTGTAAGATACATTTTGTCATCTTACATTATAATTCAGGGTAGCAGGAAGCACAGGATTGGCTTGGCTTTCTGACGTCAAGGAAAACTAATGATACAAGACTTGGCAAGTATCCTAAGTGACTTAGCAAGGAGCTTCCACTGCTGAAACAGTAAGTATCTGAAATGTTTCTTTCACCACCCTCTTTCCATTCATCCTTGTTCTGTCGTCGCTAGCATCACCCTAACAAAGCATCTAAGGAAAGTAGGCCAAGGGAGAAGCACTAACAGAAAGAGGGAGAGGGAGCAATGGGGAGGAGGCATGAGGAACACCCTGCTACCCAATACCCATAAAAAATTTGTTTTTAATTCCCTGGCTATCACAGATAGAGGCTGCTGCTAGCATTTAAGATAAGATTAGTTGGTGTTGTGCTATCAGCACCTCCACATTTTCCCTGCAGGGATTCCTTCTGACAGGCTGAAGCTGGAGGCATGTCTCAGGATTAACACGAGCTAATGATTATACACTAAAGCTTTGGAACTGTTGGACTAATAGGATTAAGCAATAGCAGATGCAGGTCCCCGTTCAGGTTAAAAATGCACTTTTTACATTACAAAGTCAGACAGATCCCTTTGAACATGCAATGAATATGGATGTTTTCAATTATCACAGTCTTCCAGGGCTATACGATATGGTAAATTAATCCCTTTAGAACATCGGAAACAGGACAAAATAGCCTTCTTGAAGCTGAAATCCCTCGTTTTAGATTTTCTTTCATGGGGATAAGCAGCGGTGCACCTCACATAATTAATCTTATTACAAACAGAGAGAAAAAGGAAATTTTTAAAAAATGTGTAAAAATTGTTTAAATATTTGAGAAACTTAGGGGGAAGTAAAAACACTTTGAAATCAACATCTCTTAATTAATACCCAAACAGTCAAACATACAAACTTAAGGCATGACAAGCAAATGGCAAGAAATGTGTTGGGATGGGTCTGTGTTTCTCTATGCCTCAGGCTATTAGTACAACAAGGAGGAAAAGAAAAAAATAAGGTCACTTTAAAAAATGAACAAAATAATAACTGCCGGTAGAAAGCACTATGTCTAAGATATTTGAGTTGATCCGATCTTATGTTCCAGGTCCTGGGAGGAAAGGGGGAGGAAAAAGGCAGAGTGAGATATTTATATTTCGATGCCATATGAAAGAGTCTCTGCTTCCCAGCAGATAAAACCATTCCTCCGAATAGATGGAAAGTAAATCCCCATTATTGCAATTAAATGGGGTTGGATGTGGACATTAGTCAGGGGTGACCTCAGAAGTTTCATGTGTCTGACTGACTTAGAGACGAAGGAAGGGGGGAAAAAACAATTTATAGGGAGGACTTCCCAGGGATACTGTTTGAGCTGCTGGCAGAGGATGGAGGTAGTTTTACAACAACCAGAATAAAGCAGGTTTACCAGCATGGATGTGATTCTGTGAAAATTCTAAAGTCAAATATCTTTACATTTAGCCTGGGCAATGGGCATGAATCCTCATTAACAGATACCAGAATCATACTACCTAATATCACTCCCCAGGTCACCAGGTGGACAAACTAATCACATAGGTAGTTTCTCCAACAAACAAGAATCCTTTTTTTTTTTTTTTTTAATTACAAAATGAAGGAGAAAAAGGAAGAAGGGGACTACACCAGGTTCCTTCATTGAGTCCATCCTTTGGTTTTTATTATGCCTAATATCCTACCATGGTATGTGTCTAGGAAACTCCTTTGATACTTCTACCCAGGATTCAAATAAAATCTGAATCAAACTAACAGTTATGACAACCGAAGAAAAACGTGATGTAACTATGGACTATTCACTCAGGTTCCAACATTACCAGTCAATCAAAAACACCCTGGTGTCAAACTCCTTTTTCCTGGAAACTCAGTTTCCCAGATGATCCAGGCCAACTTGACACCTACCCCCTTGACCAGGATTTTCTATGAACATCACAAGTCTATGACTGCTCTGTAAATACTGGTTAGACAGACTAAACTACCTAAACTAAAGATGCTAGCAAACCTCCACAAACATTCCTATTTTTTAAACTTTTGATTGAAAAAGTCACTCCTTGACAGCATGAAATGAAAGAAATTGTTATTTTAACTGGACTATTTGCATTCTTTTTTTTTTTTTCATTGTTTCTCTGTCAGTTGCACAATAAATTCAGAAGATATAAACTGATTTTTAGATTAAAAACTGCTCTCCCTGTAAAAGGCATCAAGAAAGCTGTTGTGTTAAATATGTATGTCTTTTCCTTTCTTGGAAGAAAATAGCAATTGATTATTTTTTCAAATGGACAGAAATATTCCCTAATCATCATGCATATTTCAATGACATACATTAAGACAAGTGCTATTCAGTTTTAATGTGCATGTGAATCACCTGAGATTGTTGCTAAAATGGAGTTGCTGTTGCAAAGGTCCGGGGTAGAGCCCTAGACTCTGCATTTCTAATAAGCTTCCAGGTAATAGAAATGCTGACGGTCTAGGAGACCACAATTTGAGTAGCAGCAAATTATTAAGATACCAAAGCCACTTAATGAATGATGTGTTATTCAGACTTGAGGGAACCAAGCATACCAACTCCATATATTACTTTCCAAACAAAGTATAACGTTATCAATTTAGGGGTGAATTTGTTGATAATCAAAACACCCCATTTCTTGGCCTTTTACCTAAGTATCAATCTCTTGTCCATTCTATGAGGCATATTATTAATTGGCTTAGTTATTCTTCCTCCAAAACTATGTTATGATAGATTTATCATGTGAGTAGCTTCTAAACCATCATCTTACTTAATTATAAGTCTGTTATAATTTTTGTTAGTTCTCAATCATCTTAAAAACTGACATTAATGCTATCACTTTCAAGTAAAGTTCATTAAAGTACTATCACATTTAGAGGCATTTTGTACATTATTTCAGTTTGATCTGCAAGACATATTAAAAATTTCCATAAGCTGGTAGATTTATTTTTAACAGAAAATAAACTTTCATTCTGATATCCATACTAAACCCTGTTCCCTCTAAAATTTTTAAGTAAAACTTAATTTTCTCCTCCCAAATTCAGTACATTTAACAATATGTATTAGGTATTACATAGCCGTGTACATATCCTGGCACTGGGAAAGAGGAGGGTAGAGACACGCACACCGATGTGACAACTGTAGACATCTTTGCCATCCAGAAATTCTTGTACTAGTAGCAGGAACAGAGAAATTAACATACATTTACAAATCAATGTCATATATGCAGTAATAAAGGTGAAACCAAATTCTAATCAGAACACAAACAAGTAAGTAAGTGATTGTTGAGGATAGCCAGAGAAAGGTATTGAAAAGAAAATAAGAGAAAAGTTTTGAGGGATGAATAGAAGTCCAGGGAAAGGGAAACTGAGAGTACATTTTGTTAATATGAAAAAGAAAATACAGAAATCCATCAATCAAGAGTAAAAAAGATCAAGGTGGCTTCAAAGTCTATCAGACTACATATTTCAGTCCAGCACAAAATCCCTGCTGCAACATGGGTTTTGAGTTAAGAAGGGACAAAAGACACAAAGAAATTCTCTGCTTCATTGCCACTGCTTGGCTCCCTAGGGCACAGTAACATAGACTGTAGAATTAGGCTCTATTTCCTTGCTCCTCTGGCGTCACCACGAGTCAGTATTTAAAGCACTCATTTTGCACAATCCTTAGCACATAGAATGTCTAAGTCAGTCTGTAAATTCTCATCATCGCAAGACAGAGAGAACTGCCAAAACATGGCACATTGGGAACCACTGGGGCACACACTTCCTATACTTATGTTCTCACATCCACAGGATGGGTGGAGAGTGAGAAGAATCATAGTCTCTTCTTGCCTTAAACTTTGGACTCTGTGACAAACAGCAATAGTAGTAATGTAGTTTGGTGTTACATTCAAGGGGGCTCAAAAATGAGTTAAAAAATTCATTATCAGCCACTGACCACATTCTCAGCCTATCTTCAGCAGTTTGAGGAGGTAAAAGGTAACAAACGAAATGCAGACTGTCTTCCAAGGAAGTGCAGATCAGCTGTGGAGGTAAGACACTGCACATATGAAAGAGGATACGTGATAGACATTTGGCCAATACAATTTGGAAAGATTAGACGTAAGAAATTGACACCACCCATGAAAGTCTTTGTATACTTTGCACTAACATCACACAAAGTTTAATATAAAATCGGAAATATGTTATTACATTTCTTCCAATAGGCATGCAGTGGATATAATGACAATTACTGAACAGTGAAAAGAAAGGTTATGTCACAGAAAGTATTATTAGAGTCCTCGATGTAGATTCAGGCACACAATTAGCAAAAGAGCTATGCTCGACAACTTGAAACCCTGCAGTTAGAGCATGTCCTCCTGTCACAACCACTTTAAGTGCATGCGGTTCTTAAACAAAGTTTTATTATAAACCAGTGTGTCATATTCCATTTCTCTAATTGCCATCCCATTCTCCCCTCACGCTTCCCTCTGCGATCTACTTTGGTTGTTGTCTCTGAACTATGGACCTTTTCAAAGTGAATTTTGTGAAGCTGGAAATGACTGGAGTCCTCAGTGATTTAAAACCCTCTGAACCTTATCTTCTCTAGTGCCTAAATCACGCCTTAAGTGGCTGGCAGACACTTATTTCCAATCAGAGATGTTCATTAAATAAGTGATTAGAAAGCATGGTAGATGTAGCTAATTGTTGAAGGGCCAAGAAAGAGACATTAAACACATCTTATCCGAAGCTTTCGACAATTGTTAGGAAGGCGTTAAATGTTGCCCTGGTGTCTTGAACTAGTTAATGGTATTAAACTTGTAAGTAGAATGACTTTGGGGAGAAACTAACTCGATATTATTTTTCCACAGGGCTCAAAACCTTTACACAAAAGCCAGCCAAATGTTCCTAATTCTAGGGAACATATTATTTTAGTCTTCATGATGATGACTCAACGCTGAGCCTTGCTGCTAGTAAGATTCCAACAGAGATGACATTTTGCAGTCCCCAGCAGCAACATGTCCCCTGTCTGGAGGCGAACTGAGAAATAGTTCACTTCAAATGGGCCTCTAAGCAGCTGTCAGGTCAGAATAACTTTAAGTCATTACCTATCTGAGCCGTGTTGAACCAATGACTTTTAAGTGGTGAAAATCTGCGTATCATGTTACTAATCTCACTGGCCAGCAGTGGCTGTGTCAACAACCAATGTTCCCTCTTAGTAAGCAGGCAAAAATAATACACTGCCCATGATTTGGAAGTTAAAGGAACAGTTGAGAGGTTGAAAAGTTCAGGAAGTGAGGAAGTTGAAATTATGTCTCCTCGGAGCTTTGCCTCCAGAATGATTCACGACAGCCTTTAAATCACCACGTGCCACAAAAGAATTCGCTCCAACTTCTGACCTGCTAATGTTTAGTGATGCAGACCTTCCCCACAAAGACACATCAGCTGCCTTCCTCCAGTCATCATTAGCTTAGATGATGAGTTTGGACCCAATTTCCTGACCAATTAGCAGCTCAAGGGCCTGAAAGTAACAAAATAGGGAACAGCTGTAAGTCTCTAACTATGATTACTTATAAACCCTTCAAATCTAGATTCAAATAGCTTCCCTATAGTTTTGCTCAATTGATTAACTCTGACTGGTTTATCACTAAACCATTCATTTACTTTTACAATCCACTAAAGCCTTAGATGAAATGCATTTCATGTCCCTTCTTGGGTCTTTAATAATTAGCTGTGTCTACCATGTCTTTTAATCTCTCATTTAATGAGTGCCTCCAATCTTTAATAATTTAAAAGGATATCAAGCCAAGTATCAATTAAAGAGAACTCTTCTAGGCAGTATAAACAATAAGTGTTAAGTCGGTGGAGAAAAGCACATAGAGCTCTGTTACTTTCTACTTTAAGAGCCCTTGAAAACTATGGGATTATTTCAAAACATTACACTTCACTGCTATTTATTTTAGTTATCTTACAGGCAAAATTAAATATAAAAAAATGAGCATGAAGCATTTTGTACAGATTCGAGAGACAATCATGCACTGCAATATCCAGCCTAATTCCCTTCTAAATGTATTACGACTGGCCCAGCTCACCTCCGCTGCCCAAGAATACTAGGTAGCTTCAGCTATGATTCAACTACTTGTTTTTAACCCTTGCAGTTTCCTGACCTATCTTAAAATTCTTGATTGTTCCAAATATCTAACCCATGAAACTATTTCATACTACCTTAAAGGACAAGGCTTCCACATCCATTAATGGGTTTTGCAAGAGATCAATATTAGACCATTGGTATTTCCATATATCTGGAAGATCACTGGGAGAAAGTTAGCTCTAAAGGGTGGTATCCTTTTCAATGGACCTGAAAAGAGCCCAGGTATTACCAATCAAACTAAACTGCAGTCATCTGAAGGAGCCTTTGGTAGAGTGTGACTTGAGGTGGAGTCTAGTCCCATACCCCTTGAACCTGGTCTTGTGAGTTTCACTGGTGAATAACACGTGGCAGAAATTCAGCTGTGCCATTTCTGAGGCCAGGCCTTAAGATGCCTTGCACATTTCTACTAGTCCTCCTGGAAACTTGCCCAGATGCCTCATGAACAAACCTGAGTTACTTTGCTAGAGGATGAGAAACCATAGAGAGCTTAACTGTCACAGGTCAAGGCCATCCCAGGCAGCCAGCCTCAGCTCACCCAGCAGCTGAGCAGCTCTCTCAGATATAATGAGAGAGCCCCAACCCCAAGAGCAGAAGAACTGCCCAGTGGAGCCCAGCCCAAATCGCTGACCCACACATAAATCATGAGCCAAATAATTGGATATTGTTGTCTTAAGCATTTAAGTTTTGGGGTGGACTGTTATCCAGCCAAAGCTATGTGATAACATGTCACAGATTTTACTAGTTGGACTGCTGGGAGTTTTCTGTATAAATCAAGACTCCAAACTACCCGGCACTAACAAAACCAGATTTTCAAAGCTAGACTCAGCATTTCTAAGTCACTCCCCACCTTGGCGTCACTTTGTCACTGCCTTCAACAGTTTCATAACTACATCCAACTGTGATTATCATACAAATTTCTATATATCCCAAGATAGTCACCATAATGATCCTGATTGCTATAAAATTTGAAATCTGAGCCTATCCCCCACATGAAATTTCCTCCATGAATCCCAAACAGGTGTGGTAGGAAAACATTGATTTAAAAGGATCACCATCCTTATCAGCCATGTTAATACACTACCCATATTCATTTGGATATCTCAGTAGCAGTCAGAAGATGTTTCTGGAGCTCTCAAACCAACAGCCTTCTCGGCATCATTCAGGTACACATGCAGATCACATCATCATTGTCTTCACAAGCAATTGATTCAAAACATAATGGTAGGAGTAACTCATAGGCTTCCTCCCTAATGTACCTACTTCAATGAATAACCACTGCAGAGTTCTGACACTTTCTGATGACATCAAGAGATAAGACTGAGCTTGCTCTGGGTGCCGCTATACCACTGACGACATCTAGTTTTTGCTTGCCGCTGGAGATAACAATGTTGAGATGTCAGTCTTAAGCATGATATCACTCACTGATATCCTTAAGCATGGTTCAGAAAAGGAGAGCATGGGACAGGACATAGAAGTGAAAAAAAAAATTGTTTCTTTGTTCCACCCAGTCCTATGGGTCCAATGGAAGAAAGACTGATTCCCTTATCTCTGAATCCGAAGCTGCAGCTACGTTTCTGCCTCTTATCTTTTCCCTCATCTGCATAGCAAACCATCACTTCCAAAAGACTAATTCAGATAAAAGATGCCCTGGATTCATTTTTTTTTTTTTACTATAAATCATTTAGAATACAAATTGCTGAACCTGTCCAAAGTCCCTACACACTGTTTTGCTTGGAAAGCTAGTCACTATTTAAAGGATCCAAAATACCAATCTCTTTTGAACATAGATATTAAATTGCACAGTCCAAGTTTGTTTTGAAGGGAGGGTATAGCTCAGTGGTAGAGTGCGTGCTTAGCATGCAGAAGGTCCTGAGTTCAATCCCTAGTACCACCATTTAAAGATAAATAAATTAACACACAAGTTTGTTTTGATTCCTTCTTATGTGCTCAAAAGAAATAAATATCAATTCTCTATTTGTCTAGAAAATTAGGAACACTAAGTAGCTTATTTTTTTCTAAAACAGAATTAGTACTCTTGATATTTCCATAAGTGTAAAAAAAAAAAACAAAAGCCATTGTTAATCTCATTGTAAAGAAGAGAACATAGAATTATGCACGTGACCATGTGTAAATTAGAAAAACTCTAATGGAGGTTTGTTCTGAAAATTGGTCTTAAAATAATCATTATCTATTCAATAAGCCATATTAAGGCAAGAAAAATGCCAGATTTACTGCTCTGACAACTAAACGTAGAGCTAAATTTGAAACAGAAAAAAGATTTAGCTCTTCTCAAAACTCTGTATTTAACTGTTTTTTCAGCTTTGTAAAAATCAGTCTACTTTTGCATAATAAAAACTGAAGTATTTGTGAAGCATATGCACTGAACATTGACTAGCACACACCCAAGTACTGGGCTGTACTTGTCAAGTACACTGTCTCATTTAATTATAACCCTCATTATTTTTGCTTTCAAAAAAAAAAAAGTCATAATAAAAACCCAGAGATTGCTCACTCTCATACAGTCAGATCTTCTGACTTCAAATGTGTCTTTTTAACGGTGAGGACACTGAGCACATAAGAACATTAGTGCTTTTGAAAATAGATAATATAATTATGAATGTTTGCTCCCTATAATGTTGTTACATTATTTTCTAAAAAGAGTAATTTCTAAAATCCAGCTTTCTAATCTCTATGGAATAAGATGAACCAAATCATTTTCTTCTGCACACTAAACTCTCTGGCTATGCTGGCATTGGTTAAAAGTGCAACTTTTCATAACACCTCATCACAAGCTACTCACTGGCCCAGAATGACTGGGGCATGGATGAGTCATGGTTTTATTTTAAACCCAAGAGGTCTAGCACAGATGTCTCTGAGAGCCAGGGGGGACACCATCATGTCTTGCCTCTCAGATTTCCCTAATTGTTTTCCCAGAGACTAGATTCCCACAAGACTGGGTAGGGCATAAAGATTCTTAAAATAATAAAATGGTCAAACAACTCAGGACACAAATGGAATACACAACATCAGAAAGTGTCCCTATTCCTCAACTGACAAAACCATCATACTTCTTAGAGGTTTCAGGATTTTACAGTTGTTTTTAGCAGCACATAGAAGAGGTTTTCCACAAAAATTTTTTTCAGTAAAGACATTCTCATCTCGTAGATTATTAATTAATTACAAAGGTAAATGAACCATTAGAATAAAGAGAGATGGAGATCACCACCTTAACCAAGTGATAAAGCTTGTCAACACCAGTAGAGGGACAGCTTGAAGTCACGTCTATGTTGTGAAGCAGTTAGAAGTACATATGGGACCGGAAAAGTGTTCTTACCGAAAACATTTGCATGAATCTAAACATGAGAAAAAAAATACAGCCTGTGGGGGCACTTCACAACGCAACTTAACTGGACTCTTAAAAAGTTAATGACATAAAAAGCAAATAAATAAAAATGGTAAGGTGAATGGTGTTCCAGAATAAAATGGACTAAAGACAAATAATAATCAATGGAATGAGTAAAAATGGATTCATTCTTGGATTAGAAACAAATAGCGACAAATGACATTTCTCTTCAGGCAAATGGAAATGATGCAAAGCTACATATTGGATGATATCATTAAATTAATAATTTTTATATATGAAAAAATACTGTGGTTAATAGATGTCTTTATTCTTAGCAGATATATACTGAAATATGTAAGCATAAAATGTGCTTATCATGACTTCCATATGGTTCAGAGAACAGTACGTCCAGAGAGAAAGATGTATACAGAGAGATAAGTGTATACATAAGCACATGTGGCAAAATATTAACAATTGATGAATCTACATAAAGGGGGCCCCTAAGACGTACACACAATGAAAAAAATCCAAGGTCTTTATATGGCACTAGTATTTGAAATTCACAAAAGTCACTCATTTTGGAAAATGAAATAGTAGCATACGTCTTCTGTCACTCCTGTATTTGATTTCTCAAAGAAAAAGGAAGTTTCAGTGTTCAAAGACATCAAGGAAAATACAGAAATGAACCAATGACACACTCTCCTGAACCAACTGAAACTGTTCAATATAGCCTAAATGTTGGATCATCCCTGAAATATCATCCACTGTCCCCTCAGAGCACACTCAGCACACACCTCTGGTTTGCCTCCTTCCACTCTCATGGGACTCATCTGTTCACTAGTGGCTGTAACTTATTTGTTAAGTAAGAGATCAGGTCAAGAGTGTGACTGATGACGTAGAAGAAAAACCAGCAGAGGGTGTTGTGCTGGAAGCCTAGAGAAGAAAGTGCTTCAGAGAGCAAGAAGTGATCAACTGTGTCCAATGTTCCTGGTAGACAAGTAAGGACTGAGAATTTCCCTTGGGATGCAAAGATATCAAAATCACTGGTGACCTTTACAGGAGCACTTTTATTGGCTGATAAGGTAAAAGTTCGTTTTAGTAGGATTAAGAGACAATAGGAGAAGAAGTAAAGACAGCATGATAGATAGCTTTTGATATGTTTTATGACAAAATGGAGGAGACAGAGCTATAGTTGGGGTGGGAAGAGTAATAGGATTCTTAGGCTGTTGGCAAAGAGCAAATAGTCAAAAAAGAAAAATTGCTACAGAAGAGGGAAAAGAGTACGTCCTTGAGTAGGCAGACGAGATGACATTTAGCATAGAGTGGAGGTGTTGGCCTTAGCTTGAGGTGAGCACAGTTATCTACACAGTAATGGGGCTGGAGGAGCTGGTGGGTGGCCAGAGACATGGGAGGGTGGTGAGGGCTGGCTGGAGTTTTTCAAGTTTGCTTCTAATGGATTCTGTTTCGATTTTTGTTTCAGTCAAACAGCAACTCATCAGCTGAAAGTTAGGAGAGATTAGAACTGTTGGGAAGTTGAGGTGACGTTATGAAACATAAGATAGTGGAAGAGTCTGAGCAGTTAAGATAATATAACAGGTTAATAGACTAGGATTTCGGAGCAGAACTAAAGGCTTACTTGAGGACCTTCATCTATACTGAGACTGGCCAGTATGGTCGTGTGATTCCTCCACACCACGTTTAGCTGTGCAGGTGTGAGCACAGTGTAAACAGAGAGTTGATTTAAGCAGGAAATTATTTTTGTGTGGCTGCTATAATAAACTATCACTAACTAGTGGCTGAACAGAAATGTATTGTTTTTCAGTTTTGGATGCCAGAAGTCAGTTTCACTGCACCAAAGTCAAGGTGTCAGCTGGGCCACTCTCTCCCTGGAGCCTTAGTGGAGAATTTGTTTCCTTGCTTTTTCCAGCTTCCAGAAGAGCATTCCTTGGCTCGGGGCCCCTTCCTCTATCTTTTAAGCCAGCAGCATAGCACCTTCCAATCCCTTTCTGCTTCTATTACCATATTGTCTTCAGCCTTCTGTGCCAAATCTCCCTCTATCTCGGTCCTGTAAGGACACAAATGCAACTGCACTTAGGGCCCTCTCGTACAATGACGGACAATCTCCCCATCTCAAGATTACTAACTTAATTGTATCTGTACAGTCTCTTTTCCATGTAAGATGACATTCACAGATTCCTGGAATTAGGACTTGGATATCTTGGAGGGCCATTAATCACCTACCCAAACAGGACTGTGGTTTTGCCAAGCCAGTGCAATGAATGAGTGAGGCTAAGGGAGTGATTATATGATAGATCATTGAATTAAACCTGATAAAGAGAGAAGTTAGAGCGAAAAAAGAGGCAAGGTATAAGAAAATGCAGGGTAGGTTTCCCCAGATTGCAGGATTTGGGGCATCAATACAGTAGTGTGGTTGAGTGGAAAGCAGGAGATGGTGGTTAGAGAACGAAATGATTGAAACAGATTATGAGAGTCATGAGGCTGAAGTAGAATGGAAGAGGGCATCACTGGAGAAGTCAAGGAGCTGGAATTATCTAGGTGAACTAAGAAGATTAACAGGATTTATGACTAAGGTAGTGTTCAGGAAACTGATAGTGAGCCAGGAGCTAAAATTTGAAGGGGAAGGGAAAATGTATTTATCTTTATGTCTATAGCACATGGACCAGAGTGATAGATTAAAATAATTTTGAAGTTTATTCATTCTTGTACTTTCTTCTCATCACAGGTGAGTTGATCAAAACTGAAGTATTTTCACTGCTAGTCATGCTTTATGTTTTAACACCATTACATTATCACATGGAATTATATTGACTGTAAGCCTTAGACCTGTTCCAAAATAATTTATCTGGAAAATCTCAAAGCGACCACAGACAACACTTACAATGGACGACAATTTAGACAACTGCGACTTGAAGTGTGGTCCACAATGTCATTGGCACTACCTAGGAGCTTGCTAGAAATGCAGAATCCCAGGCCCCACCCGGACACCCTGAATGAAAATCTCCACAGGAACAAGACCTGGGGGATTCACTTGCAAATTAAAGGTTGAGAAATATTAGTCTAGACAATAAAAAGCTGAGGAACCCATGAGCAGTGAAAAGCCATAGTATTTTTGGCCACATCTGTAGGAGGAAGAGATGAGTATTTCTGTCAGAGAATTTTTCCCTCCCAATAAAAGTGATATGTTTTAAACAACTGCGGAGAACTTAAGTTTATGAGTTAAATGTTTGCCTGAGGTCAGATTTCAATAATGAACCTAGAGCTCAGATATGAACCGGTTATGTAATTTTAAAGGAAAAGCCTGAACAGTCCTCGCATCAGCTTCCTGGCCCCCCTGAGCTTTCTGAGATGCGTCAAGGGGAGAAGCCTGCCCTGCATCAGGGCATCCCCGCCTCGCCCCTGCCCCCGCAAAGAAGTGCACACGGGCATACCTCTAGGAAGCCCCATCTTCTTTCTCACACAAACCATTCATCTTCAGGTGAATTTAGGCATCTGCTGTTTGTTTCTTGTTGTTGTGTAGTGCCAGGAGATTTACAAGTCTTCAAGCATATATTCTGGAGGAATAAAATCGATAAGATACAAGGTTGAGAAAAAAAGTTGGTATACTGCAAACACTGTTTCAAAGAGTATTTACCAAATAGGACATTAGTGGTGGTACATGCAAAATATATTGTGATATTACAGGACTTGACATGCTTTCAAAGACATTTTTAAATAAGCAACAGTTCTATAGATAATCCTAACTTGAGTTCTGAAATCCAGTCTGGATGGAATTTTCTCTATAGCTTAAAATCTTAAAATATTTTAAGTATGCATTGTTAAGCAAATATATTTATCTCAAAAGTAAAAACCTGGATTTCTTTCATCCATCATTCTGAACTGCTTTATCTTAAGCCTAATATTAAGTTATCTATTAATTTCTATATAATTTGTGTTTTAAAGTTGTCATAAAATTTGGGAGCATGTATTTCAATAATCTTGGCACAGAGCATTTAAATTACAAAAAGAAAAAAGAAAAATCACTCACATAAATTTATTCCTTTAGTGTTCTCCTCATTAGCGTGAACTTCATAAACTATATGGCAACTTTGCTATACAAATTATGTACAGTTTACACTCAGTCTATTATCAAAAGTGATGTGATGTGACTATAATAAATAACACATGTATAGACATATCATTAAAAGTGGAAAAGATTCTCAAAATATTGAAAACCATGGAGAGAGATGGGAAAATAGGTATATTAAAAATATAAATCCGGGTGGGAAGGGACAGACTGGGAGTTTGAGATTTGTAGATACTGACAGGTACATATAGGATAGATAAACAAGTTTATACTGTATAGCACAGGCAAATATATTCAAGATCTTGTAGTAGCTCATGGGGAAAAAGAATATGAAAATGAATATATGTATATTCATGTATGACTGAAAAATTGTGCTGTACGCCAGAAATTGACACAACATTGTAAACCGACTATAACTCAATTTAAAAAAATAAATTAAAAAATATATATAAACTCATATATTATTTAAAAGGGAGAATTAAATCTTATTTGGGGCATTCTGGCAACTTATAATGGAAAACACAATGGGCCAAAGAGTGGGGTTCTTAAATTTTTTTCTTATACCTGATCGTTATCCCTCTAAAACTTTCAAACTATTGCATAAGTCTTATGGTAATATTGTTCATTGTCTCTAATAAGATTTCTGAATATGAATAAAAAAGATATAAAGTTCTTTTCCCATAGATTGGTACTAGGAAGTTCCACATGACTGATCATTCATTTTTGTGGCAATTTTGTATCATCATTAAATGCAGACTACACCCCTAAGGCTTAATACACTTCAAGCTTAATATACATAATATACCTGTTCCTGGGAGGATTCTTTAGAAAAATGTGTTTTGAGATTGAGTAACTAACATAATGGTTTAGTGGATAAATTGGGAGATGACTAGAATAAGAATGGGGTGTCTTTAGAGTCACATTTATTTCAAATAAGGTTAACTTGACCCTTGGTAGAGCAGAGATTTTTTTAACCATTTTCACTCACAAACACTGCTTCTTGAAATCTTTTCAAAGCTATTGAATAATGTTACTTAATACTTAAAAAATATTCATCAAATGATGTTTCATGCTTATGAAATGAGTAAAAGTGATTGGGAAGAAATCTGTTTTATAATTTTCATAATTAGCTTAAAGTCTTTTTTTTTTTAAATTTTACTCTAAGCACTTTTAGCTGTATTAAAACTAACCAGAAAATGCAAATCTATAAATTGGAGAACCTGTACTTAATCCCACGACTGTTCAAAAATTAGTGAAAACATACAATGATTTAAACAATTATACAAAATAATTGCTAGGGCACAGTTTAAGTTGATTGAAGGTGCTTTTTTAGTGCATATAATAACAGAGACATCTCCCATTTCAAAATGAATTTCATTTGGGTCCTCACCACCACCATCATGGCACCAGTAAGACCTCAATCTTTGGTAGACAGCTAAACAACCACAGTCCCCCACCTTAACATTCTTTTGGGAAGTTGTAATTGCCTTATCTCTTCACCTCCTCTCCAATTTTCTGCTCAAAGCTAACTCATGTAAAGCTCCAGATAGATAAAAAAGGTTAACCAGTGTCCGATTATCCATCTAGACAGGGCATTATATCCTTAGCCCTGCTGCATTACACTCCCTCATTTAAAAAATAAAAAAAAGATAATGTCATGTTAAAAATAATAAAAAAAAATTTAATAATTTGACATTTTGTTATTATATAAATTCATTCTGGCTGTTAGTATGTTACGTAGTGGCAATATGTACTTGCAGGGAGAAATTTCTATCCCAGCAGGTCTGTAAAACACTAGCTGGTAAGTCATGGAGACTGCAAGTCTGTCTGGTTCTTGGTCTCCTTAGAGGCAAAGATTGATATACTCAGACTGAGAGAGACGATGAACTCTCTGTCCCTGAGCTTCTCCAGGATGAGGGACAAAGTAGGTATTCCTGGAGCCACAAGGGGATAGAAGATGCCCTTGTTCTCCACGAATCCTGAGAACAATAATCCCAGCACTTTGTTTCTAGCCTTAGGCTGACCACTGTTCCAGAAGGAAGTAGAATTCTGCAGGCCTGTTTCTCCATTTCCCGCCCTCTTCCTCACTGACTATAAGAGCGTTCTCTCAGCGTTCTCACAAAACTTCCAGGTCCCAGCAGCTGCTCAGCTCAAGACTAGTTGGGGATTGGACTAGAGCTGGAAAGGGAGGACTCAGGTGATGCATGACCACCATCTCCCTACAATCAGCTTCTAGCCAATGCCCCTAAAGCCATAATTCTGCCTAGAAGAGCATGCTCTCCAATTCCCCAACTGTTGGTGTGGATTCAAAATTACACCTTCCTATTTTTTGGTCAATTATGCAACATTAACCTCCGCAAAATTGTTAGAGCACCTAGAATGCTTTAAGTGACTTGAATTCAGCACTCCAGTGCAGATTCACTGGAGAGTGAAACAATTAGGGTAAGGAACCAGAGGGCTAAAGAATCAGACTCCAGCCACTGCTACTCTCTAAAACAAACCCAAAATTGTCCATGATGTTAGGGTACTAGACAGAAGTTTCCAGGGGTTTACAGTGTACCATCCTATGAATTCTGATCCAGTATGAATACAATGAACCTTACAAAACCTTCAGACAAATGGCTATTTCTTAGATTAATCTAATTGATGACAGTCATCCCATATAGAAACCAGGAACTAGTAGCTCACTCAAAAATCCACTCCCTCCCCCTCCCCTCCACACACACATATAAGACAGAAAAGCAGCAACATATAAGTCAGAGTTGCCTTCAAAGCTTTGAAACATCTGTGAAAATTCATAGCCATGGTTTCTAGATCATATTGTCAACCTGATTCTGAGAACTTTAAGTCACTCATTCTGAACTGATGTGGGAACAAAAACACTTCTGACTTTCTAAACTTGGAAAAGTTCTTTTTTTTTTTTTTTTTTTTCAAATAATCCAACTTTCTTCCAGCTTGGAAGAGCCTAATTTACATAAATCCCCTCACCCCCACCTTACCTCTGACAGTGGAATTCTAAACAAAGCAATCAGGCTGGCAGGTAAGTCAGATTCGCTTACTGTATTGCACGCATGCACGTTACAAAATGGCACTAGCTCTCTCCTGTTATTTATCGGTGTCAAGAGGTACAATTTAAAAGCCCTGCCCTTTCATTTCTTGTTCTTTCCTATGACAGGCAGAAGCTTCCCCCTACACCTCGAGAGCTCACTAAATATTTGAGCATTAAGAAACCCTAATTTTTCCTCTTAAAACTAACTAGAAACATTTATTTTGATTTAACTTTTTAGACAAAGAGGACCCTTTGATTTGGGGGCTTTCAGGTTTTGGAATAAAATGATTTTAGATAAATTAGCTGCTAAAATTACTGTTATTATGCTCATAAAAGCTGCTAAAAATAATCAGTTCATAGGGCAAAAAATTCATATACTATAGCATTTTCTTCCTGACAGATTTTCAGAAATTTGGCCTAGAATAGAAGATGTGTATTTTTTAAACTTATAACAGACTTAAATGACCAAGAAAATGACTATTACAGCCATAAATCTTTAATAATGCTGGTATTTACATAAAGCTGGGCTTTCCAAACACTTAAAATGAGAAATGCTCAAAGACAATTTGAGCAGTATCTGTCTGTCTTTGTTTCTGATTCAACTCAAGAAATATAGGTAAACAATAACAAACGCCAAGTTACAAGTCGCTTTCTTTTTATTCTAAACGTTCTTTTGTTTTGTTGAGCAAATGTGTTCCTTCCTGGATTGCATCCTGGCCACCCCCTACCGCTTCTCAATCCCCTTTAGGGTAGCAGCTATTTAAACAGGAGAAATAGAGCTCTTTCACAAGACAAATCTTTGCTCATGTTTTCAAGCATGGAGGCAAACACTGGCAGCAAACACGAACAGCAGTGGAAAAAGTCATTTGGAATTTACTTTATTTTTCCCACAGTTAGAATCAGCAAGACTTTGATTGGTGCAGTCACTACAGAGGCAACCGCAGCAAGGACGTGCATCTTGCTGGTGCGTGCACATTGTCTTGTGTTGGAAAGGGATTCTCAGAGGTTGTTCTGTGCCTGGGGGTAGGGTGGCCCCTCTACTCATTTCCAAAACGTCAGCTCTCTACATTTTCCTTTTAAATAGACAAAAAATAATGAAGGAATAAAACACTGCTTTATAATTTATTGCAACATTTCCCCATCCAGAGATTGAAGAAACTCTCATTTCTTACCTAAATCCCTTTTTTGTCAGTTTTAGCCTTTTCCCTCTGTCTGCTGAGTAAAATCACAAACTTGGTGAAATATCACACTCAAATTATTTTTTAAGAAACATTCAACAGTCTAGGTAAATGTAGTTCCTTTGAATTATTTACAGTTGCCTTATATTCCCAAGTAAGACAGAAGACATACCGTCCTCCGGTGCAAATAAAGAATTTGAGACTCTGAGGTCAATAACCTCAAGAAGGTAACCACATCAGTTCAGAGTCAAGACTAGTATCAGCTCTTTGAATCCCAGGCCAGTGCTGTCTACTCCAGCAAACTGTCTTCCTGAGTCCCACTGGGTATTTGTTTCCTTTGAACCTTCTCAAACTTCTTTCACTTTGGATAGAAAACCTGGAGTAGAACATGGTGGTTTTGTATAAAGGCATTTATGTAGAAGAATGTATATACTGCTAAATAATGACCTTATATTTTAGCATCATAATGCCTGTAGATATTTTTCTAACTTATCTGCATAGTAATTGCCTTTAAGTGATCAACAATCTGCAAATTACACTTGTTTGTTTTCCTCTCTTTACAATAAACACTGTTGGTGTGGATATGAATGGCAGTTTCAGGAAGAGAATGAGAGAGTTGTTGCTGAGAGGGCTAGTTTGGGTTCAATTTTATCCTGTGTAATCAGAAAACATATATGAATAGAGTACCTTCCTTAAGGTATATGATTTTACAAACTCCCCTTGAAATGCCCTACGAAGCAAAGGGATCCTTTAATGAAATGGAGACCCATCCTGTGCCTTCACAGCTGTCTTTCCATTTGGTGTGCAGTCAACTGTGTATTTAATACAAATATTGCTTCAGGATTTCCAGAGCAGATAAGGAGACTGCTGATGTTAGAATGCGGTGCAGAGAGAATCTGCACACAGGTAGCCCAGTGAAATTTAGCTGGGTGAATAATTACCGTGATGATCATAATTAATAATTATCTTGTGCCAGTG
The DNA here is from genome assembly GCF_036321535.1 of Camelus dromedarius. NCBI lineage: Eukaryota > Metazoa > Chordata > Mammalia > Artiodactyla > Camelidae > Camelus > Camelus dromedarius. The sequence goes on along the minus strand of NC_087445.1, from coordinate 43,900,589 downwards.
GAGAATTGTACTAATTGGTAATCTCTTCTCTTAAAAGTCCTAATATTTTATTTCTGCTTATTGCTAACTATCAAGTGGAATGCTAATGGAAATGCGGATGACTGGTATTGTAATAATTATAACTGTAATCACATTCAGCAGCTAACCTCTAATTAAAATAAATCAGATGATGTAGTGAATTGGCTACATACAGTTGTGTTTCCAATAATAGTATATCTTATTGGGAAAAAATTATTTTCTCTCACAGAAATCCTCTGAAGATCAGATTAAAAATTATGTGGATGTGTTGTATTTCTAAGGAGATGTTTTCTGCAGTAATAAGTAGGTTAACTGCATATTCATCAGGTGATGGAGTTTCATGATAAACACAAGTTAGCATGTAATAAGCACCACTGTTTCTAATGGAATTATAATATTATTACCTTGCAATTATATGCAGGTCACTCTTGGATGTTCAGTTAGTAATGAGTATATGTACACAAACCTGAAATTTCTTGACTGAACTCTAAAAATCAATCAGGTAAAATTATCCACATGATTTTTAAAACACTGGGTTGTGTGATTAGGGTGTGACATATGCATAATTCTGAGAGTTTTCCAAGATGAGGTCTATAATTAACAAATATATACACTATATACATGTATATGCATGTATGTATGTGTGTGTGAGTGTGTGTATCCCAAATATCAGTTCGAGCTGTCCTTAATCACTCACCATTAAACAACAGCGCAAAAATGGACAGTAAATGCACATATGCCTGTCTTCATGTAGATGGAAACAGAGGGCAGGACAATCTCTTCAAATGACTATTCTGAGTAACAATAAAATTCAATATTTTTAGATACCTTTTGTGCTGACCTCTCATCTTGTATCTTCCTGCTACACAGCCCATCCTCATTTATTTGGTCAACAAACTTTTCCTGAAAAGGCCAGTTAGTTATTTAGGCTTTGTGGATCCTACAGTCTCTGTGCAACTACTCAACTCTGCTGTTGTAGAGAAAGCATCCATAAAAAATACGTAAATAATGGGTGTGCCTGTGTTCCAATAAATCTTTATAACTAGATTTGGCCCACAGACCACAATTTACCAACCTTTGATAGATTAAAAACTATTAATGAGCACTTTTATGCTGCTCTAAGTACAAGGGGTAGAGGGATGAATAAGAGAGATAAGACAACTTTTCTCATCCAGCTTCTACTCTATTAAAGAACAACTACTACAGGTAGGGCAGTATGCTGAGGGAATCTAACAGGGAATGAGGTAGTTTCCCTGCCTTCTGAAAGCTTAAAGTTTAGTAAAGGAGTTAGACTCATATGTATCACCGTGTGGAAATGGCATGTGGATCAGCCAAGTGTCTACAAGTGTTAGGAGAGTTGAAGTAAGGAAGAGAGAAACTATTAAGCAAGATTTCATCAATGTGGTGTCATTTGAGGACTTTCAGCAACAGTTATATCAGGCAAAGAGCAGTGAAAGACGAGAGTATGGTTGAGACCCAATGCATGTTCAAGGAGAACACGAATTACAGAAGAGAGAATTAATGACAGTTAGCCTGGAAAGATTGTGGAGATCCTCAAGGGCCATCATAAAGACTTTGGGCTTTATCTGTGCTGACTGGTGTGGAGGAAGGTAGAGGATCCTAAGATGTTTTATGCATTAAAGGGCACAATAAGATCTGAGTATCTAAAGAATGAGTGAGGGGACTATATGGAAAGTAGACTGGAGGAGGAGGGTTTTGTGGGACTAAGGTTAAGGCCTCAATTCACAGTGTAATATAATAACCCTATGAGATACAATAAGGGCCTGAACTGGCTCTCTGTTCAGGGTTAAGAAGAAAAAGATAGTTTTTAGGGGCTTCTTCTAAAAAGGGTTAGAAAATCTCAGCCTAAAGCAACACAGCATGATCTGATCATAGTCTGTCTAACGTTCACACTGGAGTTCAGCTGTCATAACACATTTATTGTTAGATTTCAATGAAAGAAAATGAATAAAGATTAAGTGATGGCAAACAGCCCTTAAAGATAGATGCAAAACTTAACACGTCTCTTTCCAAGTCTGATTGGGAGCAGAGGAGAAGGTCACAAAAACTAGTATGTGCCATCCATTTTTAATGTTTCCTTCTTTCCTAAACACCAGAGTGCATCTTCACTCCCTTTCTCCTTTCCCCAAAAGCCAAGTGAAAATCTATTGGATACTGTTGCCAGTTGAGGAGAAATCTGCATGATCTGGGGTCACTGGATCTTAAGGTTAGCTTCAGAAAGGAACCTGGCACCTTGACTTGTAGACGCAGTAATCTTTAAATTTTTGCAGGTTTGAGTGGCTGTTGAGCTCTGGAAGTAAAATAAAGGTGGCTGAGAATCACTGATAAAATTTATCAATTGACGAAAATAACCCAACTGTAATAATAAACGATGGAAAACTATATAAGAAAGTGATACACTATTCAATTTCCACAGATCTGAATTCAGGTACAGTTTATTAAGTGCATCTATTCACATCATCGGATTATTTTTTAACTTCTCTTGTTCTCTGGAGTCAAAAAGCCCAAAGTGTTATATTAACATAGAAAATTGGCCAAAAATGGGTAAAATTCATTTTCTACAAATATATGGGGAAACTCCCTCTGCTGTAGACATATCTACTTAAATGTTAATACAATTTTGTTTTTGAAGGAGAAAAATTTGAAACTACCTAGATTTTAGTCAATGAGGGACATCATTATATCTTATGGGGTTATTGTATTTTGCTCTGAATTGTGGTCTTAACCTTAGGCCCACAATGCCCTCCTCTTCCAACCTACTTTCCTACTGTCCTCATACTCACTTTCTGATACTCAGATCTTGTACCATTTAATGCTTTGAGACATTCTGTGATCCTCCATCTTTTCCCACACCAGTCATCACAGAATAAAGCCCAAAGTTTTGAATCTGACACTTGAGGACCTCCACAATCCAGTCCAAACTACCCTTCTAGGCTCACGGTCATTAATTAGAAAATGGAATAATACACAATAGTCAAAAGACATGAACCAGGTATCTATCAACCTGGATAGATCTCAAAAAAAAAAATAGCATTAAATAAAAACAAATTACAGAGTGCCATTTTTAATTTGACACCATTTATATAACTTTTAAAACAATGAAATACTCTATTACTGTCCAGACATACAGATGAAAATGTATGCAAATTATTTAAAATTTATAAAAAGTAATTGCCTTTGGAACAAGAGAAGGGAACAAGATTGAGGGGGACTTCAACTTTATCTGCAATATTTTGTAACTTTTTATTCTAATAAGATTTCAAGAAGATGTTAAAAAATTAGCCAGTCTTTGTGGGATTATTCTTTCATCACAGAGTTCTTAGAAGCAAGAAATAAATTTCAACCATTTAAAGAATAGTTACGCTTTAAGGGTGTATAGGCTGATTTCAAGTCAACTTTGTGTACTGTATTCTCTAAATTTACATTTCTTCAATTTATGTCATTATACTTACATAGTTTCCTCAAATATTATTTATTAAAATACGGGTGGATTAACTGATTATATTTAACTGATTAAATATTGTTCAGTTAAAACCTCTGTATAACAAAAAAATTTTAAGATCAATTTTTGGCCAGGAGTATTAACCTAGAAATTTGTAATTTTGCTCAATAACATGGACAGTGCTTTGCAATCTATTGTTAAAAACAAGACAACAGGCCCAAAATGGAGTCACATATGCTAAGCCACACATCACCAAACTGAGACTTAATTACAGTTTTTGCTCTCCCAGAAATGGAATCTTAAATCAGTCAACCAGGAGTCACCTATTAGCACTAGTTAGGTAAGATGCCTACTAAGACCCCTGCCCATCCTCTAAAGGAGAGTAACCACAAGAACCAACTCGCTGTTTAGCCTAGAATAACTCCTTTGTTCCTCCTCCCTTCTGCCTATCAAAGTCTTTCACTTTGAATAGTTCCTCAGAGCTCCTTTCTGTCTGCTACATTGTATGCTGCCTAGTTCAAATCAATTTTTGCTCAAACTTGTAAAATTTTTAATTTGCCTCAGTTTATCTTTTAACACTATGGAATTGGAGAATGGCCAATACACTCAAGGTATATTTTGCTCTTAACTGGAAAACACACCAAGAAAGCAAATAGGCAGAGTACACCTAAAGCATTGGCCAAATAAATGCACGAAAGCATTAACATCTGTGAAGAATTATAGATTTTTTTAACTGAAATCATCATAAAGGGAAAAATCTGAACATTGTACTTCCAAATACATAATTTACCAGTTAGTTTTTTGTTTGTTTTTTTATTTTGAACTTCACATGATTTGTTGTTCCCCATAATCTTTTCTGTGTTTAGGGCATCTTAATCCAATTCTACAATGCCTCTGACTTTTCAATTCCACTTATGGAGAGACTCTTCTGGACTTTTCCAGAGATTTCTAAATGTCCTCTTATTAGGAATCAACTATCTCTGCCTCATATCAGTTCAAACTTTCTGGAGTCCAAAGTCAGCACAGGAATGTGGAGGGGGCTGTGCCCAAAGGCAATGCAGGAATGGCCTCTAATTGATAGACCTGAAGGGAGGTTTGCAGTGCAAAGCCAAGAGGATTGTGGGAATGATGAACATGAGCCAAAGGTCCCATGCACATGCCAATCAAAAGGCAAAGGAACTCTTCACCAAACGATGCACCCTGGGAAAACAGAGAGACACTTGAAAGGTTTGATTCCAGTCCGTCTGTTCCCCACTTTGCCCAATATCTTGTGGAGGTTGCTCTTTGTTTTTCCATTGGAGGTCATGCAGGAATCAACTGCCAAACATGCCTTACACCTCCATGCCATCTAATTATAGCCTGTAGCACTCGGGAGTGCTGACAGTGCTGAGCTATTGACTCTTGACACTCTCTAAAGCTCTTAATTATCTTTTCACATAAGCCCCTTTCAGACCTGTCAACTTCTTTGTATTGTTTATGAAGGGAAAAAAAGTACCATATTAAGATTTCAGGACTCTGCACTCAGAGGCAAACTTGCAGTTACACTTAGGAGTGCTCTTGAATGTCTGTGCACCCATACACACAGACAAGTGAAGAGGGTTTCACATTGTGGAATATAGCAGCAGGATGACAATTCTGATGCCAGCTTGCAGTAGGGATAAGTAAACTTCTCAGGCAAAATGAGATTAATCCAAATGTTAATCAATCTGTCACAAAAGTCATTTTTAACCTTTTTCTCTTTTCGTGTTTCAGTGTAAATATATATATACAATATATATGTATATATGACTGAATTTATAAAGTGTCTGAAAAAAGGTTTTAGAAATTCATTCAAAAACTCACTAAGTTTTTAACTCATCATGGAATTTGGCTATTTCAAAGAGACACCCCTTGTTTTACCCTATTTCAGAAATTACTTTTATATATCACTTAAATGGATGAGCACTTAAAAACTAGTTGCACATATTTTAGCTTACTGGATATTCAAGTAACCCTGAAAGATGCAAAAAAGTAAACATTACTACTAACTGACAGTATCAGATAAAGAAATTGTAGCACAGAGAATTGATTTGCCTAAATTCCTCTGGTAAAAGGAGAAATAAGATGGTGTTTCATCTTAAAAACGATTTAGGTTCTAAAGTTAACATGTATGGCAAAATCATAAATAATTAAAATAACCACTGAAATCACTTTTATGTCATCCATTGTTATGGTCTGAATGATTGTGTCTCCTCAAAATTCATATGTTGAAGATCTAACCCCCAATGTGATGTTATTTGAAGGTGGGGCCTTTGGGAGGTAGTCAGGTTCAAATGAGGTCATGAAGGTGGAGCCCCAGGGAGGAGATTAGTGCCCTTATCAGAAGAGGAAGAGACACCAGAGCTTTCTCTCTAAATATACACGGGTACTGAGGAAGGACCACGTCAGCTCACAGTAAGATGGTAGCTACCAATAAGCCAGGAAGGAGGTGCTCATTAAGAACTGAATATGCCAGCACCTTGATCTTGGATTTCCAGCTTCCAGATCTGGGAGAAATAAATATTTGTTGTTTAAGCTACCTAGTCTATGGTATACAGTTATAAAACCTGAACTAACCAAGACATTCATAAAATACAATATACAGATATACTATGTCCCAATAAGTCCAACATGGTCTGTTGCTGGTGGTGTCTGAGACGTGGCTGCTACTGTCATTTTGCCCTCCTTGGTAGAAAACCAGGTGATGGAGTTGGTTGGCATTTTAGCTCTGTGCTATATAAAAGAGGTATCTGCAGACTCAAAAAACACTCCTTAAATGCTAAGATGCTGACACTATGAGAGATTACAGGAACTGAGGCCTGCTGAAGCGGCAGGAGATTCACATTTATCGTGCACCCTCCCTCTGGGGCATATTACCACCCTCCAGCAACATTTAAATTACTACTCCTCTATTCTCATTTTTCCTTTGCTGATGTGTATGGTTCAAGTCAAGAAAGTTAAATGGACGTACCATGCCCCTATGGCTCATCAGACCTTTGACTCTAATTTTAGTCCTTTCTTCATACACTCTTTCATTCATTTCTACCTTGTTGCATTAGACAAGGAAATCGAATAGAATCTGACACTAAAAGAACAACACAGCCTTCTCAGTTTTTCTTACTTGAACAGGAAAATAGTGAAACTTACCAATGTCCAGCAATCAGCATATCAAATGCTTTACACCTGGAAGTAAAAGTGAGAACAAGAGAGCAAACAGAGACTAGTGGCAATGAAATATGGAAGAAATACCCATTTAAAAGTCAGGATTATTCACTTTTGAACTGGGGTAGACAACTTCTTATTTGAAAGATCTGTATCTAGACTGACGATTTAAATCCCACTTGAATGGAGAAAAAGGCACCTTAGCTCATATAACAATCAGCAATGTGCCTAAAAACAGAGTAGAGGTCTCGGATGGCCGAATTGGGGCACTCTGTACCTAGACAGCCAGCAGAGTGCAAAGAGAAGGAGACCACATAGTTCTAGGTGTGAACAAATCATCAAACTCCCTCAGCATCAGTGTTCTCATCTGTGAATTTAAAATGATGGTACTTAGTTCACGAGCTTGCTGCAAAGAGCAAATCTAGAAATGCACCTATAACACAAGGTTTGGCAGTGTCATTTCTCATCTGCTTTCATCAAAATCTTGCTGGGGTAAAAGGGACATAGGAATTCACAATAAAGTAACCAAACTATCAAATGCATCAACTCTAAACTTACATCTCATATTGAGAATAAATATAGTTCCACTGACATAATAATAACCACTGTCACTCAAATTATGCTATAACAGGATTAAAAGTATAAGAATTGTAGGAATGGGATATAAAATTATAAGGCTGTTTTTGTTGCTTACATATGAAAAGCAACTTCTAGGAAAACAGGATTGTTATTTCAAGGTCAGTATCAGATTGAGTTAGCAATCCTCTCATTTGAGACGTGGTTATAGAATCAATTTTCAGACATTCTTTTATTTCTTATTTGTTTTAAGAAATGTCACTTATTAGCTTTAAAACACTTTTTGGTTTAAAAATCTTAAATTTTTAATTAATAATTATAATTATTATTCAATTTTAATCTTAAGGCAAGTGGATGACACTTCCACTGTGGGAAGCCATAAGATGCAAATGTGTGTGCACTCACATACAGGTGCCTGAACACCCATGTGTGTATTTCTCACTCTAACCTTTTTATGCCCCTTCAGGTTTCTCCTTCCTTCCAACAGAGATAATGCACAGTGGACTTCAAAGAGAAAAGCCCTGCTGTAACTCTGCCTAGAAAAATTCACTGTTAGGTGCAGTTTTATATTCTGAGTCAGAAAAAGAGAGGATGATTCCAGGCAGGGGGTAGCAGTAGGGAGGTAAAGCAGAGAAGCAGCAAAGCTCAAAGGAACAAACGCTTGGGCGGAGAAGTAGAAACCTAAGCGTTAAGGTTACCTCGACCACTCAGGCATCAGCTCCCACCAGATCTCACTGGATGTGAAACGTGGCACTTTCTAGAGCAACCTCCTCATGGGGTCGCATCGTCTCCAACAGTCTCACCTTCAATACGCTGTTTCATATGGCCTTAGGTAATCTGGCTTTATTGGGAGTCTAATCTAGTGAGATACGTGACAATACTTACCGTATTCAGAATAAGTGAGACCAAATGTATCAGTTGGGATAATGGTCAACAGAGACAAATTTACTTTTCATCTCACAAACAAGATGAGTTAAAAATATCTCTGTAAATCAGTTTCTCAGAATTTGGAATAGTTTTTCCTATAGAAACAAGATCATGAATAAATGGTAGTATTTGACGCTTATCTCCACATATCTGTTTTACCCACAATCTAACTTTTTTTGCATTGTATACAGTATAGGTAGCAGTATAGGGAACTAGAAAGTAAGGATGGATTTGGCTTAATTCAAATGTTTATTTAAAGAAATTACTGTAAATCAAAATTTGTTAAATTATACATTTTAAACTAGTAGGATTCATCATATGTCAATTAAAGATCAGTAAAGCTATTTTTTAAGTCCAAGAAGAGTTAAGGAAGCCTCATTTCTCCCCTCCCTCCTCTAGTCTCAGATATCACATAATAGGAGCAAAGATAGCAAATTTCAGTTTGCCTTATCAGTGTTGAAGCTCAACTTAATGAAACTTTCACAGGTCTTTGTGAGCTGACTTCAAATCAAAGTAGAATTTAAACTGTCATCTTCATCTAAAAACCTGGTCTAATCTATATCAACATATGTGCCAATGAATCAGTCTTGTTCAGGATTTGAGAATTGGCTGTATTTTTTCAGCAACAATTATCTCCTTTAATTTGTTTACTAATCTGTGTTAATTGTAGAACAATCAGAAAATAAAGATTCACAGGGAAAAAAAAATCACATTTAATCCTGCCTCTGGGGATCCTCTTGAACAATCAACTTTTTTTAAAATTCTAATTAGACAATGTGGATATAGACCATTCAGAGTGGTATGAAAGCCACAGATAATCTATATTTCACTTGGGAAATTCCCTCGGATCTGATTTTTGAGTATCAGGAAATCATTCAGACATCAAATTACTCTTATCTTCCTACCCTGAGTAAGTAATTGCTCCATATTAAAGGGCTGCTTTCCTAGCTCCTTATGGACTAGAATATATATAGCTTTATGTTTTTTATATATTATTAAGTCACATAAATAAGATACAGTTTTAATCTGATAATTTTCTCAATTTAGAGTTTACTGTCTATATCCACCTAACAGGAAGATATAACCCCCAAAAAATCCTTGCTGCCCCACAAAAGACACACTTACGGGTGGATGCCCTACCATCTCATTCGTTAACTTTGCACTACTTAGGACATAAGAAAAGATCACTAAATCGTGATTGTGCATTTATTACAAAATATATACATTCGGAAGCAGGCTTTATCACTATCCCTCCCAAAATTTTACTGCCATGAGTTTTTACATCTTCTGTTGTATAAGAAGGGTGGTGTTACTAAAGCAAAAAAATAACAAATTATCTCGGTTTCTCCTTTCACTTTGTTACTTGTCCAAGCCTTGTCCATCTCTTTGCCTCATTATTTCCTCTTTCCTTTTCCTTCACTAGTGCAAAGCCTATTAGTAAAAATCCGTTTTGTCACATAATTACATGATATTTTCTGACCTTTGTCTCTAATTTACTGCCACCACCAAAATTTATGGTTGGTATTCTCTAATCGTATCTTCTGTTAATCTCACAAAAGAAATGCATTTGGAAGACACAGGTTTAAATTCTATTTAGGGAAGGAGTGTTGTGAACTGGAAAGACTGGCCTCTGAGATCCAACAGACTTGGACTGAAATCCCAGCTCTTTTGTTAACTAATTACATGACTCTGTCAACAGCTGAACTGCACTGATCTTCAGATTCCTCATCCATAAAATGGGTATCACGCTTTTGAGTTTGCTGGTCTTTCTGTTAGTCATCACAACAGAAAGTAGAATCAGAAACTGAGAAAGCTTTCTTGAAGGGAATTTCCCTTGACTGATTGTGGTCACTAGAACTTCAAGCAGATTACTTTTCTTTCCATCTGCTAATTTCTCTCCTCCTACAGCTGTCTCCAACCTTCTCTGCTATGTCTGCCATCAACTTGGCTTCCTCCCACATCTCCTGCTTTTTTGCCTCCTCTCTGGCTGCCATCATCCCTCCTGAAGCTCTCTGGTTTGATGCAGACAAAAGCATATGGGAGTCAAACACAGCAGGCTCCAAATCTGTACTCTGATGCTCACTGGCTCTTTGACTTTAGCAAGTTACTTAACCTCTTTGATTTTTGTTTTGGTTTTTTTGCAGGGGAGGAGTAATTAGGTTTATTTATTTATTTTTAATGGAGGTACTGGGGACTGAACCCAGGACCTAATGCATGCTGAGCACACACTCTACCAGTGAGCTATATTTTTCCCCTTAACCTCTTTGAATTGCACTTTCCTCAGCTATAAAATGAAATCAGTAACACCAACCTCCCACTGCTGTTATGAGATTAAGACATGATGAATATAAGTGCCTGGTGCAGTGCCTGGAACACAGTAGATACCAAAGAGTTCAGGTTATGTCAGATTACTTCTTATAATGCCCACAAGTTATTTCACCTATTTTATCTGAATCCACTGTACCCTTGCTGACTTACTGAAATAAACAAAAGGGGCAAGTGTTCATCTTCTTGGCAATGACAATCATATGATAGTTTATTATGTTGAGTCCCAGAAAACTCTCTGTGCATACTTTTGCACAGAGTAGCAAGTCATTAAATCACTAAGCCTGTGTTTTCTAAAGTGCGAGGACTAGCTAGCTACAACTGAATGACTGAGTATGAGGTTCATATTAAAATCAGATTCCCAGGCCTTGCTGCAGACTTTTTGATTCAGAATTTCTTGCAAGGGTCAAGGAGCCAGGAATCTGGAATTTGTATACAATTATCCATGGGCTTTAAATTTCACTGAAGTTTATGAACCTCTGCTAAGTGAAGATCACTCACTAAGAGTGAGTAATGAATTTAACTGGAAAAGTTCTCAATGCACAAAGTTATTCTCTGGCCACATATATGGGTTTTTTTGTTTGTTTGTTTGAAAAAGTTATTAAAAATAAAAATGTGGTGGGGAAGGAGATAGCTCAGAGGTAGAGTACGTTTTTAGCATGCACAAGGTCTGTGTTCAATCCCCAGCACCTTCACTAAAAAAATAAAATAAAATAAAAATTAACTAAAAAATATATATAAAGAAACCTAATTATCACACACACGCAAAAAAGACAAAAACAAAAATAAAAATATGGGCTCTGGTACCTAGTAAGTCTGTAGTCAACATTGTAAATTTGTTAATAAAAAATCTTGTCTCAAATGCAATTATGTGGTACTTGAAGGTACTTACAATTCAATAGTCAAATGCCTTTCATTCTTGTGCCCACCACCAACCCAATGGGCCTATTTCCTTACTTCACGGTCCTCTCACATCATGGGTCCTTATATACACATACCTTCAGGAACCACAGAATCATTTATTCATTAACAAGACATTCTCTGAGGCTAACCCTTGACCATGAAATCTCTCTTGCCTGAAAGTTAGACCATGAGACTACTGTCCACATATAAATGGTTTTAGGATTCACATTTCCCCCCAAGGAACTAGGAAAGTTCACCAAGACGGGGAAATCAGCAGAGGCTGTGCCTTCTTACAGACCTTTTCACCATATTCCTGGAGCAGCAATTTTCTAGAAAGTATGGTTGTCTGAAACAAGCTCAAGTGATCACTGAAGCATTCTTGTGTTGACCACTGGGGACCAGCTAGGGTCCTCCCTCCCAGTTGGAGCCAAGCCAACTCAGCCAGCCCCTGTGACAAGACAAAGAGGAAAGAGAGCATGTCTGAATCCATGCCACCTCCTGCTCCTGCCTCTCACAGGGACACACATGCTCACCCTGCCCTGTACAAGCTTTTCTTAGTGTCCTCAGGATATTTCTGAAAAATGTGGTCCTTCCATCCTCATTAACTGATACTTAAATCAAAATGATCAACATGAATGTATTACAGACTAGCTATGGTGTGAATTGTTCTACAGACTCTAATTTAGTGGACACTAGCTAGCTGTTCACCAATTCCATTTCATCCTCTCCACAAGCACAAAAATCAACTGCATTCCTAGCCATGCTTGTAGAGAGGTGTCGCCATGAGCCTGAGTCCTAGTCAATGGAAATGGAGTAGAAGGGATATATACCATGTCCAGGGCTGACTCGTAAAAACCTCCCATGCCATGTCCTGTATATTCTTTCCCTGTCCAAAGGCTTCTTATATAGCAATGTTGGAAGCTATGTGTTAAATACAATGAAGCCAAAACATAGTAGAAACCAGGTCCTTGAATGACCACTTGGAGGAGAACAGTCCATCAGTAAGTAATACCTATTTCACATGTGCAAGTTCTGTTAAGGCACTGTCATTTTAGGTTTATCTGGTACATTGACTAATCCTGCCCTAACATACATTGCTATCTTATGAGCATATCACGGGTTGGAAACAAACTAGTTACATTCTCAATCACTGAGTCTTCTACTTCCCACTCGACTGCAAAAAAAAAAAAAAAAAAAAAGAAGGAGGGGGGTAGGAAGAGGAAGGGGAAGGAGAAGAAGCAGAAGCAGAAGAAGAAGAGGAGGAGGAAGAAGAGGAAGTAGGAGAAGAAGAAGGAGAAGGAGGAGAAAGAGGAGAAGGAGGAGGAGGAGGTGGAGGAGGAGGAGAAGAAGAAGATTTTAAAGATTATTACTGAGAAAAGAGTTCAGTTTTAAAATAAAAATAATCCTTGGCAAGAGTTTACAGAACATCTTCACATTGTCCTCAGGTATGGATGACAATGTTCCCATCTTCCTTCCAGGTTAAAGAAAACTAAGACCAAAGAAGGTGCAGTGACATTTTCAAAATAACCAACATGACATCTGAAACAATGAGGGAAAAAGCTAGCATTCAGATCTTGGTCTTTTGACCCTAGACCTAGTGAACCTTCCCCTAAACCAATGTTGCCCTTTGCACTCTTGATGAAACCTCTTATAGCCACTTCTCGTGGAGAGCAAAATGAGCTCAACCTTGTTTGTCATCAGGCAGATAAAGTAGAGAGCACCCCTATTTGATTTCAGGGCCTATTTGTAATTTGAATAGAGAAACTAGAAAGTTGGGAGGGAGTTTTCTGTCTCCCTCTTAAAGTAGATGAGGCCCTACTTCCAACACAGATGTCCATTTTGAAGGTTCCAGTGCGTCTTCAAAATCATCTGCTGATTTGAGGCTCCAAATTCTAAACTCTGACTCTCAAATCATATTGAGCTTCCTTCCAACTAACATTCTGATTCTAAAGCTATTTCATTTCACTAAACCAAGTTTCCTGAGCTCAAATTACCAGCTTTTGAATCACATTCCTCACGTAAGAGGTCAGAACAAATGTAAAGAACCAAGTCTGTTTCGCTGAGAACCAGTAGAATGACTGTGGCTGTGTTTGTTCTCTGAATTTGGACTCAGAAAAACATCTCTCAGCCTGTCACTAGTTTTGTGTTTGCTATAAAACTTCTGCTGGCAAAGGATGAGAGATGTTAGTTTGTTTTGTTCCATAGGACTTTTTCTTGTAAACCCAACAGACTTCTTCTCTATGAGCTGCACTGATTCTCAGCCGACTCTAGGGCAGTTCATCCCATTGGAACACCCAGCCTGCCTCTCAGTGTGAGAGCAGCCGTGGCATGCCAGCTCTGTCATGGTAATAATTTACAGCTGAAGTTGTTGCATTCCCAGCCCTTTTACTGTGACTGTGTATACAAGTATAAATATGCCCAGGGACAAGGGAAATATGCTCAATTATTTTATTGCATTATTTTACAATGTACATCATGTCTCCCCAGGCATTGAAAATAGACCAAGTAAAACCCAAATAAAGATAAATCCTCTGATCATCAGAACAAGGACCAAACCCAAAATATGCCTTTGGTTTGTGGTTGAATAGGTTTGGGTGGAAGATTATTGTCCTTTTCATCTTAAGTCTGTTTCTTTCATGTTATATTTAAATTAATTACACATGGTAATCTTTCCACAATGAGATATGGTGATGATTTCCTGAGAACAAAGCTCAGTGTAAAATCATAGATTTATTTGGGGAGACAGCTGATGCAAAATTATGCCACCTTTTATTTGTTTACAACTCTGAAATCTAAGAACAGCAACAAAACATTGCATGTGGTAATTCTCAGTGTCAATCTTGTTTTCTCTCATTCAGGAAAAAAGAAAGAAAGGAAAGGAAAGGGAAGGAAGGAAGAAAGAAAAAAAAAAGAGAAAATAAAAATCATTACAGTAAACTTATAAAGGTCAAATTAAAAAATTACTTATGACTCAGGAAACCATGCTTGCCAATGGCAGTTTCATTACTTATTATATTGTTTATCACTTATTAAGAAACCTTAGCTCACAATATGTTACTTAAAATATAAGAGAGACATGAATAGTTTCCACTTCTAAGTGTAACGTAAGTACCAACTTTATGCTGCGAAAACACATTTCTAAAAGTATTGGGTCCCACTTGGAAATGCTGACTTGAGCCATATATGAAGTGAACATTAATTTCTAAGATAAAGAGACCATGCAATGTATCCCACAAAACTTGACCCTCTTGGTAAAGATGATCGGGAGAAACAGCTGGACACTGAATAATAGGAAACTGTTCAAGTATCTCGTTGTACATTTCCTTAAACACCACAAGCAATAAAGAGAATAGTAAGAATTGCTAGAAGCTTTCAAAGAATACAGGTGTGCAACAACTAATTGCTGAACAGATGAATGGAGGGATGAATTAATACATGGCTAAAGGAAAATAAACAGATTCTTGCTGCAGGGTAGATCCGAGTCTGAGCTCAATTTAAATGAGGTCATAGACAAAAAGAGGTATGTGGAAATTTCATACAAAGACCTTGATGTGAGGGAAGGAGCCCAACTATGACAAAGGTCTCACAAATTCAAATAAATTTCTACTCACAGAGACATCAATTTCTCCCCTACGTGACTCTAGAATGACATCCTGGGAAAAGAAGACCTCATGGAGCAAAGTGGAAGACAATGTGGAAGTCTGAAGATCTGGTGAGTGTCACCATCAAAAACATCAAGGAAACCACAATAAGATGACTATTTTTTAAATAAACAAAACAAAACCAGAAAATAACAAGTGTAGGGAGAGATGTGGAAAAATTTGAACCCTTGGGTATTGCTCTTGGGAATATAAAATGGTGTAGCCTCTACAGAAAAAGGTATGGTAATTCCTCAAAAAATGGAACATAGAATTCAAGATGATCTAACAACTCCACTTCTAGGAATATACCCAAAAGAAGTGAAAATGAGGACTCAACAGATATTTGTACATTCATGTTCATGGTACCATTATTCACAATAACTAAAAGATAGATGCAACCCAAATGTTAATCAATAGACAGATAAATAAAAAGTGGTAGGTACATGCAATGGAATATTATTCATCTTTTAAAAAGGAAAGAAATTCTAAGACATGGTACAACATGGATGAATCTTGAAGTCTTTATGCTTAGTGAAGTAAGCCAATCACAAAAGGACAAATACTGTATGGTTTCATTTATATAAGGTACCTAGGTTAGTCAAATTCATAAAGACAAATAGTAGAATGGATTTTTCCAGGGACTGGGGGTGGTGAGAATAGTGAGATCATGTTTAATGGGTACAGAGCTTCCTTTAGGGAAGATGGAAAGCCTTTGGAAGTGGATGGTGATGATGGTTGCACAACAGTGTGGAATACACTTAATACCACAAAACTATATACTTAAATGGTTAAAATGATAAATTTTGTGTTCTGTGTATCTTATCATAATGAAAACAAAGAGATATCCATAAGAATAGAAACATTATGGTACAATTTATGATAATTTATGGTAAAATGCTATTATCCAAGAAGAATTCTAAAGACTAGGATTCAATGACCTTTGTAAGTGTCAGTCTCCATTGAATCTTTCTGAGTTTTCCTGTTGGGTTTTTCTCTTTAACTGCACTTATTAACACAGAAATCCTAAAATTCTAATGCCTTATATGCTGATCTTTAAGAGGAAGGAAAATAAAAGACTGTCTCTGACACTACAGCAAGAAAGAAAGAGGTAGAAAATGCTGAAGATGGTTGCTATTATGGCCAAGAAGCAAAGAGAAGCTAAGACCAGAGTATTATGAAGAAAGATAAAGCACTAGATTTCATTGTTTCATATGCCTTTTCAACTACAATCCAGGTACACCCCCTCAAAGACAAAAGCTTAAATAATGAAGAAAAAAAAAACAGAAGCTGGAGGAATGAAAAGGGCACTGAAGAAGCACAACATAAAATGAAGTTATGACAGACCCAAAGCTCTTTGTTTTATCTCAAGGATGGCATTCTCCTATGATGCACCATACTTAGATGCATTTGCACAGATCTTCCTGACAGACTAGAAATTCTTTTAGTTGTCATGCAGTAGTCATTCAACAAACATATACTGGAGAAATGCACGATAAATAAATAAATATGCAAATATACTAACATCAGTTGGGATTCAATTCAATCCATAAAATCTTTTAAGTGCCTGGTATGTGCTGTGAATATCCTTCTCCAGGAATGGCAGCAAAGCACGAAAGTCAAATATATAAATAATCAGTAGTGGCTGGCTGTGATAAATATGTAACAGAGTTGAGAAAAAGTTAAGAAAAATGGGAAACACAAGAAGGCTTTCGGGGGGAGGTTAGATTTCAATAGACCTTTGAAAATGAGTTCTGGTAGGTAGCTAAAAAAACACTTAGAACTTCAAAAAGAGGGGGAAACCAGGGTTCTTAAGAACACAAAAGCAGGAAAGATGCAAGCTATAGTTAGAGAACACCAAATACCTTTCTTAGTCCTGTAGAATCAAGAATGTATTAGTGAAGGTCTTTTGGGAGTTCGGGGAAAATTGTAAAAGCCAAGTCACAAGCAAGAGGGACTGCATATTATTTTCCATACAACAGGAAACGACTGAAGGCTTTTGAGTAGAAAATAGATTTTAGACTTTTAAGTCGGGAGAAGATAACCCTGGAACCAGTGTAGATTGTGCATTTGCAAGAGGGAGTGACTGGAGTGATAGAGAAGAGAAAGGAAGATATTTCAGACATCCAGTAACAATATCATGAAGGACTGAACGAAGGCGTGCAGTGGAGATGGAAATTAGTATGAGAGACTCCTGCAGTTGTGCCTGCCAGTTGGTCTTAGAACTTTGGGAAACAAATATAATGGGCTGACCATCTGGTAAGATGGGATATAAAGTACACAAGAGGAAAAATTTGAATTAATGTTTTTATTATATAACCATTCCATCCTCAGGGAATCACTTTAGTGCAGCCACTTTAATCTTATATTGTCTCTACACTGATGCTATTTAAGCATTTATCAGTTTATCAGCACCCTTTCTAGAAGAACCCAATCCATCTGTACTGATTAGAAATAGCTATGGTTACTTGTTTTAGTCCTGAGAACATGAACATCACCAAGAACCAGGACAATGCCTGCGGTGCTAAGAGGACTTGGCACAGGACTGAAGAAAAATGAGACCAGTTCACCAAGGAAAGGAGGGAGGTTTGGAGAAAGCAGTTCTAATAAATGGGCCAGAAGAATCCTGGTTTTGGCTCCTTTAACTTTGCTAAACCTTATTTTCCTTGCCTGTAACTTACTGTCTTCAGCTCAGAGGGCATTTCAAGCAAGATTTTTTAAAAAGTGCTCCATAAAATCAAAAGTGAAAAAGACTTATAAGCAGTTATTCTCATTATTATAAGAAGAGGGTCATGAGGGTTTCTGAAAGGCCTCCATGTGGAAGGGACATGAGACGTGTTCATATCCTCTTAAAAGGCACAAGTAAGACCAGAAGCTCTGAGCCCAACACTGGAACAACTTTAATGTGACAAGACTGCTCTGAAAACCATGTGTTTTGTTTCAGGCAATGGTTAGTGGTCTGATGTAGATATAGTAAAGGACAGCAATCTCTTGGCTGGTGGGGACTGAAGAATCAGATGGGGAATTAGACTGTGTGTTCCTTAGACCTCACATTCTACAGTTCTAAGAAACATTTCTCTCTTATTATGACTGAGCAATGCTGGATGTCACTTTAAAGTGGAAAGTCACACAGGTTTCAAACAAAGTAAAAAGTAATGTCAAACAGCTGATTTTTTTGACAGTGCAACAAAACAAAAATTCCACTCTAAGAAGCTGAAAGAGGAAGAAGGATGTTGAGGTTCATAGTAGCTCTTCAATCTGGATAACTTGAATGCCAATCCCTTCTGACGGATGAGAGAGTAAATGAAGAAAACTGAGATCATTTCTCCCATCTTCTTCTAGGACACACCTGGTGAGCTGGGGAGGCTTGTGCAAACAAGATTTCTTTCCAGAGAAACCAAGACTATTTATTGGAATGAAAGGCTCATGCTAAGTGAGAATGGAGCCAAGACATAAAATATCAAACAATAGCAACAATAAAAATAAAAAAATAATAAATAAATAAATAAGGGCAGTTAATACATCCATCACCTCACATAATTACCAATTGTTTTTGTGTGTGAGACTATTTAAGATCAGTTCCTTTAGTAATTTTCAAGTATACAATGTAGTATGGTTAACTATAATCACTATGCTGTACATTTGATCCCCAGAACTTATTTACTTTAAAACTAGAAGTTTGTACTCTTTGATCAACGTCTTATTTCCCCCATCTCTTAGCCCCTCACAACCACTCAATTTACACAATGATATATGTCAATTACATCTCAATAAAGCTGAATAGATAGATAGATACACAGACAGACAGAGACAGAAAGACAGACGAAACAACAAGAAAAAAACCCCTCAATTGATGGAATGGAGGAATGAGGTAGGGACCCAAAAAAACTACTTGTAGCACCATTAAGAGCATCCTAGGGGAAAAGTCACCGTAAGGAGCCATGGAGCAGAGGACTATGAACTGACCCACTAACAAATCCTGTCTTCTGAATGATGTCTGATGTTCAGAATGCCTCCTAACTTACTAATAGGAGGGGTGGGAGGGATTAGAAACCAAAATAATTTCTTTTAAAACCCTATCCTATATCTGGTGAAGCAAACATGCTTTGTGATCTTTTCAACACTGTTCAGTTAACAAAAGAGAAAAACTTTTATTCCACTTTGCCTTGGACAACTGCGTAACTTCATCATCACAAGGACTCGGAGAACCAGCATGGAGGCTTCTAGTGGAAGAGGGTGTGAGAGCATGGTCACTGGGGCAGGATGGTTCCCTAGCAGGTGCCCCGTGGGTGGATGCTCAACAGGGGGCCCAGGACCAGAAAGGTGGTGCCCCGCAGGAGACTTCAGGGCCTGAAAAAGGAGTGGAGTGCCAGGAAGTGACCCTTGACCATGGCACAAGAGGGCACCACCCTGTAAGAAGTCTATGTGTAATAAAAATATTCTCTCAAATCCTTAATGCATCACAGAGTCAGTATTTAGAAACCAAAACAGAAAAAGTCACATGTCAGAGATAAAAAGCCACAAAATGTTCACCATCATTTCATAGAGCATTTTGAGATTTTACTAATGTATGCAGCGGCTGACTGACAGAACTAGATGTCCTTTCATAATTCAATGTTCCAAAGGAAGTTGGCCTGGTCACGCAGAACTGACAGAACCAGAATAACTAACACACGAAGAAACCCCAGGGTTTCTGGTTCTTATGTTTCATGTGACCTTCAAGTTTAACTTCAAGTTTCAGATTTATGTGAACTTTAAAACAGATTCATGAGTTTCATTTTTAAGTCTCTGTGATTTTCATGGGTTTCTTAAAAAGATATTAACAACAAATCACCCAGGGCTCATTTCAATCACACCTCACTCTTTTGATACCTCTGGAGCCTAAAGAAGTAAGGGAAGTTTGGGGAATGGTGCTTTAATGTATTTATATTTTTGCCTGCAGACATAGCATGGGCTCGGAGAACGTAGTCAAGTTCACAATTACGTGACTATGGTTTTAAAGAATGCTAGCTCTTATTACAGTCAGACAGGAGATTTATGGGTTGATAAGACTTCATTGATCAAAAGCATACTTTAATTTAGTATTTAGTATTAGAATTTGCAAATAAGCTCCAGATGTGTTTATGTGAGCCAGACACCATGGTAACCAGACTGTGAAATAAACCTGCTTAGGTGATGTCTAGGTGAGGGCAAAACAACTGGTTGATTCAAACATTTCAATTACCAGACAAGACCTTGAAAAAAAAAAAAAAGCTATCAATTCATTGCTAAGTTTAGCTGGCCAATTTAGTCAAAAAAAGATTTTTTTTTCAGACATAGCCTTTGAATTATGAAATTTCTAATAAGAAAAATAGCAGTATAATAAAATATTAAATTTCTTGGGTAGCCAGAGAATTGCATATAATGCAGACACAGTTAAACAGACGATGTAAAATGCATAGCAATTTCCAAGAATAGCACCAACAATTTCAGCAATTTCTAGAGAAGCAAACTAAATGAAAAGACTAACGAAAATTATTTAGGTAAAATTGAGAAACTATTTTGTAGCAGTCCTTGATTAAAACAGCACTCCACAGCATAGGGCCTACAAGGGAATGCTTTTTTCTAACTCCAGATATCTCTCCAGTCCTAGTTTTGGAGATTTAATGAATGAAAAAAAAAAAAAAAAGATACTCACTTGCAGCAAAAGGAAACTCCGTTTAACTGACTCTCTTTTCATTTACAAGGAGACTCTGCTCCTTGGGTAACGTGGTCCCTGGCCTGCTTGGTACTGGTACGCTAGAAGAACCCAGTAGCACCTGTACCCACACCTGCTATCATCCGTTAATCTGCATGCTTACCAAGAACCAGTAGTGTTTGTTCCCAAACCTATTTAAGCTAGTTTTAAAAAGATGAAATATGAGGACAATAAAAGAATTGTCATTTTGTCTAAAAACTAACTTGAATTCTTAGTAAAAACTCAATAAAAAGAGCTACTAAAAAATGTTATCACATAAAGTGTGAGGAAGAAAATTGTAAAGTTTCCTCTTTCAAATTACTCTGCAAGTATCCTGAAGTTCTCATTAATCTTTAAATAAGTCAAAAGTAGAAAATATATGTAATGGATTATGGACATGGTTTGCTCAATAGATGTATAACATTCTAACTGATGATGCTAAATATTAATCATTGCAATAGAAGAAGTTCGATTGATGCCAAACAAAAACTTGAAGAGTATTTGACAAAGCTTACATTAAAATAAAATGTGTAAGATATGTGTGTACACTGTATAATATATGTGCGTGTATATACATTAATATATGAAATCATATTGTATGATTACCCACTTTAAATAGAACTTTCTCAGCTGGGGAAATACTGAAGGTAATTATTTT
This sequence comes from Camelus dromedarius, assembly GCF_036321535.1. Lineage (NCBI taxonomy): Eukaryota > Metazoa > Chordata > Mammalia > Artiodactyla > Camelidae > Camelus > Camelus dromedarius. The sequence goes on along the minus strand of NC_087445.1, from coordinate 43,879,185 downwards.
TAATAAGAGGACTTCTATAGGATAATAATGCATGCTCTTAAACTATCAGCCTAAAATTGACAGAAATTCAAGAAATTTTTGAGACATAAAACAATCTGTGTAACTCAAGTGATTTTTTTCCCAATTAAAGAAAAGGAATGGAAATTACATGGGAAAGCCCAGCTTTATGCAGCCTGGTTCTAACACACTGCAGCGTAGAAACGTGTACAAAAGTACAAGCAAAAGCAAGTAACAAAACACAAAATTTTTTTATAAAATTGAAAGATCAAAAAGAAAATGTAAATATAATAAAACTGAAGAAATTGAAATACAGCGTAACTGAAAGTGAGTGGATAGGTGACAGCTCAGAGTCAAAGAACAGAATATAAAATCTCATAATATTTGTCTTCATATAGTGTGTGTTTGTATATTGTATATATATACATATATAATAAAGATGATGTAAAATTCTAATGTATTAGAAAATATAATTTATTGTATATAAATATATATTCATACATATACATAGAGAGAGAAAGAGAGAGAGAAAATGTGGTCTGTGTATAGTTTCTTCTATAGTCCTTAAAGCCCCCAAGCCCACAAACATATTTTGTCTAATATGATGCAGGCCTTAAAGAGCCCTGCAGGCTACTTATTCACAGAAGCTTCTGCCTTTAGAATGGAATACCTAGAAAATTTAGAAATCTATCAAGTCAGAGTCTCATAAGACTTTATCCCTTGAAACTAATGAAAAAGGAATGAAAGAGATATGAGCATTAAAAAAATCTTACCTCCAAAAGGAAAAATCCCAAGTTTTGCTTATTTTACTGAATCACTGTGCCTACCAAAATTTGATCAAATTCTGTATGTAATTTTTAAATGCCTTTTGGATAACTTATCTGGAGAACTAACATTTCAGTGAAGAATTACGGTGTCGTGATCTGAGAAGAAGAATATATTGAAAGTTAAACTCAGCATTTGAGATTGCTTTTCTTCTAGGAGTATCTTCTAATTTCAGAAAAGATGACTAAAAAGTTAAGCTGTTGAGCTGAGTGACCAAACTTTCATAGGTCTAGGGAGATAAACTTAAAACTGGGGGCTTGGCGATGGGGGTAGAGTAAGCAGGTTTCTCAAAAACCCTCCTAGTTTTCGATTAGGATTCTGAAGGCCACATACTCCCTACCAGCAAGGGCAAACCAGATATAAACTAATCTTGGCAAGGTCCAAACTTATCTTGAGATTATCTCAGTTCTTGCTTGGATGAAAGTGAACTGGGATGCCTAGTACCCCTTGCCAGCCACCCTTCAGAAACAAATGTAATTTTTCTCAGGAGGAGGATACCATTAACTAGGCTCAACATTATCTCTTCAATTTTTTATATACAATGTCTAGCACTACATCAAAACTAAACAGTATGTGAGAAGACAAGACGGTGTGATGGAAAATCAAGAGAAACAGAGAAACCATAGAAGCTTACCTACAAGGGATGCTAACCAAACAGAGATGTCAGACCCAAGTTTTAAAATAATTGTGCTCAATATGCCCTAATATATCTAAAGAAAGACTGAGAATTTCTGTGGAGAACTGTAAACTGTCTAGCAAAAATAATTCACTGTAAAATACATTACTTTCCCTTATATTACATAATCTTGTATAACTTTCAGAATCCTTTGAAATAATCATGTCAGTAACTAGGAAACCAATTAACCCAAACTTAATAACCCTTACAAAGATTTTATCACAGTATCTGTTTTCTCAGACATTTTAAAATTTGGAGAACCCAGAATTTCATTAACAATATTAATTTCATATCTTTTAAATATTATGGTTATTTATATGATCACTTTATATTCTGAAAAAAGCTTAAAAGTTCCTAGGTAAGTGACTCATTTCACTTAATTGTCCCTTCTTATTGTCCCTTCTTATTCCCACATACTTTTCAACTTGGTCCCCTTCCTATTGAAAAAGCCTTCCAACACTTTTCTAATCAAAAGTATCATGAATGTAAATAGGTAGCTACAGAAGAGCTATATATGTACCACAGAGCATATACTATTCATCTATAGAAAGTGAGAATTTAATGACAATAAGCAAGTGTTAAAAAGGTATAAAATTACATGAAAATAAATTAAAAACTAAAATCAAGCTTATTGTTTTTTCTATTTAGAGAATAGCAGCTGCTTCTGTGTTATTTTTATTTGAAAAAAATTAATTCTGTATTGATATCTCAACTTTATATATATGCAAACATACACACACTCATCATATTGATAAAGCATTGGAACACACAAAAAACAAGATGAATTGACATTGTTTATTTTTTCTTCTAAAATACTTCTCTGTAGCCTGAAATCAAAGATAAAGAATTTCATCCAAGAAAAGCAAATTCTAAAATTATGAATTTATGACATATTTGGAAGTATAGATTTTTTTAAGAGGGTTTCCTCTTTTCAAATAACCTAAATAGAAAAATTTTAGGAACAAACATATTTGAGAGAATACCAAAATGGAAATCAATATAATAAATCATACATTAAGAGGCTGACCAAGAGATTTCTACTTTTTCCTTGATGCTATAGTTTTTATGGCACACCAGTGCTCCCAGAGAGAAAAATTTAAAGTCCCATTAAATACAAAACATCTGTTTGAGGGCATTAGAGTGCTACTGTGACAGAAACGATTGAAGCGCCCAAACTGCAGAGAGAAGGAAAGATCACCAAAGTTAACAATCATTTCTGCCTGCTGATATATCCCAGGACATCTGCTGAGCCCTAGCATGGGCAGATGGGCTGGATAGGAAGGCAAAGGGTAGTTGATATGAGGTGGGGAGTACATTAAGCAATGTCATAAGTCTGGGGAAGACAAAATATGGAGTTTAAGGATGCCAAGGAAACCAAGTACTGAGGAAACAAAACCCCGGAAAGAAGTGAGGTACAGAGAATTAAAAGCCTGACACTTGGAACATATTTTCTTCTTGAAGTCATTTGTTGATTAATATGAGGAAGGCAAAAGGCTACGAAGCCCAAGGAAAAGAATGGTTGAAAGGCATGAGAGAATTTTAGTAACCCCCTTTGTTCCAGGAAGCAAAAGTTGGAGAAAGTTGGACAGGTCTTAGGAAGCTCCACTGGGCGTGGATGAGTGGAAGAAAGGCAAAGGTAGAATGGCCCTTACAAAGACTGTCAGCATGATCTGAAATGAGGTTGAGTTGGCCTAACCTTCTGCTGTATGCCAGAGGATAGGATGAATCCTCTCTGGAGGAAGATAATGTTATTCAAAGCCTCTACAATTTTTCATCACAATGTGTAACATTTCATCAAATTACCAGGCACACCAAGAAATAAGACAGAGAAAAGAGAAATAATTAAAATAAACCCAAAGAAAACCTAGCTAATGATAGATATTTCAAAATAACTAATTCATATGTTTCAGAAAATAGAAAATAATGAGGAGAACCTCAAAAGAGAACTTTAATATATGAAAAAGAACTGAGTGGATATTAAAGAAAAAAATAGTACAAGAGCCATTAGGAACTGAATGTATGGTTACTAAGGCAAATTGATCACAATTAAAAAGAAGTTTGGTGAACGCAAGACAGTCAGTAGAAAGTATCACAAAATTACATATAGAAAGTATAGAGTTGATTTTCACTGTAATATTAGAGCATAACACAACTTATTCTCACTGTTCCTTACCTAGAACTGCTCTGCTAGCAACTGTCTACCAACCAGCTGTTCTGTCTGTTGTACCAAAGCTAACAAGCCATCACCTAAATCAGTTTGCTTATTTGTGTCATTATTTACACTGTGCTTGTCACACAGTAACTAAATGTATCACCAGCTTAGAAGAGCAAGTTAAAGAAATTAAAGTGATTATTGACTAGGCAGAGACAAAATAAAAATTGGTTGGTGGAGATAGAGACTTAAAACTATGGGTTCCTAAGGTTAAAGATTCCCAAATAACCTTGGTTGCAGCACCACAAAGTTAACCTGGGTCATTTCACACTTTGCAATCAATAGCTCTTCCTCATTTGACTGAATATTTTAAAAATAAGAGGAAAAAAATGGGGCTCTGAAATTTGTCCAGGTAAAATAAAACAAGCTTCAAAATACTGACTGCAATTTTTCCTATTAAAGTGGAATATCACCACATTATAAAAGGCTCTGCTTTTCACTTGACATTCTACTTGTTGATATTTAAAATGAGTATTAAATAAAATTTGTTAAGTGGGCACAGCAAACTTCTCCCTCAGACTATTTCTTCCATGGCATTTGCCTTCATATCAGATATCTAGAGTCTCTCTTCCTCTTCTGTATCTCCCTGCTCTCTTGAAGTGATATGAAATTAGACATTGGTACTTCAGAAAGAATACATTTATGATGCTTAAGTCAGGGGTCCTATAATATATCTTATATTTTTTTTCAGTGAAAATAACTGCCAGTGGCTTTTTTGTGTAGACAGAAATAAAAGGTCACATTGGTGTATATTGTAAGTAGTACCATTTGATAAAGAGGATGTACACAGAACAGGCCTTGGCCTGGGAAAAAGCAACAGTAGTTTGCATTAACAAACAAAAGCATTCATTGTGGAAAGAAGGCCTCTAGGAAAGTGAAGGAAATTTTTATCAAAGGAAGTCAGGATATTTCCAGGAGAAAGAGAGTTACATGCAGCAAATCTCTTCTCCCTAAGATTTAGAGTTTAGGAGATAGGGGAGGACTGCCATAGCTCACAAATATCTAGTGGAAAGAATAAAGACTTCAAAATAAAGCCACTATGTAAATTTTGTGTATTGAGAAACATGACACCAGTGGCCTTCTTTCTCTGATCATTGCTGTAACTGGAACATTTCACATCTTCGAGAAGAAACTACTCATGGCAGCGACTGGCAGAAGGAAGTCAACCCCAGACATGGCACTGTGACACAACCAACCTTCGGGGACCAGCTCCACCATGGACAGCGCCGACTTACCAAGCCTCAGTGTCCTGATCCAGAAAGTGCAGCCAGCCACCTCTTCTACTTGATGCACAGCTTCACTCAGCCAGCACAGGCCCTGCCACCTCCCAGGGGTGACTCATATTCCTCTGCCTCCTACACAGCTGCTTCTACCCGAGGCAGAAGCATGTCAGGTGTAGCTGCTGAGCATCAAGGATGCCAAGTAGTGAGGAGGGACAATAGGAGATAAAAAAAAAAAAAGAGAGAGAAACAAATAAGAACAGACTCTATATGGCTTTGTAGTTACCATATAGATTTTAGCTTTTATTTTGAGTGAGATGGGAAGCCACTGGCAATTTTGTGCATAGAAATGACATTATCTAACTTACATTTTACAGGGTTCTTCAAGCAGCTGCACTAAGGATAAATGACTAGGAAGAATACTAGAAGCAGAAATATCATTTTAGAAGGTAATGCAGTAGTAGAGGTAAAATAATGACAGTTTAGAATAAGCTTTAATGGTGAAAATGTCAAAACCAGTATTTATATTGCTTAATGACTACAGATTTTTAGTATATTATGGTATCTGCTCTCTATTCTTACTCTCAATCATTTCCAGATTTATGTTGATGCATTTTTCTTCCAGATGAACTTAGGAGTCAGGAAATTTTACGCACACAAAAAATCATATCTGGTCTTAATCAGAATTACTTTGAATTTAATTAATTTGGGGAGAACACACATCTTCACATTAGTGAGGTATCTTCTTAAATAATATTATATAAATTTGTGTTGATAAAATTTTGTAGTTTAAAACAAGCTTTGAGCACTTTGAGTATATTTATTTATACATGAATGTATTAATTATTATTATATATCAATTATATATCCAACTCCCTAGATTTTTCTTACTGGTTTTAATAGTTTTAATATTGATTCTTGGGTAAATATAGATTACCTGAAAATAATAATAGTTTCAACTTCTTTTTACAACATCGTGATGACCACCAATTGAATAACAAAGAATTCAGAGAAATTATTATAAATATGTTAAGAACTTAGAAAACTTTTTAATGAATGAACTGATGGAGAATGTCAGCAGAGAACTAGGAAATGGTTAAAAATAACCAAATGAAATCTGGAACCAAAACACATAATACTGAAATGAAAACCTTGCTGAATGAGCACAACACTTTGGAAATAACAGAAGAATGGGTCAGTGAACTTAGAGATAAGGCAAGAAAAATGATTCAATCTAAAGAAAAGACAAAAAAAAAAAAAAAGAAGAAGTGAAATGAACAGAGCTTCAATGATCTAACAGTTAGTATCAAGCAATGTAATACATGTATAATTAAAGCCCCTGAAGGAAAAAAGAGAGAAACTGTGGCAAAAAAAAAAAAAAAAAAAAATCAGAAGAAATAATTCCCCAAAACTGTTCAAATTTTGTTCCAAAAATGTAAACAAAGAGATTCAAGAATATCAGACATCCCAAGGTATAGTAAATACAAGGAAAACCACAACTGTATGATTCTAACTACATGACATCCTGTAAAAGAAAAAACTATGGAGATAGTAAGAGGATCCGTGTTTTCTGGGTGTTGGCAGTAGGGGGAGATGAATAGGCAGAGAACAGAGGATTTTAGGGCAGTGGAACTATTCTGTATGATACCACAATGATGGATATATGTCATTATACATTTGTCAAAACCCAAAGAATATACAACACCAACAATGAGCTCTAACGTAAACTATGGACTATGGATGTAACAAATGTTATCATTCAACAGCAGGTGTTGATAGCAGGGGAGGCTGTATGTATGTGAGAGCCTGTAGAACATTCAAGGGAAAGAATTAATCGCTGGTTCTATGAATAGGTTCCAAAATTCAACAAGGAGATCTGGGCTAGAATATAAATCTTGCTTTATTAACATGTTATAAACCAGTGATTCTCATGTGTTTTAATGTGATAAGAATAACCAGAACTGCTTATTTAAATAAGACACAAACAGATGGAAAGATATACCATGTCCACAGATTGGAAGAAATCATATTGTTAAGATGGCCATACAAGGCAATATACAGATTCAGTGCAATCCCTATCAAAATACCAATGGCATTTTTCACAGAACTAGAACAAATAATTCTAAAATTTGTATGGAAACACAATAGACCCCAAATAGCCAAAACAATCTTGAGAAAAAAGAACAAAGCTAGAGGTATCATGCTCTCTGATTTCAAACTATACTAAAAATCTAGTGTACTCAAAACAGTGTGGTACTGGCACAAAAACAGCCACATAGATCAGTGGAACAGAACAGACAGCCCAGAAATGAACCCACACTTATATGGGCAATTAACAACAAAGGAGACAAGAATATATGACGTGGAAAAGACAGCCTGTTCAATAAATGGCGTTAGGACAGCTACATGCAAAAGAATCAAACTGAATTGCTCTCTCACATCATGTACAAAAATAAATTAAAAATGAATTAAAGAATTAAATGTAAGACCTGAAGCTATAATGCCTGGGAAAACACACAGGCAGTATTCTCTTTGTTATCTGTCTTAGTAATATTGTAGGGATATGTCTCCTCAGGCAAGAGAAACAAAAGCAAAAATAAAGAAATGGGACCAAAACAAACTAAAAAGCTTTTGCATAGCACAGGAAACTATCAACAAAACAAAAAGGCCACTTATTGAATGGGAGAAGGTATTTGAAAATGATATATATGATAAGGAGTTAATATCTAAAATATACAAAAAAAAACTCATATAACTCAACATCAAAAAATAAACAACCCTATTAAAAAATGAGCAGAGAATCTGAATAGACATTTTTCCAAAGAAGACATACAGATGGCCAACAAGCACATGAAAAGATGCTTAGCACCACTAATCATCAGGGAAATGCCAATCAAAATTACAATGAGATATCACCTCACACCTGTCAGAATGGCCATGACCAAAAATCCACAAATAACAAGTGTTGGCGAGGATGTGGAGAAAAGGAAAGCCTCATGCACTGTTGGTAGGAATGTAAATTGGTGCAGACATTATGGAAAACAGTAGGGCAATTCCTCAAAAAATTAAAAATAGACTCATGTTCATTGCAGCATTAAAAGCCAAGATATGAAAGCAACTTAGGTGTTCATCAATAAAAGAATGGAAAAGAATATGTGGTATATACATACAATGGTATATAACTCAGCCATAAAAAATGAAATCTTGGTGTTTATGACAACATAGATAGACTTAGAGGGTATTGTGCTAAGTGAAATAAGTCATACAGAGAAAGACAAATACTGTATGATTTCACATGTTGTGGAATCTAAAAAAAAAGAAAACAAATGCATACATATAACAAAAGAGAAACAAGAGTTATAGATACAGAGAATGGACAAGTGGTTGCCAGAGGGGATACTGGGGGAGAAAAGAAATAGGTGAGGGAGATTAAGAGGTACAAACTCCTAATTGCAAAATAAATAAGTCATGAGTAAGAAATGTACAGTGTGAGGAGTATAGCCAACAACTATGTAATCTCCTTGTATGGTAACATATAACTAGATTTATCGTGGTGATTGTCTTGAAATGTACACTAATATTGAATCACTCTGTTGTATAACAGGAACTAAAATAGTGTAGGTCAATTATACTTCAAAAACAAACAACCAAACAAACAAACAAACTGGTTACTAGAGGCAAAATGGGGGGCAGGAATTGGATGAAGGCAGTCAAAAGGTACAAAGTTCCAGTTCTGAGATAAATAAGTACTAGGGATGTAATGTACAACATGATAAATATAATTAACACAGCTATATGTTATATATGAAAGTTGTTAAGAGAGTAAATCCTGAATTCTCATCAGTACAAAAGAATTTTATATTTAATTTTTCATCTGTATGAGATGATGGATATTCATTAAACTTACTATAATCATTTCATGATGTATATAAGTTACATCATTGCTGTAAACCTTGAATTTATACAATGTTGTAGGTCAATTATATCTCAAAAAAACTGGAAGAAAAAAATGCAGATTCCAAGGGCCCTCCTTCGAAAACCCTGATACAGTCAGACTCTGGTGGAACACAGGAATCTGCCATTTTAAAAAGCTTATGTGATTCTGCTAAAGCTGGTCCTCTGAATACACTTCAGTAACAACTGCTATAAACAATCAAATTAATAGCCCAGACTCAAAGGACTCTCTCCTACATGACACCAGCAGTGTAACAAAGTTCATAAACTCCATGTGTGGTAATCAGTTGAATCAAGCTCCCTCAGATTATCACAAGTAAATTAAGTGTCCCTCCACCCCCATTGTTTTACACCAGTATTTATAGCTTGTTTTGCTCTTGTTTTAGAAATAAGCAACAGTAAATATGCATATCATGCACATCGCATAGTACCTTTTTGGTAGACTAGACTCAGCAAATAAAGAGTTACATTATTTATTTTGTTCACAAACTAAATATTTGAACACTTTAAACAAGGTCAAAGTGCAATTCACTGAGAGTCCAGGAAACAAGTACAGTAACCTTACCTTTATAAGGAGAGAAAAGAGCTGTGCTTACCAGAATGTATTGGAAAGAAACAAGGGAGCACTTGGGGGGACTTCAGGGAGACATGAGAATTTTAGGGAGAGTGACCTGCAAGGATGTGCAGGATCTGAAGTGAGAATGACAGTATTTTATCTTTTTATAAAGTGATACTAAAATTCTTTGGAGGAACAATCTGAATTACCTGTAAATAATTTTTGCCTTCTCACTTCCGTTGTAAATACCTGTAATGTCTCCATGATGAGAGATTCTCCCCAGAATGGCTTCTATATAGGAGGAAAGAGATTGCCAGCAACAGAAATCTGACACACTGTTTTTTATTTCTTCAGATAACCTATTTAAATTATCAATGGATCAAATTCTTTACTATGGATTCAAAAAAATAATGTTAAGCATGGGGCTTTGTTACCTCCAGGAATCTTCTACCTGGGAAATGTGTTTCTTTGTCCCAAGAAATTGTGGTGCTGGAGTCAGCCTTTAAACCAGAAAGAAAATAACAGTGCTGGGGGAGAAGCTTGAAAATGTATTTCAAAAAGTTACTTACATATTCTCCAAAGCAATGGCTTATGTCTGACAAAGGAAGGAAGAAGTATTTCTCTGTATTCTTGGAGGATACATGGAAGGCTTATATGTTAAATATCAAACTGACCTACAATAAAAGTATAGAACTCCTTTAAGAAGCTCAAAAGTGTTCTTTCTAGCTACATAAACAAGGCCAGAACTTGTAGGAAATACAACCTACTCATCCATTATTTGAATAGTGCCTTTTTTAAAAACAAAAAAACTACATCTGGTTACTGGCTCTTCAATTAAAATATGATAGAAATTGAAGCTGAACCACCAAAATAATACCACTGTCATTGGTATATAACGTCCATGAGGAAACCTTCATGGAACTGTACACTTCAGATTTCCTAACAGAAGGCTCAAAAGAGGTTATCTCCCAATTACCTTTAGGGAGAGAAATGGCACTTATCCGAGGTCTATTCTCAATTTATATTAAAGGAAATGGAACAAATAGAAAAGGGAGGCTAGAGTTATGCATGTGGAATGATTTACTAACAAAACAATCATGAGATACTCAAATATATTATCAAAGGAAGTCATTAAAAACGTGACAAAACCATAAAATTTGTATTATCCATTGTTAAAGCTTCAGGGGTACTTTTTTAAAGGCAGAAAAAAACTTGATTGCTTTTCCATCTTCCTTCTAGACAAATATTTTATGATTATTTATAGCAGTTTGTATACACAGCGAAGCTCAATATTTGTTCCAAAGGTCTTCCCCAATCTCCACCCCTGTAACAAGCCAAATGCCCTTCCCTCATCATCATAAAGTTTGTTTTGCCTCATTCACTACACACAGTGTGTAGTCAGGGGCATCAATTCTCCCTTCAGAGAATCCCTCTCATCCAGTTCTCCTTCTCTAATCCACAGACGCAGCAACCTAGCCCTCACAGACACCAGCATCGCTTCCCTACCCCCACAGGCCTCCTGCAGCTGGCAATGGCATCAACATTCTTCCAGTCACTTGAAAATGAAATATTGAATTAGTCTTGATGTCTTCCTTCCTTTCTACTCACCACCTCCATATATCATCAGAGACCAGCTCAGTTCTTCCTTCTTCGTGAGCCTTGAATTGCTTGCCATTTTCTCTGTATGCAAGTGCAACTCTGGTTCCTCTAATATGGACATTCTTTAAATTGCTATTTAATGGGTTATAACTCAAATCTCATTAAAGTAAGCATCACTGAAACTCATTTTATAGCAGCAAACAGTGGTCTACTTACTTCAAATTATGTATGCTAGTAAAAAAAAAAAAAGTCACAAGATCCCCAAATAATTTCACAATGGAAAAGGATTTGCTCAGTCAGAAGTCCTAGATTTTTTGTTTGTTTCTGCCACAAATCAGCTTTGTGACTTTCAACTTTAGTGTATTTATCTGTACAATGACTGGCTAATAGGCTTCAAGGACCTGTTGTCTCTTAAAGTCTAGGATTCTCTGATAAAGGTTCTTGAAATTGGATCCATTAACCACTGAGATTTGCTTTTCTGGATCTTCTTTTTATAGCAACCATGTTCCATATCTTCAGGGCCCACTGCCTTCCAGTGCCAACAAGTTTTCTCAGTTTCTACCTCAGGGTTCTTCCTTGGTTTACTTTGGTTTTCTTGTTGTATTATATTACCCTTCTATTTTCTCTGGCCATCCTGTGCATATTCATACTGGGTTTGGGGCCTTTATACCATCCTGCACATTTATCTAGCATAATATTTATCACTGGGTGCAAAGACCATGTCTAACTCATATTCTCATTGCTACCACCTGGCCCAGCAATAGATCAGAGATGGCTTCCTAATATCTCATTGATGGGAACTAGTCCAAGAGGGTAGACACTATGGTAACACAAATAATTGAGTCTATTAATAGGCATTGTCATTTCAAATGGATCTGTGGCAATTCTACCACACACACAAAATAGCAGACTGAAAGGCCCTTTTTTCCCCTATGAAACTTTCTCTGACATTTAGTTTTGGGTGATCAGTCTTCTTTCCTTTCCAAAGAAACATGATAACAAATACATCTTTCAGAGTATCAAAGGAGATAAACCACATCATAAAATCAGGAAAAATAGTTACAAATTCTCAAACTTGTCACTCCTATCTGTTGGAATTTTCTTTTTTTTTTCAGAATTTTAAAAGAAGCCTCAAATTGATGTGACTTAAAGGTCTTTAGATTTGTGGTTGAGACGGGTGATAGAGAAAGCTCTACATTTTGTTGCTTGATTATATTATATTATGCGAATAAATTTGGGAAAAAACTAAAAGTTCAGTCTCTTATTTTATTCTGAGCTATTATTTTTATAATTTTGATATAAAGAATTATGAACTCTTAGGATATGAAAGACCCCTTAGGAGTCTTATAGTATTGTGGGAGAATAGGTTCTTGCCTCACACAGGAAAGAATTCAAGAGCAAGGCACAGTAAAGTGAAAGCAAGTTTATTTAGAGAGACACACATTCCATAGACAGAGTGGGGTCTGTCTCACTCAGAAGGGAAAATGGCTTAGGAGATACATAATCCATAAACAGAAGATGGGTCATCTCAAGAGGCGAGAGGGAGAGAAGCTGAGAGGTATGGGGTGTTTAGTTTAAAAGTAGATGCGTACACCATAAACAGAGCGCGGGCTGTCTCAGAAGGCAAGAGAGAGCGCGAGAGAGCGCGAGACCATGAGGTGCAGAGTTGTTAGGTTTTATGGGCTTGGTAATATTATATGCTAATAAATAGAAAGATTATTCCAACTACTTTGGGGAAGGGGCAGGGATTTCCAGGAGTTGGGCCCTGCCCACTTTTTGACCTTTTATGGTCAGCCTAAGAACTGTCATGGGCACCTGTGGGTGTGCCATGAGGCTCAAGGTCGAATCTTCTGCCACTTGATTCTAACCAGTTTGTCCTGTCCTCAATTGCTGTGTCAGCCCTTCAGTGGTTGCGCCTTGTCCCCTTCCCTCCTGTTTTCAGTATGATGTTACCTAAGCTGGATTATGGCTGAACACTTAATTTACAAGACTTGGTAGGCATTCTGAAAAATTTTTAAATGATTTGAAAAGGAAAGAAATGAAAGTTCTGTGAGCAAAAATATTTGAGAAATGCTGAGTTTCTTCTAATCAGTTTTATTTTTCTTACTGAATTTCTCAGAGCCTTTAATACGATAATATTCTTTGTGAATTTGCGAGGTTACACCAGGGATATTATTCAACATTTCTATGGCTCTTTGGTTATAGAGAGCTTTCTTATTGAAATGCATATTAATATTTTTCAGAATATTTTTCTAAAGAACAAGCTGAGAAATTCAGAGACCCAGAAGATTATAGTTTATCTATAAACATATATGATTAGTTAATAGTAAAGATAGTATTAGAACCCAGAACAATTAGATCCTCTATTCTGTCCACTTCGCATGATAGCATGAGTTCTAAAAACAATCTATATTGCTTTCTAGTATTTATACTACTTTGGAGGAGAGCACAATACCCCCAGACAAGACTTGCTGTGTAACAGTAATCGTTTCTAGATAGTATTATAAAAATTTGGACCCATTTCCAGTGTCAGTCCCCTTACCCGAAAAAGCCAAAAAATTCTCAATTAAAAAGTCTTACAGATTTCTGGTAAATGACTTACAGCATTGGGGAAAAAAATGAAATAATTCTAATATTTTACATACACACATACACACACACGTGTGTGTGTGTATGTGTATATGCTTATATATGAAGTTTATGAATCTGTCTCATTCTTATTTTTTAATCAAATATAAATTCTTGATTTTTAAATTTTAGATTAGAATCATCAATTTTAGAAGCAAATAAGAAGTCTGTGGTATTTTCTCATCTCTCACGTATTTGTTTTTCACTTTTGTGTTGCACAGAATAAACCAATCAATTTACAGATTTGAAAAATATCTTTTAAAGACAAACAAAATAGCAGAACAAACTTTGAGTTCAACCATGGCATGTAGTTTGAGGCATCTTACTACTCTAAACTTGAATTTGCATTCAATCTCCCACATGTGAATATTTACAAAATGGAATCACAAAGGCTTACTGCCAGGAATTAAAACAGAAATAAAACACCTTTCTTTTTGCAATGGCAGAATGCTTAAAGCTAGTAAGTAAGGAAAGCTATCTGCACAATTCAAGAGAAAGGGCAAAGAATTAAGCCACAAAAATGACTCTGCTCTTCTACGGCTGCAGAAATCTTGCAGACAAGTCAAGTCAGAGACCTTCTTAGTCTATGACTCCACTGAGTGTGGGAGAGAGTTTACATGACCTGTTGGCAACTCCTCCACATTAGGTAAAGAAAATAAAATGTAAGGAACAGAGACTCACTGAATCCTAGACCTGGAAGAAAATGTGGAAAGAGCATTTGATGTCATGATAGTAACTCTCCATTAAGGTATATTACCAAGGTCCACTGAGACATGTTCAGGCCAATATTTGATTGAACAAAAAAAACCCCACCCATTCCTTGCTCTGGAATCTGGCTAGACCATCTGTATATGTTTGCCAAAGTCCCAAGTGAAACAGACTCAGCCAACCAGAGTGGGATGGGGTTGGGGGATTCTTACAAAGAACTGCATATGCAAAAGTAATGCATCACTTATATATTCATTTATCTAATAAATATGCATAAACATCTTTTAGGGGCTCTGTTGGAAAGCTTATATTCAACAAATATTTCTGTATGTACCAGACAACATTCTAGGTGTTGGAGATTCAGTGGAGAAGCAGATTGGTAAGATTCTCATTCTAAGAGTTTATATTCTATTAGCAGAGATATTCCATAACCAATATCAGATGGCGGGAAGTGCTCTGAAGAAGGTGAAAGAAGAGGGTGATGTGATTGGTGGTTGGAAAAAGACCAATCTGAGGAGATGGAATCTGAAATGACAACCAAATCACACGAGGAGTCCATCCATAAAGGGATTTAGAGGGAAAGTATTCCAGGCAAAGGGGATGGCAGATGTGAATGCCCATCTAAGGCAAGAACAAGCGTGATGTGCTTGCGGTGCAGGGAAAAGGATACCGGATGGAAGTATGATGAGTGGGCGAGAAGAGGGGTGCAGGATGAGGTGGGTGAGATAGATGGAGACAGATCATGTGGGCTTTTAGATATAAGATTTTATTCTATGTGTGATCAGAAGATAGCAGATGATTTTATATAAAGGAGTGGCATGATCAGATTTATCTTCTTAAAGAGACCAGTTTGACTCCAATGTGGGAAACTGACAAGAAGTGGGGAAAACAGTTACTAAGCTAATGGCACAATTCATTTGAAATGGTAGTTGAGACACTTAGACTAAGGTGTTAAAAGTAAAAATGTGGAGAAGAAGATGGATTCCAAATATGTTTTAGAGATTGAATTGTCTGGAATGCTGATACAATCAGTTTGCAGGTGAATAAAAGAGAAAAATAAGAAATGACTCTTAGATATTTGCTTTGAACAACTGAGTGGAGGAAGGTTGGAGGGAGACTTTACTGATAGAGGATGGCCTAGAAGAAGAAGGGGTGTGTGTGTGTGTGTGTGTGTGTGTTGGTGGGGGGAGGTTTATCAAGTGATTCTCTTTAATATGTTAAGTTTAAGATGCCTATCAACATTTAAAAGAAGATGTCAAGTGGCACTTAGATCCTGAAGTTAATCGGGAAGTCTGGTTTGAAGATACAAATTTGAAAGTTATTAGCACAGAGATAGATATTTAAAGCTATAGACCTAAAAACATTCACCCAAGGAAATGGTGAAGGCAGGAGGGCTCAATATCAACCCTTAGAACACCAAAGCATTTAAGTAGTTATGAAGATGAGAAACCAATACAGAAGGTTAAAAAAAAAAAGTGTGTTGTACACCCATCTGCAATAGTGAATAGAAAGCATGACCAGTCAACAGAAAGTGAGTTTTTCTTCAGCAACGTTCACAACATTGACTTTATCTTCTCTAAGCAGTCTTACAGAGCCTCTCTAAGTAGATGAATTTGGATTTAAGCTTATTACATAGCCCCGGAATAAGGAGAGCCTCCTGGATGGTGTGAATGAAAAATACTGCAAACCATATCAGTAAACAAAGAATGCTAAAGCCATCAAGTCATCAGCGGCTGCCGCCACCCCCCAGTGAAGACAAGCCTGCAGCCCGGCCTCTGCAGCCACTCACAATGGTGCACTCTGAGGGGACTCAGAATAATAAAGGACAAGATACTGGCCCTAGATAGCTAGATTCATGTCAAAGGAATGAATTCAATGAGCCCAAATGTTTGCTTCCTCCCATACATAGAAAAGTGCTAAATTCTTTAACTTGAGATGCCTGGTTTTCTTTAGTTAACAAATAATCTTTTAATGTTCCAACTACCTGGTCTTTGTTGTAAAGTTCCTATATATCCTAGCTCCTCCCCTACCTCTTCGGAGCAGTCCCTCAGAGCGATCTGAGAGGCTATCACCCCAGGCTTGAAGGGGTTAGAGTCCTCAGAAATGTCCACCAAATAAAATGTAACTCTCAACTTTTAGGCTGCGCATTTATTTAAGTTGACAGTGGAAACCCACGGACCAATCTAAACTAGACTAGACACCTTGGACACATCCTTACATCCACTTGAGGAAAAACAACAAAAATGCAAGGGGAGGATGAAAGACAGAGGGAGGGAGGGAGGAAAGGGAGAGAGGCTAACACTCAAGGTTGGAGTACTTCCTTGGACTGTCCTTTTTAATGGCACTGGGCTTCTTTTGCCCATGGGTCTTGCTCTAAAGTTTCTCTTAAGCTGATTACTTCCAGACCCAATAAGCCATAGGAAGGATTCTTTTTGTCACAAAGCCAGAGGTAATAGCCAAACATGTTCCTGTGATCAGTTGTTGTTGTTGCTGCTGTTTTGGTTTTTTTTTTTTAAGTTCTCAAGTCCTTGGATCAATTTTCTAATAACTAATTAGCATCCCTTTCAAAGTTCAGAAGCCTTGGGAAGAGGGTTAGTGAGGCCAAACTACAGTGAAGTAGTTAATTTTTGCCTTTTGATTTTCAATACACACATTTACTACTTTTCGGCCTATCAGATTTCATGTAGTCCAACTAAGGTGTGATTTAACTAACAAGTATCCAAAGAAGGTATGGTTTATTACTGTTCTCAGCTATGACATTTGAGGAAGATTGTGCAGTAAGAATCTTATGATCATACTGATGCCGGATTAATTCTCTACAACTGTTTATTGAGGTAAAGATTTATGAAAATAATCCATTAGCTTTGACCGCCTCCATTTTCTTTAAGGTTCTTTTGAGAGCTGTCGTGAATATTAATGCTTATTGTTACCATTTAATTCTGTATCCTATACCATTTCTTTCTCTACAGCATCCTTTTTGAAATTCACAGGGCAGTCTCTCCTTACCAAGTTTGCCTAGAAGAATTGTGATTCTCAGGGCAACAGAGATGTTCTGTTTAATTAAATTTTCTTATTAACAAAGAGTTAACCCAAAACAAAGCAAACAAAATGGTGAAATGCCCCCTTTTCTTATTTAAAACAGTAATCCAGACAGTGGTATTTCTGGCTGCCTCAGGAAAGCTTTTGTGTTTGATGCTAACAACAAAGGGGGCAGGGGAGAAGGCACAATGCCCAGATAAGCCAGCCTTTAGCACTGCAGCCAAAAGGAATTACTCAGCTACAGAACAGAATAGCCCACCAGAATAGTTCAAACATTCAGGAGTTTATTTTTCTCACACAACAAGAAGTCAGGAGGAAGGTCATTGCTGCTGTTGGTTCTGGGCCTAGGCCTTAAGAGAGCTTGTAGCTTCCATTTGCCCCTTGGAAGCTAGCCATCATGTAAAGAAGTCCTATCGCCTCCTGCAGAACAGTCTGCATGAAGAGAGTCCCTGAGGATGAGAAACCAAGAGGAGAGAGAAGCCGTCTGGGGGAGACTGAAGGGCCCCAGTTGATAGCCAGCACCAAATCCTCCACATGTGAGAGAGGCCATCTTGGACCCTGAAGCCCCGCTGGGCTGCCCCTATTGACACTACATGAAGTGGAAATGCACCACTCCTCACTGACCCCGCCACAGTTCTCCCTGACAGAATCACACGCAATCAAATGGTTATTGTTTTAGGCTGTCCAATTTGAGGGTGGTTTATTATGCAGTAATGGAAAACAGAAACAGAAGGTTTGAGTAAGTTCTTAGAGTGATATATTTCTTCTGGTAGAGCTAACTCTTTTCTTAGAACTCTCTCTATTTCTAACTCTTTACATCAACAATGCCCATTCAGATTGTGTTTAGTGTTCTTAGACTCTACTAATTGCTAGAAATCCAGTGGGGGGTGGGGTGGGTTGTGCATGAGGCACATATACACTTTGAGTAAAGATCAAATACCTGCTGATCTATCAGTGAATGCCAACAGCAAGGAAAAAATAATGATAAAATCCATGTGTTTATTTCACTTTTGTCTAAATTCCTAGTCTCAGGAACAAATGATTGACTCAAGGATTACAATCTTGTTTATATTAGTAGCAATATATGGCCTGTTTCTCTGAAACTTCTCTTCTGAAGGCTCTGCTCTGCCTGAGGGAGGCACTCTATAAATAACACTCACGTCGACAATCAGGCCTTCATACTCTACTTGAACTTTTCAACATGTTTTCAAGCCACTAACTAATGTCATTTTATTTTTTCAAACAATTTTATCAGGTAGAAAGTTCAGATTTTACTCTCCTCATTTTGCATATAAAGCAAGTAAGATATTGGACATTGTAGAATCAATCTAAGTATATTCAGCTACTTAGCAACAGGCACAGGCCTTGCGAAAGTACAGTTAGTCACAAACCCAGGGCTCCCCTTTCCCGTGTGGGTCCCTTCCACACCACTGTAAGGAAACAGGAATTCTAAGTGTGCTGATACATCTCATAGTCCTATTTGCGTTCCCAGGAGAATCAAACCTTTTAAAGAACAAACTTTGTAAAGCAAAGTATGATACATATAAGCCTTTTACCTCAGTGGAAAATACCTATAAAATAGTTATGATCTGCATCTCAACACTCAGGTTCCAACATAGTTTTAGCAGCAAACCATATCAGCTCAGCCTTACAAAAAGATTTCTGAAATGATTAAGCCTGCTAAAGTGCTGACCAGCCTTCTTTCAGTAAATTCCTATTTTACCTACTTATAGTCACCCAATTTTCTGCTCTTTCATTCTGTCCTACTACATAGCCATGGATCCATAAACTGCCAGAGAAAACTCTGACCCCGAGACAAATACAACTCTGACACAGATTCCCAAAAAGGAAATGAAGAGAGAGAGAGTATTCAATTTTCTTCTGGCCCACTGCCTGATTCTCATTAAGCCCACTCTGGTCACATGATACAGACCAAGGAATATATAAAAGTTCAGTTTTCATTTTACAACCATGGAGAAGAAACATAGCATTATATTTTGTAACCAGATGTAATTATAAAGATGACCGCTTAAATGTAAAACTGAAGCTTGGTTTTTCACAACTTTATTAGTCATATGAAGAAAAATGATCAAGCCTGATTTCTATTAAGCGTGCTTTGATTTCTTTTAGGCCCTGGGAACGTGCACTAGTGTTTGTTTTCATGGCTGCCAACGTTTAAACCTTCCAAGCAGTTTTGGATTCAACAACTGAACACATTAAACAGCTAATGTATAACACACACCATGTTCTCAGTCAAAAACCCACAGCAACTCCTAAAACGTTTTAAGCTGTAGCTTTTGTCATGAAACTATTGTAAATCTATGTTTGAAATCTTGTTTAAATTTTGTTTAAGCCTTTCTGCAAGAGGACGCCCTCTTAGAAAATGGTTTCTGGAAGTGTTTATATCAGAGGCACTTACTAAAGCCTGAACCAAGGCCATTGCTAGGAATTTAGTAAGGCTCACTCACTTTATTTCAATCTTGGAATCAATATTCCTCCTTGTATTAACTAAAGTGCTAAGTGGAAAAGAAGTCTTCTGATTAAAGAGAATGGAAATAGGATGTGAATATGAGAGATTCTCAAGTTTTCAATGACACTTTTCTCCTTCTCTCCTAACCCCATCTCACCTTCTGTCCCTTGTTCTCCTCCAGTTTCTGCCATGAGGGTCAGAGAACAGCCCAGCAGTGATTCTGCTTGTGAGAAAAGATGGTCATAAGATTGATTCTCCTAATGAATTCATCTACAAAACAGAAACAGACTCACAGACATCGTAAACAATCTTATGGTTACCAGGGGAAAGGGGGTGGGAAGGGATAAATTTGGGAGTTTGAGATTTGCAAATGTTAACCACTATACATAAAAACAGATAAAATAAACAAATTTCTTCTGTATAGCACAGGGAGCTATATTCAATATCTTGTAATAACCTTTAATGAAAAAGAATATGAAAACAAATATATGTATATATATGCATGACTGGGACATTATGCTGTACACATTGTAACTGACCATACTTCAATTAAAGAAAAAAAAGATTCTTCAGAGGAAAATGGCAGAATGTCGATAATTGTTTCAATCAGCTGGGGGATATATGGGGGCTGTGTTATCTGAATTTCCCACTTTGGGATACTTTTGAAAAATTCTATAATAAAAAGTAAAATATGTTTCCTTAGGCAAAAAAGCTGTAACCAATTTACCAAAGCAGTTAATACTAGCAATGATAGCTGAAAAACAGTTAATGCTGTTTTCGACTTCCTACTTGACGAAACAGAAAGTAAATTTTGATGTCCTTTGATCTGTACTGTCAAAAGCCCCAGGAGATTTTAATGTCAAAATGACTTGAAGGCTATTTGGAGGATCATTTGACTCCAAAAGGCTGAGTTAAAACTATTTCATGTAGGTAGCAAGGAACAGTTCTGTTTATTACTTTTTTGAAGATTAGCTTTTTAGTTTTGGCAGTAAATAAAATGCTAACTTAATAAAGTGTTCCAGTTATCTATTGCTGCAAAACAAACTGCCCCCAAATTTAATGACTTAAAATAACAACTATTTCCTTTGCTTGTGAATCTGTAGATCAGGAATTTGGAGACCAAGAGTGTCTCAGCTTTATGATCTCTGGGGTCTTAGCTGGGGTGATATAATTGGCTGAGAATGAGCTGGACGGTTCAACTGCGGTTCTAAGTCCAGGGCCTCCCTTCTTACTGTTGGTGGGGCTTCTAAGTGCTCCACCCTGTGGCCTTGCCACGTCCCTAACTGGACATACTCACAGCGTGGAGGTCTGAGGGTAGCTGCATTTCTTATGTGGCAGCAGGCTTTTCTTGAGAAAAAGAAGAAA
The DNA here is from genome assembly GCF_036321535.1 of Camelus dromedarius. NCBI lineage: Eukaryota > Metazoa > Chordata > Mammalia > Artiodactyla > Camelidae > Camelus > Camelus dromedarius. Next base: position 43,857,936 of record NC_087445.1, on the reverse strand, counting down.
ATGTCAGACTTCATAAAGGCTAGGTCCAAAACTGGAATTGTGTGATTTTTGCTGCACGCAGTTGATTAAAGCAATCAGGGGGGCCAGCCCAGATTTAAGAAGAGGGGTGTCCCTTGGTAATGGATGAATCAGCTTGCCTGTATAGGGACGCAAGGGATTGTCCATGCCATCTTGCCATCTTTGTTGACTTTAGCTGGCCTTGAAAGAGCTTGATATTTGAGATCCATTTGAGACTTTAAATCTTGAGCATACTGGAAAATATCATCATCTAGTGGCAACATATTCTCATTTTTAGAAGCTATCTGAAAGGGGAAAAAAGCTTTTGGGTAGTGAAGTAGTAAACAACTCTAGACTATAAAATAATACCCTTCCTCATAAATTAAATAAAATCACAAGAGTAATAAAGACACAAAGTTTAACTCATACCACAATGAGGATGTAGGGGAAAATGTAATTTCATTATTTAGTCTCTAATCTGGCTTGTTCTCCAAATGCCTACCCACTGGCGAGCAGGGAAAAAAATTGTATTCAATATGCAATCTGGCTTAAAGCAATGATCCATGACCTGAACCGTCCATTAGGAAATGTTCAGTCTGTTTCGACTCTTCTGTTTATCTTCCAAGGGCATCTGAGTACGTGGGGACAGAGGGTGTTCCCCTGGCTTTGAGAGAATAGGGTCCTCTGGGCTTGTGATGGTTCTTGGATATTTGCCTGCTGGAGGGATCTCTCTTCTCTTCTTGGTCGTTGCACCTCCTATTGACCTCTAGTCTGTGGTCCATTCTCTTACCTTGGGAAATGCTCTGGATAGGATTCCCTGGACAACATGGCCTCCCCTTACTTCTGCTGGCAGCAGATCCTGACAGTGAGTCCTCCCTCTCAACCAGTGAACCCCACCCACCCAGCCTCTCCTACAAGATCATCCCTCCTTGCACAGCCAACCCGGAGGCAGTTCCCCGGCCTTTTAATGCAGCACCCATGCTACCTGAGAACTGAAGGATGCCAGAAAGGTCTATCATCAAAGCCTCTCTGCCTAACTGGCACAAAAAAAGTTACAGCAGACCTGAGACTGCTACCTTAAGGCTTTCTTGCAAGGTTGGCCCTTTGCTGGTGTCTGTGATCGTGGATTTAGGGAGAGTTCCTACCATACTAACTGATAAGAACGTATCAGTGTCTCTAAACTGTGCAAACAACATGGTTTATGCTGAACACCCGCTTTCTTGCTGGGAGTCCGTAATTTTGGTCTATGTGGGGAAGAAGATGCCTTCAATATCAGTTTTGGAGAAAATCTGGGGCACTGAGTCTCTAGTACACTTCTTGGAAGACAACATTTTATATAGCTGCTGGGGGAATCAAGCACATCCGTGGGACCTGCTGGGAAAGGATTCAGAAGCTTGCATCTGGTCTCCTCTGGACTTCACATTAGGTGCCTTTTTCCTTTGCTGATATTGTCTTGTATTCTCTCACTATAATAAATCACAACCATGAGTACGACTATACACTGAGTCCTCCTAGCAAATCATCAAAACTGGGGGTTGTCTTGGGGACCCCAGGCTGATGCTCCGCCACCATGATTACTTTGATATGGTGGTACACACATAGAATCCCTCAGGCCAATAATATCATTTGAATTTCTTTACTTTTCACGTGTTTGTAATTTTACTTCATAATTTTCATCTTTTGTTTTTCAATTTGGAGAAAGAGACAAATTCACCTAATAGGAAGCAAACCCAATGGCAAATTTTCCTTTGTAAAGCAGTTTTAAAGAAAATACTGGATCACAAAAAGGGAATGTTTAACATTGCACATGATTCAGTAAAAATGTTTTACTATATTGTCCCAAAGGTAAATTTTCTAGAGGATGCTAGACATAATAGCCAGGCTGAGTCATCAGTGAGACCTGGTCCAGGGGGTCTGAATGATGTGGGTGGCATGAACACTTTTTAAAAAAAAAAAGGGCACAAAAGTAAACCAAGTAACAAGAAGCACACTCCTGTGATGACCAGTGACAGCGTCCCTACGCAAGCATGTAGCCCTGTAATAATCCTTCTTTTTTCTCCAGCTCTAATGAGATATAATTGACATATAATATTGTGTAAGTTTAAGGTGTACCATGGGTTGATTTGATACACTTATATATTGTAAAATGATTACCACCATATCCTCAATTAACACCTGTATCATATCACATATTTACCATTTCTTTTTTGTGGTGAGAACATTTAAGACCTATTCTCTTAGCAATGTAATCCCTTCTAACTCCCTCTCTCCATACTTGCATCTCTTCAGAAAAAACTTTCTCCCCTACCTATTTACCAAAATAAATAAGTAAATAAATAGGACTCAGACAACCAGGCCTTACCTGATTTCCCACTAAAATTATCCAACTTGAATTTCACTAACAATGCAAGGGTCTATCGGAAGAGGAAGGCAGTTGTTCCCATGCAGCATGGTCTGATCTTATTATCAGACTACTTTTGTTTGGAATTAAGGGGAATCCAAAAATAAATGAACTGGCTTAGAAACACTTGATGAAAATAACATTGAAAGGCTGTGTCTATAGCTGGCCGCTGTGCTGCAGAACAAAGCGCGGGGTCTTCATCTCCCTCTGCGATGTCCCCTCCTGTGTGAGCCCAGCTCACGTCTGGCAGTGCATGTTTAACGGGGAAATTCTTCAAGTACCGCTGCAAAGCATCCAGCAAACACACCAACTCTAAACTTAGTCTTACATATGTAGCCAGAGACTGGGATAAATATAGAGACCTAGAAATACATACAGAACTCCAAAAAACGTGCTCTCGGCCAGAAACATATTGTGAATATGCAAATATCTCAGTGTCTGGTACCAAAGCTTTGCCCTTTAGCACTTGCCTAAATCCATCTTTCTCTCCTTTTCTCTCTCCACCATACACCCCCTCCTCCCAGTATCTTCCCATCTGTTTATTTTTCCCAAACTTCCATTTTAAAAAATATGGTGTCACCTCTTTAAAAATAAGAAAAATATGGTGCCACAAATACCACTGCCAGGTGTAACATATGATGCCTCTTCTGGGAGTTAGGGAACAAAATGTATAAAGGAGGCTGCATTCAAATTTTCTTACAAAGGTTACCGGAAATGGATTTTATCCATTTTGTCTGAACTCCGTTCGTTCCTGGTTAGATTTCAGGTCTACTTTGTACTTTAAAGAAATTGTATAATCCAGGCCTTGTCATCAGCTTTCTTAATTTATTTCCCTGAGATGACAGGCCTGGCAGAGGCAGGCCTGCCTCTCAAATGTCTGGATTACAGTGTAGCTATGGAAACAGGTGTTAAAGTGCCTTGAATGTCAAGTTACACTGGTACTTTGCACATCATGTTCTATATGGACAGCATGTTATCTTACATGCTGACCAGTACATCTGCATCCCTCTCCCCGATTTACAGAAGACTGTCTTCATGGAGGAGATTTGCTCATACGAACCTTGAGGTCTTCTCCAGGGAAGAGAACAAAGACGGCAAACTTGTCTTCTCTAAAGCTCTGATTGAAGTTCTCTAGTCTGCCAAAAAATTAAAATAAAGTAAAATTAAATTAAATTAAATTGGATTAAATTAGATTGGATTAAAATGAATAAAATAAAAATAAGAGTGAGGGAGAGGAAATCAGAACAAATTTCTTTTCCATGGGCTAATATTTCCTTCTCTTGTTTAAAAAGGAGAAAAATGAGGAAAATGTTCTAAGAAAGAATCCTGCTCTAATTCATGCCCCCTCTCAAGAACTTTCATGAACATTTTTATTCCTAGCATTGAAGAGCTAGTGAATTTCAGCATTGTCATGTAGAAGTAGCGATTTTCAATAACTTGCAAAAAATGCTGCCCACCATTAATTTGACAGGCTCAGAAAGAAAAGGAAGCAAATAAATGCATGGTTCCAGAGTAGCCAACGGGTGCTGGCCCAGCAACCAGACATGAGTTATTGTATTTCATTTCATCTTTACAAACAGCACTGCAGGGGAGATATAATCCTTGTTTTATGGGAAAGGAAACTGAGACTCAGAGAGGTTAAGTAAAATGCTCAAGGCCTCAAGGTCATAAATGGAATGGGCAGAATTCAATCTCAGGTTTGTCTACAAAGTTCTTGTTCTTTCCACCGAATCAACCTAGACAGCAAGTTTAGGGCATGTAAGGCCAAACTGGCATACCTTCTCCTTGGTATGTTTCCCTCTTCAGGTTAGCTGGTTTAAAAAGACAAGGCATCTCATCTCTGGTCAGGTCACAATAATTAGGGGTAGTCCCCTGACACTCAAATCACATGTGGGCCTGATTCCGACTTCTATATTAGCATCACTCAATAGCAATTGTATCCCACCTTGATGAGTTATTAAATCAAAAAGTCTCATATAAATAGATGTTGAGAAACTCTACACTTTTTAAAAACAGTGGTGTAAAGCCTAATGGATCCTATTTGCTACCCTTATAAATACTGTGATTTTTGATGCATCACTAGCCTGATGATAACCAAAAAACAGGAATTAGAGAGGGGATATTCCTAAATTCACCTCTATGTAAAATAAGAAAAAATTATCTTTTTAAGTTTGTGCTTCTGAGGGGCATGGTGAGCTACTTCTGTATTTGACACGATGTGATCATTTACATGTACAAAATGGTGAATACAGGCAAAACTAAATGATTATGGGTGTCTATTCTTGTGATCAAAGAGCAGATGAGGAAAGAGCTTCAAAACAGCAGAGCCCAAAAGAACAGGAAGGATGTTGCGAACTGGCTCCCGAAACTCACAGCAACTGGAGAAGTTATAGCAAATTCTGTTTTACTGCTATCACCATACTTGCTTTTTAAAAGCAAGTACTGTACTAATTCATGGGAAAGATGTAAAGCAATATTACTATTAATGCATTTTGCCTGCAAGTTACAATATTCAAAATTCAAACATTTCAATCCTGAGGAATTGTTTGTCACAATCGAGGCAATGTGGATCCAGTTCAAAGACAGTGTGCCTCTCCAGAAGAGAGGCACAAAGGGGACTCTGTTTAATCTGACTGAATCCCAAGTCAGTTCGTGGCTCACCTTACTTATGGTTTAACAAGAATGGTCTTCCCTCCTGTTTTGTCTCTTTCCCCAAAAGTCTTGGTGACCACCAGATGTTCCCCCAGAAAGTACTGATTTCACACATTCCTTGTGCTCCATTTCCCCTCCCCAACCCATCAGTACCCGCCATTCAACATGTGTAGGTGTCCGTAAGTCAGGGAGTGATGCATACAGGCTATGCATATACCTCTGTGGCAAACCTATTTACAATTATAATCCCTTTGCCATTTGGTATCTGAAAATCAGCTGGTATCTAGAATATATTTTCATTCAACTCACTGATCCATATAATTGGTATATGTGCAAAACAATCTCTCTTTGGTATTTCCTATAAATAAATACCTTGTGATACTTTAGGTAGCATTTAAATGTATATCCCCCCCCCCCACCTTGTTATTCTTAAAGATAATGTGCTCTAGAACAATTATAACTGACTGAGGATGTGAGTGCTGAGGTGAAGATGATTTTAACCTCAGCCGGGACATAGAAGTGTTACGTTTCATTCCCTGGGATCCTTTTTTGTATTTTGAATTGACTACACTTGATTTACCAGCCTGACTTACTAAGTCTTTCTATTTATCCTCTACCCTCCAGTCACCCTCAGGTGCTACTGTGCAAACCTTGTCCTTTAGACAGAAAAACATTTTGCTGTCCTGGTCGAATGGAGGGCTGCAGCGCATACTTCGGATGGCTGAAGTTTCCTCCGAAATGAAATATAGGAGCCATAACTCAGTTTCTCTGGCAATGAACCATAGAGGCCATTTATCAGGATGTGGCAGACATTTATCTCCTCAAATACTCCAAGGCAGATGGAAATAGCATCTAGCCACCTGTCAGAATAAATAACCCAAATATTGCCGCCCTACCCCACCCCCATGAAAAGACCCAAACAGATCAGCAGCCATAGATCAGCTGGAGGCAAACCAAACCAGTCAGCTGTAAACCTTTGCTCCCACTCCCTTCACAGGCCTCCACGGTCTCCATTCACAATGGGCCCTGAGTGCTAGAATCAAGTCCTCCTGGCCTCTGGGCTTTTGTTCTGACCTTCTTAGTTAGGAGTCCAAAGCTTTTTTGTTTGTTTTACTGTAAAGATCCAATCTTGTCCTCTCCCGACTTTAATGGGAAAAGGACTTTTTTCCATTTTCTAACCTAAATACAAACATTTAAAAATTACCTCCTCTGAAGGACAGTTTGGGACAAGCTGTTTGCTTTATTTCAAAGCAAATCAGTTGTGTACACTTAAAAATGGGTTAAAAAGTAAATTTTATGTTATGTGTATCTCACCACATTTTAAAACAATGTTTTTAATGTACAAAAATCAGTCTTAAACTAGAATAGATAAAATTAATAAGAATGCCAGGTTTTAAAATGTTGGTCTTTCTCGATCATATCATATTTATAATATACCTAAGTCCTCCAGAAGACAGTGGTAAACTAGCTTTTTCCCCCTATAATGCTGGCCTTGTGTTAAAATTGTTTATTAAATCTCTGAAGCACTCAAAGCTACATAGTGATATTTTAATTTATGAAGTTTATATGGATAACTAATTCTAGACCTTGAAGAGGCTAACTTAAGCCTAAACAGACTAACTTAAGAATTCTACTTAGACCTTCTTCACTCCATTCCCAAAGAGAGGACTTTTGATCTAAATTCTGCATTTGTATCTTTCAGCTGTTTTGGTTTTTTTTTTAATGAGAAAATACTCTTTGGGCCTCTTGTGTCTGAGCTAAGACAATCTCTGGTTTTAAATATTGAAAAGTCACAAATAACTGAGGAATTTTCTTTTATTTTGTGTAAAAATTTGGCTTCTCCCCGCCAAAAGTTCCCCCTACCTTTTTTAAAAAGTAACTCCAGCAATGCTCTAGAGAGATTACTAACCCTTTAAGAAAAGAAAGTGATGACAGACAGCCTCTGTAACACCGCCTTCCATGTCCTTGGCAGATGTTCACAAAGGCTTATTGGATGGATTTGCATTGGTACAACCATTGAAAATTCCTGAAGAAAGATTTTAGAAATGACTAAAGTAAAAGCACTGTCCTAAATGAACTGGTATCCATTTAGTACTCAAACGCTGTCCTTGAAAAAGGGAAACATCCAGAAAGATGGCCAGAGGGCTTTGCCCAGGCAGATGCCTGAGCATCTCTTTGTAAAGGGAATGGAGTATAAAACACAGCTTAAGCACATCTTCTACAAGTGAACTGGAAGAAATCTGTAGGTGCCCAACTAGTGAACCCCAGATCACTCCCCTGGAGACTAGCTCCTGAGACACTAAACTATTTTCAGCAGTTTGGGGTTTTCACTCTAATGTGCCTTCAAAAATTTAACATTGAGAAATGCACACACACAAAGGTTCTGAGAAAAGCTTCTCTTCTTTTAGTGTGGAGTATGGAATCCAAAGACTCATTTGAAGCTGGATTTCTCCTAAAGAGCTAGATAATTCCCAAATACAGCATGAGTATGGAAAATCCTTCAGTGGTCCTCCAATATGTGTAAAATAAAATATAAGCTTTAGGCTCTGATTCATATCTGCCTCTCTAGCCTCTTACCCACTCCCCCAATCTGCAGCTGTGTTTATTACTTCCCAAGCAAGTCATACTCTCACATTCTTGTGCACAAGATGCCCTTCTATATAGAATATTCTTCTCAACATCACCACCTGGAACATACCTACAATTACACACATATGCAGTGGTCTGTGAGGCCTTCCCTGACTGCCTGGTGAGGCTTGGGATCTTCTTTATTCTCTCCATGGGCTCTGACTGCATCACAGCTAGAGCACCTCTCATCACATGACAACTCTTTGTGTACACGTTTTTGCCCCACTCCCTCTAGATCACATACTGTCTACAAGGCCAAGAGTCCATTCCTTGCTTATCTTTATATATCCAGGAAGGAAGGGAGAGAGGAAAAGACTCACACGTACTAGTGCTAAACAAACGTAGACCATTCATTCTGTAGCAGGAAAATGGAGTGTGAGAGGATGGTCATGTCCCAGATCTCAGGTGAGAGCCCCTGGGACTCGCCCCACCAAGTGAGGGTACTTGGCTTTGAGTAGGAAAGAATCCAAGAGTGAGCCATATAGTAAAGTGAAAGCAAGTTTTGTGGAGATACATATTCCACAGAAAGTATGTGGTCTGTCTCAGAAGGGAGAGTAGCCCCGGGTGCAGGGGTTGTTAGTTTTTATGGGCTGAGTAATTTCACATGCTAACAAGTGGGAGGATTATTCTGTTTTGGAGAAGGGGGCAGGGATTTCCAGGACTTGGGCCACTGCCTACTTTTTGGCCTTTTATGGTCAGCCTCAGAACTGTCATGGCACCCGTGGGTGTGCCATTTAGCGTGCTAATGTATTACAATGAGCATATAAAAAGGTCCAAGGTCTATGGGAAGTCAAATCTTCCACCATCTTGGGCCTAGTTGGTTCTAACTAGTATCTGTCATATCCACAATGGCTGTGTCATTCTTTTAATGGTTGTGCCCTGCCCCCTTCCCTCCTATCTCAATTCTTTCATTCATTCACTCACTTTCCGTCTAGGATGGCATTCAGAGGACTTGAGAGAAAATGCAAGCTGGTGTCCTAAAGCCAAAAGATAAGACAGAGTCAGTGAATCACTGCTGTCAAGGTCAAAATCAAGCTAAAAGTGCAGAAACCCAGAAGGCAGGGAAGGGAAGAGGCAAGAGGAAGGGCTAGATCACACGTTTAAAGATCAGAACATTCAGCCAAGTAGCCATTGCTCTCTTCAGATGAGACGTGTGGTTTTCAGTTGTCTGCAGTTCCTACCACTCCTTAATAATTCATCTGCCTAGATTCATTCATTCAATTATATTACCAATCTAGATTCTGTTGGTGTTTGGGCTTTGGACCTATGACCTAAGGGACCCATTTAACAAATGATTTTTTTGGAACTCATCTGATCCACTGGCTTGGATGCCAAGAATTTAGACACTTCTAAAAGAAAAATTGCTTATTACTGACAATGTTTTTAAACCACGAAGCCATAAAGCCTTTGGTAATATCTCTAGCCTCATTCATCAAACCAGGCATTCTAATAGTCGCTTGAGGGCAAAGAGCACCTGATGACAAATGACTAGCAAAATACATAAACACACAGACACAGGCATGGCCACTGCCACCCTCACCACAGCCACCACAAGAAAAACAGTAACAAAATATACAGAGCCTTCTCCCTCGTGACACTGATGTCCTTTAGTCTACTCTCTCCAAAGAAAATTTTATAATTTTGTACACATTATAGAGCTCCTGTACAACACAAGAAAGGGCCCTTTCTTAGTCCTCTCCTAATAAGGATTATGATCCCATTGTTCAAAACCAAAGTCACCTGCTATCACAGGAGGGTTGTTCATTTTCAAGCAAAGCTGAAAAGTGGTTTTGTTGAGTTCTTTCTTTCTTCCTTCTTCTTCTTTTTTTTTTTTAATTAATGAAATGGTGTCTATTTTTGCCTCCTTGAGAAGCAGGGCTGGAGGAGATGGCAGGGAGCAGGAAATCCTTGAAATCAATTGGCTCTATGAAAACGAAAGATCTAAGTCATCCTTCATTTGCTCTAACCATAATCCATTGCACTTGCATTTTGTGCTCTGTCTATCAAATCAAACCTTCCCCAAGGAAAACCTGATTCTTTTAGGCCCAGTCTGTGCTCTGAGAGCATAAGCCACATGGCTGACTTCAATAAGTCCCCATTACTGCCGACTGCATTGCTTTTGGAGCCAAATCCCAAGGGCTCCCAAGATGGATCATTCAATCTTCTGAGTAATCAATCCCGAGAGCCTGCCAATCTGGCCCTGCGCGGCTGAGCTGGGGAGCAGCCGGCCTCATGGCCAGGGCCGGCTAGGACCTAGAGAAGCGGCAGCAACACATAATCTTCAATTTCGAAAGCCTCTCCACAGATACTTGGGAAGGGCAGCAGGAAGGTGTGAAAACAGAAGCAGGGGGCTGGGGGAGGAGGCTGGGAGATTCGATCCTAAACAGGTTTAACTTAAAAAAAGAAAAGGGTTACTTGACCCTTTGCAAAACCTCACAACCCCGCGGTGCCCTTCGGGGGAAACTTGAACCTCCTGACTATGTTGTCACACATTGAACCCACACCCAGAGTGTTAAGTATCACTGGCTCTTGGACAGAAAAATGTCATCATTCCCTTCCTCCTGGCTGGTGTCTTTAAATAGCTCCTCTTATTTACGGGCGTACATTAGTGTTAATGTCCTTCAGTTGCTCTATTTTCAAGGATGGAAAAGCAGTTGCTAAGCATTTCTAAATGACAGCCCCAGGGTTCATTAAAAATATGGCAAACATTTGCTAAGCTCATTAAGTGCAATTTTTGTGTGTGTGTATCAGATTCCTCCTCTGCATGTTCTGCGTGACCAAACATCTATTAACCCTAATCCCATTGATGAGTCTGATACATTCAAACCAGCAATTAGACAAAACAAAAGGGGTATTTATGGAGAGACTCCTAAATGGGCTTTCATATTGGTCTAAGCTGTTTCAAAACGACAGTTTAATTCTCCTCTGTTAATCCCTCACTTCCAGAGCCCTCCCTTTGTTTGATTATAGGCTGTCAGAGTCAGGGATTCTGATTGAATCAAAATTTGAGGCAAACTAGAAATACATAATAATTACGCCATTTAAGCCCTGTTGCCTACTGTATAAGCAAATGAAGCGCCTGACAAATGAAGACTCCTCGGCACAAAAGGTTTCTAAAATGTGCTGCTTGTACAATTAGAAGCCATAGAATCTGAATGAGGTGGTTGTTTCCCCAGATCCTTTCGAAGATCCTCCAGTTGATGAATTTGGTGGTAAAATAGCATGCATGAAATCTGTTGACGAGGCAAGAATATTTTAGGAAGGGCTCCCTCTGCTCTTCCTTCCCTCCACCCCCTCGCCTCCCTCCCCAACCGCAGCTGTGGACTTGTCTGACCCACAGTGGTTAATCTGAGCACCGGCTCTCATTTGGCCATTCCAGCTTTCCATTAACTCAGGGCCACGGTGGTGTTATTATTAGAGGCGGAAAGGATTCTGCATCACTTACATGGTGTAAAGCTGGACAAATAAACAAGTACTGACTATGGATGTCTCCCAATCGTACGGGGCCTCAATTTTTGAATGTGCTCTTTCAAATAGCAAAATGACCCTTCTCTAGCTTGTAAAAACCTCTCTTTGTTTTCCCTCAAAGAGAAGGAAACTCACCCAGAGGAGTGGACTTTTGACAGAGTTCCCCAGCAGGAACATCATTTTCAAGTGGCTCTTGACCAGCTGAGCTTTTTCAAAGTGTAACTTTTATAGCCACAAAGGATCATGTCTTATTTGGGTTCATTAAATGTCCTCTTACTTTGTAAAGGGCTGACCAAGCTCACAGCTGCCGAAAGAGAAACCAGCCCTTCTTCTTTCTTCAAGTCGATTCAGCACTGGTCAGGGCTCTATGTGAAAGCCCCACCCAGATTTAGATCTCATAATTTAGTCTCTGTCGGAAAAGAAAAAAAAAGAAGGAGGAGGAGAAGAAGAAGAAGACAAATCCTCTTGTTCTGGTGAGAAATGGATCTCCCTATGCAACTAGCAAGAGTTCGGGTGTTGCCAGCATTAGCAGGGCCATGAGATACCAGTTGACTTATGCAAGTGTTGCATGAGTGAGCCCAGGGTGCTGGGGCTCACAGTGAGAAACTTGATTAAGGAGCAAAGGAGCAAAGAGAAAACAAACTTGAGTTTAACAGGAGTCAGATTGTTAACATGGAATCCTCACCTTACTCTGCTCTCTCCCCACTAGGAACTACATTTCCCAGAATTCCCTCCCACCAGGATTTGGGGTTAGATGTTTCCAAGGAAAGTTTCTCACTCAGGATTGGGAAAGCAAAGAGAAGAAGCCTCTTCTCTCCAGCAACAATCGAGGCCCAGGTGACTTGAGGTCTCAGTGTCCTATCAAAAATCACTTTGAGACTGCCATCGCTTCCCTCTGCTTCCTAGACTTTCAGATTTCTTGAGCACCAGCAGTTACCTCCTAGCCTTGGCTCCCAGATCTTCTCATGCAAGTGTAAGCCTCTAATTTCTGTGTTAAGACACTTCCTGCTTCAGATAACTAGCCGGACCTGGACTGATGCGGGTAACAGATGCCCAGAGCTAGGAAAGAGAGCTGAGCTGACTGAGGCCAGACCACTTTGAAGAATGGGATCTGACGCTTAGTGTGGGGAGCCTTCTATTGCATTTGTATGTGCAAGCATCCTTTCACCAAATCTTCACTGAGCACCTATGAAATCCTAAACCCTCTGACAGACACTAGTGATAAAGAAATATGCCCCCAAACCCGTATATTTTATAGACTAATAATAAGGGGAATGGGGCAGAGAACTACAGCTGTGTTTAGGGGGATTGACAAGTGAAGAATAGTAACAGAAATGTATTTCAGCAGCAAAAAATTAGGAACCAAAGGGACCTGAGCTGTAATCTCAGCTCTATCACTTCCTAACCACGTAGCCTTGAGACAATCAAATGAGTTTACTCTCTGAGTGTCTGTTTCCCAGTTCTTATCTTACTGGGTTTTTATGAAATTAGAGATAATGCAGGTAAAGTACCCAGCCTGGTAACTAAAACATAGTAGCCATTCAGCAAATGGTATTTGAACCTTTTCCTCCCTAGTAGATGCTAATCTTCCTAAAAGCAGCTGCCCTATTTTACTGTCTTGGTGTCCCAAGGATTTACCTAGCACGGTGACTTATGTTAAGAAGATGTTCAATAACTCATGAATGAACAATAGGATCAATGAATATATGAAAAAACTGTGTAGTACCTAATGCATGCTTGGTAATTTAACTATCTGTATTACAATTAAATATAATTAATATACTATAGATAGGTACTAAGCTCAGTGGGAGCAAAAGGGAAGGAAGTCTTGGGGGAGTCAAAGAGGAAAGGGAGCATTTGCACTAAGACTTGAAAGATGCAAAGGAACAGGTCCTACCGTTTGGACAGGATGAAAACACACCAAGGCAACCAGCTGGAAAGAGCGCCCTGGATACTCCTTACATAGGCATCTTCTGACCTCTCATTCTAGATGATGACTGCCTTCCCACCTGGGGCCAGACTGAGCCTCCTGCAACCTGTTAACTCCTAGCCCTGCGATTCTATGAGCTCTCAGGTAGGGAAACCCACACATCACACAACAGTGCCCTGTGAGTGACGCAGGCTCTCATTTCTGCTAAAGGAAATGAATTCAGAGAGAAAATGATAATCTGCAGGGAGTAACACCCACACAGTTATCACTCAAACGATCCCAAAAGGATCAGAACTTGATTGGAGCGGTGCTTCAAAAACTTCCTTTCAAAGGGTTTCTTTGTCATCTTAGTAATTATGAAAGACTTTTATAGTCTGATTAAATATGTTATAATCCCTGTTCAATTTTATACTTATTTTAAAACTATACCTATTGTTTCCCTTTTTCTGTTTTTTTTTCTTTTTTTTTTTTTTTTTTTGCCCATGCAGCTTACATTCCATGGATTTTCCTTTTTTCTCTTTCCCACCTCTTCCTTCTCAAATACCCTCTACAAATGTCAATACTATCCCAAGATCATTTCTGGGTGACCTCTTCATTTGTGGCATATTTTTCCTGGTCATCTTCTGGCAGAGTCTCAGATTAGGGCAACGTCTGCAGGCCTTGCTAGTTTTCATGCTCATTCAATTATTCTATCATTCATTTAATCACTCCACAAGTAAGAGCTTTTTAGGCACTAAGGATATAGCAGTGAACAGATCAGGCAATGCCCCTGCTTGTGGAACTTACCTCTGATGGGAACACACAAGTGCCCTCTGGATATATTATAAAATAAGTGAAAGGAGTAAAGTTAAGTTTGCCATTGGAGCCTTCTCACTCCCCTGTTTCAACAACTCTTTTGTCCTGTGTTGCTTCCTTTACTCTGTTCACTGGCAAGACTTCTTTCTACCTGGATTCCCTACCCGGTCCTCAGTGGAGTTCTCCAGTTTAGCATGACCACTCCATGTTGGACCTGACCCATCTCACTCAAATTAAGTCAATCTATTCTTATCCTAATGCTTCACAAAGTAGGATATATGTACGGTATACCAGGAATGTGCAAAACCAAGGAAAAATCAACTGCATTTTCCTGGAGCATAAAGTCCCCTGGATGATAAACAGGGATACAGTGGAACATAGAATATAGAATTTTAGATATAACAAGGGAAAAGAGACATCATATGGTTGGTGCTTTGAACTATGTACCAGAGTCCTCAAGAGCAGTAAGAAAGAGACAAATGGGAACAGAAAGGGAAATCAAGACAGAAACACAGGTGAGCTGGGGAGCAGGTAAGTGCCTATTCGCTCTCTAGATCTCATCAGGAAACCTTTGAGAACCATGCTGGATCCAGTTCTATGGGGCCTGACTCCCCAGCCTTAGGACTGAGCTGCACTCCAAAGGCTTCTCGTGGTGATCAGAAAACCGTCTCAGCCTGCTCTGCACCCTCTGCCCTTGCCCACCTCTTAAAGTTCATCTACTGCCTTTCCCCTCTACATGTCTCTCTTCAGCCCCCAGGGTCTTCTTTTCTTCCTAAATGTAGCCTCTTGCTTTCTCCTTAGCATTTTTGCATTAGTTGCTGCTGGTTTTGCTCACAATGCTTCCCACCCCATCTTCACTCATACTTAGTCTTCACGGGGTTGGAATCTTCTTTCCTTACTGTCATTCGCTTTTTGCTTAAATGACAGCTTCTCTGAGACCTGTGCTAACACTGATTCAAAGGAGCCTTCTAGTCAATTGCTCCAACGCCGCCCTGTTTTAATTCTCTGTATAGCAATTATCTTATCTTCATATTTGTGAATTTAATGTCTATCTTGTTCAACCTAGATCACAAGTCCCATGAAAACAGGGAATTTGCTCGTCTTATTTCCTGACCCATGCATTCCCCAAAGTGTCTGCGATAAAGTAGGCACTCCACCAGTATTTGTTTTGTCATTAAAGATTGAGGTAACACATTCCATAAGCCTCTTCTGAGAGAAAATGAGAGGAATGGTATTTTTAGAAAGGGAGAAAAAGTACAAATAAAGATTTGTCTTCCTTTCTTTGTAGTTTGCCATAGTTTGTCACTAACATAGTTCTTTATTTGGGTAACTGATCATATCTACAAATCCCCAAGAATGGTCCATTTATTATTAGTCAACTTTTAAATTTAGATTTCTTGTTCTAGATATTGTCAGGTAACAAAAACCTACAGATGAATGCTAAATTATTAGTATCTTTGAGAAAGTAGGGAGAAAGTGACTAACAGTATGGAAAGTGCTTTGGTGGAATTGTGTACAAATTATTTTGAGCAGAAAGGGGACCAGCTAAGCCTTGTCTAGAAGAGTTGCAGAAATAGCTAACATAGGGCCTTTGCTGTCAAACTACAAGATTTGGAAAATCCTGTGATCACTAAAGAGCTATGGGGGGAGGTTACGGGGGACAGTGACAAGATCAGACCTATGTTTTAGAAAGTCAAGTGGAGACAGTGTGAAGAATGCTCATTCAGTAGCCCTGGCAAAAGACCCAATCTCACTGCACTGATACAGGCAAAAGATGATCAAGGCAGCACACTGGATGGAGAGACATCAGCCCAGAGGTAGGAGAGACAAAACTCACTTCCTAATTAGATGGGTGTGGTGAGAAAATAAGAGAGATCATGGATGAATAGGGAAATTGTCACGGTGGTCGTGGCAGGAACAGACTAGGAACACAGGAGGGACACAGGTTTGAAGGGAATTCTCTCAAGTGCTAATACAGTTGAATGTGTGACTCATTCCAGCAGCCTTAGCATTTTATTGGTTGTTAAAGACCTCTGAGCTTTAGCCAGTGGGTATTTAAAGGCTGAGATAAAAGCATCATGACAGGCCAGTGAAGTAGGTATTTTTAAGACAGGGTGTCTGTCCCAGAATCTCTGTCAGTCACCCACAGAGACCGCTGCCTTCATTAACTGAACATGGGCCAAGCCTGCTGCCAGCCACCACTCACATCCCCTCCCCAACATCCCCACTGTCATACATTACAAGTTGTTTCAATCCATCTAACATAATGAGACCACTTTGCAATGCCATTATGATTCACTCTAAAGTTTAAAAGCTATAGTCAAACCACCACAAAGGAACAGCATTAGGAAGTGCAGTGACATCCTTTGGGGTTCCACATGCTTCCCTGGCAGCCAAGCCAATCTTCTGAGCATACCTCTTACAGGGTATTTGCCAATCTCTTTCTCCAAGAGTATTAGTAAAAAATCTATAGCTCCCAGTTGGATACCAAATGCAGCTGCCACATTCCATTTTGGTGCCAGCAAAGTACTTCACATAGGCAGACAGTTTCGGAGGCTGCTTTATTTCTTTTCAGTCTTTCAAACCTTCCTCCAACAGAAATCTCTTTTATTTAAACTAGTGGCCACAAAACCAGAATGTGTCTTCTGGTCAAATGTGCATTTTAAGTGTCATATCACATTTCTTCTCCCCGATTTTTTTTTTTTTAAAGGATGGAAAAAATGCAGTTGGCTTTTCCTGATGCCACTTTCATTATGGTCACAAACATCCCAAAAGAAGCATATCTGTTCATACTGAGCTTTCTTGTGCCCAAAGAAATGCTGTTCACAATTCAGTAACTATATCTGCCTTTATCACCTTTGAATATAGGCTTCCTTCATTTAAATTTTCTGTGAAGCCACTGACATGTTGTCAGAGTTTGATTAGTAAAATGGACCAATAAATCTCTTCTTTTTTTCAAGAAGGCTTCATGTAGTCCAATTCTCAACCTGTCCAGGGTAATGTTTGTAAAGTTTTGAAAGAAGAGCCTAGAGCATTCTTCGTCAGCCCAGTACCTACTTCTACCACCACATTGAAACTGAAGGTTATGGGTTTCCAGATCAAAGCTCTGAATTGGCCAGAAGCCTAGCTAATTACTCTGTTGGCACTGAGCCCCTTGGGAGATCAGATAGGCCTTCCTCACCTTCAATACAGCTCAGAAATGGGGAATTAAATACTGGGTAAGAAAATTGAGAGGAATCATTCACTGCAGACAGAGTTGAACAGAAGTATCTGTTGGAGAACAGGGTCCCTTGGCACCGTATCTGAGGCTCACAAATGACAAAGCAGATGTGAAACGCCACTGGGGTCAAATGGATTGGGAAAGACCTAAGGGGCCTTTCCCATAATGCTAAACCTCCCCGAGAGGGTATAGCCCAGAAAATGGAGGAAATTTCCTCTCGCCAACAAACTAGCAAATCAAATATGCAAAACTCTTGGGTTTAAATCGTAATATTCCTTTAAAAATGGTTTTTAAGGCATCATTCTAACTCCTTTGGTGATCCCTTAAAGAAAATTCTCCAGCATTCAATAAAACAGATATCTATTCACAGTTTCCAAGGAGCAACACTGCCTGTTAAGTGCTACAAGGTCTCAAAAAATCACCAAGGCACAGTGCCTGCTTGTCAGAGCTTCACAGTCTGGGGAAACAGACACCCATATTATTATAAAAATGCATACAGAGGTCTTTGGAAGGAAAAGAGATGGTAAAAATATGGGAAGACTGAAAGGCTCTAAGTGTCATGGAAGAGGGGAGATTTAATTTGAGCCCTGACTAATTGATCCATTATCTGAACTTTACCAGACAAGGCAGGGAAATGGAAGAAAATTGAGCCCAGAAGGAAATATTTGAGAAAGTTCAGACAAGTTGAAAGAATAGTGAACAGAACCTGTATGCGGGATGGGTGCTTGAGCCCTTTTGAGTAGAAAATGGGGAATATAACAGGGAAGGCTGGTTCAAAATTAGACAATTGAGGCATTTCATCTGTATGCACTGAGGAGCCACTGAATGGCTTTGAGCGAGTGTGGCCAGATCGCAGCTGTAGAGTGGTAATGGGAAATAGCAGGTATATTGGATTGGAGGGGTGAGGTTCTGTTGATAGAGATAGTACTGTAAGATCCAGGAATGAAGTAAGGCAAATCTGATGGTTAACTAGACAGAGAGAACTGGTCAACGACGTGTGTGGTGGGCTAAATAATGGCCTTCTGGAGATGTCTATGTCCTAATCCCCAGAACCTAGCTATGTGTTAACTTCTATGGCAAATGGGAATCTGCAGGTGTGATTACAGATCTTGAGATGGGTAGATTACTCTGAATTTTCAGGGTGGGCCCAATCTAATCACAAGATTCTTTATATGAGGGAGGTAGAAGGATTAGAGTCAGAAAAGGTAAGGATGGAAGCAGAGATCAGAGGAGAGATGCTGCCCTCTTGCCTTTGAAGATGGAGGAAGGGGCCCTCAGCCAACCAGTTCCTGCACCCTCTAGAAGCTAGAAAGGAAAAGAAGCAGGCTCTTCTCTAGAGCCTCCAGAAGGAATGCAATCTTGTTGACACCTTGATTTAGCCCAAAGAGACTCATTTTGGCATTCTTTCCTCTAGAACCGTAAGATAATAAATCTGTGTTGTTGTAAGCCACAAAGTTTGTGGTGATTTGTTGTAACAGCAATAGGAAACTAATAGGATGTAAGACACATTTCCCAAGTAGTAGTAATAATATTTATCAGTGATTGGCTATGGAGAACAAGAAGAATGAAAAATTGAAAATGGCTTAGTAAAATCATTAATAAAATTAATTAACCATTAACAGAAAGATAAACTGAGCAGAGGAGAATATAGTGAAAGAGAATGAAAATCACAGGGAAAATAGAGACTTAGAATAGAACCTTGAAGAACACTGTATCAGTCCTGTAGAATAAGGTTGACAGATGCCTCAAAGCAGGGGAGAAAAGGAAACTAACCTGGGTCCCACTCTATGCCTAACACTAAGCTAGGCAACTCACAATATTCATCTTATTAAAGAGCTTACAATTCATCATTTGGGGATCGTATAAAACTTATGTCAGGACTGTTCGCAGCTTAGTTTTAGGTAGGGTCTTCAGCATTCTAGGCATCACTTTTTGGGAATGCCTGTTCTGATTTATCACTCCTGTTATATTTTTGATTACCCTGTGTCCCTCTCTTCATGCTCACCAGAAAGAACTCAACACAGCCACCTGGCAGTTCTATTTAAACCCATCTGCTCTCCAAACTTTCCACTATGAGAAGTCACCATTGCCAGATCAAGCTCTCTTGGAACCCATTCCCTCCTACTTGGATGTTCCTATAGGAATCTCCAATTTCTCACCCTTCTGTTCGATAAAGGAGCATACAATCACCCCAACCCCCACTATCTCTGAGATCTGGACTTCAGTGGACACTCAGACCCTGGAGTCCCCACTTCATTCCCAAGTGGCTTTTCAAAGAACCCCCAAACCAAGACCTTCTCTTCCTTTAATGAGGTATAAGAGAATAACACATCCCTCAGAGCATTACATATACATTTGAGATACGTAACCTCAAATCTTTGTGCAACAAGATTGTGTACAAATAAAAAAGCACCTTTCTTCCCTTGACAAGTCAGTGCCCAGAACTTGAAGGGCCTCTTAGGGCTGAAATCTGTCTGCCCAGTAATCAGAAGAAGAAGTAGTTAGAAGAACTTCCTTTTCCTTCTATTGAGAATACAATTAAGTAAATTATAGAATCAACATATCATTGTAAAACTGAAGATAAGATCACTTGATCACATCTTCCAAGAACTCTCCTTCCAAATTGCACCCAACTGTCTAAATAAACTGGCTTAGCAACTGTCTCCCTTGTGATGGGCTCAGCTGGGAACAGCTGCCTTACCCAAATGGCACTATCGGCAAAGTGACAAGAGCCTGTGAGCTATTCAGGGACCCGTGAAAATGCTAGAGACCTGAAAAAGAGTTACTGCCTCTAAAATACAAAAGGAAGACCAAAATTCTAAGTTAACAAATGTTTAATCAAATGCCTGGAAAATATTATACTACTCAGACTTCCCAGTCATTAAATTTAATATTTGCATGATTTCATTCCAACTTGAAAACAATCAGTAGCATATATTTTCTCAGAGAGAATTTTGAATGCACAATGATTAAAAAAAAAGTCAATCATAAAATAAATGAGTTATTTGATATGAAAAAATGAAAGTCAATTATAAAAATCTCATCATTTTATTTATAATAAAACTTGTCTTTCACTTTGGATGTGGATATATATCAATGTGGGATGCTGGGTGGTATGGAAAACCCCAGAATAAGATTCTTTATAGTTTATGAAGACTAAACTTTATCAAAACTTTCTAGTGGCTAAGAGCACACAGACTAGTGGAACGCATGGTTTGTAACTGAAAAAATAGCTTTCCCAGTTCCAAACTTACTTGGACTTTTATGCCATGGAAATGTACAGTCCAGACTTTTGGACAATCCCTTATATACCCCAAGGCATCCATAAGCAGAGAACTAAGTATACTGCTTGCTCCCGTTCTGGGCACCCTGCCTCCCAGAAATGCATTTTCTCGGGTTCACCGGTACACTTTGCAGCCTTCCTAAACCAGACTTAATTTTTGTTGCTGCTTTAATTTTGCTGGCCTGCCTTCCTCAAGCATTTGGCAGAGGGAACACTATATCCCAACGAGAACCTACACCTGGACGTCAGCTTTCTAGTCACTTTCTTGCCCTGGCATCTGTTAAGTGGCTGGCGGGTCTTAAAACCCCATATCCTGCCTCTCCCCTTCCAGATATCTATTTTTAAACATCAAAAACAGCAGAGCTTTTTCCCTTCTAAATCAATCTTCATTTTCATAACCTACTGTATATTCCTGAGGTTGTCAGAAAATGCCTGTTTTTATCAGAAGTTTAGTATTACAGTGAAGATCTTGCCAGGCTCTCAAGATGTGGATTGTTTGTTCACTAATTCAGTGGTGGGGCACCTTCCATCCAGGCTGAGGAGACAGGTGCCTTGGGATTCTCTCCTGGCCTCAGTGTTTTAAGGGATTTGAGTTAGCTGACTATCTGTATCATCATTCAGATGCAGAATTCCTAGACTAGAGATATTAAGCTGACTGTGACCAGGAAGAAAGACTTGCTCTCCCACTTCCTTCCTCTTCCTCCTTCTCCTTCTCCTCCTCCTCCTCCACCTCTATTTGGTCTCCACCTCAAGAGGCAAAGAGGGGAAAGGAAGCAGCACTGTGAGTCTTCTAGGGCTGTCCAATGGCACAAGTAGGGAAATGCAAAACAGCTGTTATATTCGATTCATTCCTTTAGGGGCAGACAATCACAAATCAGGTACAAATATATGCATGAAGCAAGGGAGTGATATGTTATGGAACATTTTATTGTAAATGAGGCGATTACCAGCAGCTCCAGAAATGGCCTCCAGTGTGCTCCTTTTACATGGCCAAGACCACTGCTGTGGCCACTACTTTCTTGTGGCCTAATCTTGTTGAACCACAGGAGATGGGTATTTACCTAGAGGTCGTCTTCTTCCAGTGCTATGGATATGGAAGCTTGTCTAGAGTTTCAGTAATGTTTTCTTGAGAATTCTCTATCCTCTACCTTCTATGCCTTTAATAGTCTCTTTTCTTTAAATATTGAAAGGTTGTGAGCCTACTTTCTACAGGCAATCTATTCATCCCTATAGGGCTTTTCAGAAGTGAGATTAGTATCAGTGAATGGATAATATAAAATATGCCACTAATCTTATGCAGCGTTATATTTAGAAATATAGGCGGGCTCTCCAAATTATACTAATTTGCATTAAAATGCAAAATGGGCCTTTGTTTAAAGAGTTTTTGTGCCCTTTCCACAGAACATCTTTAGCACTTATCGAAATAGTTAAATTAGAAAAAGCCTTTAGAGACTCTTCCTAATACTGCCAAAAGATTTTAACATCTTTTATAAAAGTATCCTTAAACCTTCCTCAAACCCTCAGTGCAGTTCCCGAGGTCTCACCCAATTTTATGCTCTTATACTCATTTTGTAAGTCCTGAACTTTGAGGCTAAAAAGGAAAGAAGATGTATTTAGGAACTGAATTCCACAATGAAACAATTGATGTTTTTAAGTTCTGAATTCCATAATAAAGGAAATCTTCCTTTATGAGGAAATAAAAACACAACATCGGGGCAGGTGTCATGAAAGAAAATTTCACTTTAGACTCCAAATTTGGAAATAACATCTTTCTAAAATCATAAGCACGGAAATAACATGTTAGAAAGGAAGGGAACAAATAATAGGATTTATTGGTAACATTTCACTGCCAGTGGTGGAGCAGAAACAACATATCTACATTAAAAGCGTGCTGTTCTTAGGCAGCCAGGCAGCCAGCCCCTAAGGCCTTCAGGCTCAGTGATTCCAGAGGACTTGGGAGATTTTCCCACTGGCTTGCTGAATCTGATGCTAGCAGGAGTATCCTTCCACTTGCATAGCTCTCATTGAAATGCATATCCTATTACAATGGAACAGCAAGTTTCTAGATCTTGAGCGGGCTGGCATTTTGCTCCTAAGGAAAAACAGAACAAAATGGTCCACAAAGGGGCCATTGATGTTCAACTGGCTCTAGCTAACATCACAAGCGGCTTGTTAGGAGCAGATGATCAACCTCAGTCTCCTGTGTGTGCATGAGCACCAATCTGTAAAGGACATGGGGCCAACGAAAGAGGGGGATGAATGCCAGCCCCTCATCATGATCCCTCTACAAAAGAGGGGCCCAGTGTTGATCCTTGCTCTTGCCTTGAAAAAAATTAAACTACCCTGGGGAGTTAAAAAAAAAAAATAGTCTTCAAATTCTCAGCCTCATTGCTAACATCGAATACCACTTTCTGCAGCACTTGTTTTTGCTCTATTGCAAGCATCTTGAATCCTGTGATACTAAAAGCTTGACGCACTGTGATGTGCTAGCAGCTCGCAAATTTATCTTGTCATCAGCCATGAAACTACTAAACTCGGCTACCGCAGCGCGCTGTGTAGATGAAATACAGAATTTCAAAAAGATTAAATGACCTGCCCAAAGTTCACCACCAGTAAATGATGAGTTCAGGGCAGAACCTGTGTCCTTAAAGCCAAGTCCCATGTCCTTTCATCTATATCCTGACTAACAGCCTCTCGAGGATGGTGTACCAGAACACGTGAAGCTGCATCAGCAATATTTGAGTCCCACTGGTCCTGCGGGTTGTAAACTGTCCAGAATTTTTACAAGAAAATTTCCCCAGTCCCCCCAGGGATCCCCCATGCTGTCACTGAAAACATAAAAAAGCTTCAGATTAGAATTCTAAATGGGGCACAGGCCTTCCGTGGGATCTTGCCCAAGTTCTTATCTTTCATGTGCTTCAGTTTTGTTACCTTCATATCAGGGGTACTAACTGTGACTAATGGGGTTCTCTTTATCTCTCTGTCCTTTTCCATTCTCACACCTGGTGTGGAGAGGGTTTGCAGTATACATATCCACGCTAGGCTGTGTAAAGCAATAAATATTAGTGAGAGAGAGTTTTGCCTGTTTCACACTTAAGAATATGAGGCTCCTCCTGATTATAAAACAACTGTGAAAATATTAGGAGACAATACAGAAATTTGAATACTACTTTTATATTTAGTGATATTAAAGAATTTGTGTTTAAATTTTTAGATGTGCAATAGATTTTATCAATATAAATTTTTGGTTGTGATATTGTACCATGACTATGCAAAATGTTACTACTGGGGAAAACGGGGTAAAGGATATACAGAATTTCTTTGTACAAGTTACACATGAATGTATAATTATTTCAAATTTAAAACTGTTAAAAAATTTAGATGTGATAATGCTATTTTGGTTACACTTAAAAATCTTTAACTTTTAGAGATAAATAATGAAGTATTTATGGATGAAATAGTCTACAAATACATATTTGGCAAAAAAAATTTTTTTAAATGCTATTTTCACATGATATACCAAATTAAGATCTGATTTTTAAAAGAAGGAATTAAAGGAAATTACTAGTATAAACATCTACCAAACTACTAAAAGCTGTATCATAATTCTAAAAATAATTCATGCCTTTGATTTCACTGTTTCCATTTTTATGAATCAATTGCAAATAAACATTATATATACATATATATGAATATACATATTTATGAGAAATGTATATAGCACAAATATAGAATCAATCTACAATCATTTGCAAATATGTCAAAATAAAAAGAAAAGTAAGTGATATGTGAATAAAAGCACAATTTTTTATTGATAGTATGATTAGAAATGTTGAAAAGCAAAAGCAAGCATATAAAAGTATATTTCAACAAAAATTTTAAAAAAGAATTCAAGGAAAATGAGATGAGACTTGCTGGCTCAGACATGAAGTGGTGGCAACTTGCACTTTGGTTTCAGGGGAGAGGGAAAAACATAAGAGTCCAGGCTCAAAACTAAAAGCTTTACATGAATTATCATTATTTAATCTTCAACGCAGCCCCATAAGGTAGATGGTACTACTGTTATACCCATTTCACAGATGAAGAGATTGACATCAAGAGGTGAAGTAGTTCACCCAAGGTGACAAAGGTAGTAAGCAACTCAGCTGGGAGTCAAACCCCCAGTAGTCTGGTTTCAGAGCTTATACTGCCAGGCAGGATGGCTAATATTGGCAAGAGAAGTTTGCTCATTCTGGTAGATTCTCCTTCCAAGGATTTGAATGACTTAAAGCATCTTCCTACAGTGCACATAAGAATATTGTATTGTAATTTAAAATAGAAACTATTTATCAGATGAAGTAGAAATTTCCAGTGGGAAGATGAAGCACATGTACAATTAAGGACCCTGTGTCTCCCAAATCAATAAAAATTGATTGAAAAATAAGCAATTGCCCTTTATCTGTTACAGTCAACTGCAGTCCCTCTTTCACTAAATGGTAATGAAAAATGTACATTGAACTCAATGGTTTCTCAGAATATAGACACATTTCCAATGAAGACTGGGATGATAGAAACACAAGCAACCTACTTTATTTGAGAACTAACTGTCTCTGGCTAAGTTTCCACTGCAGAGAAAGTCAGATAAAGACTTTCCCGAAGGGAGGGAGGGACAAGTTCCTGGTTCCCTACACTTACTCACCTTATTCCTCTTCCTCAATCCTCAACGAAAGAGTGAAGTAGGTTAAGCTTGTATCCAAAAATGAGGCCCCACATCATTCAGGTGTTGTATGAACACTTGTTGGTTTTGTTTAATTTCTTGTACCAGAACTATCATTTCCTTTATTTTGTTGGGAGTCACCCCTTACGAAGATGCCCCCAAAGTTCCCAATATTTGGATATTCTCTCCTTCTTACCATTATTAAAGTCTCGCTCACAGGAAATTTTCTAATCAAGCCATTTATCCTAACCTATAACTGACTGATTAACTTTTTGTGTTTGAACATTTTAATAATAAAATCTGGGGGGAAATATATAAGAGGTTTCCAGTTTAAAGTATTACCCAATACAGTACACATCTGCAAGCAGCAGCCAATAGTTAAAACTGGGTCACTTTGATCTGGGTCACAAAATAAACATCTATGAGTGCATCCTGTATAAATAAAGAGTTTTATAAGTAAATAAATGGAGAAGAAGGGAAGGCTCCGCTACTACAGAATTCCAATGAACAAATGTAGATGGAATGATGGAAATAAAAAAAATCACCAAGTCAGCCAACACCACAATAATGATTGCTTTAGGCAAGAATAATCAATAGGCAATAAAACTGATGTCAGTATCATCATCGATGAATGCTAATATTCATGGGCAAAGGATGCCACTAAAGATATTGACATAGTCTCAAAGTATCTCCCTCAAGACACTTAATAATTACAAAGAGAAAAATGGTCACTTTACAGTGCAGAAACCTGGAAGACATCATTTTAACCAAGTCATCAAAGTTACTATCACTGATGATGAGATTTCAAGAGCATGTGCCTCCAGGTTATGATGCACTGAGAAGGACACAACATCACTTTGGCCAAAATTCTAATTTGAATTTAATTAGGAAGAAACATCAGAGAAATCCAAATTGAATACTGGCCAGTACTCTTCAAATGTGTCAAGGTCAGGAAAGCCCAAAAGACCAAGGAACTGTTGTAGATTAAAGGATACCAAAGAGAAATAACAACCAGAAGGTACATGAGATCCTGGATCAGATCGTGGTCTAGAAAAAAGACGTTAGTCGAAACATTAATGTAGGAAGCAATCTGAATAATCTGTAGATTAGTTAAATATATTATGGCAGTGTTAATCTCTTGATTTTGATAATTATATTATGATTATGTAATATGTTAACATTTGGGAAAGCTCAGAAACAGTACAAAGGAATTCCCTGTGCTGTTTGCAACAATTTTAAAGTCTGAAATCATTTCAGAATGAAAAGTTAAAATATTTAAAGCATGTAGAAAGGAAAACTAGCAGTCCCTTATGCACCCTACTTCAAGTCTACCAAAATACTCATTAAAAAAACTGACGAAAACTCAACAGAAGGAAAACTAAGAAGACTGATGCCTTATATTTATTCTGAAGACTGTTAATGATGCATAAAAGGTGTTCACCTTGATTTCTGACTAACAGCAGTAAAAATGTAGTAGTGGTCATAACAATCAGAATAAAAATAATAATAACTCACATTGGATGATACTTACCAGTATCACCAGCAAACACCAGATACAGATTATAAGTACTGGTAACAGCTCAATGGAGTAAGATACACTCAGTAAATGCTGACATTCAAAAATGTTCTCCATAACTGGGAAATTTAATGGAGGCAGGGACCTTTTCTTGTTTAGATATATGTTACCAGAACCAAGTTTAGTGTCTTTCACATAACAAAGACTCAATGTACACATTGGTTGAATTGATGAATTAATAAAAAAAAAAAAGAAAAATAATACATGATCTATCTATCATCATGAGTAAGAGGCTCTGGCCACCCCTCCAAGATCTATGGTGCAAATTTTCACTCCTCCACAATTGACTGGCAACCTTAATTAGCCATCAAAAGAATGGAGATAGTCATCTCTATACTACTAGGATTTTGCCTTACCTCCTTGCCTCATCTTTTTACATCCACCTAGGGCCACTGGTTTCAGAAAACAGACTGAAAAACATGGAGAGAGCAATGGCATATTGCTCTCTGAGAGGAGTAGTCACCCAAAGTAAATTGTCATAGATTTGGGGCAGACAAAGGAAGAAATCGGATGCAGCTCACATTAAGGAGTCTGTTTTGTATACACCATACTATATATTTTGAATCTCAAGAAACTGAGCAGTGATGCAGAACAGAAAGGCACCTAACTTTCAAGAGAGCAACACTGGGTGAAAGCTTGGCCAGCTTGGAAAGTAAGTTGGGGCTCTACAGATATTTCAGTCTGTGCAAGAAGAAGGGAGTCTCCTGCAGTGCCTGAGAGGAAAGGAAGTCAAAGTAATCTCACATGCCCTGAAGGCTGGTAAAGTGGATAGAGCACTCCTTACTTGCAGATATGTAGAGAAAAAAAGGAAATTACGCCCATCCTAAACAAGAAATACCAGAACATAAGGTAAGTATAATTTCACACTAAACAAACTTCTGAAAATGATTTGCTATAGGTATCAGAAGAAAATGCTTCAAGGCTTTTTGACATTCTCAGAAGAGATCTGAACTGCAGGCCACCAAAACCAGAGCAGCTGACCTCTCTGACTCTCCATCGTTGCAGCTGCCTGGACTTCTTTCACTTTTCTCTTTATGTCTACCGTATCCTTTTAGCCTTGTGACTTTGCTCTGTGAAACATGAGCATATAATGAAAAGAAGACAGTATGCTAAGATTAATGATTTATAATTATTATAATAAGTAATTATAGTAGATGCAAGGCATAGATTTCAAGCTAAAATAAAATGTTAGATAAGAAAGTGTTACACCTAAGTCAAATTTAGACTGGCCACGTTTTCAATTTTTAATAGTGATAAAGGAGAGACTAATATTGCAGATAATCTAATAATCAAGGTGACAGACAAACATGAGAAACAGTCTCCAAATTTATGGAGGTGAGGAGAAGAAAATCTTTGAAAGAAAGTGACAAATAAATAAGACAATGGAGAGCAAACCCATTAATTATATATGTTCACCAGGGGAAAGATGTCAATGAGTAGAACAGAGGCAGAAATCATAGATGAAAAATGGATTCCACTGCTAGTTTTAAAAAATGATTGAATATACTTATCAAAAGTCTCAAGGTTATGAAACACTGTCACAGATTGGAGGATTTCAAGAGGCATGACAACTAAATGCATTAAATCCTAGAAGACAAAAAGAACAATTGTGGAAAAACTGGTGAAATCCAAATAAAGTCTGTAGTCTAGTTACTATATTGTACTGATGTTAATTTCTTAATTTTGATAAATATACCATGGTTATATAAGATGTTAAAACTAGGTAAATCTGGGTAAAGTGTATATGAGAATTCTCTGTACTATATTTGCAACTCTTCTGTAAATCAAAAATGATTTCAAAATGAAAAGGTTTTGAAAATAGTCGAACAGTGAAATTAAAGGAGTTGACTGTGTTCCTGAAAAAACTGTTGAAAAGAACCTCACATCTGGCTATGTTCAGGCAAATTTTAGATTATTTAATTAAGAAGACAAAAATAAAACCCAATAAACATTCAGAGAAAATACGGCAGTTAGCTCCGAAGATCTAACTAACAAAGCACCAAAATACTACAATTAAAAACTAATAGAAACCCCAGGAAAGGGATAGGAAAACAATTATTGTGGGAAATTTTTATGTGCCTCCTTTTTAAGCCTTTTAAATCTAAAATATATTTCTAAAAAATAAATATATAATTTGAATAATATAGTTCTAAAAACAACACATATATAATATAAAAAATAGATATGCATTATGTATTTGTTGTATATAGACATAGATGTATATACAACACATACATAAATATACATATATGTGTATGTATATGTATGTGTGTGTGTGTATACAAACACACACACACACACACACACACATACCAAACCTTAGGTTTGGAAAAGAAAACTTTCCAATTTTCCATGAGATTATTTATAAAGTTAGGATATTAATTAAATTGCAGAATAAAAGAAACTTATGGGTCATAAAGGAAGTCAAGAGGACAATAAAAGGGTGAAAATAGGAGAACGGTATATAAATTTTTATACTTATTCTCTCAAAATTCTCTCAAAGTTATAGTCAGAAGCAAAGTCATGATGATTAATACTTTCATTATAGGTAAGAATATACTTGAAATAGCATAGAATTTAGAATAGTAAATATTTTTTAAAATTTTACTATAAAAATCAGGATTAAAAAAAACTTTTAAAAAGGAAAAAAAAGATGAATTATAATATTGTAAAATACCTAACTAAATCCAAGCATTGGTTCTATGAAAAAAACCCACAAAAATGGTTTTAAAATACTAATGAAATATAGTAAATCATGAATACAATAAATAATAAAGCATATATTTGTCTAATAAACATTCAAATAGAGGTTAAGAAAATAGAAAGTACTCCATAATTCTAAAAATAAGAATATCTTGATAGAATACTTGAGCTTATGGGAAAATAGTATATTATCCAAAATGATTCAGTTAAAATTTTTAAAATACAAAAAGATTGTAACAGGGAAATTACTTAAAAGTTTATCTAAAAACTACTTTTAAAAGTAGTTTACTCTATTATATAGATTTATAATCTATATATAGAGAGAGAGATTTTTAAAAAACAGATCTTCTTGTGCTACAGAAACTACTCATTTTTTTATAAGCTAAAAAACCCTAAGACCAAAACTAGACACAAAGAGTACACATACACACACACACACACACACACACACAGAGGATACAAATCTTACTTATTAATATAAATACTTCAAACTGAATTCGTTAGTACAAAAGAATTAGCCAGCATGACTAAGTAGGGTTTATTCCAAGAATTCAGGCATAGTATTGGGAAATCTCTTAATATAATTATTCAAAAAATTGGCCTAATAAAAAAAAAGGTAAATTATTTAATTTAATCATTCAGATGTTTCAAAGGCATTCAACAGCATTCACTATCCATTCCTTATTTTTTAGATGTTTTGAAAACCTTAGAAAATTAAAAATAAAGGAATATTTTTCAACATGATAACTTGGATAGGCAATTCACAATAGAAGAAAAAAGAGCTGGCTATTGGAAAGAAATATTTTTAATCATCATTAATAAAGGAAAATATATTTATTTATTCAGAAAGCTCAGTAAAATAAACTCTAATTTTTAGGATTAATAAGTACATAAAATACAATACAATAAAAAACAAGGTAAATATATATGACTCAATTGTTTTTCAGACAAAAGATCAATGATAACACACCAACAAACACACACACACAAAAACTATTCTGAAAAAACCTTAATTAGAATGTTGGGGTGTCAATGTCAAGAAAATTTAATTTTCTTGAGAAATATAAAAACTATTTGTGTAACCAGACCACATATTGCAAATATTTTCATTTCTATATTAATTGGGTTCTTCTCATCCTGTTTTAGCCATACCATGATAATACACAGCAGATATACCTTAGGGCAAGATCCTGACCAAGGGGGGTACCATATGCTCACAGTCACGGAAAGGTGGCTGCTCTCTGAGATTTAAACTACACAATTGATTATCAATACCATCTTTCTCAAACTGGAGGCCACAGGAACTTGCTAGAGACTGTGCAGGAAAATGTGATGTATCTCTCCTGAAATATGAGTTTCCCTCATTGTTTTGAAACATTATCGTTAGTGTAGTGGGCTGTAGAGAGCTGTCTCTGTTTAAGAGAATACTATCCTAGACCACTCTGATTTTGACGGTAGGGTCTTGAGGAAATGATATGAATGCACATGGGAGAAAAAGGAGAGAGTCAAACTGTTTTGAGACTCAGCTTGTTTCTACTGAGTCAAAGATGAATCATTAGGAAAATTCCAAGAAGGAGTAGCATACTATGACAGGAGTTTGGAGTCTATGGGAGAAAAATGTCCAATGAGGAATTCAATTCAACATGACAGGATCCTGAAGTATTTTTAGGACACAGTTGTCTAATATTCTGTTCTGAATGCTTTGCTATATACCTATCCTATCATCATCCTAAAATTTCATAAACACTGGCAACAAGAAATGTTTTGGGTAAGCGGTATAGACAGAAGTTAAGAAAGGTGCCTTTGCTCCACATACAGGTCAGTATGGAGCAGAGGGAAGCCCTCAGAAAAGGAGAAACCTTCAGAAGAAACAAGAAAATCAGAACTACTATTTGAATAAAAGAGTATCAGCCTCCAAGAATCATACCATTCCCAGTGAGGCCTTTGACTTCTGTGTGGTCCAGGAAAACAAACTCAACTTTATATCAATCTCAATGGACAAGGGGAAAAGAATGGATAGTGGGAGAGCATTATTTACTGGAGTAAGGTCTAAGGTTATGGAATTATGAAGAATAAAAAGATAAATATTAAAAATGTTGAACTTCCCAAATATTCTTTTAAGCCTTCTCCTCATATCCACAGAGTAAAGTTCACGTCCCCTACTTTGAAGTTTGGTAGACATATCTGTGATACACTGAAGTAGATCAGTCAAGCAGCACAGAATGACTTGATGTCCAGAGCAAACCTTGCTTTCGATTTGTCTAAATATTGTAACATATTCTGGAAACTAACTGGCCCCTTTAATGTACAGAAAAACATGCTAGGCAAGCACATTTTAGCAGGGTCTATCCAGCACTACTTAGTGAGCAAAGAAAACACTAGTGAAGGGGTGGGAGCACACATGCTCCTTAAGGAAGGCTCTCCTCAAACAGAATAAGTGCATCAACACCTTCTAAGCAGTATTCCTCAAATTAGGCTAAATCCTCTTGCTTGGGCCATATTCTCTAAGCACCTTTTTGATGTAATTTGACATTACTTTGGTTTTCATGGCAGCTTTCCTACGTAAGAGAAAGTGTTATTAATGGACATGAGAGCAATAGTTCTCTTATCTGTTGTATATTTCATTGTACAATAATAAATTTGCATCCAGACTTATTTAACAGTATCCTGTGAATTCACACCATCCCTAAAAGACTGATCCTCAATCAATGAAACAACAAAGTTTCTGGGCCTAGAAAAGAGCCGTAACTAAATTTGTTAAGATGAGATGTCTCTGTTTTCTTCTGAAAATCGCTTCTCGGCCTTTTGGCTAAGATCAAGTGTCAAGTGTAGTATCTGTTTTCTTCTGAATGACACATCCCACAGCATACACATTCTATAACTATTTAAAGGAACTCTACTAGCATGTCTGTGTCTGAAGGAATAGAAAGAGAAAATGGGACACCCATGGGAAAGACTGAGGGTGCATTTGGGATGACTTTCTCTCCTCATTCCATTATAGCCTCGGAAAGTTCATCTTGACTATGCAGCTCTGTCAGCTTCTCAATTCCCTGTTTTGATCTAATTCCATCCTTAATATAGAAGAGCAGTTCTAAAAGTGTGGTCACTAGACCTTCAGCATCAACAGGAACTTGGAAGTTGTCAGAAATGCAAATTCTCCAGCCCCACCCCAGCCCTCCTGAATCCGGAACTCTGGAGACAGGGCCCAGAAATCTGTGTCTTAGCAAGCCCTCCAGATGATTCCAGCATGGGTGTACTAGAGCATGTGAAGTTGTGATGACCTTTGGATTTTTTTCATTAACTTCACTAATCATAGGTGGCAAGAGCACCACTCTCTCTTGAATATCAGAGTGAACTTGCCCTCCCTGAGGTAGTCTGAAAGTGTAGGGTCATTAATTTAAACTGATTTGTCTCTTAATGTCATTTGTCACCATTAGCAAACCAAGTTGTGTGCCCCAATGGGAGAGAAAAAAAAATCAGTCACTACGGCCTGGTTGGAAGCTGAGTCAGCGCTGTAATAAACTATCATCTAGACACCCAACTGATCCCTGCAGCTCAACAGATCAAAACTTAGCTTGAAGATGAAGATGAGGAGTTGCTAATTTTGAGAGGCTGTGATGTGTAGTGAAAAATCACTCAACAAAAATCCGTAGACCTGGACCTTCTCTCTTTTGGCTTCAGCACCTTCATTTACTTAACGTAAGTTGAGCAGTACAATAATCTGAAAGTAACAATTCCTGTTTTAAAAAAAAAACCAAGCAGAGGCTTCTGGTACCTAAATATCTTTAACTTGCAATTTCGGCCAAATGCACAAAAATGAGTTGTTCAGTGCCTTAACAATTATGTAATGCTGGTGAACATCAGAGACGGGGGAGAGAAATGAAATACTGTCCAGGGAAGTGTAGATTCAGCCTGACTCTCTTACACTTGACTAAAGCAGTATGACCAAGAGCAAGTGTCAATGCCCATGGGCCTTTCCCATTTCATATTTATGGACAGAACTCTTTCGGTTGCAAATAAACAGAGATTTAACTTATACCCTGGCGTGCAGAAAGGAGAGTGTGTGTGTGTGTGTCTGTGAGAGAGTGACGAGTGATTAATTAATTATGTGCCTGCTAATTCTAGGATGAACAGGAGACCTGGATCCAGGTGCTTAAGCAATTCATTAGCATGCAGCTCTCCACTCCTAGATCTGCATCCTCTGGCCATGGGTCCATTATTCTGCAGGCTGTGCCACGTGGTTGTTCTAGTATTTCCAGGTTTCAATCCTCACTGTTCCAATGGCACCAAGAAGAGAGACTGCGTTCCTAAGAGTTCCAACATGAGTCCCAGAGTAGAATCTCATTTGTTCTGATTGCACCACGTAACTGCCTCTCGGTGGCGGGGAGAGCTCTTTCACCAGGTTTGAGTCAAACATCCATCCCTGGAGACAGAGACTGGGTCAGCCTCGTTGTTTCTGAACTGGCCCAGGACTTGGGTCCGACAGCTAGCAAGCATCTAAAGCACGTTATTTAAGAAGGAGCTCTCTGCTATAGCCAACCCAATTCATGCACAACCCTGAGAGAGAGTGCCTCCTAACTGTACCCTAGGTGCCTCTCTTTGCCCCACCTAGTCCCAGTGGCCCTGCTACTGAAAGTTAGGTGGGGGTAGTTTCCCCAAAGGAAAATGAGTGTGCCACTGCCTAAAGAAGAGGACGGAATGATGCAGAGACCAAAAGGTAACAAATGTCCACTATAAGGTTATTTACATGAGCAAAGGCAGTGGATTTGACCAGGTAATCCATAAGGTCCTTCCTTGCTCTGAGATACATAGTTCTGATCTGTTCTTCATTACCACTAACTAGATGCAAGAAACAACCAAAGTTAAATTTCTCCAAAAGAGAGAAAAGAGTAGCAAACCCCTAAAGATGAGTCACTTAACGGCTGGCTACTAGTAAAACACACTAGATCTTCACTATTATTATGGAAATTAGATAAAATTCACCAATGTAGCAGAAATAGCCTAGCCATTGGAAGATTTAAAGACGATTACTGGTCCAATGAGGACGCAAACATTTAACTACAACATAAGGCAAAACTGCAAGTGTTGTAATTAGCATGACCATTATAAAGCAATAATTAAGCTGAGACCACAAGCATAAACAGATTTTCCAGGGCAAACCAAGGCATATGTCATCCTAGTTTAACACAGATTTACATAAAGTGTTGTGAGGGCACAGAGCAAGAGGCTTTAACTATAGACTCTAGAATTCGGGAAAAGCAGTTTTCATCAAGGCTTTGACCAACAAATGGATTGTCTACCATGATGGGGAGAAGATTTGATACCAACAAAAACACATGGATGGGAAAGAAGAAAATAGAGTATATTTAAAAAAATCTAAGTAGGTGAGGCTAGCAGCAATTTAAAGGAGAGGGAGAAAAAGATATGGACATAAAAAGAGGTTGGGGTCAGATCAGGAAGAATATTTAGTGCCATAAGAAATTTCAGCTTATTCTAAAGACAATAAGGAGGAGAAGAGAAGTGGCAAGCCTAGCACTGTAGTGAGGGACATCATCATCTTAAATTATTCCAGGACAAGCATCAGTTTCATCAGAGAAATAAAATAAAAGTCAGGATTACCTAAAGAAATGACTGCAGACTTACTGTCCTGGCATCCAGTTGGGTCCACAAACCTATGTTGAGTGGTCAATGTGATTTTTTTAAACAATTAACTAATTAAAAATAAATTTGAACCATTTTAGGCATGACATTCTAGTTCAACCACAGCCTCCGCCACTCCCAATTGCCTCACATTGAATAGATAAACCCATTTACCTGATGGGCCTTGAAAGCATTGGTGTTTGGACAAAATGGACATTTCCTATTTTATCTTCAGGGTTTTTAAAAGTTTTTCTAGGGATAATATATCATTTCTTTTCATCTGCCACAGATTTTAAAAATTCACAAGGCCTTATTCATGAGAGAGTTTATTAACTCTAAGATGACAGAAATTAAGAAACCGACATTTGTGAAATTTATTTACTGTGCTCTACTTTCACAGAGTATGATACAGAGAAAATTTCAATGGAAGAAAGAAGAAGAAAGGGAGGAAGGAATGGAGAAGACAAAAGAAAGAAAAGTAAAAGAAGAAAAAAGAGATCTGAAAGTAAATTCAGTGGGAAATCTAAATTGGCTAGATTGTACTCACCAAGATAGAATATCCACACAGATGGAGTTTGCATAGCCCCCAAAACACAATATGTGTATTACAAGATCCCTATAAAACATAGATGCAAGTATGGGCATACATAAGGAGAGAGGGGATAGAAAACAATCCTGTCTCCCGGATTGAGGAATAGAGTAAAAATAAGTCATTTATCTCAGATTTTCAATCTAGGAAAAATAAAAAGATGTCAACTCCATAGTGTGGTGGATGAATGCAGAGAGTAATTGGTCAAGGAAACAAACATATGTCATCAAAAAGACCCTGTGAGCTGAAGAAACACCTTTCTGCACACCAAGATGAATATGAGCACAGCTCTGTACGCTGACAACGTGGATAGCGAGTTTCAGGAAGCACCCCTGGTGTGCTGAGAGATCCACAGAGATTCCTCAGTAGCAGCTGGACTCCCACCCTCATCAGTGGTGGTCCCAGAGGACAAGGCTACACAGGAGTAAGGGCAGATGGTTGACAGAATGCTCCTAGGCCTCTGTAGCCCAGGCATTTGGGGTCAGAAAGGGGCAGCTCCTCTGGTTCAGGCACGCTCTGATGCTCCAGTTGAAATGGCCATAAAGGACGCCTTCTCCTGCCCTGAAATAGCTATTGAGTTCTCCACTCTGCTCACCATTTATTTTTCTTTCCCCAGCCATCTAACAATTGTTTGGTTTTGGATGCTGGCTGCCTGCCATTTTCCTTGTCAAAGCACTGCTAAGAGAAAGCTCCACACTATAAATCTTCTTGGGTGGGCCCCGGGACCACTGCCTACACAGGCTGAGACATCTCACAAAAGAGGGCCATTCTTAAGTCCTATGAGGGCTGTCAATGGATGTGGGGACTGAAAAAAAAGGCCAGGTTTAGAAAGGAAACTTACAGCTGGGTCACTGAACGTTAAAGAGCAAAGAAACTATAGAAGTCTAATCCCTATGCAACTGGATAAAGTAATTTGCCCAGTGTTGTCCACTCAATCATAAACAGGCCTGATATTAAAACTGAAGACCCTTGTCTCTAAATTTAAGGGAGCAGTGTGTCTGGGGAAAGGGCACCATTCTGGGCATTGTGGTGGGCCCCTCAAAGCTGGGTGAGTTTGGCTAAGTCACTGACCCCGGCAGTGTTTCAGTTTCCAGGTCTTGAAAACAGAAGTCTTCAGTTATGATTTCCAAGGCTGCTTTTAATCTCCCAGTTCCAGGACATCTTACTGGATAGACTGTGCTCCTCATAACTTTTCTCCAGGCCCCACCACACACATACACACACTTTCATCTGGGTGTTTTCAAATAGAGTCCCCTGCTTGATTTTTTTGTTGGACTGAGAGTTGTATCAGAGGCATGTGACATTTGCTCAGTGGATCATGGGGAACCATGAACTTTGTACACTTTTAAAGGGAGGTCAACAGGGACTGACTTCGGAGGACGTGGCCTTCCGTGAGCCTCATCAGTTTATTCTGAAGCTAAAGGGCTTGAATTATCTCAAGCCTCTTGCGGGTTCAGTTGTTGTAGAGTGTGCCCAATGGCATTAAACTCCTCTATTGTATTTCTGAGTAAGTAAACTCAGTGCCCTCCCTTATTAAAAAAGATGGGAATGGGATGTTTGCCCTAAATCCTAAGTGTATATTTGCTAGCTTTTGCTTCCTTCATTTCCACCTCCTCCTCCTTACCCACCTGCCTCTGAAAATACTATCAGTTGTAGTAATAGTAATGGGCTTACAGTGATACTACTAGTAATTAATATCTAATTCATTCAGTGGTTAAAATGACAAAACAAATTCACACCTATAAAGATCTGAGAACAGTGCCCTGTCTTTAGTAAGCACTCGATCAATGTTATCTATTGTAGATATCATACCACAAGCCTGGAGAGGCACCTATGTTCTAAAAAGGAAGCAAATGGCATGTGTTTTTAAAGAGAAATGGGTTACGTGATCACAGCAAGTCTTCTAGAAACTTAGGAAAGCTGGTGGGGCTCTGACCCTGAATCACAGGCTTTTATAGGCAAATGTGAATTACTTCTTGTCAAGAAGATGACAAAAGGGCACCAACCAGATCATGAAAAGAGTCAGGTCTGCAGACAGATTAAATGAGCCAGAAAGGGAGGACCAAGACAGCCCAAGGGATTTAGAAAGAAAAAAATGGGGCCATGTCCTAGATTCAGTCAGAGAGCTGACACACAATGAATGAAAGGTAGAGAGGTCAAGATGATGGGAGTTGTCTTGGCTGAGACTCAGAAACTAAGTGTGAATATTAGCGGCGCTGTCCCATACAGACGTATAGGTTGAGCACTGCACAACTCTGAATGCACTAACCATTCAAAAAATAGTCACCATGGATGTACTTGTTTATCTATAATGGTAATTTTCTAGTAGATGGCAATAAAGTGTCATGAAGAAGGTCTCCTTTTTCCATTTTCTAATCCACTTAAGGTGTAGTATATGCTGGTGGCAGCCTTTGGCATTAGACAGGTAATAGGTGAGCAATTCTATCTTCAATGACAATTAGCAATGGCGTTAGGGGGAGGGTATACTCAGTGGCAGAGTACGTGTTCAGCATGCATGAGGTCCTGGGTTCAATCCCGAGGACCTCCATAAAAAATAAAAATAAAAATAAATGAATAAACCTAATTATCTGCTCCCCCTCAAAAAATTAGCAATGGCCTTAATCAATGGCCAATAGCTGTAGAAATAAATTCCACCCTCACAAAAAGGAAAAGAAATGCAAATTATAATGAGGAGATATAATTCTTATTTATCAACTGGTGAAGATGTAAATGACTGTTAATACTTTAATGCTGGTGAGAGTATCAGAACACAGGAACTCTCATAAAGTGTGTCAGGAATATAAATTAGCATAACCTTTTTGTAAGGCACTTCAGCAACGTATATTATAATCAGAAAAGTGCACGCCATTTGACCTATAATTCTGACTTGAAGATTAGCAAGAAATACTCGCACTGGTATACTTATACACACATATATAAAATATATACAAGAATGTTCACCACAGCATTATTTTAATAGCTAAAAAAATTAGAAACTCACACAAAACTCACTTACTAAAAAGTGGTTGAATCAATCTCAGTCTATCCATACCTTAGAACACAAACCATATCATAACACAAAGAAGGCAGTTACTTTGCAAATGTGCTGAAATGAAAGAAATACCAATACTGAAGAAATACTAATAAGAAAATTTTAAAACGTTGCCAAGAAGTGACAATGTTTGGTCATCTCACAGCAGAGAGAGAGAAATGGAGGGAGGAAATGAGGAAAAGAAGGTAGGAAGGTTGAGAGGGAAGGAGAAAGTAAAGAAGGATCTCAGGTTTCATATGTATAGGGAAACTTCTAGAAGGAAACATAATAAACTGTTACAAGTGGATCTCCCTGAGGAATAGGATTATAGAAGGCTTTTCTTTTCCATGCTTTATATTTTCTCATTTCCATCCTCTGCAACATGAATCTGGTAATTCTCCTAGCACGTGTTACCTGGGAGCTTGCGATTTCCGTGGTGGAAACACTCTCACTCCAGGCATTTGCACAGCTCTTGCTTTACGTCACTCAGGTCCCTGCTCAAATGTCATTTGTCTTAGAAGACTGCCCTGACCCCTCCAAAATAAAATAATGCCTTTCATCAGGCTCTGTCTCTTCATCCTGCCTCATTTTTCTTTACATCATCTATCAGTACCTGATAGTACAATATTGTAACACATATTTCTGTTTGCTTATTGTCTCTCTTTCCCACTGCAAATTCTGTGAGGGGAGGGGCTTTGCCATGCCCTGCTTTTTTATGAGCCTCCGATGCCTCTAGGCTACTTTAAGCTACTTGAGCATATAGAGTGCGACAGGACAAGTGTCACTAGTGTTAGCCCAAGCCTAGGCACTAAGGGAGAATGCACAACCCAAGGGCAGCCAGTCAAGAACATACAGATGGGTAATCGGAGAGCACTACAATGAGAAAGGGCCACCTTTCTCAGGCCACCACCAGCCCAGCTAGAACTCACCACCATCATCAACCAAGGCTTTGCTGATCATCCAATTGTTTTAGGCCAATGGCAGGAATGAGTTTTAATTGTGAAGTTAGCATAGTGAATATAAGAAATAAGTTCTCACGGTATTCAAGACATGTAGATGAGCTAACAATATGTTCTAAATACTTCCTAACTCAGTGCATAAGCAGAATCCAAGACTCTAGTGAGCGCACTTACCTGCACCCAGGAGAACAGTACCCAATGCTCAGCCCCGTGCCCAGGAAAATTTCTATTTCTCTGACAATACCTAGAAGATAGAGTCCTGCCTCTGGAATGCTGAGAAGGCCTTTCATGTAAGGAATATTGGGGCTATCTCAAAGAACAGAGAGCTGGGACTTTGAGCTCACGGAAGGATATATAAAACCTCTTGTGGTGCCTGACAGAATCATATTGGCCTGTCAGAATCCCACCCTGCTCTTTGTTCCTCCTTTATTAGTGAATGTTTGCTTAATAACTGTCTTTGTATGTGATAGAATGAGGTCTGAGACTTGCTTTCATTGTACCTGGTAGTGGTGTTGTGGGGGAGCAGCTAAGCCTGTGCATCACAAACTTACCTAATCTCATCTTCCCTTATCTCATCAAAGAACCATGACATTTTGCATGATCAAATTGGCTTAGGTCAGTTTCCAAGAGCCTACCTACTATGTATCTGGCAGACAGTAAGTTTGCATCAAGAGTATAAACACTTTTGCTGTAAAGTGACTCAAACAATACTTAGAGCAATTCACTCACTTGCACTACGAATGCGCTGGAAGAAGACCTAATGATTTTGAGTTGTAATTCTGTAATGTTTTTCAAAGAAGATCCCCCATTTATAAACTTTAGGCCCCTCAAAGTTTGGATCTAACCCCAAGCCATAGACATACTTATTTTTAAGTAAACCAATAGAGAAACATTCAGTTTACAAACAGAATAGCCTGTAATGATTATTTACTTTAAAAAACAATATAAAATGTCATTCTTCAGCTATCTGGTTCCTATTAGTGCATTTAAACCTTGATGCAACTTACATACACTGATTTCGTCCCAATATACCACGTTATTAATTATGTAGTAAGGCACACCTAGCAGTCTGTGCTTAATTGATATAGAAAACAACTGGTTGATATTACAAATTTCTGTTAATTTAAAGGTTTACGGGGGAAAATTTTTTTAAGTTGTTTAGTTTGAAACATTTCCTATTTATTTTCGAATTTTTCAAGTCAAGATTGGATAAACTGGTTACATGAACTGACCTAGCTTAAATATAAATCATCTAGGAGTGTACAATTCTAATTGCAATGCCTGCATGGACTACAATACTCAATACACAATTCAAGCAACAAACATTTGTGAAGTACCTACAATGTGTGAGCATTCTACTAGGCTCAGGCAACAAAATATTATTTAAAATGATGGTGAGGTTCCACTTGGTACTCCTGACATGTCATACATTATGTAAGATACTTCTTCCTTGACAAAATGGAAATGGTAATATTTGTCCTGATAACTCACCATTTCAGACTGAGGATCCAGTGAAGTCATAGTTTCTGTTCTCCATTTTCCCTACCCATAGCTTCCCTGCCTTTCTCTTCCATTCTGTGTGTTCCAGGGCTCTGCATCACAGTGCTTCTCCTTTGCCAGCTGTCTTCCAATTGTTTTAGGCCAACGGAAGGCACTGGCAAGAAATTGGAGAAAGATGAGAGAGCGGCTGGGGTATTTCTCCCCTGCACTTCCTGCTTCTGAGCCGTTCTCCACCAGCAGTGTCATTTGGCAATGACTATTCTTGTGTGGAATATGTCATGGTGCCTCTTGATGATGCTGGGTATCACTGGTTCCAGTAATACTCTTTCCACCCTTTGCCTTTCAGGGATTAGGATAAAAGTTTCAAATTCCAGCTGCTACTTTCTGGGTGCCTCAACCTCCATTATTCAATGTATATATTCAATTCCAGCCCCTTCCTATACCTCTGCAAGTAGTCCCATTCTTCAAGTTTCCTTGTTTAAACCATCTGACGGGATTCTGTTTCCTGATGGGACCCTGACTGATACATCATTGATGATAAATTGCTTTTAAAAAGTTTACACAAATACAAAACGTAAGGGGGTGATTAAAATAAATAACAACATCAGTGAGTTAGACTTTAGAGAAAGCATTAAGCAAACATTTGTCACAACAGAATAGTTGATGAGCCTTTTCACTACCTGTTCTATTTTAAAGCTGACATGCAGCACTTGGAGGCCGCTCCTTAGTTCCAACTGTGCTTTCATTATGATCCTGTGTTTAATTGGGAACGTACACTGAGGGCTGAAATCTGACCATGCTAAACCTACTTTTATCATTTTATTTAATTCATTC
Source organism: Camelus dromedarius (assembly GCF_036321535.1). Classification (NCBI taxonomy): domain Eukaryota; kingdom Metazoa; phylum Chordata; class Mammalia; order Artiodactyla; family Camelidae; genus Camelus; species Camelus dromedarius. Next base: position 43,816,034 of record NC_087445.1, on the reverse strand, counting down.
TTCAAAAAATACTGAAAAAAATTTTTTAGGAAGTTTAACATTGTTAAACTAATAGATGTCTACTAATTTGAATACTCTTACGCCAGGTTAAACTGTGATATTAAATTCCTAGATAATCTATCACATGTGGAAAGATAAATATTTACAAATTATGAAACTTGATTAAATAAATTATATTTAATTATATTCAATTATAAATATTAAGTATTTATAAAACATTGACTAAGTATCCTTGAAAATGTTTTCCTTGTCTGATATTGATCTTGCAATATCAAATAATCTAACAAGAAAGCAAAAATCCCATCAAGAAACCTTTCTTCAACAAAGTAGAATTGACTGTGAATTCTTTAAAGGAAAAACATTAGTTTTAATAGCATACTTACTTTTGAGTCAGAATTTATTACTTGATAAGAGTGTCATTCTTTGGAATACTAACATTTCTCTGACTCTTATAATGAACAATGGTAGTGTTGCCACAAATCTGCCTTCAAGGATTTGTAGAGTTTTTCCTCATTTATGAGTACAGGCTACAAATAGTCCTGTATGTGTATTATATTTGTATTTTACAAATTACGTAAATGAAATTACACAGTCATACACAGGGAAAATTCCCTTTCCCGTTTGTCTGGCTAGCGGGTCCAGACAATCGAGACGTACCACTGAGAGGATAAGTCAGTGCCAAGTAAAGTGGCTGTAACAGTGCTCTATGTCAGGCTGGTGCTCAATAGTGTCAGTTATTATTTTTTTCTGTTGGCAAAATCCATTCATTCACCAGACCAGAGGCAAACTTACCTTGCGGTCAATAAGCTTAAGTTTCAGGGCATCTTTTACACTCAAACCTGAGCATGTCAAGAGTTCATAGGAGTTGTAGAACGTTGTAGGTGGCAGGAGAAGCCAGACTGTAAGAGAAAGCATTTCAGTGAAGTTGTTCATGGTCAACTACATAAAGAGACATGAGAAGTAAAGAGCCTGAATCTCTTAGGCATCAATAATTTGTTGTGATTTCTTTTCTCACTTTAAATAAATATTTACTTTCTTATCTACTTTTATCTGGAATTTTGTATTGTTTTTCTTAAAGAGAGTCTAACAAATCGTATAAAAGAGATTTCCCAGGTCACATTTCCCAAATATAATCTGGTCTAGAAATGTAGGTCTTATAAATTACTTCAATGAACAGAAAGTCTTGTTTTCAAGGAGTAAACACTTTAAGACTTTATCAGCAACCAACAAAGAAAACTCATTTGACAGCAAAAGAAACAAGACTCAGAAGGTTTCAGCTTTGCAGAGAGCTGTGTTGGTAGTAAGAGGGACATCAACCAAAGCCACAGGGTAGTGTGAGGATCTGCCCCAGAAGAGGTGGAAGGCACCTGCAGCAGCCACCAAGAGAAAATGAGAATTTTCATTGCTAAATATAAATACCTCCGGTGCTGAAAACCATAGTTTAAAGTAAGATAACACCTCCTGCGGGCAACCAGAACATGCTTTGAACAACATAAGCCTTGTCATGCTAGTTCCTGAAAAGATCCAAATATTCTGAAGGAATACACTTCTCCGCTTATGACTATCTTCCATTTATATACACTCAGCTCATGATAGTACTGGTAGTCAATGGCATTTTACAATTTCTAATTTCACAAGTGAATTAGAGACAAGGAAAGGTAGTGTGATGTTCTTGAAGACCTAACTGAAAATTTTCACTCATTTTCCTCCTCTGTTTCATTATTTCCGACACACATTAAATAAAGACAACCACTCATTTGAGAAAATATTGTAAACCTGTCAAAACTTTCAATTAGTCATTTATTCTGTGCTCATATCCCATAATATTGATTTCTTTGTATTACTTTATCCTTAGCTTTTAAAAAATAATTGTGATGAAAATGATTTTGTTTATTTCCAAATAATCATGCAAGCATATGCATATATTTCAAAAATAATGAACATATGTGTTTAAATTAAAATGGGATGTGGGGGGAGTCCATGAAAATACATACACCAGCAGCCATTGTAAGGTCTATCTCATTATGTTTGCCAAACTTTGAAGTCTGGGCGAGCTTCCCATTTCTGTGCCCGCTGGAAATCCTGCAAGTAGCTGATTTGTGAGACAATGCCAAGTCATCCAAAAACAGAGGGAAGAGATTAGGTTCTGTGTAACACAAATACCGGGATCCTATCAATATAATCTAGCTGCACTCCCTTTGTCTGTACATCTAGTATATGATTAATACTGTATCTCAGATGTCAAAGAGGAGGGAGGTAATGTTAACACACAAATAAAGAACCTATTACAAAGAGGAGCAGGAAATCCAAGATTTGTTAATTAATCATCTGGACAAACAAGACACTGTCTCCTTACATTTGAGCTAGTTTTCCCATTCAGATGTGTATTTTCAAACAATAATTTGTTGATGAGATGGGGGTATACACAAGAAATCCAGAAGGCAACCTCTCTGACATTTTGAAAGACATGGCTCCTTTCTTAATTTAGAAGACTGAGGAGGAAAAGAGTGTTAAATTAAGAAAGGAATATAAAAGCATACCCAGTTACTTTGACTTTTTACAAAGAGAATGCAATTGATAAACTATAGAATTACAAGTGTCTATGTTTTAGTTTCAACTTACTGATCTGCAGTGGGATACTGGTCTCACATCACTTTCCTGCCTCATATTTGTCACTGACCATGGTTAATAATCCAGTGCTCCAGTATTCTACTGTATAACAAATCTTCCCAAACTTGGTGACATAAAGCAAGAACCATTTTATTAGGCTCATGGATTCAAGTGGCTTCATCAAAGGCTGGGCATGGATGGGACTGTCCATGGGAGCGCCTACAGGTAGCCTGTCCATGAGACTTGGGCTTCTCTTTACAGCATGGAAGCATTAGGGTAGTTGTTTTCTACCTAATGGCTCAGGACTGTGACAGTGAATGTTTCAGCAAATAAGACCTTTTATGACATAGTCTCAGAAGCCACATAGAATCATTTCTATTGTTCTTCGTTGATGGGGCATTACAAGCCCACCTAGATTCAAAGGGAGTAGACACCACCTCTTGATAATATGCGTCAAAGAATTTGCAGCCATGTTTTAAAATCGCCACACTTATGCAATGTGCTACACCTACTTTTAAATGTAGATAAAGGGTAAAATGATATTTATTGAATGCCTGTCACCTACCATGCACTATTAAGAGCTTTAAATATATATTTACTCTTTATAACAGCTCTGTGGAGAAATTATTATCTCCATTTGACAAATAAGGCATCTAAAACTTAAGGGTTTTATAACTTATCCAGGAAAACATAGCATTGTACAAAACCTTGGTCTATTTAATTTCAAAGCGCGGTGCTTTCTCACTATTATTCACTATCACTATGTCTACTTATGTTTTGAACAAATATTCTGTCCCAAATAAGAGTCTTTTTCCCATTAATCTGTACAGGAAGTATAGTGTTTTAACCATCATGTTTTAGTTCATATGGCAACCAAAAACTCATCAAACACCAGGAACTAATTTCAAGGCACTTAGGCACCTATACATAAAAAAGACTATTTGCTTTCTCTACTGCTTTAACAAATTATCACAAATGTAGTGGCTTAAAACAACACAGATTTATTATCTTACAGTTCTGGAGGTCAGAAGTCCATAATGGACTAAAATCAAGGTATTGGAAGACTGAATTCCTTCTAGGGGCTCTGAGGGAGTATCTGTTTCCTCGCTTTTTCCAGCTCCTGGAGGCTGCACACATTCCTGGGTGCATGGCCCCTTCCTCCATCTTCAAAGCCAGCAGTGACATCACTTCAAGCTCTGCTTGTGTCACCACATCTTCTCTGACTCTGACCCTCCTGCCTCCCTCTTTCATTTATAAATACTCTAGTGATGACACTGGGCCCATATGGATAATCTAGGATAATCTCCCATCTCAAGATTCAAATCAATCACATACAAAGTCCCTTTTGCCATATAAAGTAACATATTCACTGGTTCTGGAGCTTAGAATTTGGACCATCTGGGGTGGGGGATATTCTGCCTACCACAAAGACTATTACACAAATATAGGATAAATACACACATCATCTATATTCTCCAATTAAATAGGCACTATTCTGTCATCTCCTCACATGAATTTGTTATGTTTACCAATTATCAGGCCATTAATTACAATATCTCCTCTCTTACATCCAAATTAACTATCTCATCAAGCTCATTAAAGTCATTCACCTGGCGTCCTGGAGGCTGCAGGCAATCTTACCTGGCTCCACACTTTCAGCACCACTGTGGGGGAGTCAGTGCTTTGTGCTCTGCAGATGCAATACCGCTCCTGCCCCTCCCTCTCGGATCCCTTGACAGACAGGCACATCTCAGCACCCAAACACACTTACCAATTCATGGAGTTCAACCCAGATTTGCAAAGGCACATTCACACCTCCCGCAGGGTGGAACATGTCTGACTTTGCCCAAGAGGCAGTGAGGAAAGGCAAGGTTTCAACTGGGGTGTCCTGTCTAAACACAACAGTTAAGTTTGTCCCCTTTCTCCACACTCACCATCTCTTGGTAGGTGATGTTTTCACCCCCACCCCCAGCTCCAATAAAGATAAAAAGGTGGTGAGAAGTCAAAAGGTTGAATCATAAAGTCCCGATTTTCACGACGATATTCTCATTTGTTCAAGCTTAGCATTTAACCGTAGGCCATGACTGGAATTTATTAACTTGCTAAAACTGATGCTCTGAGGTCTTCAGCCATTGTATGGTGACTGTTTGCTTAATTATCCATATCTAAAGAGTGGCTTTGGCTGATTTGTGATTCTTTCAGCTTTCTAGGCCTGTGCAGCCCTGTGTTCAGCAACAGCACAGGTCATTGAGTACCTACTGAGAAGTGTCCTCCAGAAAAACCTGAAGGACTCACCGGCACGAGCCTGGTACATCCAACACTCACAGAATGTGTAGCTGCTGGTGCGAAACCAAGAACCCTCTCTGGGAGGGCAGTGAAGGGCTCAGAAACACCAGCAAATGCCAGCGAGAAGCTGGGTAATTTTATTCCAATTACACTCTTAGTGCCGTGATGTCACAGCATAAATTTGTACTTTCGCATGCAGCTCATGCTGGTGTGATGACAGCTCTTAAAATATTGAGTGATTGTGGGCCCGTCAGCATAAAATTATTCTAACATGGTGCCTTTATTAGTGCTTCAATAAATGCCATTCTTCTTGTGTTCTGAGGTGGCATTTGCAAATGAGCTAATTTCTCTGCAGTAAAATAATTGTGTTGCATTTATTTTGCGGGGGAAAAAACAGCACTATTACATAAAGGGGGCTCTTTTTCCATCAAAACCACATACGCTATAGTTACTCAAGTTTAAAAAAGAATGCATTAACTAAATGACTAGGTAATTATTTAAATGAACTTGCTGCTTTAAAAAGCTGTAGATGGGATAAACACCTTAAAAATCCCTTGTTATTTCAAAAAGATGTGGCAAATTAGTCAGAGGAGTATCCATGCTCTAAGCCAGGGGGGAAGAAAGTGTTTGCTGATCCGTGACAAGCATTTTAGGGGTTGGGGATTCTGGAATGGGGAGGGGAGAGAAGAACAGGTATCATTTGAATCTTACCCTATGCATTTTGCTGCCTGCAAACCCTCTGGCTTGGAACCCTAGACTCCTATGGTCTTACTAGTGCAAAGGGCCTTTCATGCATCACTGATGGATGCCACCCACCCATGATAAGCAAGCGGTGAGCCTCACACTCAGAGAGGTCTCCTGCAAATCATGCATCAATGCCCCTTCCCTTAATTTAGGAGGCTGCCCATCAAAATTAAGAAATAATTAACTAACTGCCCAAAGTTTCTGTGAGCCAACAGTAAGACACTCTGATGCTACTTCCTTTCAACTAGTCAAATTTTTTTTTAAGTAGGGGGAGGGAAGGAAAGAAAGGTGAGAGAGAGGGGTAGAGAATGATCAAGAGCAAGAACAAGAGAGATAATTAATAAGAAAAAAATAGGAGGGTAATAAATATAGAAAAATAATCCTGAGAAAATTTTCCCAGAAATGACTGAGAAATAGGAAGTTGTATTTTGAGAGACAAGCCAAGCATATTCCATTGTAAGGATAAACTATGAAATTTATTGAGGCTAATACTTCCTAAATTAAATACTGAGGTTTCTCACTTCCACAATGTTGTGAAGATCTCTGAAATTCTCTTCCCCTGAACATTATTCCTCCTTTGGCCAGGCCTGTGAACTCGACAAAACTAAAAGAGCATTTGGATTTAACAAGAATTTAATTTGTTTAAAGGAAAGCAATAAATCCTAAACATTTTTTAATGGGAAGTAACTAATACTGGATATATGCCATGCAACCAGGCAACAGATTAGGAGATGTGCACCTCTCTACCGGTTTACTCACCACTGCTTCCTGACTCAGTGGTTCTCAGTAGCTCTGATGAAGACTTCTAGACCCCCAGAGAACATTTTCCTTACAACCTGAATTTGGAACCAGTTAAGAGGTCAGACTCAGACCAAACTGTCAGCTTTTCAAGTGGACTAAAGAGACTGCCTCATGTGTGAGCCTTCAGCTTGTCTCCTTATACCTCACCCCAAGTCAGACCTGGCCCCCAGCAAGAAAACCACATGATTGAGAGCAAGAACATGCACTTGAGATTAAACTTACTTTACACTCCGGGACAGCACCACTTACTGAAAGGCTTAAATTAAGTCATTTTTCTTTCTCATGCTTCATTTTACTTTATTGTAAGTAGAACAGTAAAATCTCATGAAGATGTCATCAGGATTCATGAGAGAGCCCCTTTTGAATGATGTGAAAGTTACATGTCTCTTTTTGATCTGTTTCTTGACATATCTGACTATAGATATGGGGCCACAGGCAAGTTTCTGGGCCTTCCTAGGCCTCAGTGCTTTCATTTGTAAAATGAAAGCTCTGACTTCAAGAACTCCAAGGCTTCATGATCCAGAAACCCGGAGAATCCCCTGGGAGCTTGTAAGAAATGCAGTAACTTAAGACCCTCCCATATCTACAGAATTAGAATCTTTACCAAGATCCAAGACCAAATTATACGCAATTTTAAGTTTGAGAAGCACTATACTAAGGGCCATTCCAACTTCATATTGTGTGAATCCATGAGTTGGTTAATAATAATAATAATAATAATAATAATAATAATAATAATAATAATGCTAGTAAATGGAAGACAAAACATTGGCCATTAGAAAAATAAAAACACATTCCACCCCTCCCTTGGCCCTCACCTTTAGGATTCCCTTGATGCCTTTTACCTGCTAGTCCCCTCAGGGTTAAGGATCCAGTGGTGGCTTAGTCAGCAGGGATAAGAAAGTAGAGAAATCTGTAAATTGTTATTCCTTTTACTCTTCTGTGCCCAAAGCTATATAAGTGTTGCAGTAAAATATTCTGCTCTGTGGGGTCCACTGTGGACATACTGAGAGGCAGCATAGCAGAGGAGTTATCGGGGCTGGCCAAGAAGTCCACTGGCCTGCTGGAGCAAGCTGTGTGATTCAGAGTCACTAGAGTATTTCAGTCTGTACATCTGAAAAATGGAAATAATAAGGATCCCATTTAATTAAGTAATTAAATACATCAATATTTATAAAATCCTCCGACCAGAGTCTGGCCCATGGTAAATACCATATAAACCCTTGGTTAAATAAAATCCACCAACAAATAAGAAATGTTTCCATTTTCTTATTTTGCTTGTAACAATAGGGAAACCAAATTCAACCAACATTATCTTGTGATGTTATTCTTTGATCAAGGCACAAGGTTTTTATAACGAGCTTTTTGACAGTAAACTGGTGATTTTGCTGCTAATTTTTCCCTTCAGATATAATAAATTTATATACATTATATACGTAAATAATGCAAATGGTTTACAATAATTTGTGTTATATGTACACTTGCTTAATAAGCACAACCTTAGGAGATAGAGATGATTAACATCTCTGTGTTACAGATGAGAAAACGGAAGCTGTGACTCACCTAAAGTCACACAGCTGCATGGAAAGTGGGAGTTTGAAATCAGGCAGTCTGGCTTCAGCACCTGTATTCTACATAGTATACACTAGCATACTATGTACTATATACTAAATGCTGTACTGCGCTGTCTTTCCTAGATGGATTTCATCTTTTCTGGTTTTAACATTTATAACAGTGGTATCTATCTTAAATTTATCTTAAATACCATATCCCTTAGAGGCAGAGACCATTTCTCTACTTTTCTTTGTGTAAAACCAAATCAAACCATTTGGGCAGTTAATCACTTACTAAATTCCTAGCAATAACAATGACATGATGTATTACCAAATTCGAATGACATCACAGAAAAGAAACCAACATTGAAAACATCCATTCCCTCTGAAGTTCTCTTGAATGTGACCACTGAATTTTTGCTGCATTTTTTAATGAGACATTTACATTAGGTTTGTACCAGATATTTGAAAATTCACTTGGATAAATTATCCCAAAAGCTAGTAAATAACCCTTTTATGCTTCTTTGAAAAGATCAGAGCCAGTAGCCAATCTTTACTATCCTAGAGCGAGAAGGAAAGCAACAAAATGACGCTGAAATGGCACACGGGGCCTCTAAAGTTATAATAGAGATGTTTCCGATCTTGTTATTCATACTCTGTCATAGGCAAACGGCTTAAAAACAGGCAAGGGAACATTCAGGCTTCTTGCAAACACAGGTGGGTCGAGCCTCCATCAACGATGGCTGCAGATGGGAAACCGGGGAGGAGGGCAGTGGCTGTTCAAGGCGCATGCGAGGCAGGGCACACGTCCACAGCCTGAGTTCACCTGTGTGGAGAACTTCCTGGACCTCCCTTCTGGCTGCAGACCCCAACTCCCAGTCCCTGACGCCTTCTCTGGGTGTATCGCCCTTCCAAACATACACAGCATTTACAGCCTGAACTCCCACTTGGCATAACCACAGATCAACGATGCTGTTTGTTATCTCCCTCTGAGGGAGGCGATAGAGCTTATTTAAAATGCAGCCTGGAGAGGAACTTCTCATGTTCAGATTCTAGCCCTGCCACTTGTTAAATGTGCGATGCTGACAAGCTCCCTAACTTTTTAAGCCTCTGTTTCCCTATTGGTAGAAGAAGGAAAATAATAGTTTCTAAATCCTAGGCTGACTGAGGATCATTGTAAAGTACTAAGTGAAGTGCCTGGGGTGTGGTAAGCACTGGGTAAATGTGAACTGCTTCTGCCAAATTAGATATACATCCCTCCCTCGTACTTCTGTCCTACACAGCCGCAGCCGCAGCAGCACAGAGTGGAGCAATTTGCATAAAGTAGGTGCTCAGAAAAGTTTAGAAAGACACACTAGCACATTTTTTCAGGCCTTTTTCTCAGAGTCACGATTTGCAAATAACTGTCAGAGATCCAAGGTCCAGTGGCATTACAATCACTTGGGAAGCTTTTTAAAAATACAGATTCCTACCTCCTCCCCGGGGACACTGTAATATTGAATGCCTGAGAGGAGGCATAGGAAAACCTCCTTTAAGTAAAACCAACCAACAACCAAGCAAACTCCCCACGTACCTGAACTCTGGGCCCAGCTGCTACTCTCTGCAGTCTATCCTTCCCGGTTTTGTATAACAAGATGCTGACTTGCAGCAGTATTCAGAGAAGTGGCCGCTGTAAGGGCTGGAAACAACGAAGGAGGTGGGATAATATGGAGTAGGGGATCTGGGGAAGGGGCGAGGGGCAGGAAGGAGAAACCTGCATCCCACCCCTGTCACATAAGCACTTCCAATGCCGGAGGCCACGCCTTGCCTGGACCCTGTGGTGGCATTCCTCCTGGTTAAAAGTGGTTCTGATGGCCACACTTGGTGAAGAGTAGAGGTAATGATACCATTCGATTTTAAAGAGCATAGCTTTGCCAGACGATAGCAGGGGCCCTGCCCCAGAAAAATTCTGACTGCATGCCAAACACAAAACAGAAATTCTGGGCGAAGTTCCCAAGTATAACTGGCTTCGACTCCCTTCTCCAACTCTGGCTCTGGCTTCTACTCTAAACCCATTCCCCGCAGGCAGAAGGATCTTTGAACTGGCAAAATGAAACCCAATACTGTCCCTTACCCTTCACCTAGGCATAAAAATTTCAAACAATGCTCATGCCCATGTCTGATAGAACCCTTCTCAATTCTCAACCCCTGACAAGCTTAAGTATTCTTTTGCAAGAGGGAACAACTAACAACAACAAAAAAAAAAAAGTAGAAAGCATATAAAAAAGATACAGTGGTTCAAAAGAAAGGGATCGGCATGAGAATTCAAAGCAAATGTCTGCCTATGAAATACTAAATTTACTGCAAGGAGTAAGTGCTGTAGAACTTCTATATGTGTTCACAAAAGGAGTCAAAAGGACCTGTTTCTATGAAATTACATCAGACATGGAGGTAAAAAGCACAAAAAACAAACAATAAAATTAATGGAGGCTGATAAGTTAGTCTTTTCAGAAATTCAAATTTGTCAAGTAGTAGACAAACCTTAGATTCTTCCCAAACTCAGGGAAAACATAAAAAGAGATTTAAATAGTTAAAGAAAGCAAAGAGACATGGAAGACAAATGGAGGGGAGTCAGTTAAGCTGCAAAAAAGCAAGTCTAAGAAGACTAAAATATGGAGACAGTACTGAAGCTTAAAGGAATTGAATGATTAAAGGAATCATAGAAAACATTTTACCTGAAAAAACTGATTTTGAAGATTGAAAAATTTTGCCAAAAAATGTAATAAGATACCATACCTAGACATATACCAAACCTAGACCTACACCAACAATTTTTTTCCATTTAAAATATCCCTCAAACATTCAGCCTGTGTACACACAGATACAAAGGAATATCTACCATATGTAAACACATATCCACATTCAAAGGAGCAAAAAGTAGATAGACATTTGCTTTCTCTGTAATACTAAGTGAAAAAAGACAGCAAAACAAAGACTACTAAATTTTGAGAGATGGTGACTTCAACTCAAGACAAGTTTTTGATCAAATCTAAATGAAACAAAAGGAAAGGACATAAATATGCAAAAGATCAGACAATATACCACTGTGTATGGTTAATGAAAAGCATTACTCAAAAACATATTCTAGCTGCCAATAGATGAATTAAAATAAGCCTATTTGACTCATAATTTTACTAGACAAAATCTATTAATAGTTAAGATATTTTGAGTTTTTCTGAATACTGAGTTCCCAAAATGTTGACCTCATTTCAGGACCCTCAAATATCTGTATTCTTATAATAAAGGTGACAAAAATATACTAATTAAAATAAGTGCTTAGTATTTGCTAGACACATTATATTCATTATCTCAAATCTTCACCAAAACCCTGAAATGGACTCTATTTTCTACCTTGCAGAGATTTTTAAAAAATCCATCGTTAGGGAGAATAAATAAATTTCTAAATGTACTCTGTTAGTAAATGAAAGGGCCAGTATTCAATTACAAGTGCTCTTGTTTCCAAAGGCCAAGTATTTTCTACTATCCAATTCTACCTGCTCCTGCACCTACAAGTCCGTAAGTTGGGAATGGGGATGCCTGTGATTCAGCTTCGGTTGGAGAGAGAATGCATGAGACTATGTGCTAACTCCTACAGTAGGAGTAAGTTAGGCTGTGTACCATGGGGTTGAATTAACCATATTTCTAGCTTCTGTAAACTTGATGCTTTAACATCTTTTCTAGGTCCATATGCTAGATAGGCCTTGTTCTGGACAATGCAGTATGCTCCTAAACCACTTTGCTCTAACCTCCTGCCTCTCTCCCCATTTCCCCTCCCTAGGAGTCTTCTTCCTGGGGACATGCTTTTCAGACACAAACCAATCAATTCAAAGTCAACACCCCCAACCATCTTCCTTGTCTGACTCTTACACTCTGGGCAACTGTATACTTGCCCAACTCACTCTAGAGGCAAATCTCAGGAAACTTAGAGACACCCCCTTTGCCCCAGACCTGCTGAAATTATTCAAACTAGCCAACCCAAAGCCTGTTTAGCCTGCCTCACCCATTCCTTTCCAAGGAAACCACAATAAAGGTTCTGGCCCACAGTCTTTCCCTCTCCTTCTGTCTTGTGAACAAGCCCAGTAATTTTCCCACGAGGCCAACGGTGATGATTAATTTTATGTATCAACTTCACTGAGTTACAGGGTGCTCAAGTATTTGGTCAAACATTATACTGGATGTGTCTGTGAGTGTGTTTTTGGATAAGATTACCATCAGTAGCCTGAGTAAAGCAGATGGCCCTCCCTAATATGGGTAAGTCTCAGCCAATTAGTTGAAGACCTATACTGAACAAAAAAGCTGATCCTCCATAAGTAAGTAATGAATAATAATTCCTCCTGCCTGCCGGATTGAGCTGGTACACTGTTCCTTTCCTGTCTTTGGACTTGAACTGCAACATTAATTGTTCTTGGATTTCAAGTCAGTTGGCTTTTGCTCTCCTGGGTCTCCAGCTTGCCAACTACAGATCTTGGGATTTCTCAGCCTCCATAACCATCTGCGCCAATTCTGTGTAATAAATCTCTTTATTATATAAAGATATAGATATATTATTAGTTGTTTCTCTATTTCTCTGGAGACCCCTGACTAAAACAAATCCCTATGGTGTGGCAAGCCACCTCCTCTTGGGACTCATGAGTAACAAACTATCTTTTCAGTGCCAGTCATTTTCTGATTGCTTTACAATACCTCAAATTTTCTAATACACTATATTTTAAAACAGGAGGTGAGGCAGCAGGGGCTACCATTTGGCTACATTAACCTTTCACAGTTAAATTTTTAAAGCTAGAAATAGTATATGATCTCCACCTGCTAGTTTTATCATGTCTAGGGCATTTAATCGGAAGAGAGGTGTCTTCTCTTTGCAGTTTCACATTCACAATTAGATCTATGGAGTGAATATTAATGAACCAAGTATTGTATACGGCCTCACTTCCCCATTTTACCTTGGCACATACCAGAGGCACTAAAGTTAAAAGGTACTAGATCATCAACAATTCTTCAAAACGACTGGGAAATCATTTCATCAGTGAACAGTTCTGCAACCAACTGTAAAGGGAAAATTCATATGACCAAAACCAGAAAAAATAAGTGTGACCCTCTACTGAATCAAATTGGTAGTCTCTGAAACCAGCATGAGAAAGGAAAGGTAAGGGAGCTGTGCCCAAGCTGCTTTCTTTCCACTCTCGTTGAGCCTTGAGTCTCACTGGCCTCAGCCTGACTGTTACAAAATGCCCAGGAATAGAAAGATGCTTTGCAAAACCAGGACTTGAAGCAATTGATCCCTTTAAGCCTCTGACAACCCCAGGAAAGATCATTCACTCAACTAAGTCAAACATTGATCCATGAGCTCTAAGAGCTGTTTTGTTGCAACTTTCACCACTTTCTTACTCTAAGAGTCTAGACATCTTTTTATCATATTTATAGTTGAGAGGTTCCTATAAATTTGAGGTATTCTTTAATAAAAAGAAAGTATTTGAATATCAATACTGTTGTATCAACCTAGTTCTAGTCAGCAAAACAGAAAAAAAAATCAGTTACTTTGATAGAAAGAATTTAACATAAGGAATTGGAGGCAGAAAAAAGTATAAAAGCAATTCTGAACTATCACACAGGTAATAATTGCTGGAGTGGGAACACCAGCTCCATTCTTCATTAGTTGTGAGATATTGGGCATGTTACTTAGCCTCCTAAAGTAGCCTGATTATATACACGGAACTAGCCAAACTGTGAGGTTTGAGGGCACAGTCCCTAAGACAGCTTGCCCTTCTGACACCAATTGAAAGTTTGGGGGTCAAAAACTACCCGCAGTTTTCTAATTCACTAGAAGGACTTATAGAACTCACTGAAAGCTATTATACTCACAGTTCTGGTTTATTGCAGGGAAAGGATACAGATCAGCAGCAGCCAGAGGAAAAGATGCACAGGGAAGAGTCTGGGAGAATTCCAAATGTGAAGCTGCTGTTGTTCTCAGGACACTTTACCCTCCCGATATTGATGCATGACAATATACATGGACCATTGCCAATCAAGAAAGTGTTCTTGAGCAATAGTATTCAGTTTTTATTGTTACTTCATTATGTAGGCATGACTGATTGATTGCCCACGTGGTTGAATTCAGTCTCTAGGTCAGCTGATACCCAGTTACCCAAAGTCTCCACCCTACATACATAGTTGGTCTTACTGGTGTGGACAGCCCTACTCTAAAACTCTCATGTGTGATCATCCCCATCTTAAGATCCAGTGTGGCCAGACTCTGGCCTAAGCAGAGATTCCTATCAGATATGACACAGATTCTAGAATTGAAGAGCAAAGGCCAGACCTCTCTTTAAATAAGGCCAAATTTTATACTATTCATAATACCTCATAGATAGAGTGATGATGTCTGCTGGTTTGCCCAGGATGGTCCCAGTTTACTCTTAATGTCCTGGAGTCACAGCCTTAAAAACAGAACATTCCTTTTCACCCTCAAAAGTGTCTTCAGTTTTGACAACAAACTATGAGGCCATTCTACTCAATGGCATAGGTAATATTAAAAATATTTATCAACTGGTACAGTACAAGCATTAACCAAACTGAATAGATACAGGCAGGAAACAAGACGCTGTAATAACAATTACATGCTGGCGAATATTGTAGCTTGCTCATCAGATTATTATGAGGATTAAATAAACATGTGCCTATAAAGCTTAAAAACAGTAACTAGTAAATCTCTTTTAGAGTGAATAATATTCAGTACCTACCAAGCATCCATTCCCCATCTCCATTTTCTTAACAGAGCTCTACTTTTATTTTGAATTCATGACCCTCCTACACTCAGGACTTTTGACCCTGCAGAAGTTGCCCCAATCTCCAACTCAATGGATAAATCCTAGTAAGTGTAGGCCTGTGCTTCTCAAATTGACTTTCCATTAAATCACCTGAGAGCACATAAAACATCCTGATATCCAGGCCCCATGCTCAGGGATTCTGACTTTCTCGACCTGGAAGGGATCCAAGGATTATTAGTACTTGAAAAAGCTTCCCTTGTGATGCTAATGAGCAGTGAGGGTTGAGAGCCAATAGTGGAGCCCAGAGCTATCCCACACCCTTTGCTGGTGATGGTCTGGGGGTGGGCATGTGACACAACTGCAGGCCAATGAGACAGATGTGAGAGTTCGTCTTCCTGCTTCTAGAAGAGTGTCCTGCAATGTCTCTTGTCTCCCTGTAGTTAAGAATTGGGAGTTTGGGATTTGCAGATACACACTATTACTATCTATAAGATAGATAAATAGCAAGGTCCTTCTGTATAGCACAGGGAACTATATTCAATCCCTTGTAATAGCTTATAATGAAAAAAATATGAAAAGGAATATATATATATATGACTGAATCACTATGCTGTACCCCTGAAACTAACACAACATTGTAAACTGACTATACCTTAATTTAAAAAATAAATAAGTAAAATAAAATAAAATAAAAAATGAATTAGCAGTGTCATGGCCTAACTCCTGATAGTTATCGTAAGACCACAAAAGAAAGAAAATACCCTTAGGATGAAAGGTCCCATAACAATATGGAAACATTACTAATGGTTTGGACATTAGAGCAGAAGGAAGCTGGGCCCATGATGACATGGTGGAGCCACTGTATCAGCTAACTCAGAAGCCCCTCCTCCTTCCTTTGACTCACAGTTACATGAGCCAAAATATTTCCTTACTGAGTCTGATATTCTGAAGCAGCTCCCAATTTCTCATTGTCTTCTGTTTGAATTTATGTGTGAGCAACTATCCTCTAATTAATCCAGTAACCATAAAGACAGATTAATATGATGTCTATAGAACATATTTTATTCTATTTGATAATAACCCGTGCTTTCAATTTGGCCCAGATTTTATCCCACAGTGTAGAGTATACTATTCAGAATCCCTAATGTACTTCCAGGGCATAGTAAGAATTGAGACCAGAAATAATTAGACCATAAATACCAAGCAATATGGGAAATTACTAATATTTTTGTGTTCACTTGACAAATGAGGAGATTGAGGCTTTAGAGCAGGGAGTACCCAAGGTCCCATAGCTACAGATTCACAAAACTTGGATTATGCCTGAAGTCTACTGATGCGACCTCTTGGTATGTCTCCACTCTCTCTACAGAATTCCCTTTTCACAATGTGTGTATAACTTGCTTTAGATGTTTGGTAACTCTGTGGTGGTTAAGAATATAGATTCTGGGGGCTTAACTATCTACATAAATCCTGGTTTCACCACTTGCTAGCTGTGCATCCTGGAGATGATCACTTAACCTCTCTATTTCAATGCCCTCATTTGTAAAATGGTAATAATACATGTTCCACAGGTGTGCCGAGGGTCAAATGAGCTTATATGAGTCAAGGACCTAGAACAGTGCTAGTCATACATGTATTAGCTATGTTATCAAATCAGTGTATTTTCCCTACTCTAACACTTCTCCCCAAATTCTTCTACCCTAGTGTCCTGGGAATGGGACAAAGTATATTGTGAGACTGCAAAGTATCATAATTACATTGGATTAAGGAATAACAAAACATAATTCTAGAGTATACACGAATGGTGTCTGAGTAAGGCAGGGTGGAGTAGGGAAAGACAGAGGGGAAGGGACAGAGGATACCAAAACTAAAAGTGGAAAAGGAAACATTGCACATTTCAATTACTTCTCAATAAAACTTCAGGGAGAAAGAAAAGAAACATCACACATTTAAGCAATTTGTCCAGAACCTCAGAGACCGTCCCTAGTCACGGAAGCAAATATCTATGAGTGAATGAACAAATGCCACAGGCAGGTCCCTGCAAATTGGGAGAACTTTCACAAATCCTTGTGGAAGGGCTGCTCTTGCTCCTTGGAGTCTCACTGAAGGCCCATGTAACCATTTTTCTAATGCTCCCCGAGTCCTCTCTGGGCCTTCACTGTAAATGCCTGGCTCAAGTGCTCATCTTCGCTCTGAAGCCTTCATGATTCACTTCTCTTCTCATTGCTTTTAGAGCCTCGTCCAAGTCAGCCTGGAATGGACAGGGCTTTCTTGCTTATCATCTTAAAACATCATTATGTATCAGCAGGCAGGCTTCCCTTTTGCTGGGCTGCGCTGATCTGACCTAGGTGCAAAATTAAAATGGGCTCCCTGCACCTCACTCCTTTGTTCACGGGAGAGCAATGAAGTCTGCCAAGTATGCTCCTTGTATTTAAAATGGTTTCCTAACTAGTCCTTCCTCTCAGCTTTGCCCACAGAGATTTGAAGACAGACCTGATCTCCCTTAAGAAACTCTTCTTACTTTGGGAAAGCCACAGACCCTCAGACTTCCCATCTCTAAAATGGGGATAACTACACCTATACCTCAGGGTAATTGTGAGGATTAAATGAGATAATATTTATAGCATAATTGGGGGGATTTGATGGTGTTTAATACATACTAACATTATCCAAATGTATAAAATGAAAACATTTTAGCCAATGTGGATATCAGTTATGCTGACATGGAGAGAATCTTCTCCGACTGGCAACTCCCACTGACTTGCACCATCCCCACCAATTGGTCATAGCAGGGATGCATTCCTGGCTGCAGCTGGGCAAATCATATTCTCTTTCCCAGGAACCGGGAAGCAGAATCAATTCATTTAGTTATAGGAAGCTGAGCTGAAAGGTCACAAAAATATGGGCACTGAGGTCACTATCATGGACAAATGAGTGACCAGAAAAGGCAGCAGACAGAAAAGGAGGTGATCAAAACAGAAAAAGAGACAGAAGCAGAAGTGAACAATTAAACGTAGAGAAGAGAGAGAAATCATGGAGCCTACCTCTATGACCTGAATCTGTATAATACATGTACTTACATTTTAAGCTTTTTAAAGAGCATTTCTATTGCAATCATACAACCTCCAAGACAGACATTTCCATACCAGACAGACTGGTATCACTTTGCCACGACAGACATATCAGTGTTGCCCTAGGGGCTGTGAGAGAAAAAATCAAATTGGGTGGTGAGAGAAAATGGGCTGTTTTGGGATTGCACCCAAAAAGCAAAAATAGGAACCGCAGTGAAGACCCACAGGCATTGCAGTCTTAATGCATCACACTCCCCTTCACAGTCATCACTCTCCAAAGAGCAGGCCTTGGGCTAGAAACCTCAGCTTCTCATGCAGAGGCAGACTAGTCTTGAGGGCTTTGAAGGGGACTACATCAATCAAGCCATTCTCTGGTAAATATGAGTAACGTTAAGATATTGGTGAAGCTGGTGGCCTGTTATTACCATCAGTAGTAATATATGCTTCTACAGAAGTCCTCAGATTAGGGGAATTTCATAAAAACAGCACCATATATTATATATTACATACATATGTTACAATGAGGAAGTAAATGGGGTGCGGAAGCAATTTTTAGAAAGTAGAATGGCAGAGAGATTAAATATTTTCCTTACAGGATGCCAAAAGGAACAAAATTGATCAGAAATGGGTGAAAGCGAGGTGGGAGGCAGTGAAGTTAGGGTCCCATGCATTCCAGGCTCTGCCACTTACTAGCTTGGTGACCGTAAGCAAGTGACTTTATTACTCTGGGCCTTGCTTTTCTCATGTGTAAAA
Source organism: Camelus dromedarius (assembly GCF_036321535.1). Lineage (NCBI taxonomy): Eukaryota > Metazoa > Chordata > Mammalia > Artiodactyla > Camelidae > Camelus > Camelus dromedarius. Next base: position 43,797,413 of record NC_087445.1, on the reverse strand, counting down.
TGAGGATATTAATAATAAAATACTTACCTCACAGGGTTGTTTTAGCCATTAGTTGAGAATTATATAGCAGCTGGCACCTAGTGTGGCCTCAATACCCTCAGTACCCTTAGCTATGATTACTGTCTTTAGTTGGAGGTTCCTGGAAAGTGACAGTGAGACTAGGATTTGCGTGCAAGTGGGTCATTTGGGAAGTGAAGCACAAGAAGCGCTGGGTGGCACAAGTGGGACAGAAAAAGTAAGGAAGCTAATACAGGGGGCATTAATGAGCAGTTACCACTGTGGGCAATGGTGATTCAACCGTAATAACAGGTCAATGGCTTCTCCATCATGGCACTTTCAGAAATGAGAAAGAGAAGAAAGGCACTTAGGGGACACTGGAGCCCTCTTGTTATCCCAGAAACATCACTACAGGGTGTAGTCCAACCTGCCTGTGATTAGCTCTGGCCAGTGTTTGTGTCAGGAGAACTGGAATATCATAAACTATAGCTTTAGGGCTTGAAAGTATGACAAATAAAAATTCCAAGCAACCCAGTTGTTTCAACGTAGCATGTCCATCCAATGGGAAAGAAATTACTGATTGAATTCCCAAAGGGAAATGAACATCCCTTAACTTTCCAAACACATTCAAGCAATGCCTTGTCAGTGTAACTTGAGGTTTCCCCATGGCTTTTATCCAGGCTTTGAGGACAATGGAGTCACCCTAATATTTAATGACCTATATTTCACTGGACTTTCATCTCTCTTTTCAAAGTTCTGTTCTATTTTTCATCCCATTATTTCTGGGTGGGAGGTCTCATATTTGCTTCTGAATCTGTTTGTTGACAACTCAAAGCTGTTGCAGAGCACTTCTCTTCTGACACCATGACTCTTCTCCACTGTAACAATGTTGATGTCCCTCCCAAAGTAACTGTCTCTAGATGTTCCCAAATGTCCTTTACTCCAGGCTCCACTGCAGCACTACAGTCCCTACATACTCTAGGCCACAGATATCTGTTGTGCTGTGGCAACTCTATGGTGAATGCCCCCCTCCCTGCTCTGTATCTCTCTCGATTGCCTAACTCAGAAAAGCTTGGGTCCCTAGGTCCCACCAAGTACCTCTTTCTCAGTGGCTCCTTCAGTTTCCAACCACAAATACTTTACCCACAAGACTCAGGCACAAGCCAGACAGACACCTAACAGGCTGCTATCGTTCTATTGCATGGCTTATAGTAAAGTGCTACCTTTGAGTAGAAGGTCTAATAGATTCATAATTGTAAAACCAGTAAGATACATAAGAGCAGGAAGGCTATCATTACCTGAAAATCCCACTAAATATATTCACATATAGAGTAGAAATCAGTATGATTTTTACTTCCTTTGCAAAGGAAGTACAGGTGCTTTTACTGAGCATCTATTCTAGACATGTCACGAATCATGATAGGCAGTTTTACAGAAATTATCTCTTCCATTTGCCTATAAAATAAAGTTTCTGCATCATGTATGCCTAGTTTAATGGAGGATTCAATTCATCAAACTCAGATTAGATGTCTCTATTTTGAATTTCAGGCTCTTACTGGCCTTGGTCCTGTTCTCTGTTGTCCAGAACACAACAGCAGGTTCCTAGAAGGAAAAATGGACTATTTAAGAATCTCCTAATGGAAGCAGAGGACCACAGTTTGATACATTCTCAGAGAGAAGCTCAGAGTCGGATACCTGTGGTTACAATCTGTGTCTCTGCTGATGCTTCATCTTAGGACCTGGGAATTTTTGGTCAGCCATCCACCGAAACAAGAATGAAATAATACTAAAAACACTACTGTGAAGAAGTACCTGAGATAAGTAAGAAAGGTCCACCTAATTTGCAACTGGCTTGCTTTTGATGAGCTCCTTTGCATATTTCAACTACTGGTTTCCAGTGAACTATGGTTAAAAGCGCAATGTTTATCCATCTGTGGTTCTCTGCTTCTTCCTAGGCACCTGGGACTCCATGTTCCAGGCCTCTTGCAGCAGATGGAGTCACATGACTTGTTGGTGAATGAAAATGACTTTTGCCACTTTTGGTCAAGGCATTTAAGACCAGGTGTGAGTGCCCTGTGCTTTCTTTTTCCCTCTCTCAGGAGATCCCGGAAACCATATTCTTGTGATGGCAGCAACACAAGATGGTGAATCTCCTTCAACCTGGATCTGAGTAAGAGTTTGAAGTAAGGTCTTCCACTGTAGACATATGTAGGATATCCGTATTGAGTGAATGAAAATAAATCTATTTTGAATGTATTTAATTTAAATATTTAAATAACATATTATTATTTAATTAATTAGCCACTAAGATGTATGGACTAATTCATTACTAAAGCATAACCTAACTTGTCCTAATATCTACTCCAAGATGCTCTTTCCCGATAACAATTTCTACTAACTAGTGAATAATGCTTAGTGAGATTCCAAGTAATGATTTGGAAGGACACTACACTTTTCTCTCAGGTATACAAAAGCACTTCCTATAGACTGACTCTTTTATGCATATAACTTTTCTGTGATGAAAACTGGAATGATCATTTCCACATGAAAACTAAGGTAAAAAGAAGTGAATTGATTAGCCATGGATAACCACAATTCACTGGAGAGCTAAAAAGAAAAATCCATATGGACTTATTCCCAGCAACAGGCCTTTTTCATTCACAAAACAATCTCTTGGGCTTTTTCTGGGCTAGCATCCATTTATTGCCTCTTATAAAGCCCCTTACCAGAATACCACAGTGCTAAAAGAATGGGGGAAAAAGTATAATAGCTTTTTGGATATAAAACCTGAAGTAATTGTATTGCATGGCATGTCTGTGGCCTTAATGTAAATTATTTTTTTCTTTTGATTCCTTCCCATTCTGCTAATAGCATGCCCTCCAGAGTAATCAAGTTACCCAGCCAACTAAGCTCTTGCATTACTAAAAAGTATTACTCGAGAACAGCATGCAACCGCTAAAGCTTTTTCCCCCATCCTGTGAAAAATGTAGCACTGGCTAAAAAGGAAAGCCATTCTTGGAACCAGTTTGGAGTTTGTTGAGTTTTTTCCTTCCCCTCAGCTCATACTAACAATTTAAAGGCTGAATAAGAGTCAAGAATTATATTCAATTCATTGTCAACACTAACTATTCAACTTCTTGTGACCCTTCAGAATATATATATATATATATGAATAACAAATATATATATATTCAGATACAAATTCACACATATATATATATATCTTTATATTTCCCAATAGAAGCCATCAAATTTTTAAAGCTCAAATAAAAGGAAATAATAAATAACAGGAGGGTTAAATAAAATAAGCTTATTTTTAATAATCATCCTATTTCATCCATGAGCTTTTTTGACCCATCTTATATGGAATAGATTTACCCAAACAATAAGAAAGAGGACTGGCATTTTAAGAAATCATTCATTATTATTTCCTCTTAGTATCTGCCCACTCTAACCAATCCAACTCAAGAAAGAGAGGAGGCAGGGGGAAAGCCCCCATGAAACCTGCGAGAGAATTTCTATACCTGATCAGTCTAAGTACGAAGCATACAGCTGGACCCTCAATAAAATCGGCCATTTGATGCCATGACTGCTGTTTGCTGCAATTGGCATGGACTTTCTCATCTCACAGATGATTTCTGTTCCCTTCTGCCTGTCTCACTTTTACATCTTCCCATCTCCTGACTTGGGCTTCATCTCCTATTTCTGAACTCAGGCTTGTTTTTGAACTTGATTTGGTATCTGTTTGTTTCTTTTGCTTTCAGTTTTTGTTTGTTTGTTTGTTTGCTTGCTTGCTTCAGCTCTGATTGATTTGTCTTCCTTCCCAAGCTCTGCTCCATTTCTAAGTTTCCTTGACAACTGACTTTTGCTGACGTCCAGCAAGGTAGGCTTTGGTTGGAGATTAAAGATGGGATCTTGGAGAAGCCAGGTGGTCTCAAACACTCTTTCTGTCTCTCTCTGTCTCTGTCTCTCTCTCCCCAACTTTGGACAGTCTCTGGAAGGGACTGCATCTCTTTGATGAGTTCTAAATACTGCTGAGAAGCTCCAGTTCTTACAGTCCCGTAATATTTTCTGGAACTTTTATTGTTTTACCTTTCCTATTTAGACCTATCATTGGATAGGTCTAGAACTTTTTTTCTTTTTTTCCTCTGGAGTATAGGGTCAGGGTAAGATTCTTTTTCCAAATATATATATCTGATTGACTCAGCACTTTTTATTTAAAGGACAATTGTTACCCCCACAGTACTGCAATCTAATTATCATAAATCCAGTGACCTTACTATATAGGTGGGTCACTTTTTGGACTCCATTCTGTTTCATTAATCAGTCTTATCTTTATATCAATATCACACTAGCTTAGTTATAATAGCTTTATGATAAATCTTGATATCTGGTAGTGTAGTCCTACAACTTTGTTCTTCTTCAAGATCATCTGCTCTTCTTAACCCTCTGCATTTTCATACACATTTTAGAATCGGTATGTCATTTTCTGTGATAGACAGATAGGTGGCGAAGATAGATAATACGTAGTAGATAAACAAGCAACCCTGGAATTGCATTGAATCTATAAATCCATATGGGAAGGACTAATGTCTTTTTGATATTGAAACTTCTAATATGTGAATATAGTTTATCCTATTATTATTTTGGTCTTCTTCAATGTCTTTTCAATAAAGTTAGTTTTTAGTGTAGAGGATTCTTCTTCTTCCAGTAGATGTATTCTAGCTATCTGATGTTTTTTGATACAACTATAAATAATATAGTTTTTAAATTTCCTAATTGTTTTGCTAATATATAGAAAAACAGCTAATATCTATGCATTGATATTGTCCCAAAGTTTTGCTAAATTCACTTTTTAACTTTTTGTAAATTCTTTTGAATTTTCTCCATGTTGGCATTCATGTCATTGGTGAACAATGAAATTTTTGTTTCATCATTTTCAATCCTTCTATATATTTTATTTCTTTTCCTTGTTTACTTTCAGGAGCTAAGACCCAATGTTGCTCCTGATATAAGAGAGAAAGCTTTCAACATCTCACCTTATCTATAATGTGGCTCTAGGTATTTTGTAGAATACCTGCTTGGTTCTTTCAGGCTGATATTATAAAATATCACAGACCAGGTAACTTATAAACAACAGAAAATTATTTCTCACAGTTCTGGGGGCTGAAAGTCCAAGTTCAGGGTGCCAGCACAGTCAGGTTCTGGTGAAGGCCCTCTTATGAGTTACAGACCGCCAACTTCTTGCTGTATCTTCACATAATGGAAGGGGCAAGGGAACTTTCTTGAGGCTCTTTTATGAAGGCATTAATCACTTCTGAAAGGTCTCATTTCCTAACATCATCTCATTGGGCATTAAGATTTCAACATATGAATTTGGGGGACACACAATCAATCTATAGCAATATTCTTCACCAGACTGAGAATGTTTTCCTTTATTACTAGTTTATTAGATGCTATCAAAGTTTTCTACCATGAACCATTTTTAAATTTTACCAAATACTTTCTCTGCCTCTGCTGAGGTAACTATGATCTTTTTCTTTATTTGGTTAATTGATTTATTTCAGCTGCTTCCAAATGTTAAATTAATCTTATATTTTTGGAATAAACAACTTAGTTGTGATGTGTTAGCCTTTCCACGTCACTGAACTTACAAAATATTTTTGCATCTATGTTCAAGACATTGATTTATAATTTTATATGTTTTGTTTTCTTTGTCCAGTTAGGTATTGATATTGTATGTTGGACACATGAAAAGTATGGTGAAGTGTTTCCCCTTTTTCAATTTTTAGAAAAGTTCATCTAAAATTGTTATTATTTCTTTCTTAAATATTTGGAAGAATTTGGAGGTGAAGCCATCTAGACCTGGAGATTTATTTGTGAAAGTATTTAATTGTGGATTCAATTTTATTAATTGATATAAATCTTTTCTTGAATCAGTTTTGGGAAGTTGTAGTTTTTTGCAAAATTATCTTTTTAACTTGAATTTTTATATATATTGGAATAACCCTGTTCATCATACACTGTTAGGAGTTTTAATGACTTTATGATCTGTAGTGATATTCCCCCATTTTACCCCCAATATTGGTAATTTGTGTTTCTCTTTTTTATCTGTCTTGCCACAGGATTATGATTTTTTTTTCTTTAAAGAACCAAATTTGATTTTATTGGGTTTTTTATTATACATATGTTGTTTATTTTTTATCTTTTTATTTCCTCCTTTTTACTATTTTTGGTTTTAATTTGCTGTTCGTATTCTAACACTTTCATATAGATACTCAGATTGACTTTCTACCCTCTCTTTGTCTAATATACACACTAAAATCTGTAATTTCCTTTCTAAGCATGGCTTTAGCTATATCCCTTAAGTTTCAGTATGTGATGCTTTTATTAAAAAACAGTTCAAAATATTTTCTAATTTTACTGTGATAATTTTTTTAACCTTTGAGTTACTTCAAAAGAGAATGGATTAATTCCAAATATTTGGGGATTTTCAAGATATCTTTTTATTATTAATTTTTATCTTAATTCTATTGTGATCAGAGAACATACTCATAATTTCAGTCCTTTGATATTTTTTGAGACTTGCTTTATGCCTAGGATATAGTCCATTCTGGATAATGTTCTATGTGCACCTCAAAAAATAAAATGTACATTCTGACCAGCAATGGCTATATTAGCTAATTAGGTCAAATTAGAAAATCATGTTCATATCATCTCTACAATTGCTGAATTTTTGTGTCTATATTGCCTCAGAATCTTTTAATATCATGGCAGACATATATTTTCATTAGTTCTGTCACTTTTGCTTTGTACATTTCCAGGCGTTATTTGATGCATATAAAATTAGAATTATTATAACTTCCTGGTGGGTTGACTTTTTTATCACTATGAAATGTCCTTCTTTTTCCCTAGTAATACTTATTCTTTAAAAGAAGCTTTCCCTATTACTAGATGTAGTAATATTACCAGAGGTACAGCCCATCAGCTTTCCTTGGTTAGTGTTTGCACAATATGTTGCTTATGTACTTTACTTTCATCCTTTCTGTGTCATATTTTAAAGTCATATATTTTGTAAACATATTTTAATTTATTTTTGATTCAGTCTGATAATTGCAGTATTTGCTTCATTTCCATTAAAAGTAATTATTAAAATATTTCTGCTTAAATTTTATTTGTTTTTCATTTGTCCAATCTATTCTTTATTTTATTTTATATTCTTGCTTTCTTTTGGATTTATCAAGTAGCTTTTATTATTCAATTTTTCCCCTTGTTAGCTTTCGGTGATGCCTCTTCTTATGACTCTTTTAATGATTACCCTAGTTCTCTCTCCTGCTTTATCTAATCTCTCGTCAAATCAGTTTATTGAGTTTCTAATTTCATGCATAAATTTTTCGGTCATAGAATTCCCTCTGCATTATTTTTCAGAGGTTCTAATTCCCTGTCAAAACACATCCATCTACTTCTTTCTAAAGATATTAATATCAGTACCTGGATCACCTGTAGGTCTGTATCTTTTGTTTTTCCTCTTGGTTTTCAGTAAGTTAGTCCTTTTAATATATCAGGTTATTTTTCTTGACTGCCAGACATAATGTATAAAAAAAGGAAAAAGTTTTAAATGATGCTGTTTTCAGAGATAATTTGCTTCTTTTTAGGCAGGCAATTGGAGGACTGGTTGATCATATTTATCCATTCAGATATCGAGGTGATCTGAGGCTTGGGGTCTGTTTTTGGACGATCTAGTCTATTTTGAATTTATCCTTATTCCCAGAGGTTAGCCCTTCTGGAGAGTCAGTTTAAAGCTTAGGGCATTTATCAGGGTTCCTCATTTTGAAGAGCTATGAACTCTGGTTCTTGTGTGGAGCACTATGAGGCTATCAAAACTCTATGCTTCTTCTTGAGTTTATTCATCACTCCAGAAAGAATTCACATTTGTTTGTATTCTGGTGATGGGCCTGGCAGCACTAACAACTTGGAATTTCTCTAACTGATGAGTATTTCTGGCCATATCAGTGATTGTGCTTGCTTGCTTGCTTGCTTGCTTGCTTGCCTGCTTTCTTTCTTTATTTCTTTGGATTGGTGATTTCTTTTTTCAAACCTTCTGGGAAGACTTTAGTTTACTTTTTTCTTTTTCTTGCCAAAGACAAACCAGGCAAGTCTTCTTATTAACGACAGTTATTTTTTTTAAGGTAAAAAATTAAAGTGTTGACTTCAGCTTTACATGGAGAATATTCATCTGCCATCCCATTCTCTTTGGGTACAAGCATTTTCTCCTATTTCCCCACGTATGGACCTTTAAAATCTAGGGACTAGCTTACAGAGTTCAGCAGATGCTCTCAAGGCAAAAAACCATCTCCAGTTCTCCCTTATCTCCATTCCTTCTCATTGACTCTGAATTCCAGTTATTTCTTATACTTTAACTCCAGCTCAGTTGCACATCTTTTTTAAGAAGAATTTTTTAAAGCATCGGACCTAGCATGTTTATCATTCTCTACTGTGGAATGGACTAATACACACCAACTATTAATACTGGCTATGGAAAAGGGAAGAGAAGGAGAATGGAGAGAAAAATCACTGAGTATTTATGTTGCTTTGTATATTTTATATAAATTTTATAAACTTGGGAAAGTTGATGAGACTTTTGCAAGATAACTGTAATACAGAGAAAACGTTTTAAAAAACATTTGGTCAACCTATTAATTTCTCTAGGTACTTACATCCTTGAAGTGAGCTGAACTACCAGAAAGTTACATATTTGGCACACATTACAGTCATTCCTAAGAGAGTAATGTTTACCTTAATTTTTTAATCAAATGTCACCTATACTGTCGTTATATGAAATACAGCGTTTTATAAGTTACAAAAATGTGATTGAGGTCAGTGTTTATCGTATCACTCACTGCCCTCAAGGAATTTTATACTGGCTCAGAGCCAAATTCACAAGCCAGCTACGGCAACAAGGTTTGAGCCATATGATGTGTATAATTATGCTCTCTTTTTATCTGATCCTATTTTACTTCTTTTTTTTTTATCAATTTCATTTTGGTTTGCTACGTTATAAACTGCCTCAAATCCTCAAAGGAAAATAAAAGCAAATAGATTATTTTTAAAATGTGCATTGGATAGAGGAGAATTCTGGATTTCAAAGTTAAATTTTTCTAAAATATTATCAAGCTGAGAAATAATGATTGAAACACTTGTCTTCTGGGTCTTTGTGGGTCATTGATAGTGACCAGAAAATGCAAGGAAAAGGTGTTGATAGGGTTTCTAATAAAAGATATAATCTGTATAGGTAAGTGAAGAAACAATATGATTAAATCTATAGTAATTAAATTTGGACTTGGAAACAAAATTATAATTAATATTCTCTTTTATAATAAGCAAAAACAGCCTCAGAAACAAATGTAAATCACCTGTACCATTGCATTTGTCTGACTATACCATTCAATTTTATATTAAGGCTTTTATTTATGAAATAAAAGATTAAAAGGAAATAATAAAAATATAAATTTGCATAGACTAGAATAAACATTGAATTCTTTGAAATTTTTCCTTTCTCTTAATAACTGTTGGAGTCAAACCTCAAGGAAAGTCAAAATCACAAGAACTTCGAGGTATTATTCTCTCTTTTATGATAATTAATTTTATATTTCATATAAGCAACCCGGAAGCAAAAATTTATACATTAAATAATGTGAATCTTGATTACAACTCCTGGATTTGAAAAGCAGCTTTATCACTCACTACATAGGTCATTTTTTGCTTTTTATTTAATCCTCCTGTGCCTGTGTTTTCTCAACTATAAAATGGAGATACTAATACTGTTATCATCATAGGATTTCTGCAAGAAGTAAAAATATTTGTATGCATTCAGCAAAATTCCCAACACTTATTAAGCCCCAAATATTAGCTATTATGATTATTAAAGAAAAATTTTCTGTTAAAAGTATATAAACCACTAAATATCACATCAGTAATCTTTGAAAGATTTTCCTCCTCTTAAATTAATCTCTAATCTTAAGCATAATGACAAATTTTGATTGACATAATTAGGAGTGAAGTATTCAATTCCAACATCCTTATATGGTGGTAAAAAAGTCAGTATGTACTCATGGAAATAGCTTAAAAAAGAAAATCTGTAGACTCAACGTCCAATTCTGAATTAGATGTAAATGCGGGCAGGTCATGTAACTCGACTGTGCTTGGATTTTGCATCTGCATAGTAGAAGGTATCCATGCCTACTTCTTTCTCACAGGATTACCGTAAAAGAAAACACACACACACACAAATACCTTCTGAAAAGACTGTTCTTACGCAAATGTAAGGGAATGGAAGTAACATTTACTGTCAATTCTGCTAGATGTTTCATCTACATCATCTTATTTAATCTGTACTACAAATCTATTAGGTAAATACTATTATCCCCAAATTGCAGACAAGAAAACAGAGGCTCAGAAGTTTTAGGCAGTTTGTCCAAACTTACAAAATTATTAATCAGTAATCAACAGTGCAGGATTTCAAACTACATCCATCCCAAATGACTAACCCATTCATCATACCTGGTGAAGTTCACAGATGAAAGGTGCTCAATATATATTCTGGGCTTTATTTATTACTTAATAGGGAAACCACTGCTTTAAGCTGATTAATCAATTATTTTTGAGTTTCTACTCTATAATTTACAAATCTTCTTGAAACTTAAATCCTTTAGCGGCAGGAGACTAAGATTTTAGTGAGGAAAGACTTCAGTTAATGTAATAGTTTTCGATTGATGCCATAACTGCAATTTAAGGGAAATGGAAACAAGCTTGTTGCTAACAAGGGTAGAGACTGAGTTATTTCTCTGACTATCCCTAATGCAAACCTATTTCTAACACTGAAATTTAGGAAGCCAAGTGAGGGTTTTTAACATCGGAACACCACCATGGTTTCATGTTTAGAAGCTGGCTTGTGAGAACCAACAGAAAACATCATGTCAAAATAACCATTCCAAGTCTGAGAAGACTCCCTCATCCACATACCTCCACTGCTTTTTTCAAAGGGCAGTGACAATAAAAACTGAATGGAAAAACATAAAAGGGAGTGTCATCATTGACAAGTGGTAGAAATACTGGTCGTGAGCGGGAGAGACGACAGCCTTGGAACCCCTTCAGAAGCGAACCCAGGTGAGAAGAGCGACTCGTACCAGCAGTAGAGCCTGCCGAGTCCCCTTCTCTTCAGGCCTCTGTGGGAGCTCTTTGCTAAATCTTTCAAAAACATCAAGCCGGTATTTTTATTCTTCTTACACAAGAGTTTGAAATCAATTTATTTTCAGGCAACAGCAGTAGTCTTTATCCCCTATTTCCCTGGGGAAAAAAAATAGTTTATACCTAAAGATGTAGATAGCTTCTATTTTTAATGGGGAAGTTTGATAAGCACAACTATGTATGTACATGGAGGAAGGAGGGTGATGAATTTTGAGGCAGACCAGCCCCATCAGGAGCAGCATCGCTTCTAATCCTGCCCAAGCAGACAACGTGATTGTATATCCTCATTAATGCTATAATTGATATCTGGAATCTGTTCCAAAATGCCGATTTACATTGTAACAGAGGATTATAGTTGAATATGGAGTTTTTTATCGTCTGCAGATGCTTGAGAAATTCAAATATAAAAACTGTCAGTTAAACATCTCATGAAAAGCGGTACCTTATACTAATCCAAAGGAACATGAGCAAGTGCTCGAGGGGAGGAAAATCCACAATATGTTTCGGTAGTGAACCACTTACAGAAACATTAACATTCCTGGACAGGGTTGCTCGCTGAGTTTCTAAACTAACTTAGGAGCTATCAGGATTCAGTTCTTAACAGACTTCAACACAGTGGGGGGAAAATTGTCAGTCACCAGCCTCTAGTATTTATGAATTATTAATGTTGGCTTTCTGGGTATTTTTTTCAAGTTTTGCTTTTGTGTGCGTGTTCAGCTGAGTAATTCAATAGACTGATGGAGACATGAATAGATATGCTAACTAGCACCAGGGTTAACCTTTAAAGTTCATTAAAGCTGTCAGCTTTCAATGAAATATTTTCACGTTCCCTTTTTTCCTGTGAACTGGAATATAAACATTATTTGTACACTGGGATCAGAGGTGCTTGGAAGAAAAGGAGACTCCACCCTGGCATCAATTTTTTTTTAAATCAAGACAACACTAATGGATTCATCAAAAAAGGCATCTTTTTAAAATTTCTCATTTACAAACCATGCCATCAAAATATATTCATGGCCTACCTTTATTACAATATTTTTCCACCAAAAAGAAAGTGATGATATGTCCCTATTGCTACAAAAGCATTCAGAAAAAAAGGCTGAGATCTGGAGAGGAAAAGGATAGGATTTGGGAGAGGAAAATGGAGATTAGGGTGGAGTGCCACATCAGTGTGTGGGTTGCAAAAGGAACAAAAACCACATCTTACATTCATGATAAAGATGGAATTTAAGGCTAGAAGCAACCTCTTGTCAAAACAGGGATTCATTTTGGAAAAACAGAGAAGTGAGGGGGCTCATAATTAAATGAACTATAGTTTTCAAAATCTTCCAAGATTTTATAGTCATGTATGCTTGCTAAACAAGCTTCAACAATAAAGCCCCAGGAATGAAATCCACCTGCTCTGAAATTTTTCCTGTTGCTCTTTAACTATAAAGTGCTCTACTTTTTCATGCTACGGTTTGGCTACCATATGGAATCGTCTGTCAGCTAATATCACATGCTAGGGCTCTCCCACTGTCCAATGACTGTGCATTTATAAGTCCTTCTTTTATCTCAATCCTGATCAAAACAAAAAGTGAGGAAATGTGAAATAAAATAAGAAAGATACTTCTTTTCAAAGTCTCTAACTGGCCACCAGTTTGTGAAGATTCCATTATTAAGGATACAAAATAAGAAAGCTGTCCATTCTTGATGTGTAACAATAAATGGTATAATCAATTTAAAACCTCAACCTTCTACAGGAGTCTCTATTCTTCTTCAGTTTTTTCCCCACAATATTCCTCTGAGATCAGCAAGAAAGATATGACCATGGTTTTATCAAACTTTGTAAAAGTGAAGAAAAAACCCTAAAGCAAAGAAAATGTGGATTACTTGGATTACTAATACTCTTAGAAATACTTGAACTCAACTCTTGAATCCTTTACCAGATCAAGGACAACAAGCTCATGGCACAATCCACATCTAATTTTCAAAGTAATTTCTGCCTATTAACAGGTGCCACAAGTTAGAGTCCCAGATACCAACTATTTTTTCTATGCATCTATGCCCTTAGGACCAAAGAAATCAGTTTTGAGCACTTGGAGTTTATTGTTTATTTTTCTTCTCTCCTTCAAGGCCATTTTTCCTTTATTTTTTGATATCTATCTTTTATTATCATTTATAATATAGCAGTATATATTGGAAACAGTTTTTAAATTATTGATGTACCTTATTTGTTTTGCATTTCCAAGTAAATGTCCTAGGGCATCCATCTACTTGGGGAAATGTGTTGAGGAGAGAAAAACAAAAACAAAGACTGATGTAATATTCAGCATCTGACATACAAAATAGGATTTAGCAGAAAGTCAGTAAGCTCAGAGCCATGCATTTTTTAAAAAGAAAGGATTTCTCAAATGCTCTCATTTCCTCCTTTAGTATATCAACCAATCCTGGAGGACCCATGCCTACTGAGTTCTTCTTAGTGTTGAGAAAATTCCATTTCCACCTGCGAATGCAATGGCAGGAAATCTCTTGCTCAATTGCAGAAAGAGATCAAAACGCCGGTAAAGAAAAACAAAAACCTCCTCATTTCCAGTGTGGGAAATTATAGGGAGCAGAACAGGAAGAAAAATGAGATTCAAGTGTTCAGTCTTGGGCTTCCTGATGTCCCCCTCTCAGACTTTCACCCAGAGGGGGTGACTTGTGTTATATAAGGGAAGAATCCTTAGAGAGAAAGGACCTTTTCCTTTTTCTTCATTTGGGATTCAAGGAGGAGATGACAGTGAAGAGGACCCCACACCAACATATAGCCACTCAGCCTAATAAGAAAAGCAGGCCATTTTGTAAGAAAACCATCTGGGTTAGCACTTTTGACCCTCCTTTAAGACCCATGACGTCTGGGCAGCTAACTTGAGAGCCAGCCAGACTGATGTGGGGCCTGCTGTGCTGGGTGAGGCAAAGTGACACCACAGTAGAAGGTAGAACTGGGTGGCCTGGTCAGAGGGCTAGATGGGAGGTATGGTAGAGAACAAGGGTCCGAAACCAGTGAACACTCAAGAAACAGAAAAGGACAGCGATCCTGCCAATCACTATCATGGAGACACCTGGGCCTCTTCATATACCCAGGTACCATCCTTGGAAGGAAAACAAAGGGAGATGGGACCTAAGCAATTTTACTGAGTAGGAGTTGAACAGTACATAAAGGAACAGTTAAAATTTTTTTTATCAGATCAGCTTTATTCTAAATTGGACATTTTGTCACATTTCCCTATTCACTCTCAAGAAGAATTCTAGAATTAGTTCCTCAGGTGAATCCTTTGCACATTAAGTTTAAGAACCATTACCTGGCTTTCTAGCCATGCTTGCAAAAATTAAAACCAGGTTAATCTTCTGGATTAATTGCTCATGAGAAGAGCAGATATTCTTGGTGCTTGAATTAGTCAGAAATTTCCCCCTGGGGTGCTCCTAGCAAAAATCCCACACAACGTTTTCAGTAGCAAACTTTCAGTAAACACACACACATACTTCTTGAGGCTCTTCTAGAATATTCTTTGCTCTACACTGATGACACCTCAGCAAAAAGCACAATCTACTGCTGAACAACACTATACAGCAGAGGATCCAGCTTATTAGAGGATGGAGCTTGTTCAGAGGTAAGCTTTAGAATAGCTAATGAAATTGATAAAATAAAGGCCTTTGAGTAAACTTCCCTTCATAAATGTTGTTTCAGCTTAATTTTTGCTAAATGGTCAGTGGGCCCCAAGTTCAAGAGGGTAATCATTGTGGAGCTAGCTTATGTTAAATACAGACATACATCTAAACAGACAATAGAGATTACAAAGCTGTTGTCCACTTTTCAAACTGCACTGTAAGTAAATCCACATTAAGGCTCTTCTAAGTCAGATATACCCAAAATAAAATAAAACTGTATAAGCCTTACCTAATGATTAAATGGTAATGTCTTTAGCTGGAAAGAATTATTAATAAATCTCCATTGAAAGATAGTCACTTCTTAGCCTAAATATATCATACTTTGTACAGCTGATACAGACAATGACTTTACATGGATTATAACTTAAATATCCAGTCATCCCCCAAGATCTGTCAGGCCCACATCCCTTTGACCCACCATGTAACACCTCACAAGGCTCTGGCCCTGTCTTCTTGGGCCTTCCACCAATTTCACTCTTACTAACAACTTTAAGGAAACTTAAAAGGTTAAATCGAATCTGTTTCCATGTTGATATGTTGCTGGCAGCTTCTCACATAGCATAAATATCCAGTTATAGGGGATTGGTTTAATACATGTTGGTTCATCTATATAATGGAGAACTATTCTACTTTTAAGTGATATTGTAGAGCAGCATATGTAATTACTCGGTACTATGTTAATTAAAAGAAAGCAAGTTACATAAGAAGATAGTCTCATTTTTGTATCCACAGCACATATGTGTGACAGAGCTGTCCACATGCAGATAAGTTGACTTGAGGGGCTTGGCTGTCGTATTTGTTGCCTGCAGCCAGGATTCTATGAAGCAGACACACTACGTGTAGGATACGAACTAACTTAGGAGCTTGGTTTGTCTTTTATCCTTTCACTCTATTTGGCTTTAGAAACTTCAAAAGCTGCAAGACACGTAAAGTTTATCTGGATTATCTTGTCATTTGGAGCACTCGAGTGTCTGCTTCAATATGCCTTAGAATCACAATTGCCAAATGGGAGCGATACTTTGTGCTTCTCACATAGCTTCTTACCAAGGATCCCAAAGCACCAGAGAAGTGTTATTTTTGCCTTCCTTCACTTCTCTGAAGAAACTCAGGATAAAGTCCTGGACAATGTGACTCATAAAATCTATCAATTAATCCAAAGCTAAACTGTCAAGGGCATGCTTCTACAAAAAGACATATTTTTATTCCTAGTTGATGCTCTTAAAAGATGTGAATCCCACAGAACTATAAAAGGAATATGGAAATTAATAAAAAAATATAGTTTTATCCTCAGTCTAAAGATTATATGCATCCATACAGAATAATAACTACTTGTATCTGAAAAATATACCAAAACTTTTGGCCTCTTACGGAGTACACTGTATATTTTTTTCTTTTTGCAGCTTTGTGCTGGCCTTTCAACTTTAAAGAGAAAATGACAGTCCCTTACTATTTAAATTCATAAAAGAAATGCAATCAGAGAGAAACGATTTCCTTAAATATAAGTCAATAGCTGTGTGATGCTGATTAAATTAGCTTTAGTGAGTACTGGGTAGAAGACATTCATTTTAGCCCCATCTTCCACTTACCAGGATGAGGCATCCACATGGTACACATCTTGCCGAAGTTTATTCTGCCATCAGCAGCAGTAAAAGGACCTTGGTCTCCTCGCCCTTACTCCACACTGCTACATCCCAAACTATTTTTCCTTCATTATTTTAATTTTCAAATTATGATTTGATCACACAAGTTTTATAAATATAAGTTCATTTTATGTTGAAATACAGGATATTTTGAACGAGTGAATCATCTTCATTTATAGTCAATACTTTAAGGCATTTATTAAGTAATTGCTGCAATAGATCTTTTTTTGGTCAATTTTCCCTTCTATGAAAAATTTGCATTAGGTATTTGTTTATTCATATGTATAATTTTAAGAGCCTTGGAGATCTAAAAAGCCAAGAATTACTAACTGTTATCTGGACATGTTTAAGAGACCTACTCACCAATTTAGTGAAATAAATTATAACAAGAATTATACATATATGAATGAATATAGGTTATATTTTAAAAACTGGGATTTTTCTTCCAAGCATGTGCAACTTTTTTGGTTTTGTTTTTATATTCTACACATTTAACTCTGAAATAAACAGGCTGCTACATACCATTGTAATTGTGGATGTACAAGGGTCAGCAGGAAACAATAAAACTGTCAATACAAACTAACGACAACTGAGCACAGGGTAGCAAATAGGACATGAGTGTTTTATGAGAAAAGGTCAGGAGGTTCGAGTCACAGGGAAAAAAGATGGGTTCTGCCATCCAAACTGAACACACTTTACAAGTTAATTAGGCTTCTAGAACTTGTTCCAGATGGTGGAGAAATCGCGTGGGAGACAGATAAATGCCAGCAACGGAGGAGTCAGAGAAGCGAAGTCTGGTGTTGAGAAGAGCAGGGAACAAGCAGCAGATTAGGGAGAGGAGAAAACAGAGACATGGGACCTGGAGTAATAAGAAGAGATGAAGGCAACACAAAGCCAGAGGTGAGGGCAAGAGCTCGCACAGAGGACAAGGAAGTGTAAAAGCACAGTGGTCTCCAGGCAGAGCCACCCCATCCAGCACACAGTTAGCTCTCTTCTTCACCTGCTCTTTGTGGCCACCTAGCACAGGTGGAGACAACCACTAAACCTCAGAATCAGATGTGGCGCTGTGCAGTGGCTCCCCCAGCCAAACAAAGAGGTATTGAGTCAAAAACTGATGCACGAGGACATACGCTCTCCGTGTCTCAATCTGCTGATTTGAAGTTACACTTACTTTATACTTTTTAAAGATTCTGTGAGGTCAAATTAATTACATATATCCAAAAAGTTATATATATCAAACCATATATTATATATTAGGCAAAATATTTTTTAAAGTACATACCCTATATAAAATAAATTATAAAACTTATACATGTATACATTTCTCAATAAAGTGCTGTGTCTTATCACTACATTGTGAGGCAAGGCTGGATCCAGGGTGAGGAAAGTGGGGCACTCGTTTTGGGTACAAAATTTAAGGGGCCCCCCTTAGCAATCAAGAGAAATAACATTTTAATGCAGTATTTTTTTAAGTATAAAAATTACTTTATCTATGATTAAAAGTATCAAAATGTCCATGATGAACAAAATTATCAAAATTTTAAATAACGACCCCTTGCAGGGCTTACTTCCTTCACCCTAATTCTAGTTCTGTAGGCTCCTGATTACCCAGGGATTTTTTTGGCAGCTCCATAAATTTTCCACCCAAGACCAAGTATCTCACTCACTTCACCCCAGTTCTGGCCCTAGCGTGAGGTCTTTGATAAAATAGGCCATTATTAACCACCCTCACTCCTCCTAAGTCTCCCTCCCTGTGGTGCCCACAGCATTTCTGCAAAGCTGTAACAGTTGAAGGGGCAACTTTATATATCTCCTGTGTGAGAGTCCCCTCTAAACTCCAGTCCCTGGCTGTTCTGGGTCCCACAGATCTAGTGCCCTCACTCCAGAGATAGAATTGACATGATTAGATTCTGCCGATTTAGTATTACCTGAGTCCTGCGTTCTCCCACCAGACCATCAATTCCATGGGGAATCAGGCCCTCTGTCTTTACTCTCACTACATCACCAGCCTCTACCACAGTTCCTGGTAACCAAAATAACACCTGCTGAATAAATAAGGAACTCCTTTTAATTATGCACAGAGGTGGATAAAAGCAACCCCCAAACAAAAGAAAAAGTTAAAGGCAGTGGAAGAAATGAATTAGCAGTGTTCCTAAACTATAGCTTAAAGAATCAGAATTCAGAAAATTCAAATAGCTTAAAAAACAAATCCACAAACATGGGTTTGACACACCTGTCTAGAGCAGGAGCCCTTTGCCTGGGGTCCAGTAGGGAAATGGGCTTTGAAGTACATCACAAACTGTTTATGCATTTTTCAAACTCTTCTTCAGATTATGTTACTAAGCACTGTTAAAATGGCAAAGCTCATCCCAGACTCGACTCAATAAAACATTTTCTATAATACAAAATATCACTAATTACGATGCATTCCACTTTAATCTGGTAGGCTTTTCATCAATCTGGGGGATTTTCTGGTGGCACCAACGATGTTGCTCTTTAAATTCTCTTACTATTTATCAGGCCAAGTATACCTCTGTCCATGAGCATTCTAAAGTCGATTATTCAGTTTGTGCGTGACAGCTGGAGCCCTGCCAGAGATGGATCGCAAAATCACATCAGCTACCCAGTGGTAAAACGCTTTACAAGCAGCCGTTGCCTCTGGCCATTTAGCAACTTCACAGCCCTTGGAGGACAAATGTCTGCATGTGACCTCTGACAACGTTTTCTTTACCAGACTATTAGTGCATTTTCCCCTCACCCTGTTCTCCACTTTGCCCCCAGAATTTCTGCACATTCAAACCTACAAGTATTCCCAAGTGTGTAAGATTTAATGATTCTAAGTACTGGCAGGAGTCTGGATCAGTTAACCCAGAGATTTCCACACAGAAACAGGAGATCAGAAGAATGTCAAATGGGTCAGATTTTACTTCTCACCCTTGCTGCTGCCTCCTTTCATATACACACCAGAGAAATATCAGTATTCTGTGCAATACTTAATTTGGGGGAAAAAAACCATTTCCATTAGAAGAGTGCACTCATTTTGCAGAGAAGGAGACAAAGCATTAAGCCATTATATTACTCATGACTCTTACTGGCAATGACAGAAATGCAAGTCAGACTCCCTTAAGGTGGAAGAAAGAGTGGAGGGACTTACCACCTTATTAATTAAATGACAGCGTCCCAAGGACTACTGGCTTCAGGCAAGGCTGGATCAGGGCTCACACAGGATCCTCAGTACTGGTTCTCTCTCTGTCTTAAGGTTTGGCTCTCTATGTGTTAGTGTCCTTCTCAGCCTGGCCCTTCACTGTGGCTGCCAGATAGCTACAGTGTGCTCCCAGCACTCACCCCTACACCTTAAAAGCTCCAAAAAACAGCTTAATTGTCCAGTACTTCCAAATTAAGTCCTGAAATTTAATCTCATTGTCCAGGTCTCTGGTCCTATGTCCATACTTGAGCCAATCATTGTGGGAAGAGGGCATGGAACATACTGATTGGCCAGACCTGAGTAACATGCCCACATCTAGAACTAGGGCATTAGACCAGCCTCATACAAACTGTGGGGACCAAGAGCAAATGGCAAGTATTTCCTCCTAGGAAACTCGGGGTGCTGTTAGCAAAAGAAAATGATGTGATGCTGGGCAGTCTGAAATAAACAAACAAACAAAAATTAGACCCCATTACAAATGGGAAAACCAAGTGATATGCCCAAGATCAAATATAACTCAGGACTGACAGAAACCAGACAAAACCTGTATTTCCTTTTTTTTCAAATTGAAATATATTTTATCTGTATTTCTTGGTAGCCAGTCTAAGTGGATATATTCATTTGCTAGGGCAGCCATAGCAAATACCAACAACTGGGTGGCTTAAGCAACAGAAATTTACTTTATCACAATACTGGAGGCAAGGTGTCAGCAGGGCTAGTGTCTTCTGAGACCTCTATCCTTGATTTGCAGGTAGCCATCTTCTCCCTGTGTCTTCACATAGCCTCTCCTCTGCTGTGTCTGTGTCCTAATCTCTTTCTTTTATAAGGACACCAGTCATATTGGATCAGGGACCCCCTAATGACCTCATTTTAATCTAATTACTAATTGAAAGACCCCATCTCTAGATACAGCCACATTCTGAGGGACTAGGGGTTAGGACTCCAACATACAAATTTGGAGGAGGGGAACACAATTCAGCCCATAGCAACAGGTTTCATTACACCAAACAAGCTGTGAAGGTAAATGAGTGAAGGTAAACACAGAAAAAGTGATCTCACACAAATATGGGTACGAATGTATTCCTGTCCTGGCAATGTAGACACAGGAGCCATACATTTGCCATCTGGGTACCTTAGTGAGTGTATATGCACCAAGATGACCTAAATGGGTCAAACAAATTTCATCCATCACAAATTTGACCAATGAAAGATTACATAAACCAGACTTGCAGCAATTCTCACATTTTTTCCCAGTAAACTATCTGAACAAGTAGCAAGTTCTCCTGAAATTTTTATCAAATAAGATGACTCTTTTACATCATTTACACAAATGTCAGTTTCAACATTATCTTTTTCACACTCCTTATGCATAAGGCAATAAGGAATAGAAAGTACAGAGATTAATTTAGGTAACAATTACCATAATTCACAATTGCATTAGCACCTATTAAGGTTCATTGTTCTGTGGAAACTTTAATGATATATTCCTGAGTGAATAAAAGCAGAAGATGATTGGAAATAAAATTGTTTCTATGTATGCTGACGGGACTGCTGAGTGTAATTATATATTTCAGAGGCGACCTGTTTGGAGTTTACTCCATAATTTTATGTAAATGTTAAATAACTTCATGTGTTCTCCCTCCCGGGTTAAATGCTAATTTGTGTTATTCCAACAAGGGGAGTGCTGCAGGGTTATTAACAGACTTCTCTGCCAACAAAGCCAGCTTCTGAAAAATAGCTCCACGTACCTCTCGAAATGATAGAGGTGTCTTTGGTTTTTCTTCATTTTACATCTTGTTGGTGGGCTGCCAAACTTTTAGTTCGGAAAACAGCTATTCATTCTTAAAATTCGTAGCAAAACCCCAAGAAGTGAGAAATTATTCTCCTAAATATAATCAAGTCCATTCATAGTGCTGGTTGGTGTTAACTTTTTCAGTCCCCAAAGAAAACAGATAAATAGAAAACCCTGAAAAACTTCTAGGTACAATAATTTCAATATGTAGATACAACACATGGCTTTGTGTGTGTAGATTTCTCCCAATTCCTGGAAACTAAAGCAGAACCAGCACATAGTAGGTGCTCTTAAGGATGTGCTGTCAGAAAACTCCCAACCTTCATAAACCTTCATGAAACAAATGAGAATAAAGTCTGCTGAAGCACAAGGGGCCTGTTTTGCTTCTGCAGAAATGCTCACCCTTATTGCCCACACATATATGGCCCCAAATCTATGGAAAACCAGAAATAGCACAGATGGGAAAGAGAAAGAATATAAAAAGCAGCACATCCATTATTGTTAAAAACAATAATACTTTCTCCTACAATTTCATGATCAGTTCCCAATGAGAGACAATCAAAATCCTCTACTTTGGAGAGGAGGTTGGAAAACAGTCAAATCATTTACTTTGGCCTCTGAATGCCACAGGAATGAATTTGGGATGTGAGCTCTGAAGGAGCCCCTGAGGTCATCTGGTGAGAAAACACTATTAGTGATGTCTCACAAAGACAAACAAGGTAGAGTGAGTACTGGGCACCCGCATTGCCTAATTCCCAGACTCGTGCCCTCTCTTCCGTACACAGCCCAACCCAAGGGTGACCAGGATGGAATATCCTACTTCTTTCTCTGGGACAGTGGTGTGGGGTTTAAAAGACAGCGGCTGTAGGTTCAGATGAGTTAGGGTGAGTCTCAGCTCACCTGTCTGAACTACACCAGCTCTTTAGCAAGGACACATGAACGATCGACAGGGTTTCTTATTATGAAATAGCAGCAAGGATCTGCATGGCCTGGAATGGAATGAAAATGTGGGCACAGAAGGATGCAAAAAAAAAAAAAAAAATCCTATCTTTATCTGCTGAGGATTTCCTGGGACTGGTTAATCTTTTGGTCATAGAGGGAACCGGGAATGAGATTTGAATTCTTGAAAATAATTACTAACAAAGCATTATAGGAGTTGCTCTGATAGCTATCCAGCATTATGTGTAAGCATATCTATATTGTTCAACATTGGGATAATCTATACTGTGATTTTCTTTATTTGTTTGCATAATTCTTAGTTCCACAAATCTCCGGAGATGGATATACCATGCTTCACAATTATTTAGTCATATGAATTATTTCTCTCCTTCATATGTCAATATCTGAAGTGTCAGAGCGTTGATCCCTATCAGTGTAAAAGTTCAAATAGCCAAGTCCCATTTTAAGAAACATTCCTCAAATAGAATGTCATCAGTACTGTCATCAAAATCACCATCAACAAACATGAACTGATGCCCTCTACTAAGCAAAGGCTTTCTTTCTAAAGGAGATTTTAATCTATTTGCTGGAGACCAAAAACTACAATAAAAATCTGTAATTGTCTGAACACCACAGGCTGTTGTCTGAACGGCATTTAAGTTCCCAACTTGCATTATACTTTCCTTTGTGTGGTCTTATTTCTCCAGTATCTCTTTGCCTCTCTGTTCTCCTCTCTATTCCCAACGTGCTTATGCCTCCTGTTCTACCAACGCAAAAACATGTTTCATAGAGAGTTTCCTCCATCTCAAGTTTTGCCAACTTTATCCCAGTTTCACAAACACATATACAGAGATGTCACATGTAGTGATAACATGGCCTAGAGTAAGATAAAACATAAGCCAATAGTGGATAAATTTTAAAACAAGGCACTATTTTGGTGATTCAGATAGCAGATGTCAACTCAGAATATATAGTGACACATATCAGGAGGCAACTGCTGTTGAGAATTTAGGAACTACAAATAACTATTGAATCATTTCCCAAACAACTCACCATGCTAAGGAAAAAGTCAAAAATAGAAGTACATTCAGTACTTCAGTTTGTCACCAAAGTTAGGGGCACTGATTATCCTTATTTTTATTTTTAAACACTCTTTGACTAATACGAGCTAATGTCTGTGTTTATCGCCACCAAACCTGTAAGTGTTCCTTCCTGTCAATATCTGTTTCTTTACCAGCTTTATTTTCCAACAAAGTACTTAAATTCTTGAAAATTTAATAAAAACTTATTTTAACCTATCTGTCTTTCCCATTAGAAATAAGCTATATGAGAACAGAGATGATCTCTCTCTTGGTTATTGCTGTATCTCCAGGACTAGAAGAGTCTCTGGCATGGAGTGGACACTTGATAAAATTTTTGAAAGAATAACTGAAGTGTGCATACTATGTAGTGGGAAAAGAATTACTTCGATTATCATCTGCAGATATCTGGAATCAACTACCTAGGAAAGGCAGGGCTAGGATGATCAAGCAGTACATGTCATAAAACAGTTTAGTAGACATAAGGTGTGTAATGGGATTGGGTTAGTTGGGAATGGGTTAGTTGCTTCTAAGTAAACTAGAGAGGTTAGGGCGGGAAATGATGAACTCAGGGATTTGAATTCCTAGCCCACAGTGTGGACAAGGGATCAGAATGCTTCTGTAACTTCCCTACAAATAATTTTTCCTTCCTCTAGTACAGGGCCAAAAGTTCTGAAAAACAAACACAAAATCAAATCTTTCTGGTAGCTGAATTACAAGTCAAATTCAATTCACAACCCTGAAGGATTTCTTCTGTTAAAGTTAGGACATTAATTTTTAAAAAGAAGGATCCTAAAAATTGGAATTGGGACTCATGGACAAATTCTAGTGAAGCTAGACCATGAGCCTCCCAAATTCTGCTGAGGCTCCTTTGCAGGTAGACGCCCTTCCTCCCTGACTGAGGTCAGTATTCCCTTGCATAAAGATTCTACAATAGCTTCTGTTGAGGTATCTGCCTTGCAAGGGATGGCTGATCCCCAGGAAGACCCTCACTACTTCTAGACTTGTAACCAGACTCAAGTCTCACCAGGCTCCAGAGTTGCAAAGTGTGAACCATGAGAAAATGACTCATACCAAAGTATTGCAGGATTTTGTCAGCTTATATAGACAGAAACCTGAGGAGTATATACAGAAATATGTTCTAAGGGTACTGAATGGGGATGGAAGAAATATAACACTGGACAAAATTGAAATCACTGATATGGGAGCTTGAAGCCAAGATTCTAGGTTCAATGTACCAGCTTGAGTGGTTCTGAGATTCTGCTCGATTAATTAACTGAAATCTGGCAGCCCACACTAAACCAGGATGAAATGCCACAGCTCCATTTATATGTTGTAGAAGGCAGCCTTCAAGGCCCAAGTAAGTTCCAGAAAGACCCTTCACCAGAGCAATGAGAAATACAATTGTCAAGGGAGCGGCAGCATCCCGGAAGAGCTCTTCAGTGGCTATTCAGTGTTTTCAGTAAAGACAGTGAGAAGTACTACTGCTACACTGGGCTTGTTGGTCGTGTCCAAGTTCTTTTCCTTGAACATCTTGGACCCCAATAAAATTAAGAGAGTGTGGCTTCTAAATTGTCAGTTAATGGTACTATTTGTCCAATCACAAGAAGGAACTTTAGTGGGATGATGGCTATCCATAAACAGGTAAGTCCAAGTCTCAGTTCCAACCCAATCAAAACTCCATCATGTGCATAATTTTACCCAGGGCCAAAAATTCCTTCCTGGTAGTAATCAAATTCATAGGGGCACAAGTGGATTTTTCAGAATGCTGGCATGCTAGAAATTTTGTGAATTATGTATTAAAAAATACTTTATTATGCTTACTCCTAAGAGTGGCATTGAAACTGGGCAACATGTGTCATATTATTTGAGTATTTTTAAGCTACATTGATTATTGGGAGATACAGCAACTTAAGTGTAATGATGAGATGGTACAGGCATAGGTTCATTATCCAAGGACATATTTTCTTATCCCTCTTTAAGACATTTTAAAATAATATAGTAAAATAAAGTTTGTGTGAAAATGAAATACTTCAGAATCAGAGTAATTGTGTAAAATAAATTTCTAAAATGAGTAATTAATTTTGAACTTTCATTTAGCAAATATTTCTGTATATTTTTATAGTGAACAGAAATCTAACACAGTAATGCTCCCCTTTTCTCTTTAATAGTAAAATTGGATACACAAAAACTCAATTTATTATATATTTTTTAAATTCATAAGCATTATTTAAATCCTTACAAGTTTCTTCTATTTTGCAAAACCAGCAATTCTGTTAAAAAGGCATTATGTATTAATCTGAGACTTTTACTGCGGCTTCTTACTGGTTAAAAGCTTTTTGGAAGGGAGTAGGACCTACATATATGGTAACTTTATAAGCAACAATTCAAAAGGTTTCATTGTGATTATATTTCAATCTAAACATCTCCGTTGTCAGCTATAAAAACACAGAATGCAACTCAAATCCTATAAAACCTATGATAATTTTCCCCTTACACATTAAATTGACTTCATAATATTCTTTTAGGAGGACATTTTCTTCCTTCTCCTTGGTGCACTAAAACTCTTGATGTTAAAATAAAAAAAAAAAAATCCAAATGAATTTTTAAATGTTCCTTTGCCCCCATCAGTTAATAGGTAGGTAGAGTACAGGACAACTGTAGAGCCCAGTTTTTTAGAATTCTTAAACTTATGTAATTTTAAAGTTTTTAATAAAGAAAAATCATCAAGTATGATTTAAATTTTAATCTTTCTAAGACTTCTTACATAAATTAATTCACAAAGCAGAAAATGATCCTTTGACAGACCATGTTCATTAGCTTACAAACAAATTATGACCACCTTCTTAACAGGGCCAATTAGGGTCACTTGCTATCACCCAGCAAATAGCTATTTATCCGTGGTTCCCATAAAATACTTCTGCTGTATTCATATTAAGCTTGACTTTTAATAAAAATTCAAGGACTTTTCCAAATTGAGCTTGGAAATTTTAGTTTAAACCATCCTTTTGGTCCTTCATCCAATTGCGTGTAGTTCTGGTCCACTGCCCCAAGTAAGCTCCAATCTGGTCTTCTACTGCCACAGCCATTTTCATTGTTTCAGCTTTAAATTTTGTTTAACTGAAGCTCAAAACACCAAATTCTATTCCCTTGTTTCTCAAATTCCAACGTAAACCTTAAAGGTTGACACAGTGCACATGGTTTTACATTTTATGTTTACTTTACCATCACTCATTTGATAATATATTAAGCTTGGGAGTAAATAGTCAAGAATTATACAAAGCACAAAACAAACTGTCAAAAATATCTCTTCTTCCTATATGAAAAAAACATATGCACGTGTGTGCATACACAAACACACACCGAAATTAATCACCTTCTAGAATATCAAATAATAGTTTATTTTGACTACCTTTTCTTAAACTAACTCGCAGATGCAGGCATATTCATGTAGGCAGGCAGTTATGAAAACTCAAAAGGACCATTCCTTGTTTCCTGCAGAAACTTTGTCAGTGGGACAGCGCAAAATACCAAGTCGATGTTCCCCAAAGTATGCAATTGCTGTTAATAAGTGTTAAGTTGCCAACTGATCTGCAAAACACTAGATTATCCAAGTTAAGTTTTTTGTTACTGCAGGACTTTCCAGAGCCTGTAATAGGCTAGCTAGTGTGTTTTGTGATTCTGTATAGTGTGTGCTTTGAAGATACAATGTGTCTCAGTTTTGTTTTACTTTAACCCAGAGCATCTTGAGAGTCTGAGCAAAACACACACTTCGGTAAAGAATGAATTGAATAGACTTTCAAGGGTTATTGAAAGAGTTAGATAAGATAGTGCAGATAAGTGCTTGTCACTGTATCTAGCACATAGTGAGTACTCAATAAACGGCTTTCTGATTAAAACTTTAGATAATGTTATGAAAAGTTGAACCATTTCACATTCACATAAGTAAAGTGTAAGGGTTCCAACTGCCACATACCCTCATCCAGAAGTGTAATTTTCCTTTCATTTTATTACTATAGCAATCTCAGTGGTTGTGCAATGGTGTATCATTGTAGCTTTAATTTACATTTCCCTAATGGCTAATGATGTTAAACATCTTTTTATATGCTTATTGACCATCTGTATATCTTCCTTAGAGAAATGTCTTTGAATCCTTTGCCCATTTTAAAATGAGGTTTTGTCTTCTTACTGTTGAGGTGTAAGGGTTCTTTAATGTTTTGACTACTAGTCCTTTATCATATATAAGTTGCAAGTATTTTTTCCCATTCTATGAGTTGTCTTTTTCACATTCTTGACAGTGTCCTTTGATGTACAAAAGATTTTAATTTTGTTAAAGTCCAACTGATCTATTTTTTCTTTGGTTGCCTGTGCTTCTTAGAATCCTCTGATTTTATAGTTCTTCCTCTCACACTATCCAGTTGCTTCTAAATGAGATCAGTTATGCAAAGTCCCTGCCACAGCATCTGACACATCATAGAATTTCAATAAACTTAGTTCCTTCTTTCTGTACTCAGGAAGCCAAGAAGAGAAGGAACTTGGATGGGGCAAATGGCTAGACTCAATCTGAGAGAAATGTCCAAAACCTAAAGTGAGGACAGAGGGACTAGGATAGTAGAATCAACTGAATGGGACAGCTGATTAGACACAGCGTAAAGGGACTTTCAAAGTTGTTGCCAAGCTTTCTTGATCAGACACCTGGCAGAATGAAGTGTTTTTTAAGAGAAGTCAACTTGAGATACAGATTGAGACACTCAGGTGAAGCTACAAAGAAGTCAGTTAGAAATAGAAAGCTTGTACTGCAGAATAAAGAGATTTATTTATCAATTGGAATTTGAACATAAATTTCAAAGGTTATAACTGGAAAAGGATATTATTTTAAAATCATAAAGAAAATCTCATAATTTCCTTGCTTTAAAATCATCAGTTTCCCGCTGAACTCAGAACACAACCAGCCATGTAACCTCAGTTCTGCCGATCAGATGTACCATGGACATTTTGGGAGTGAGCAGGCATCAAATGGGAAGATCACCTGGCACGTGTCAGGGCAGAGCGTGGGAAGGTTTTCCTGGGGTAGCTGTGGAGGGCTTCTGGCATCCAGGCTCTTATACACTGGGTGTTAAGTGGAGGCGGTGGCAGTGGTGGTGTTTTACCAGAGTGATATGGAGGGGGTGCTTGGCTGTTTTTTCTGGCTGCAATGTTTTTGGATATGTTGCTCCTGGCAGTCTCCCATAGATTCCATAAGCTCCCTAATATCCCTTTCTGGGAATATTTATTATCCTTTGCTGCTTAAATAGCAAGAATGGATTCTATCATTGACAAAGGACTATCTTGACCAATATTAAACCTCTTATAACATATACTATTATGTAATTGTATTCTGTTTATGGATCTGTCCCTGCCATTAGACCAGAGAGTAGTGGTTCTCAACTGAGGGGGATTTTACTCCACCCAAGTGTCTACAGATATGAGAAATTCTGATCTAAAGTACTTGTGGGCAGAAATCATGACTTGTTCATCACTGTATCTCCAGAATAGTCTCCGGCGCCAGAGGGCATTTAATAAATCTTGGTGAAATAATGCAAGAGTACCAAAGGCAACACTTTATTGAAAATCATTGTTTGGGGACTGGTTGGAGTAAGCACACATTTCTTCTTCATCTGATTTTTCTATCATTCACAAGATTCTCTTCCTATCTGATCCATTAAATGTTAGCATCCCTGAGGATTATCTCTTTGTCCCTTTTCTCTTCTTTTATACCCTTATTT
Organism: Camelus dromedarius; assembly: GCF_036321535.1. Lineage (NCBI taxonomy): Eukaryota > Metazoa > Chordata > Mammalia > Artiodactyla > Camelidae > Camelus > Camelus dromedarius. The sequence goes on along the minus strand of NC_087445.1, from coordinate 43,768,059 downwards.
CCTCTTTTCCTATTCTCTTCAGGGGTCTTCTGCTCTCAGACTCCCTAAATAATCTTTTTCCATTTGTGTAACTCTCCCATAAATATATATTAAAAGATCACAAAGTTTTATTTTCAGCTCAGACATCTCTCCAGGGCTCCAGAACTGCCTATCAAAATGTGGACGTTCACAGATGCCTTCTTGATACCAAACCCATGACACACACTACGTATCAGCAGAGGCACCAAATTCTATCTCCTTCCCAAGTCATTCTTTCAGCAAATGAATGGCCAAAAACCCCGCTGCCCAGACCAGGCAGTTGGACTTCTGTCTCTCAACTCTGTTTCAATCCTGACCATGTGTTGTCAATTCTACATTTTAAATATTCTAAATGATGGTGAATTTATACCTTGCTCTCCAGCTTCACCCCCAAAACACATTTCTGTGTGTTTCCACTATTAGCCAGCCTCCCTGTTTCCAAGTTTGCCTCTTGCAGGCCCTTTATAAAGTCACCTGCTTGATCTTCTACAACACATATCTTGTCATATTCCTCTCTACCCTAAAATGTCAAAGCTTCTCTATCTGGATAAAATTCAAACTCTTTCTCTCTAAAATGCAAGGTACTTATGATTTTGCCTCTGCCTATTTTTCAATCCACATTTATAACCATTTCCTTCTTCACTGAATTCCTTCCAATTCCTCTTTGCATATGATGCTCCCACTCTCTGAACGTCCTTCCCCTTACCCAGCTGCTGGAGAAAGGTAGACATTTCCCCTTACTTTTTGTGATGATCAGTTTTACATGTCAAATTGGCTAGACTCTAGTAATTAGTTATTCAAACACTAATCTCAGTGTTGCTGTAAAGATATTTTGTAAATGTGATTAACATCTATAACCAGTTAACTTTACTTAAAGTAAAGGAGATTATCCTGGATAATTTGGACAGGACAGATCCAAGCAGTTGGAAGGCCTGGGAAGAGCAGAACTGAGATTTACCCAAGTAAGGAAAAACTTACCCTGTGGAAGGCAACATCACTCCTTCCTTTCCTCATGGCCTACCCTAAAGATTTCAGACTTCCTCACCAGTCCCCACAATCACATGAACAAATTCCTTGCAATACATATCATTTCACACACACACACACACCCCTACTAGTTCTGTTTCTCTGCTGGAACCCTGACTGATACCTCACTCACGCTTCTCTATCTGGCATTCTGCACAAAAGAAAAACTATTATGGTAAACACTTGGGGCTCTTTCATTCCCTCTCTCTCCCTCCCTCTCTCTCTAACTTACTTTTCCCCATGGGAGATGTAGTGGCCAATCCAAATAGTCAGAGCCTGATATTCAGTGGCTCATGTTTTACCAATTTACAGTTACTCTAACTTGTAATTTGAAAAAAGACCGGCATCCTTTTCCAAATCCCAAGCCCAGGCATGCACACCCGGGTGGTACGCACAACCTGCCTTTGGCAGCAAGCTTCTAGTCCTTGCCTATGGAATCATTTGGGTGACAGGACCAAACGTTCAATTGACTGCATTTAGTAGTAGCCAAGATTGCCATGTTCTATAGTCTGAATGTTTGTGTGCCCCCCAAATTCATATGTTGAAATTGTAACCCCCAAGGTTAGGAGGTGGGGCCTTTGGAAGATAATGAGGCCATGAGTGAGAGCCCTCCTGATGGGGCTTTGTGCTCTTATAAAAGGGACCCCAGGGAGCTAGCTAATCCCTTCGTCATGCGAGGTTACAGAGACAAGACAGCCATCCATCAGGAAGCAGGCCTTCACTAGACACTAAATCTGCCAGCACCTTGATCTTGGACTTCCAGTCTCCAGAATAATGAGAAGTAAATATTTGTGGTTTATAAGCCACTCAGTCGAAGGTCATTCATTATAGCAGCCCCAACAGGTTAAGACATTATGCCTTCAAAACAGAAACTAAGCCAATAACTTCCTTTTTTACTTCTCACATGCCCAGGAGAAGCACTTACTTCTTTCTTGTTCCATTTGTTACGATGACTGAGATCATGCCGCACCCTTCTCCCTCTGTTCCTCCTTCTGCCTCTTACAGGTGGATGGCCAAGGCAGGACTGGGTGACAAGGCCAGGGAGTCTGGACTCAGTATCACAGGCACAGCAACTGAGAATTATCTGCATCTGTGCCAGGAATCCTCAGGTAGGCAGCCATGGAAGGAATTACCACTGAAAGGGACTCACTGTAGATCTGGGACCTCAAAATGAATGAGCAGGGATCTGGTCAAGAGCAGAAATAGAGGTTTCTCATCTGGCATCAATAAAGTCTTCTCTGGTTCACCTCATTACGGAGACTTAGGAGTTCAGGGCCTCACAGAGCCTTCAACAGGCTGGAAATAGTAGGGCCCTTAATAGATGTAAGGAGGATCACCTCAAAAAGGCCTAGGGATATGTGTGGAGACATGGACGCATGATTTCAGGAGGGCTGGGCACGTGAGACACAAAGGATGTCTGCTTGGTTTTTCCTTTTTGTCCACAGCTGTGGTCTTAATGTACCAGGAAATGGGTGGTTAACAAGGGATTTTTGTGCTGCTTCTTGAGCAGTTAGATTTATTCACAGCCTGGGGAATCAAGAAAAAAAAAAAAGAGAAAGAAAAGCCTTGGGTACAGGTATGGAGGATTTTGACAGCCACAGGGCAGAAGGAAGACATAGGACAGAGAACTGAAGGCATCCACAGCTACTGCAAGTTTGGGGGGACCAGCATGCAGCAGACAGCGGTCTTTGCTTCTTCTCAGAATTCTGAGGAAGAAAGTTCCAACAGCAGTGGCTCAGGCAAAAAGCTTTGGCCTTATGTAAGGCTCGGAGAGAAGCATATGGCAGTATGTTGAAGCTCATGATGGAAAATTTTCCCAATTGAGTTTAAGTGAACATGTTGGATACTCCAGACAGCTGGCATAGAGTAACTGGCATCCTGGCAAATCTAAAGACAAAATGATTTTTTTCCTTCAGATTTTCTTTTCTCTGTGTTACTTCCTCCACCAACTCTCAGCTTTGATCCATTGCTGGCTCCAAAAAGAGGGGAACATTGCTTCTATATTTGAAATGCCATCTCCGGGGATCATCCATGAATGCTATTTGTATGGGTCTGTAGCTCTATCAATTACCTTATGAGTTAGATACACTTTTTGACTCTCTGGGGACATGGGACACACTGGAGTTCTGGAGTTGGAAAGAATCCATTTTTAGGAAGGTGCAGGCACTGGTGCAGCTTCCCTAGAAAGATTACACAGGCTGTAGCCCCTGGGTGAGGCTCTCCAACTCTGAGCAAAATGGGAAATGGAGGAGGAAGGCAGTTTAGAATTAAGTGCCTTGGTTTACAAGGGAAAGAGGATTTCTATTTTGATTTCACTTTTGAATTTGAATTTCTTCTAGGACTTTAATAGTGAAAGAAGTGATCTGTTATTTGTATTTGGGGAATCAATACTGTATTATTTGGATCCATTCCATAATCTCTGGTGAGCTATTTTGGCTAACATGCTTGGGTAGAGTTTGAGATAAGAATTCAGCCTAAAAATCAACTTGGCCTTTGAAATAACTTGATATCCTTTTATGACCCTTTTATATCATAAAAGCTGAACTACACAGCTCACTTGTGCCAGGAAGTGATCCTCAGTCTTTTTGGGTTTGGGAAAGGGCCCAAGAGGAAGGAGCAGGGCTGCCCTGACATGCAGCTGGCCCCTTCCTTCAGGGGACAGCCTCATTCTTGGTTGACCATGTCCTTGATTATTAGTCTAAAGGTCTGAGTTGAAGTTGACTTCACTTTTGAACTCTAATTTCAGTACACTACAGAACAGAACAGAAAGCTAAGGAGAATTCAGGAATACCTTGCCACCCCTGTCTATGCTTGTGCCCCAGGCACCGAGGAGGGATCAACTCTGTCTCACCATGTGGAAAAGCACTGGCAAAAAAGATTCTGTTGCTTCCTCCACTCACACCTTTCTCCATTCACCCTTCAGGGAAGGAGGGGATGTTGCTAGTCTTATAGGGAACAACTTGAGAGACTCAGCTTCCTTGCACTGGTGGGTGCACTTAATGGGCTCATGCTCCCTCTCCCAGTGTCTGGGCCCAGGCAGGTAGGTGGTGGGAGATGGCAGATTTCCCATGCTTGTCAGGAGGAATGCTGTATCGCTGATCTTGTCTAGAATTTCGAGCACATGATGATAATAAAAAGCAGAGGACTTTCAGTCGGTGTTGTTAATGTCTTTAAACTATCCACAGACAGTGCATCACTTATCAGATGGATGACCAAGATGGATCACTCCCACCACCTCGTCTTGGTACACCATGGGGGAGGGGTCTCCGAGGCTTCCCTCACTTACACCAAACCGTATCTCAAATCTGTTCACCTCTCTCAATCTCCATCTCGACACATTATCTGAGAACATCATCTGTTCTTTCCTCTGGAATTCTGTGAAGGCCTCCTCATGTCCTTTCTAATTCCTATTTGCTCATTCTACTCCATTTTCATTAAAACAATTGGAGCAAGATTTAAATGTTTCCCTCCCCAAAGACCTCCCCATCACACTTAGAATGGAACTCAGCCTCTTAACCTCGGCCCTCCAAGCCCCTGCCTACACCTCAAACTCTCTGTCCTCCCTATTGCCTCCTGGTCACTATGCTCTTCAGCCACATTGGTTGTCTTAGTGTGCTCGAGATGCTATAAGAAACTACCAGACCAGTGGCTTAGCTAAGAGACATTTATTTTCTCACAGTTCTGGAGGCTGGAAGCCCAAGATCACAATGATGGCATATTTGGTTTCTGGAGGGCCCCCTCCTTGGCTTGCAGAGGGCTGCCTTCTTGCTGTGTCTTCACATCCCCACATGGCCTTCCTTCTGGACATGAACATGCCTGCTGACTCTTGCCTTTCTTACAAGGACATGAGTCATACTGGATTAAAGCCCAACCCTTAATGACCTCATTAACCTTAAGTACCTCTTTAAAGGCCCTATCTTCAAATACAGTCACACTGGAGCCGGGGTAGGGGGGTGGGGGTGGGTTTAGGGCTTAAACAGGAATTTTGGGAGGACACAATTCATGCCATAACACTGGTCCTCCTGCCTGCCCCAGGACCTTTGCCTGTGCTGTGCTCTCTGCTTGGTGGGCTCTTTCCAGGTCTTTGCATAGCCACCTCTTTCCTGTCATTCATCATTTAGCTTAAATATCGCGTCTTCAGAGATACTCTCTGGCATCCTATCTAAACAGTCCTCCAGTCACTCGCCATCAATTTACCTGTTTTGTTTCCCCTACTGTACTTGTCACCTCCTGCTGTACATTATAAACCTAATTGTGTATTTGCTTATTGCCATCTTCCTCCATTAGCATACAAATTCTGTGAGAGCAGAGGCCTTGTCTGTCACATCCACTGCTAGTCATCACTATGTCCCCCATTGTGTTCCCACTGGCACATAGTAGATGCCTAATAAACATTTATTAAATGAATGAAACCAAATGGCCTCAGAATTAAATGAGTAAATCAATTCATAATGAGGTAAGAGGTCAGACAGCTTTCCAAACTGAAAAATCAACTATAATTAGTGCCTAAAGATCATTCTCTAATCAAGAAAGTAGGTAGCTCCAGGCAAAGTGACAGGGCATTAGGGAGTAAAAATATTGGCAAAGCTACTGCTGAAGCACCTTCCAAAACAAGTAATGATCGCTTATATCACCAACAGCATGTGACCGTCCTGGATTCCCCATCCTCACCAATGAAATGTGAGATCAAACTTAGAAGTATTTATCAATTTTATAGGTAAAATGGTATCTTGTTTTCATTCTTTAATTATGAGTGACCTTTTCATTTGCTAATTAACTAATTGTATTTCTTTTCCTGTCATATACCTTTTTTCATTATTTAGTTTTATATTTTTTCATCTTCTACTTATTGATTTATAAGAACACTTTGAACCTAAAATAAAATATATTATCAAGCTAAATAAAATGAATGTACTCTTTGACCCAGAATTACACTTCTAGGGATTTAGCCCACAGACAGACTTGCCGTAGTGCACAAAAATATATGCACAAGTACATCAACTGCAGTTTTGTTGTAACAGTCCCAAATGAAAGCCATTTAAAGGTTAATAGGGATAGGTTATATAAATTATGCTGTAAGTATACATAGAACATTAAACATCTAACCAAAGATTATAGTAAATCATCATGTCCAAACTACATTAAATTAAAAACAAAACTGCAGAATAATAGTTATAGGTTGATTCCATTTGTGTTTTTCAAAATGATATTTTCTAAACATGGAAAATATCTGGGAAAGAAGCTAACGGTGGTTGGTAGTAATAGTAAGAAAAAGGGAACTGATGGAGAAAATAATTGACATTCCACATTAAAGGTAAGTCCTCCTTTCAGGTTTTAAGGGGGGTTTTTTTGGTTGTCATTTCACGTTTATTTTTCTCTTGTTTTGTTTCAGTACAGGCCTTACAGAAGCAGATCTCTTTCTCCCATCCTTCCAACTCTCTACAGATACTCAATATTGCCAGCAGCTGTCCAGAGATTCCTCCATTACCCATTTCCTTGAAAGTACATAATTCTTTTTGAAATTCTTCTAGAATTGATCTTGACTCATCAAGAGGTATTATTTTTGCATCAGTCTCTTCCCTTGCCACACATTAAGCCTAGCTGTGGGGGAAGAGTGCATTTTCTAATGGGACTTATCAGTCTGCATACAATATCATGCCACTAAAGACACATTACAAGAATTCTAATTGCTTTTGAGCATTTCCACACAGAGCAATAGCTTATAGTGTGAAAAGTGAGTGAGTTACAGTCCGGAGACTTTGAATTTCTTGACAGATTTGAAGAGGTTTCCATCGGAGTTAGCTGTTCTGAAAGTATTTGGCATCTAAAACAACTACTTTTTTGGTAGTCCAATCTCTGCACACCAGGTGTGCATCCTCAGAAAAGTACAAATCATTACTTTTTCATTTGCTAATTAACCCCAGACCTGTACTCAAGCCATCAAACCATGCTGGTTCCTAAGAGCATCTCTTCAACAGTAAAGAAACCCAATACTTCCTCATGTATGAACATGCCAGGGGAACAAATGGGGCCCCAACATGGATTGAAGTGGTCTCTCTGGCTGGATATTATACCAATGAATATACCTGAGGTACACTCACTGGATCTCACAAAACTGAAGGGATAAATGGATACAAATTCAGATATCTTTTTTTTTTTCTTTTTCACATTTAAGGCTTAAAAAAGATAATAATAGATAAGTGGAACCTGTATGACCACCCCAGAACTTTTGAGTTGGTCATGGTTTAGGGTGTTGAAACGAAAGTAGCCTTGACTCATCTGGTCCTTAACCCATTTCCAACACCATTTACCAATAGATGCTTCCAAATCTACTCTAGTTGGAGAGTCAGCCACACATTTAATAGAAGAAAATTACCCTTCCCTAGCCTCCACATCTCTCCTAGATTTCCAGATACTGAGAATAAGACCTCCCACTCCTGGTCTCAACACCACCATTTGCAGGAGTGAAAGAGAGGGCCTCAGAGTGCTCTTGGCAAGACCCCCACAGCTCACTGTCTTACAACACTCCCAGCCTTGTCTTCAACATCTACTTTAAGACCATTGAGGCAAAATTGAGTTGCCATGTTTTCTGATGCATGTTAGGCCCCCCAAGAAGCCAAGACCCCCAACCACCTCTTATGTTCCTGGACTCTTTCCTCAGCTCTCTTGATAGTTCCCCTTTTCTCATCCACTCTACACCCAATCCCAATTCCTGGGACCCTTCCACACTGCCTTCTGGAATTCATGTTCATTTCTTCTCAGAACTTTCCTTTCATTTCTTGCTCTAAATGAACTGAGTCTACTCTCAAGAAACTACTTGCTTTTCCCCTAGCCCTCTGAAGTGGCTGTTGTACCTTGTAAGACTCTTGCAATACCAGGCCTGAAAATGGGATAGGTGTCTCTCTGGTTTCATACTGCCTGCCTCCCACCACAAGAACAACAACAACAAAATTCCTCATCTTTGAATGTCATATCATTAGTCTTTATCAATTACTGTTCCAACTTGCAGTCACCTACAGACCCCCAGGTTACTCCCCTAATTCCTTGAAGATTTTTGCTCCTGGATCATGGCCACTTCTCCAATATATTTGGTGACTTCAGTACCCATATATATATATAATCTTTCCAATATCCTAGACTCTCAGTTTCTTGATGCCCAATCCTCCAACTCTCACATCTCCTGTTCTACCTCAACATTCACACCAAAGGTCAAACCCTAGACTTGTTTTTACCAGAAAATGTAATCTCTCCATAATTGCAATTTCAAGCATTCTCTTTTTCCAGTTCATTCATGCTAATACTCCAGCTCTAAGAAACTGTAGGCCCACAAGAAATTATTAGGCATTAATCATATATTTTCATGGTTCCTGGGTCCCCTCTCTCACCTTGCTTGTGATGGCCCATCATTATGTTACACCTTTGCATACATTCTTAACAATCTTGTCTCATTGTTCTCACCTGCAAAAAGCCTCTGGCCAGATTTAATCTAACTGGCCAGCTCTGTCAACCCACAGAGACGGTCATGGCTGGAGAAAGCCACATAAGCTTGCTGACTGATCTCATTTTAAAATCCTGACCATTGTCATCAAGGAGGTCCTTCTTTCTGCCCATCAATCATACAACATTCCCATAATCCATCACTCTCCTGTTACCCTGAACAAGTGGTTGTTGAACTTGAGGCTACCATAGAATCACCTGGATACATGAAAACTCAATGGGCCCCACTCCCAAAATTTCAGAACTAGTTAGTTTGAGGTGGGGCCTGAGAAACTGCATCTCTAACAAATTCCCAGGTGATGCTGATGCTGCTGGTCTGGACCACACTTTGAGAACCAATGTCCTAGATGACTATCTCATGAATTTTTGTTTCTCCTCAGATCTTTAACACATATTCCCCATCTTTAAGCTCAATGACTTTATTTACACACACGCACACGAACACATACATACACAAAAAATCAGAAGAGAACTTCTGAAGCTCCCAACACTCATCTCCTTTGTTATCTGGAATGGTGCCTTTGTGCTTTCCTCCTGCTACAGTGGAACCCTATGGAAGGCTATATAGTCTTCCACATGTATACTAGGTTCCATCTCCTGTCTCTTAGTCCATTCTAACTGCTGAAACTTCCTCTGCAAGCCTTCTCTCTACAGCATGAACGTCTTCCTTTCTATTGCATCATCCCTGTTGGTGTCAAGTGTCTTGAAGAAAAGCCCCTCATGACTTCACATTTCCTTCTATCTCCCCACTTACAGCAACAGTCCAGGAAAACCTGGTCTCCTCAGTTTTCCTTAAACTCACCAGGTACATTCCTACCTCACAGCCTTTGACTTGCTATTATCTCTACCTGGAAGATTCTACAAGGTCGACCTGATCTTCTCTTCATGGTCGTGATCAAATGTCATCTTCTCAATGACACTTTCCGTGACCACAGGCCCTCTGTCTGTCACGGACCAGCAGTTCCCATCTCTCTTCTTTTGTTTGTTGCTTAGGATCTGAAATTCTGCCTCAGTTGGATTCAGGTAATAACTGTCATTCTTCTGAACTAACAACATCTCTCAGATAAGGCCACTGAGAACTCTTTTGACCACATTTGAATTGTTAAGGCCTTCCTAAACAAAATATGTTTCTGCTATTTCTTCATCCTCTTTGTTTCCACACTTCGTGATGAGTTTTAAGACCAACTGGCCATTTTGCAACTTTGTCCTGAATGATATTTAAATGCCATTGGATCTAGGGCACTGGCAAATCTCTCCTGAGGCCATGTCAAATGTAGTTTAATTTTTAATGTTCCATGTGGCTAGGATTAAACTAAAACCCAGATGTGTGAGACCTACCTCATTTTCCTTTCTCTCATTCCTATATTGATTCCTACCTGGATAAGTCAGGAGAAAGGAAAAAAAAAAAGACTGTGGCGTGTCTTGTCCTAAAGGAATCACCATGTCAGTGGTGTTAGAGGAAGTCTCACGTCATTCAAGAAGTGTTCAAGTGCTCTTAAGCAATCCAGCATTGGCTGCAAGCAAACTCCCTGGCATATCACATTACCTGCAACACAGGAAACCAGACGGGAACGATGCTAGCTGAAACCAGCAGAAAGTGTTATGCTGTGTGGTACAGGGGAAAGAAAATAATCAGTCAAAGGGATGTGACTGATGAATTAACCTTAAGATCGAAAGACATGCAATTTCTTCTCTGCGCAACGCCCTGATAAAGAAGAGGTCATACAAAAACTCCAGCAATTAAAGAATGAAAGAATCACAATTGAAATGCCTGCAGAATCTCTCTGTAATTAGAACTTGACTACTTTGGCTTACAAAGAGAGCTGCTCATTCAATATTAAGAAAAATGAGGGTTTAAAGTATTTAAAAGTTGATGGATTTTAAGTACCCTGGTTTCTCAAGAAAGATCTAAAAAATAATGAGTAAATAACTAAATAAGGACTCACTGAGGCTTTAAACATTGTGTGTGCCTCCAGGTGGAAAGATCAGGCTTGGTTAAATCATCACATAGTCCATCATTTGTGTGTCATGTCACTGAAAGCATCACGGAGAGAAAAAGAAATATGTCTCTTCCTTTTGCCAACCGAAATGACAGAAATCAGTATTTAGAACAGAAATGATGAACCCTTCAGATTAGAAGAATGTACAACTTGAGCATCTTGCCCTTCTAGTTCTCATGTTGAAATAAATAAGACAAAACCCATAATTTTAAAAAGAAGAAGAGAATGCAAAGATGATTTGATCAGAAGGACAAAAATCTCCCCTTGGGCACTGTAGGGAATATTCTACACAGGAGTTCTGCACTTGTCAGAGGAATCTGTTTTCCCAATCCTTTTCCCTCAAGAAGTATGTGTCTCCCCAGCAGATACAAGAATGACCTGATTCTCCCAAGGTAGCCAACACTCAACTGAGGCTTTGTTGCAGTCGCCTGTAGGAAATTTCCTTTCCATATTGCACCAAATGAGCATTGGGCTAATCAGAACCTCTTGGGAAAGAATCAAAACTAAAAAGTACCCATTCCCTTGAGTGAGGCTTTGAGCTGCTTTGAATTGCATACAGCCTTAATATAACCCAAGAGATTTCACAACCCACGTGGGAAACCCAACCCTTTGTCTAATGGAATATTTACTGAGTTTATCGTAGAGAAAAGGAGGATGCATTTTGATAAGCATATTCTTCTATCTATTGTGCTCATTAAAGGTGCCAATGAGAGGTTTCAAAGTAATTTTTTAAAATTATTGCTCGGATAAAGCATGTAATTTTCACTGTAAGGAAGAGGACAAGAAGTAGAATACAACTCTTGCCCATATGTTTGATGAAGAGGAAGAAAACATGTGTCAAAGGCCTCCTCCTGCATTTAAAAAAAAATTGATGCACCCTTACTTTGCCAACCAACACTTGGTGTGGACCTACCCCATTCAGTAGCTGAGTGAAGGATTTTATTAGGCCAAAATAACATGACACAAACAAAGCAAATGCCCACTGAAAAACATAGGAGGTGATGAGTTGGCCCTTGGAGCCTTGAGAACACAGAGAGTAGCAGCCAAGTGGTCCTTGGCCTCCAACAGACCAGAATCCAACTCACCCAGAACACAGAAGGGAGAGTTTAGAATTCCTCCCATTTCATGGCACTTTTATCTGATTATTCCATCTTAATTCCTCACATTATACTGAGAAAAAGTAACAGACTCCTCATTTTATTCCAGGCAGATATTCTTTTTCCTGCTTTGGTTTTGGTGAAAAGCTTGCCGATACAACACTGAGAATTCCTCAGCCTCCAACTGCCACCTCCTCTCCCAAGGGATAAGAAAGCTGTTATCACTTCCATGCTAATAATAGAAAACTTAGCACAACTGCCTTCTGATCTTTCAAACCAATTCAATATTTTGAAAAACAAAAAACAAAACCCCATTTGGCTCCAGGGGAAAAAGACAAGAAAGATTACAGTTGATCGGATCCAAAAGCAATTGTCTAACATTTCTATGTAGCAAGTAATTGTACTTTTTCTCCTGTAATTAAAAAAAAATTTTTTTGCCCTCTAACTCTTGTTCTGTTAATTATGAAGACACCAAGGTACCAGTATTATACCCAAGAAGCCTGCCTGCATTTCCTGTCCATCCCACCAGGCTATCATTTAACATATTTCTTCCTTGGACATCATCAACTCCTACCTAGGAAATGCTGTCATAAAAGAAGTTTGACTAATAGAAACAGAAATATTCATATAATGCATAAGGAATTTCCTAAAAAAGCAGGTGTAAATTTCAAGTGTGTCTCTGTTTCACATTCCAAGCAAGCGCAGCTCACTGGGTCACACAGTTCTTTGTCCACTAGTATTAAAAATTAATATAATCATGACACCATTTTGAATCTGGATAATACTTTTCCTCTTAAAAACTCAATATGCCTGTAAACAGATGCCCTTATTTCATCTTCATTATAGTCTTAAAAGCTAAAAGAGGTATGATATGCTAATATTTCTATTTTATGAAGGGAGAAAGAGGAATCTTAAAACTCAAGCAGCCTACATACACAGAATGAAACTGGAGCACCAAAGTTGAAATATGGCCTGGGAAACTGATTGAACAAAGGCTCCTCAATTATTTACTGAGTTGTGTGATGACCCTCAAGTGTTGCCAAAAGCCTATACCTCCAAAATGTCCTCAACCCTCCAGATGAGCACATTTGCAACTGTGGATTTTCTGACCCAAAGAAGGAGCAGCTGAACCAACTGAATTAGAGTTCTACATGATCTGATTAGCTGGCCTCAGTACCGCTCCCTCAGGGATGTCCCAGGACACTGGGACTGACTTAAGAACCTCCTCCCTCACTGGCAGGACAGGAGGGGAGGAAGAGGGGCTGGAGGAATTATTAAGCTCGAAGGGTGAAACTGCAGTTATCCGAATACTCACTTTTCCTTTCTTTTGCTTCTCAAATGTTACTATAAATGAAATTAAGTTAGAGTACAGGACTAATTAACCAAATGTTTTTTCCCTACGGGGGTGAGGGGAACAACCAGACCGTTTTACTCCTACTAGCTGTGGTTTTCCATCCAAGATTTAAGAAGCAAGGCAGGTATGCAGTCATTTACTTTCAGCCTGCAAGTCCTTTTGATAAAAGAAGCCCTTTGCAAGAAGCATTTCTCTCCTGTCTTTATAAATCAAATAAATAAAAATAAAACCTTCTGTCAAGCCATATGCTTCTGTTCCTCTCCTTCAACTGGCCTAAAATAAAAAAGATTATCCTTTTCTGTTCTTTTTCCTCTCCTTTTATTAGAAAAAACAAAAATAAAAACAAAAAACAAAAAAAAACCCAAAACAGCCAGAGAAAGAGAGAGAAATCAAACAACTGTCTAAACAAATCAATCCAACATTTCCAAGGGCTTGTGACCTGCAGCAATGTCAATTCCGTCTTCCCCCTCCTTTCTTTCTTTGAATCAATATAACCTATGATTCTGATCACTCCAATATGTCAGTGCCTGTGGAGGGCACATTTTATTGTTCATAAAGCCCCAGACGATAATGAAAAATAAGCAAGAAAATGATAAATTCATCAAGGTTGCGAGAATATTCGAGGAAAAAAGGAATTTCCTGAGGTAACTGTCCCTGACCTGGCTCTTTAATCGAGTGAAATTTCATCACTTTATCTAATATCATGCTTCATGCTTCAGGCGCCCGGCAATTCTATTTTTGTGTGGTCTAATGGGCAGCTGACACATCCGCTCAGCCCCAGACTGCATAATATGTGCTGACATACTGTGTGGCCAGCAGCTTCGCAGGGGCTGGTTATTTGGGCCTCGCCAGGAATAATGGCATCAAGAAAAGGTGCTTCTGAACAATTTCGGGCTCAGCTTTACGGGCCTCAGTGGACTTCACTTTTAAGAGGCACGCAATCACTGATTTGGGTCACTGTGTGTATCTGACTGTAGGTGAGAGGTTAGAAAAGGCCCAGTTATGGTTGTCTGAAACCCGAATCTTGATAGCGTAATGAAGAGTGTCATTCTAACTGCTTTGCAGGCAGCTCTTCTCAGAACCCCTGATTCAATTTGATATTCTGAGGTTAACGTACTGCATTGGGCCTGAAAATAGGAATGCACACGAAAAGCTTTTATACTTATTCAGTTCAGTAAGCATGGCAAACTCATCAACAGCTATTTGTACACTGTAGGCATGGTGGGACTCACTTTGATGTTCTGATTTATGCTTGCTATTTTCCCCCCAGTATAGCTTTGGAGTTGAAATGCATTTAAAAAAAAAAAAAAAAGGCAGTTTTTGACGTAATAGCTGAGGACATTATCATAAATGAAGCAACACATACCCAAACAAACAAATACAGAAATGCCATCATTTCCAACATAGACAGATTTCAAAATTTTGTAAAAAATATAAAGAAGACTAAAAAGATATGATAAATACAGAGATCAGATTGGTGGTGGCCAGAGAAGGAGAGGAGGGTAAAATGGGTGAGAATGGTTTATTATAAAATAAACAAGTCCCAGGGACATAATGACCAGCATGGTGACTATAGTTAATAATACTGTATTGCATGTTTGAAAATTGCTCAGAGTAGATCTTAGAAGTTCTTATTATAAGAAAAAGAAATTTGTGACTATGTATGATGACAGATGTTAACTAGACTTATTGTGGTGATCATTTTACAATATATACAAATCTCAAATCATTATGTTGTACACCTGAAACTAATACAATATTGTATGTCAATTATACCTCAATAAAAAAAGGAGAGACATGGTAACCCTATGAAATATGTGACCCTGGACTGAATTCAGTACTATAGATTAAAAAATGCCATCAAGGATGTCATTAGAACAATTGATAAAACATGGATTATAGATTAAAGAAAAGTATTGTATTGATGTTAAATTTTCTGAATTTAATAACTTGTTATTGGGAGGGAGGAGGGCGTAGCTTAGTGGTAGAGCACGTGCTTTGCATGCACAAGGTCCTGGGTTCAATCCCCAGTGCCTCTAACAAATAAATAAATAAACCAAATTACCTCCCCCCTCCCAAAAAACAAACCAAAAAAAAAAAAAAAACTTGTTATGAAAGAAAATTCGTTTTCTTTCACAATTCACAATGAATTAAAGGTATTAATGGTTATGGGGCATGATGCATGCAAATTATTCTCAAAAGGTTCGGAAAAATTTAATTAGAGAAAAAAGGAATGATAAAGGAGATGTAGCAAATGTTAAAAATTAGTGAGTCATCATAGCAAAGCAAAATAATTCTTGTACATAAATTCTGTCAAATGGAGATGCAGCTGCCTTCCCTCCCTCTTTGTGCAAGAAGCCAGTTTTGCATCCATTTGCAAATTCATTTCCATATTTCTGATCTATAAATGAACCTTTGAACTGGTTGTGACATTGCCCATTTCCTGCATTAACAATGAGTTAAAATTTTTAACATATGTTCACGCAAAACAAGATTGGTGAATCTGGGTAAAAGCTACATAGTTCTCTTAACCAAGACTGCAACACTTCTGTCAGTTTGAAATTTTTGCAAAATAAAAAGTTTCAAAAATTACTAAGAACAGCAAATGACAGTGGGTGGGGACTGGTGCAAGAATGAACACCTGCTGTGTGCACATATGAAGCAGAGATCTTCTTTCTAGGAGACAGTGTGTTCAATCCAGAATTGTGTCAACTGTAAGGTTAACCAAGCCATTGTCAATTTAAATTTAATACGACCGTGACTCTAATCATAATGAAGCTCTGTGATCTGTGGCCTCATTGGAACTCTGGGATGACTGGGAAGATCTCCCTGTATGCTATGTCTTGCTTCATCTCTCATCTTTCGTATTTAAGAAACTGGAGTACAGCAGCTTTACATTTGCCAGCAAGATTAAATTTAATCTCAAATGGAGTAAGATATTTTTATCTTGTGGGGGGTGAAGAGACACACTGCAACTGGCCTCATGGTCCTCATGGTCTATCTATGGAGAGGGGTCTTTTGTCACAAAACACTGGTAGTTGCAGTTAAGGAAGAGGAGTATGGGGAGGGGGGCAAGACTCAAGCTGTAGAGGCATCAGTCCATCAAGGGTTGAGAAGCAGGACATCTTATCAGTGATGAAATAAGGACATTGTTCTGTCTTTCAAATGCCACATTTTCCATTTTAAGCAGGAGTACTTTCAACACAACTGCTCAAATGTTCCTTCCCCAATGATTTCCAGCTTTGCTTCCCCTCTAAAGCAATAGGTACCAGCTGAAGTATAATAACCTCTATTGTGATAATAGCCCATATATTATATTGAGCCTTTATAATGTTCCTTACACTCCATATGCAATATCACATCAACCCTGTTAACTCCCACAATTCTCTGAGACAGTTATTATTAACCCAATTTTATAGATGAGTAAACCAAAATTCAGGGAGCCTAAGTAACTTGTCTAAGGACATCCAGAGCCAACAAGAGGCAGTTAGATTTCCTATCAGCTTCAGTCTGGTTCCAAATTCAAAATGCTTAGCCTCTACACTAAACAACCTCTAGAGCACAGATCTGATGAAAACAGGCTTAGAAATTGGTTTGTTAAAAGTTCATTGAAGGAAGCAATACAAATTAGGTGTTCACAACATGATACTGCCCAGGTCGGGGCCACGTGTGATCAACTCCCTCGTGCAGCATCATGCTAATGAAATAACTAGCTTAAATAAAGCACTTAGACTATTTAGAGCAAAAAATGCAAAGCAAAGCAGGGTCATTTTCTTAGATTATTTAAAGTTATGAAGAAAAGGAGAGGAATGAGGAACTACTCTTTAATTTTCCATTTTGAAGATTTTAAAACTCTGGTTGGCAAGACTTTGTACTTTCTAAGAGTATAAAATAAAACTGACTGTCTAATTGTGAGAGATTAAAAATGCAGGTTTTAAGTATTATTGTTTTCATGAGGGTAATAAACCATATCAACATTTTCTCTAGTAAAAGCAATCATTTTTCTACATCAGAACATTTTAGTTTAAAGGATTTTTGATAGCCAAATCATAGCTAAAAGTGTTTGGGATCTGATATTTTAAATAAATTGGTTGTATCTTAAATACTAATCCCCTCCCTCATATTCTGAGAACTCCAGTCTCCCTTAATCACTGGATAATACCAAGTCTCACTAATGAGGCTTTGAAAAGGTCAAAATGAACATTCAGTCCATCAAAATGGTAACTCTGGGTGCTGTTTCATTTGTTATCTGCCTGGTTAAGTCCTTCACTCAACTAACATTTATTGAATGTGTGTTGATACTTGCCCTCAAGAAGCTTAGAATTAAAAGATACACATGAACAGTGAGCTACAACAAAGGGCAAAATTAAAGCACCCAATAGAAATTGTAGTAAGTAAATTTCCTCCTGGAGACTGTTTCTTTCTCACTCTCCAGTATTCTGATGTGTCTGTCCATCACATGGCTCCACCTCCTTTACCAGAAGGAACATATGACTTGGACTGACCAATCAGAGAACCCTAACTTCCCAGAAACAGTGAGGGAGTCCAGATGGACAAATGACTCAAACAGGGACAAGCAGTGTCCAAGGGAGAAGAGAGTTTCTCTCCCTTTGCGATTAAGAGCTAATAATACCATGTAAATTTAGAGCTTCTGAGAACCACTTTCCTATCTGCTGAAGACTAAAACCAAAATGGACAAAGCCAGAGCCAAGAAATGGGACAGATCCCCTAAGAACATTAGCTGGGCACTGCATTCAGCCAGTTCGACTACTGGATTTTTGGTTACATGAACTAACAAATACTTATTTTATTTACCCTAATGTATTTGGTGTTTCTTTAACTGAAAATTAAATAGGAGGGTAGAGGAAGAACAATTACCTTAGCTGGGGAAGGTACCAAAGGCTTCATAAAGGGGTGATGTTTAAGTTGAGCTAGGGTTTTCCATATAAGAGCACAGTAAGGACATTTGGGATGAGGAATTTGAGTGAACAAAGACAAAGAAATATGAAAGCTTCTGGTACATTTGTGAAACTCATTGGTACAAAACATAGTAAAAATATACACAGAAGGAGGAAGGAGAAGTTGAGGCTAGGAAGGTATTTGGGAGCTAGATGTTAAAAGATCTTGAAGCAGCTCAGGCTTTATTATGTAAGCAAATGAAAGCCACTGAAGGCTTTGGAAGAAAAAAACTCATGATTAATCCTATTCCTTGGGGAAATAATCCTCATAACAGCCTAAAGAAATAATTAAATTAGGAAAAGACTAGAACAGAAGTCAACCCAGGACCCAGGAGCAGGCCTGGTAAGAGTTGTGAGGAACATAAAGACAGTGCCTGGGACAGAGATGAAAGGGGATATATTCAAGAAACATTTTAGAAATAAAATTAATAAGGCAAGGTGGCTAATGTTAAATTGTTTAAATAGTAATATCTTCCACTAGGGAATTAAAAAAAAAGAAATCATGATCTGATAAAGTTTTGATGAAACAGTTTTCAATGGTTCAAAACACCATCTTTCAGGCAAAGTGGAACTAACCTTTGAGAAATGCTTAGAAATGATCCAAAACAGGCAGATGTACTACGCTCACTCTAGTATCAGGAAGTGAAAGAATTTTACTTCTAAGTTTTGACTTTATAACACATTTTAAACTGCAGACAAATGAGCTGGCATAATGATAGAGTCCCAAAATGAATTGCAAGTTGAATGTTAAATGATGCTTGCTTCCTTTGGGTTTTTGTGTGGTCGCGCTTAATCTCAGGACAGCAACCAAATGTGGATGCAGACTGTCTTGGTTTCCTTCCTTCCTTCTCTTTTCTTCCTCTTTCTCTTCCTTTTTCTTTCTCTTTTCTTTCTCAGTCTTCTTTCTTTTTTTACGCCCCCGTTATAATTAAATTTTTAGCTAGGTTTAGAAGGAAATTTTTCTTTTTGTAATGGAAATAAATCAGTATGCTATTTTAAAATGGCAAAAGAAAAAACAGAAAAGCTTCCTATGGTTTTGGGAGTGGGCTCACATTTAAATTTTAACGCAGCAATATTATTGAGTACTTAACCACGTGCGGGCAGAATGCCGACTGTGCTTTCACCCAAAGCGGCTATTTTCTCCAAAGATGCGGTGCTCAGAATCTTTGCTTGAGGAATTGTGACTCTTCTAATTTAGTAATTAGAAATTTCCTCTATCAGCAAGATTACACTTCTAATCATAATATGAAATTTTAGGATGATTTTCTTTCCTGGATTGATTATATTATCATTTGAAATCAAATAGGGAGTGTGTAGATACTCCAGAAATTTCCATAAAATTCTCCCTAAGGGGATAAGAGATTGTTGATTTCCAGTTGTAATCCCTGGGGTGGGGAAGAGGAAGACAGCATGTTTTAACTTTCAGATGGATATTAATCATCATATTTAGTTAGATTTTGAACTTAACAGCAAACGATGGTATTCAGCCCTGAGTGTGAAACAATGTGCGTTCATGTCAAGGGAGGGAAAGCACATGGTCACTGTAGGATGACAGGCTTTGAAGACAAGGGGAAGGTGAAAGAGGGAAAGTAATGGAAATCGAGTTGTCATCAAGAACATGAAGCCCACCAACTAGCGTACGTCACAGACATTTTTCTGAATGTACCTAGATTCAGTACTATTACAAAAATCAGAATTAAATTTTTCTTAACTTATAGAATCTTTTCCTAGAAATACCACACATTATTATTATTATCCTATGTAATTATCCAGGAGTTTATATAGATACTGTTTTTTACATCTTCAAAATGCAAAGAAGGAAAAAAAATAAATGCTTGTTACCATCTCTAAATCTCCTCCACCAAAGAAAGGAAGAAGTTAGTATATAGGACATAGAGATAAAGAAAAATCTCATTTTATAAATTAAAGATCAAGTGTAAAGGCCCACATTGAATAAGGCAACCTTAGAGACCTCAGTCTTAGAAACAATTCTGAGGAACTTCAATATGGTTTTTCTTACATATAAAATTGAACTCAGCTTAGCAAACAAACCTATTAAAAGCCATTTCCAATAAAATACAACTCTAAATTCTTATATCACACAGACAAATGCATTAATTAAAAAAATAAGACATATTTCACAGAATCAAGGATATTTGAGTTTCCAGATCTTAAAGAAGAGTACGTTCTTATAATTTCCTTTTTAAACACAATAAGCAGCTATCAATTTAACAAAAGGGAAAGGGAAATCTGTAACGTATATTAAGCTTTCACTTTTGTTAACAAAACAAACATCAAGTGAATGTGCTTTTACCACATCTGTTTAACCTTGGAAGACTCGAGGTTTTGTTCATTCTTGCTCTGGAAGTTTTAAATGGCAAAAACATTCCTGGTTTCTTGTGCAGTCTGAGTGAGTAACACAGTGATAACAGTGATAGCTGAAATATTTGTGGTTTCGTGTAAGATTTCCTCCAAGAATTATAAAGAAGCCAAAAATCACCGAATAATGCAAAAAGGACCCTCCTTAAGAACCATAGAGGAAAACAAGATTCCGTGAAAAAGTCATTTGTTTTTGCAGGGTAGCCTTATTCATAGCACAACTCATATGACCCAGACTTGTCTTTTGGCCAATTAATTCATTAAAAATAAAATTTCATTAAACAGCAATGAATGGGCATCTAGGTCTCTACCTCCCAGCTAGTTAACAAACTTTATTGAGTAACGGTAAAATTCAGGGCTGGTTTGTTTTTTCAATATAGATTTATATAGATTCTACAATATGCTCACAGAATACAAAATGATTATCAAATAGATTTTTACATATATATCATTTATTGTCCCCTTGTTGACCAACATTTAAGCATAAGAGTTGAGGGGGGCATATGCAATGTTCTAGTTAAAAGGAGATTTCAATAAACTAAGCCTAATTCTCCTCGTGCAGTATACATAGGCAGATTTTTTATGTGTGTACACAGCATTAGTTACTCTTCCAAACTGTGTATTTTTAGATAGTAAGAATTTATAGTAACTACGAATCTTTTATGAATTAGCCAGACCATCGGCCACAATGTCAAAACACTTTAAAAAAAATTTCATAAAAATACTAAGTTTAAGTTGTCTCCTTTACTTCTGGCTAAATGAAATAAACAAAGAAAAAGGAGATTTTCCCCCAAGCCAACACACAGGCAGAAAGCAAAACACTTCAGCACTCCAAGAGGAATGGCACACATTTAAAAAATAATATTGGAGTTTTAATTACAGTCTTAACTAAAGATGGTTCTAAAAATCGATGTGCTCTGCTTCAGGGCAAGAGGGAGAATTCCAATACAGTTTCAAGTACACAGTAGGTGCTCAATACATCATTGCTGACTGACAGAAAAGCAGTGACTAGAATATCCTGTTTTTCTAGAAATAGAGGCAAAATCAAGGTTTTCTCTTTGTCCGGAAGTCCACTTTTATTCTGTGTAACGTGGATGATCCAGAGAGTGTGACTTTACAAGGGCAAAGAAGTAAAGAGACACTTATAAAAGATGTGAAAGAGGGACTTTGGGATTGGCAAAGATGTGAAGATCTCCTTCTAATTTTCATACTGTCACACACA
This sequence comes from Camelus dromedarius, assembly GCF_036321535.1. NCBI lineage: Eukaryota > Metazoa > Chordata > Mammalia > Artiodactyla > Camelidae > Camelus > Camelus dromedarius. Next base: position 43,746,508 of record NC_087445.1, on the reverse strand, counting down.
AAAAAAGTTTTTTAACTGAAGGTATTTTCTCTATTTTCTCCCTAACATGGAGAATTAATCTGGGAAAGGCCTAAGATCTCTCTAATCAATAGGTCCTCATTGTTCTAGAAGTAGGTGGGTAAGAAAGAGATGGCTTCCTCTTCTGAGTAATTATTATTCCTTCACCTATCCAGATCCTCCTCAATATCCAAAAAGTAGCCAAAACGAGATGACAGTGGGACCATCTGTGAACTCTCCTGCTGTTCCTTTAATCTCCAATGCCCAGATACATGTCATCTCTCCCTGTGTTTGCTTTGGCTATATGTACAGAAGGTGTAACCCTGAAGAGATTAAAGTACAGAGAAGCTAAATGATTACTGTTCTAAACAACACAGAAGATTACAGGTGGCACTTCCATAAAAATTAAGGCTTTTTTTCCCCAAGTGCACTGTCCAAGCAGGTGGACGTTATGTACACGTTCATTAGATCCTATGCAAAACCACCAATGTTTCCCTATCTTAAAGCATTCCCATTAAACGGGAATTAGCCTGCTTAGGAAAGAGGACTGCGTGTATTTAACCTGAAAATAAGATTTGACAAGGTGACCATCTGTTTTCCCTTTCCCACTTAATTACAAAAGGAATGGTACTTGAAGTCAACCAAAATACTCAAGGAGAAATTGATATTTTGACATATTTATTTTCTCTACAAAATACAAAAAAAAAAAAAAAAAAAAAAGGCCATATAGAGGAGCAGCAGAATTAGTGCCCCAGCAACCACTTGGCTTGAAGCCAGACACCCTGAAAACAGTGACAATTACTTAAGCCACTGGTAAAGGCTTCCCTTGGGAGGGACAAATGCTCCTTGGGTGACACCTTATTCTCTCAGCTTGCCTGGAAACATCTCCACCCAAAGTCAGAGTTTCTTCCTGCAGAGTTTGTTCGGTGTGTATTTGTTTTTAAATCAAATATGCTTGAATGCAAAAGTGGAGACATAGCTCCTTATCTGGAAAGTACAACTGATTAGAAGTACCAAGATGCCAGCCCCACATAAGTCACTCCTTACTGGCATGACCTCAGGCAAATCACATACCCTCTCCGAGTCTCAATTTCCTTATCTGTAAAATAGGGACGGTAATACTAATTCTCCTTACCTTATCAGAATGTTTGGGAAAGTTTTATAAGATAATTGGAAACCTGTAGGTAAAATGTAAGGTATTTTAAAATGTAAAATGTTAATAACAACATGAACAAAAACACATGACAGTGGATCTAAGAAGACTCCCATAAGGGACTTCTCTACATCATGAGTAAGTACTCCATATAGTAGTACAGTAGTTTTCTAGCTGCTCCTTGTTGTTTAAGATTTGCTGACCAGTTTGCAAAAAGCCAAGAGAATAGTCAAGTTGTCTCAGAAGTAATGACTTCAGAATCCACTTGTATAGACATGACTTTTGCAAGCATGAAAGTAAACTCTGCATCCTTAACACTGGAATTTTCCTGAGACTATAGTGACCTTCAGAATCCTAGTGCTGCACTCTCCAGTGTGGGAGATACCAGCCACATATGCCCATTTAAATTAAAATTAATTAAAATTAAATAAGATTAACATTTTAATTGCTCAGTCATACCAACCACATTTCAAATGCTCAATGGCCCCAGGTGGCTAGTGACTGCCATGTTGGACAGCACAGGTAGAGAACGTTTCCATAACAGAAAGTTCTATTGGACAGTTCTAATAGTGCATAAGAAATAAGGCTTTACTGAGAGAAAAGTAGGAAAGTAAAGATAGTATGCGCTTTCAAGTTCCAAGTTTTGACTCAGTTCTGCCTTTTCCTTAGGTTAATGACTTAAAACTTCCTAAGACTTCGTTTTCTTCATCTGTAAAATTGAGACAGTAACAACACTGCTTTAATAGGGTAATAATTAAAATTAAGTGAAATAATATAGGTAAGGTATCTAGCACATTATACATACTCTATAAATGTTATTTATTACTGTATTTCATCAAGTCTAAGATGCAGAACTTTTCACATTTTAACATATCTCAAATTCGTATGTAATTTATAGTCAGTGCCAGAAGAAACTTGGCAGAGGAGTGAGTTGTGACATAGATGTCAATGCCTGCACATGTGCAAATTAGCATGTGTGTGGAAGGTTATAAATTCATCTGAGTCTCACCTAAGCTGGGATATAAGCCTTGTTTGTGTGGCATGCAGTTGAACCTTATTTTAAGTTTGGATTCCAATTGTCATTTAAAATGTCTTCAAAAAAGAATATATTAAAATTTAACAAAGAAACAAATAATAATTGTCTTTGCAGAATATCGTCACACTCCACACAGTACAATTAAAGGCAACAGAAATTGCCAAATCTCTTGGAATAGGCATAGGTTTCTCAAAACTATGAAGGTTTAATAATGTCTTTTCCTGAATTCCAGTGATTACTCTGATACCAGCAACCATCTATCAGAAATTCCTAGCTGATTCCTAAGAACTGTTTAATGTCCATTAATATCAAATTTAATCAAGAGGGAAAAGAAAATAATTATTTTAACCACACAGGGACTGTTCATCAAGCCTGGAATACTCCAATATGCCTCAAAATTAGTCTTTTGTTCATACATGTGCTAAAAAGAAACAGATTATGAAAGACAGGTTTTCAGGTGGAGTGGAGGAGGTCACATGATGCTGCAGACAGTCCGATCCAAAATTGACTCAGGAAAACATTTAAACTTTGAATGTGAAAAAGCTTAGGTTCAGAGAAAACTTACGAATTGAAAACTGTACATCTATCAGGAAAAAAAAATGTGTAACCTTATAAGTGCTTCTTTTTTCTGAAAAGTTGTTATAAAATTCATGATATATCTAACAACTTACAATATCTAGTATCAAGGAAATAAGGGATTATCAGCAAGAAGAGACATATGAGGAGAGGACAGACAAATCCTTAGTCTCCTAAATTTAGCTCTAGAGAACAGAGCTTTTTCAGTTTTTTTTAAGTTTTATTGTTAGTAATATAATTTATCAAATCTGATAATTTAGTTGAGAAACACACAAATATTTTTAAAGCAACTAAGGAAAAAAACTCTGCCAGTTAAACTGATACAAGTATCTTCTTATCATTTAGAATTTTTTATTTTACATTTATTGGAATGATTTCTTAAAACTTATCTTCACAGAGATTTATATCATTTATCATTTCTCTGTATTCACAAATAGGAAAATATTAGCAAAAATACTAATGATTAAGATGGTACAAAAAAAATTCTTCACCTAAAGAATCCAACAGGCCTTTCTGAACTCCAAAGTCATCATGAAAACATCATACTTGAGCATTTTGGGAAAAAATTAACAAGGACTGGAGAACATCCCTCACAGACAGCACTGAAACAATTTCAGAGTTGGGGGTAGATGGGGCACTTCCCAAGCAGGGAGAAGGCAGTGGTCCATTCACAGGAAGACTGCCAAAAGCCTCCTCGGTCAAGAACTAAAACTAACCCTGCAGCCTACAAGCCTGAGAATCTTGCAGCCTCTCCTACAGAAGCCATCTCATAATTTGGTTTATCACTTCTCTGACATGGTGCTTTTACCAGAATAACATTTACTGTTTTTTTCCCCCTGATATTAAAAGATATTCTTGTTCACTGTAAACAATTCGGGAAAACAATAACAAAATATAAAGGAAAAATGTGTCCCAGAATCTCAACAATATTAGTAGCAATCTGATGTATTTCCTTCTAATCTTTCTCCTGTGCCTTAATTAGGCTAATATTGGTGATGCAATTTTGTTAGTATTGTTTTCACTTAGTATTTCCCAAAGTCAATAGAATATTCTGAAAAAAAACAAAAACAAAAAATTCAACAGGCATCACTTCTATATTCAAAGCCATTGATTTCCTGTGTTTTTCCATACTATTTTATTGAAAGATAATATATATCTTGACTATAACTTGAAAGAATGCTCCTCCATTGACTATGGAATTTTCTTTCAAGGGACTGATGCTCTGTTGGCAAATGCTAATACTGGTGCTTCTTTGATCTGTTTCAGATATCATCGGGACTTACATTTCTTCTTCAAATGTCCTTATTTGGTTTGCAGTATGAAACATCAAGGGATTATAGTGGCCCAGTCACGAATGAATCAAATTATCCCCCTCTGTTCTGTTTCTGTGTTTTCCTGCACTCCCAGTGACTCTTTCTTTCAATGCAAAATCATAATGTAATCTTTAAAAAAAAATTTAATAGCAATTAAACTCAACATGTAATAGGAACAATGCACATAATTCAACTGAAGTAATAATACAGTCAAGTTCACTCTTGCTGAAGCAATGACAATGGTATCATAACTGTCACCTGAGACATGATACAAAGCCTTTGATAGTAAGATGCACCTTTATTTCAATGTATAAAAAAATGTGATTTTAAAATCAATACTTAATCAATTTATAAGGAAATATTAATAATGTAATAAACTTTAATCCAGGAATCCAATCAGCAAAACTCAGACTGCAAGAAACTACAGGTGAAACAAGCTAGCTGCTTCAAATAAATTACAAGGAAGTAAAAAAGGAGAAAGAAGAGAAAAACAAAAGATTAAAAAGGGATTTAGCAGACATTTTAAAATATGTCAGTCTATCTCAATGGATTACTATACTCATGAGACAATTGGAAATTTGAACACTGAAAATTTGAAAATGTTAGAGAATTATTATTAAATTGTAGGTGCAATAATGGTGCTTTGGTTATATATTTTTCAAAAAACCTTTATCTTTTAGGGATATAGGTTGAAACAGTTACAGAAGAGATGATATGAAATCTGGGATTTGCTTCATAATAATCTGGGAGGGTAGAAGGAATGTGAATGTGCATGTGTGATGGGCAGACTCCTAAAATAGCCCCGAGTAGTCCCCACCTTCTGGTAGTTACACCCTTACGTAATTCCTTCCCCTTGAGTAGGGGCTGGACTTAGTGACTTTTTTCTAAAGAATGGAATTTGGCAAAGGTGATGGGATACTTCTTTCATGATTAAATTCAAAAGACTGTGACTCCCTGTCTTGCTCACTCTCTCTTGCTCTCTTTCTTGTGGGCAGCTGATAAAGCAAGCCACCATCAATGTTGTGAGATGTTCCATAGAGAGGTCCGCATGGAAAGGAACAGAGAGGAAGGTCTCCCGCCAACAGCTCGTGAGCAACTGAGTCCTGCCAACAGCCACTTGAGTAAGCTTGGAAGTAGACACTTCTGGTGAGATTTCAGATGACTACAGTCTGTGAGAGACCCAGAGCCAGAGGAACAAATAAGCCCCATGTGGAGACCTAGTCCACAGAAACTGTGACATAATAAATGTATGTTGTTTTACACTGCTCAATTTGGGGTAATTCATTCTACCTCGATAGATAACTTGAAGTATGCGACAAGACTGGCCATGGCTTGATGACTTCTGAGGTGAGTGAAAGTGTAGGGAGTTCATTTACCATTCTTTCTACTTTTGTATATGTTTAAAATTCTCTGTGATAAAGACTACTTCAATAGCAGTCAGTGAAATGTGGGAATAACAATTCATTGCTCTTCCTGTGCCCCACCATTGAATAGCAGTGTAGTTATCTCCCATATGACTACACTTAGCCTGTTATCTTCTGTTTTACTGTGTTTTCTACTCTGATTTGTCTACTGGGCTCCATAAGACAGTAAATATTTACTGAGTGTCTGCTAAGTGCTAATGAAAAAATGGCCTAATGCACTGATATAAAAAAAAGAGAGAGAGAGAGAAAAGGCTCCTTTTATATTACTTCTATAATCATTTTGGGAAATGGCAATAGAATAAGTGAAGATAAACTGAAGTGATGATTAAAAGGATGTATAAATAAAGAAGGGGGAAAGGAGGTCTGATGTTAGACTAGGAAAAAATAGGTGAGGGCAAATGTGTTAGTTCATTTTCCAGGCTGTGGATTAATAGGTGTCTCTGCTTTTGTTTCATTTTGTTTTGTTTTTTGTTTTCTTTTGTTTTGTTCAATCTGCCTGACTTTTGGTGATTTCACTTGTTTTCAAAACCTCTGCTAGCAGGGTAAGAGAGAAAAAATGTGATGTAATAGTCAGATATTTCCCCTCGTCGACACATGTAGAAACTGTTAGGGAAGATGAAAACAAACAGCAAAAATTAAACATTGAGTTAATTAACACAAATTAAAATATCGAGTGGGGATTCCAATTCCCACAAAGCGTACAGCTTGCCAAGACATTAGAGGTCTAAGTTTATAAGGTCACATCTCGATAAAATTTAACAAGTGTTTTAGAAGAGATAGAAATCGGTTTTTTTTTAATCAAACCCACACGTAATTTTCTTATCTTCTTTTGACAGGGATAATTTTAAATTAGCTATTTGCCACTTTGTTCTCATAAAACGATTATAGGATGTGACTCACTGAGACCTAAATTACGTGAAAGTGCTAGAAAGAAATCTGCTGAGTGTCAGCTGTAGAGGCCCAGGAATAGTTCCATCCCTGGGAGCAGCTGTAACCCAGTCCACAGAGAGACTGTAGAGAAGAAGGTCATTATACAGTTCTGAGTGGGACTACCTGGATTTAAACACAAACTCTGTTTCTTACTAATGGTGTAAGTTTAGACAAATTCTTTAAAGGCTCCAAGCTTCGGCGTACTCATCTGATAAGACAGTAGGACAATGTAGTTCACGTCTACATTTGTTACAAGGATCAAGTGAATTAGCACATGACTTAGCACAGGGTGGGGCACCATAATTACTCTTCCATAAATGAGAACTATTATTGCTATTATTATCAAAACCAACAGAAGATACTCTTAGGCCCTTGGCTATGCAAACCCTTACTTTAAGGATGTATAAATGTGAATTAGTATATAGAGTGCAATAAATTTACTACTTTCCAAATGATATTGTGATATTAAAACTGCAGAGGTACATTTAGAGGAGTGGGCTTCTGCATATAATTTGCTTCTTCATGATACTGCAATGTAATATACCTCTAGGAACCTAGTATCACACCAACTCAGTGGTTATCAACCAGGGGCAGTTTTGCCCCCAAGGGGGTCTCAGGGCACAACTGGCAATTTGGGACACCTGGAGACTTTTTACTGTCATGACTGAGAAGGTACTACTGGTGTCTAGGGGGTTGAGACTAGGGATACTGCTAAACATCCTTCAATGTACAGGACATTCCCCCACCACAAAGAATTATCCAATCCAAAATGTCAGTAGTGCCAAGGTTGAGAAATTCTATTCAAGCTAAAGCCAAGAACAGAATTCTCCTTTTAGGGTTGGCCTTTAAAGGTCTGCAGCAAGCATTTAACAACAGCTAAGACTGATTTTAAGCTCTCTTACTTTCAGCCAGTGGAACTACATATGATTCTTTAATTATGTGGACCAAGACTTCAGAAGGCTTCTTCCTGATGCTGTTAGTGAAAACAGACCTGACTTTTTGAGAAGAAAGAAGAACAGATATGCCATGAATAAACAAAAAAATCTCATATTATTCCTCAATGTGGTGAGCTGGAAAACTGATACATATTACATTGTATATGATGGAAATATCTGACATATAAATAAACATGATGCGCCATTTTACATTTCCCTATACCAAGAGTTTGTGGCGCAACAGACCCAACACCACTGTATGCTATGGGTGGGGAGGAGAAAGCAGCAAGCTGAGCACCTCTACAATTTCTTCAGTGGCTCTGATCTTCCAACCAACCCTCCTCTCTACTCCAATCAAAACACTTCTAACAGACTCTGTGGATATTTCCACTACAAACCAACAACAGACCCCCACCACCATCAGCTACCATGGCATTTCACACCACCTATTATTACTTGAAGGGCTTGAAACCAAAAGCCCTATTTTTCTACACTGAAAATATTTGAATGGGCTGTCAAAAAGCCTCTCAGAAATACACCCCATCCAACAGCAACAAACCCTGTGCAAACAAATCAAGTGGTGCAGAAATCCTTTGCACAAGATGATAGGGGAGGCCTCCATGCTGACACTGTAGGCGAGCCAAGTTTTCATGTACTTGGATGGCTGACCTCCAACTTCTGACATATTCATTATATTCCAGCATGTCGGCTGCAGATTGCATTGAAGTGATGACAGCTACAAGACAGCCAACGAGGAATATGGCCATTCTGGCAACAGGTGGCCTTTCACTTGTAGTGAGAAAGTTAATCTAGTTTATCATCAAAGTATATTATGTTCAAGGAGTGTCATGTTTTGAGAGCTCTAGTGACAGATCAAATAGAGAAAGCATTCTTCCGTGGAACGTGACATTTTGGGGAGACCAACCCTTTTAAACCACTTCATTGTTTATGTTTGACTCAGGTCTGTTAAGTTACTTCTTTGTCTCAAGGTTTACATTACACTTTCCAAATTATGGTTTGTGTCCCCTGTCAAAGGCTGATGGAGGTATCCACAATCTCACTTTAAATAATCAAATGCCTCTACTGCAAGGAATTTTTAATGGCCCTCATTTGTCTGCAGAAAAATTTACTGAAGAAAAGGCCAGCAGCAAAAGTATATTCATATATCTTCAAATTGACCATCACACTTCTAGATAAAGTTTCAAATTACAGATGTTCAAAACCAGCTTTGCCTACCCCCATGCAAAACATAATTTTTTAAAATAGTCATTGAAATGAAATCATAGCCAAGGCTCATAATGGAGAAAAAATGGCCCCTGGAGGGTACTAACTTCTCTTCGGGTTTAACCTTGGATTTTGGCAGGAAATCCCTCCCCAATCTCTCTCCCATTCCCACTAAAGCCTGAGATAAATGATGCTAGATGGTAATATTTATTCAGTCATCCCATTCCATGGCTGCCTTCCAAGTTGGATGATTATGTTTTGCTGCACTTTGGACCTCATTTGAAGAACTCTTAATAGTTCTAAAACATAGGGAAGCAATCAAAATGCTTATGTTCCTTGTGGAAAATAATTTTAATTTGCTTGAAAGTCTTCTAGCCTATTGGGTCATTCTTTATGAAGAGTCTTAGTACCAAAGAAATAGAGTAACACTGTTTATGATTTTCATTCTATGTGAACTCCTTTCTGCCCAGGGACAGGCCAAGACAATTAATCTCTAAAAGTAAATCAGTCTCTCTAATCCACAACTACTCTTCTGTACTTGAAAGAATGGCAACAGTCCATAAACATATATAGAGAAGGCTACCTATTCATAATACTTCTCTCATGTTCTTGGGCTCTCCTAAAGGCTCTAAGAGTAGGCATCAGCTGACTCTTCTCAGATTTTGATGATTCTGAATCATTAGCCTTCCCTACTAGCAATTTGGCAAGTACCTCCTTCAAACTGAACACCCTTCAGACCAACAATCTCAAAGCATGCAGTTCTTCTGGTTACTGAACACTCTAAAGGAAAAGAAATAATAACAAATAAAAAGAAACAAAAGTGACATGATTTAGTTTTACTCTATAACTACTTCATTCACCTGTTACTTAAAATATAGATTAAGTGTTTTATTTGATTTAAACATTCACATCTATAGACAGCACTTGGTATGTGCTAGACACTGTTCTCAGTACTTCTCACATATATAAATTATCTGATCTTCATAAAAATCCCATGGGGTAGATACTATTATTATATTCTTTTTACAGATGGGAAAAGTGAGGCACAGAGGATAAGTGACTTCCCAAGGCCACAGAACTAGTAAGTGGCAGTTGGTTTGAAGCTAGGTAGGCTTACTCCAAAGTCCAGTGTATTAACCACCATGTTATGTTATCTCCACGAGTAGCATAATAATAATATAAATAATACCTAAAAATTAATGGGCCAGGCTGGACACTGTGCAGGATACTTTTAATCCCTGCCACAGCCCAACAAGTAAGGTACAATTATCATCCCCATTTTATACATGAGGAAACAAAGGATTAGAGAGGTTCAATCATTTGTCCAAAAACTCACAGCCAGAGAGTGGTGGAGTTTGGGCTGGATATTTTGAAGATTAAAGAGATGAAACAGAAAATAATTCTATTTTGGAAGTTTCTAATAGTTTATAAAAGGAGATGTTCATTGGTCTGAAATCATCGGGGACATTTTTAGAAGTGTAATCTTTGTTCTCCCTAGAAATGCAAAGTGAAGCTGAAATTCTGGTTTTCTAGTCTTCCTCAGACATTACGCATCTATTCCTAAAGATCTTGGGGATTTAGTTGTCCCTCCATTAAGTTAATATGATTCTAAATCTTTAAAAATACCCAAAGCTAATTCATTTATGAAAGGAAAGTAAAAAAATTGAATCCTTTCACAAAGGTAAAATTATACTGCATTTTAAGAATCCCAACATTCACTTGTATTGGAAGAATTAATATTGTTAAAATGGCCATATTACCCAAAGCAATCTATAGATTTAATGTGATCCCTATCAAATTATCTATGACATTTTTCACAGAACTAGAACAAATAATCCTAAAATTTATATGGAATCACAAAAGACCCAGAATTGCCAAAGAACATTGAAGAAAAAGAGTGAAGCTGGAGGCATAACCCTCCCATACTTCACATAATATTATAAAGCTACAGTAATCAAAACAGCATGGTATTGGCACAAAAACAGACATATGAATCAATGGAACAGAACAGAGAGCCTAGAAATAAACCCACACACCTATGATCAACTAATCTTTGACAAAAAAGGCAAGAATATACAATGGAGAAAAGACAGTCTCTTTGACAAGTGGTGTTGGGAAAACTGGACAGCTGCATGTAAATCAATGAAATTAGAACACACCATACACAAAAATAAACTCAAAACGGCTTTAAGACTTAAATATAAGACAAGATACTATAAATGTCCTTGAAGAGAACATAGGTAAAACATTCTCTGAGATAAAGTGTAGCAATGGTCTCCTAGGACAGTCTACCGAGGCAACAGAAATAAAAGTAAAAATAAACAAATGGGACCTAGTTAAACTTATAAGCTTTTACACAGCAAGGAAACAATAAATAAAATGAAAAGGAACCTATGGAATGGTAGAAAAGATTTGCAAATGATGCAACTGACAAAGGCTTAATTTCCAGAATATACAAACAGCCCATACACCTTAATAACAAAAAAACAAACAACCTATTCAAAAATGGGCAGATGACCTAAACAAGCATTTCTCCAATGAAGGCATATAAACGGCTGATAGACACATGAAAAAATGCTCAATATCACTAATTATCAGAGAAATGCATATCAAAACTACAATGAGCTATCACCTCACACCAGTCAGAATGGCCATCATTCAAAAGTCTACAAACGACAAATGCTGGAGAGGGTATGGAGAAAAGGGAACCCTCCTACAGTGTTGGTGGGAGTGCAATTTGGTGCACCCATTATGGAAAACATTATGGAGATTCCTTAAAAAGCTGAAAATAGACTTACCAGCAATCCCACTCCTGGGCATATATCTGGAGAAAACTCTAATTCAAAAAGATACACGCACCCCCCAATGTTCATAGCAGCACTGTTTACAATAGCTAAGACATGGAAGCACCTAAATGTCCATCAACAGATGACTGGATAAAGAAGTCATGGTATATATATGTATATACAGGAGTATGACTCAGCCATAAAAAAGAATGAAATAATGTCATTTGCAGCAGCATAGACAGACCTAGAGATTATCATACTAAGTGAAGTAAGTCAGATGGAGAAAAAGAAATACCACATGATATCACTTACATGTGAAATCTTAAAAAAGAAATGATACAAAAGAACTTATTTACAAAACAGAAACAGACCCACAGACATAGAAAACAAACTTATGGTTACCAAAAGGGAAAGGGGGAGGGGAGGGATAAATTAGTAATTTGGGATTAATAGATACACACTACTTATATAAAACAGATAAACAATAGGACCTACTATACAGCACAGGGAACTACAGTCAATATCTTGCACTAATTTTAATGTAAAAGAATCTAAAAAAGAATACATACTATATACATAATATATATATATATATACACACACGTAACTAAATCACTTTGCTGTACACCTGAAACATTGTAAATCAACTATACTTCAATACAAAAATTAAAATTTAAAAAATAGCTATGCCAACTTACTTTTGGTTAATATATCTGTGACTTAACTTCTCCCATTCTTCCCACTCAGCCTTCCCAAATCCTTATCTTTTAAAAATCATTTGTAAACAGTATATACCTAATTTGGTATTTTAATGCAATCAAAAAGCCATTGCCTTTTAACTATGAAATTTAGGTCACTGACATTTATTAGTGTCATATTTGTATTTACTTATTATTTTGTTCTTTATATTTGCAATACTTTTGCTAAATGTCTTCTACTGGTGCTTTCAAGAAGTTTGCTAAGTGCCATTACTTGTCAAGTAATACATCTTTTCTCTCTGGCTACTTTTAAGATCTTTCCTTTCAAAATGACGATTTTTTTTGCTACATTTTATAATGTTTCACCATAGATATATTTGTGTGGATTATATTTTAGTTATTTTAAAGTTACTTATTTTAAAGACTTCTATTCCCTCAAATTCTTGAGTTTAATTCAGCTGTTGGTTGAATCTGCTAATTCTTTCCTTGTGTGCTTTGTAATTTGGGGTTATAAACTTGAACTTTATAGGTGGGATTACTGAGGAAATGGGTTAATACTATATCCCTCCTGAAATATTTTGTGTTTTTATTCTGTCAGGCACCAAGAGATATTACCAGAGACAGACTAATTTTTATCATAAGTTCTTGGTTTACAGGTTACTAAATCATACTAGTAGTATAACAAACCCATGTGAGAGTAGACACATAATTATGAAATCACCAGGGAGACTTTCTCCCCCACCAAGAACCCCAGTCAAATGGACAGGTAAGCTTTTTGTTTTTCCTCTCCTTGGGTTGGTTAAGTGGCTTTATGATTTGGTATTCATTTGTTTGTTTGTGCCCCCTGACCCTGAACCCAACATCTCTGTTGTTTAGGGTAATCCCTTTTAGGTTCTTTTATGTGTGAATTTGGGATTTCTCCTCTAATTCCCCTCCTTACAGAGACCAGAGATTCAGCTCCTATTTTCTGTCGGTGGCCATTGAAATGCATGCCCTTGATCTTCAGAACCAGCACCCCAACTCCATTACAGGGCAGACAAAAGTTAACTCCCATGTTCAGCTTAGTTTCTCAGTTTCCTCTTCATCCTTGGTACCTAAGATGTCTTTAACTTTCTTGAATGTTCAGCTCTTCATTTAGAAATGCGTTTGTTATATTTTACCAACCAGTTTCAGCTGTTTGTAGCCCAGGATGCTGTTGTTTTTATGTCATCTGGCTTGCTGAATATTGCCAGCAATTTAAATCCTATTATATTTAAAATACAACATTTCATTTCCCTTTATAATCTTTTCCTACTACAAATTCACCCTTTTATGTGTAATTTACTGTCAATCTTATGGTTGGAGTTAGTACAGCCCATCTCAACCTTGATTTGGTTGTACGCCTAGATGAGATTTTCTCAGAGGTGCACTGCAGTCTGAGGCTCTTCCAAACCTCCCTTTCTCCTTTCATAGGTGTCAAACCTTTATTATGGTCTGAAGGCTCTCTCCACATAATCTGCTTTTTATCCTTTTTATCATTCACAGATATTTCCCCAGTATACCACCAGTACATGTAATTCTACCTTGAGGTCTGCTTCTCAAAGGATTCAAAACAGCACTTAGTGAAAATGAAGTTTGCTTTTATGATTGTATATCTTTGTATCATAAATTTTGCCTAAATTGCACTAAGCTTTCTGAGATTTCTGTATTTCTATGAAGGTGGCCTGCATTGTTATTACTCACTGACTAGGACTTATGTGCTTCAGCTCTGATTTGAAGAAATTACAAATCATAAAATACTTATGATCAGTGCGGTATTTGTGGGAACTTGTGTGGAAACTCATTGCAGAATTACCAGCCTACAGTAACATTCTAGAACCTCCTAAGGCTTAGTAAAATGAGAAGAGATTTCAGCCAGAATACCCTTCCTGGTCTGTCCATGTAGGAAAGCTTTGTTCTATACATTCCTCCCAGGAATTCTCCACAGAGCCACTAACCAGGGACGTTTTGATAAGATAAAAATCCCTTTTCTTTCAGGAATTCTCTCTGACGTACTCTGTAGCCCACTCTCAAAGCAGTTAGGGGGTTTTTCTCCCTCAGATATAATCTCTGGAATAATCTGCATGTACTATTTCTTTATCAAATTAGATCTCATCACAGAAATTTGATTTAAACTTGTATGTTTATGTAGTATCACTTGTGACTATACATAATGAATGATCAGATAGTCCAGTTCTGCAATTAAATTGAGGTTGGGATAAAATATTTAACTTTCTGTATTTTTATGCTTTGCATTTTTTCATTTAAATTATTCTTTAAATGCAGTGAACTTACTTCGTGTTTCTTTGTATCCCATACAACACAGATGATTATTAAATATTTGATGAGATGTCAAATTAAAACCTAAGAATGATTTACTTTCCCAGTGAATTCCCACTCCCCAGACTTATTCACAAGATTTCTCAAAAATTAAGCTAATTTTTAAAAAATACATGGAGATTAAAGCATTTTTATTAAAAATGCTAGTGGATATTGAACAATTTGAAATAATAATTCTTTGTATTTTATAGATAATTTAAAATAAAATCTTTATTTTTAATTGTACACAAATTGGTTCATAGTTTGAAATATTAAGTTTGTTAGCAGTTCAGAAAGTATATTCAAGAAAATAATTACATTAATCAGCTTATTTTTTCAAATTAAGGCATTTTCTGTTAAACGGCAATGTTATCCAACTAATTTTCAATTAAAAGAATACACTTTTAATTGAATAAACAAGAAATTAAGTTTCACCAACATGTTTTATTGAATTGTAAAGTAACACACAAATAGGAAGAAAAGATGGAAGGAATAAGTACTTATTATCCTCTGGTATTATAATGAAGAAATATTAGTTGGATTATTTTTAATAGCTTTAATAACACAACACCTAAAAAAGGAATTGTGTAGATTTCAAAAAATAATCAACAAAAAGAAAATGATAAAAGGACTATGTGTTGAGAGAGCCTCTTTTTATAGAAAACTTTTTCTTCTGAAATACTAACTTAATCTTAAAGTCAGAAAGCCATATACCAAATGTTCATGGCAGTCTAATTTATAATAATTTAGTTGACTACAACCTAAATATTAGCTATGATTTGAAAAATTAAGCAAATTATTTAACATAGATGGAATGGGATATAATAAAAAAGTTGTTAATTATATTCTTCTAATATACAAAATATTTATGATGAGCATTATATTTGTGGGATAATTATCCTGAATACTCACAGGCCCTTTTGCATAATTACCAGTCTAGAGCAGCATTCTAGAACCTCCAATGGCTTGGTAAAATGAGAACTGATTTGGGATAGGTACCCTTTACAGTCTGTCCCCGTAGGAAAACTTTGTTCTACAAATTCCCAGAACACAGAGATTGCAAAATTCTCATAATAAAAATAATATTAAGTTTAATGCTATTGTTCACATTGAATAAGATAAAAACATTAGGAAAGAAAAAGGAAAATTTGTCATTACCACAAGGGGAATTTTGAAAATTAAACAAATTCTAACTGTAGTCCAGAGTCAAAAACCTCTTCTTCTGCATCACTCCACCCCTCAAGCCCTCTGCAGAGCTAGCAGAAACCAGCAGAGGTTGGGCATCTTTAACATTCATTGGACAGGCAGAGGCTGTAAAATTGGCAAAGTTCGAGAGCATTCTCCAAACATCACTATTTCCCTATTGAGGGAGTAGCCTATTCTGGGAAACACAAGAGATGGGGAAAAAGGAGCACTGAGGGCTGGGGAGAAAGGAGCATTGAGGGCTAGGGAGAGAACACTTTAAAGGAACCAGCTATGGTCAGTAGCTGCCTTGTGTTGACATTTGCCTTTTGCTAGTAAGACTTATAAATCAAATTTATTCAGATGTTTAATTGGCTCTTGGGTGACAAACTAACTCAGAAAGTCCTTTTGGATCTGTGCATATAACAAAAAATCAAAATTTCTGTGAAATTCATTTCTGGAATTTTCAGAATCTCTCCCTTCCATGTAGTCTCCCAACCTAGTGCTTTGGTACTGAGGTTCTTGTGTTACATAAGGTAACTAAATTAGGGTACTTGATCTACCATCCACCCTCATTCTGCCCCACTCTATCTCTACAGGGCTTCAGTAATCACTACCTAAACTCCTGCTTTTGGAGAGATGCTGGTGAAGAAATATCTCACCCAAGGAGAAGAATGGTTCCTATTCTCCATGGTAACTGATAGATCTTAACCACTCCCTTGGAGATAATTAAGGATATCATTCTGTGAAGAGCTATGGTCCCCTGGGTGTTAAGAAGCTTCTATCCATAGTTGATGGACAAACTCACAGCAAACACGGTAGATTCAATATTTCTGAATTCTTCCCTACCATTCTTCCATAACTCAGAATAGTTAGAAATAAATCTGAAGAACAAAAGGGGAAGGAGGAATAAATTTAAAATGCAACCCCCCCCCCACAATTCACACTATATTCAATGACATCATATTCAAATCAAATAGCATGGTATGTTTATTTCTAAGCATAGTATGTTTTCCCACGTAATAAAAGTATGTTCAATCACACCTTTCTTATGTCAGTGTATAACTCCACTCTTTTCTTTTGTGTAATGTTAGGCTAGTCAACTTCATGGCCAATGCCACTAGGGAAATGCTGGGAGAGGGGACAGGACAAAGAAGCCTTAGTAGAACATGTATAGCTAAACGATTAATCAAGCCACTTCCCCTTAAATCCTCCTGAGTCCAGACGTCGGGAAATAGAAGTACAGCAGCAGACTTCAATATCGTTTTCTGTAGGTGAACTGCCACCGTCTCCCCTTATTTTAGCATCCTTAGTGAGACACATAAAGAGCATATAGGACAGAAAAGGACAGAATAACAGGGAATTTTTTGAAGCAATGTTTTCTCCTTTTAAACAGACAAGTGTGAACAAGAAGTGCACAGTAAGACAAAAACAAATCTTGGGAAAACATCTACATGTTATTTTAAAATTCTCTCCATAGGGCAGAAAAAAAAAATGACTGGAAGGAATTACATCCAGATAACAACGGTTTTCCCTGGGTTTTAAGGCTCTGGGTAAACCTTCTTTCTTTTCACTATTCTATTTGTTCCAAATTCCCTATGATGAGCATGTATTACTCAAAACATTTAATAGAGTTAATAAATTTTAATAAACACTTGCTTAAAAACTAGTAGCCTATGTAGTGTTTGCATAGACTTTTAAAATTAGTATTTAAGAATTTTTTTTCTTAATCAGCAATGTAATTTTCATCTCAGTTTCATACATTTACTCTAAGAAATTGTGATGAACTCTCCTCTTGGAATAAATGTCTTTGCAGTTTAACTGGAACTTCCAAGTGGAATACATCAGATTTTTTAGCACGCTTGTTTTACTTTGTGTGTATAGGATACAGCAAAAGAGGCATTGCTGGAATTACAGAGGAAGGGGTCCTTTCTGAGAATCAAGTATAAGTGGGACTTTAATGGCCTTGAAGTCAAATGGTAGTGGTGATCCTATTGATGAGATGCCACAGCTTTACCATGAAAGTTCTTGACATACCACTAGGATGTCCTGACCTATATGTTGCTCAGGTGTCACTGTTCATGAGACAAATGAGCTATTATCTCCAGAATTCTTTTTCACAGTTTGTTGTTGGCAGCATATTAAGCACCCAAACTCCAGAATCTAATCTAATACTGCATTTGGCCCTAAGATCACACATTGGCTTTGTCTTAAGTTTCCTTTTGGCCTTCTTCATGTAATGTTTTTAATTCTTGGAAGTGTTTAGAAAATTCAACAAAGCAAAGGCTATAAAAATACAAAGAGAGAGAGAGATTTTTTAGAATGATCCCAGAGACACTCTAGAACAAAGTCTCTCCCTTTTTAAGTCCCACAGATCCACTTTCCCAAAGGTTGGAAAGAATAACATCCACCGAGAAACATCCAGAGCAGTGATTTCAGCACTGTTGTCTTCATTTTGCAACATTCAGGAGGCATAAAGGAAGGATTCTCTAATTATTTTAAGTCATTTTGTAGAGTTTTCAATAAATTATCAAAACAGAAAATATTAGTGCCACATCCCAGAAGGCATTTTTAAGAGAAGTGGTAAAAGGAGCATCACAAAATTTAACAGCCATTAAAGACTAAATAGACAAACAGACAATGACTAGACCATATATAAAAATAGAACTCTAACCCACAAACTTCAGAAACCTGTCTAGGAAGCCAAGCCTTTATCTACAATAACCAGCCCAGGAATCCAGCCTGCTATAAGCCATACTTGCAGGAAATCAAATTGCTATCTCTAGAAACAATCCAGGAAGGTAAACAATAACATCTGTAACAATCAGTCCAAAATGTCCAAGACTTGGTTAATAACTGACAGCTTCCCTAATATTTGCCCCTGCTTCCAATTTAGGACCAACCAGAGTAAGCCAAAAATATACCCTTAACCAGTCACATGGGATGCCCTGTGTCTGGTTATCCCACCTCCAGCTCCCCCATGCCAACAATCTCCAAGAAGAGCATACCTGAAGCCTTACCTTTTTTCTACTATAAAGCTTTCCCACTCCTCTGCCTGCATTTAAGTCTCTGCCAAATGCAAGAGATGGTGGCTGACTCCCTTGCTATAGCTAGCTCTAAATAAATAGACTTTGTTTTTCTCATTTGATTGGTTTTTATTTAGTTCCACACCATGGAAGGACTGAGAAAATGCCATGACCAACTTGTAGAAGAATTCATAAAAAAGCAAAGTCATTTAGTTATTGCGAAGTGTGTATCATGGTATTTCTACCTAAATTTGACATACAAGGTAATAAACACATGTAAACATTATAGAGCACTCCCTTTGAGAATCTCTGCAGCATCTCTTTTTAGTATACATTCTCATATACAATGATTTCCAAACATTTTAAATTCTGTATTCCATTAATAAAGTTTGGCAAACAAATATCAAAATATAGATATTTATTTATACATTTGTACATGTAAAAATTTAGTCAATTTAGAGGATGAGATAAAGTGAAATAAAACTACTTTTAAACATTTGGTGAGTCATGATGACTTCACACTACCAGTAGCTAATCCCTTTGTTGGGGGTGTAAATTCACATGTCAAAAAGCTTTCTTGATACTTTCCAAGCTTTATGTCTAATAATTTGATGATCAGATTGTTATTGTTTTTGCCTCTTAAATGGCTAAACATGAACTCATATTAGGGGTAGGTAAAATGTCAGCTCTGCCATGTTCTTAATGCTTGCCTGTGCTTAATCACTGTTATTACTATATTTTCTCTGTAGTCCAGAATCTTTTTAGTCCACTTTTCAGCTGAAGACTGAAATGCAAACAAGATAATATCCTCTATAAAACCACTTAAACAGGCCCAGATAGGCTTTAAAAGTTGCAGGATGCTGAAAGCAAACAAATTGTCAACTATCCATCAACATCCAATCTTTTGTGGAACATGCCAAAATAAGTGTCAATAAGATAAATATTAGTAAACAATTTATTTCTCATTTTAGATAATGTACTAGTAGAAAATTAATAGATAAATAGAAGTTCTAACATTTTCCTCCCACTGCTCAACAGATACCTTTGTGGAGATATGCTTTGTAGATCAGACAGTCTACCATATTATCTTCCTGAATTTAACCAACAAACAGGTTTTTTCCTTTCTTTACCAAATTAAGGTAAAGAGGAAATGAGATGGAAAGCGTACATTTCCTTAGCTTAAATTCACACCAGAAAAGGGATTATGCGTAACTTTTGGTGACTCTTGGCCTTTTGAGATAAAGGAAGCAGAGAGGTTGATCTGAAGAATACAATCATAGAGCCTTCAAATATTTGTTACTCCAGTTTCCCTGTTTTCCTTCCTTGAAAATTGGCAGCTCCAGAGTTCAATGCATTTTGATATTTAGTTCATGTTAAATCAGCACAATTAATCTTATAAAAACTATGCATCATAAGTGGTTTGGTAAGCACATTAGCTGATTCTCACATTACCCAAGAGGAGGTATGTCAACCAGATGTGCTGATAAGTCTAAGTTCAAAACTTCTCAGTACGAACAGTCACTTACCTGCATTTTTAGTAGCCATGTTTGCAATTTCCTCTATCAGTCATTAGTGCTCTAAATCTCCCTTCTTTCTCTTGGTAATAACAGAATTTAAACAATATCTCAGCCATTTTGGAGTCATTCATATTATGCATATCTCTATTGATTCCTGAACTTTTGGAAAACTTTTGTCTATTTCTTCCCTGATGTATTTGTGGAAGTCCCATTATCATGATCTCTTTCTGCTAACAAACTCCGCTTGCTTTTTGGCTACTATCTTTTCCTTGTCAGTCATAACTAATGGGGCAGAATCTTGTTTTTTTCCATCTATTCTCTTCCTGTCATGCTTTTATTTCCCCCTACATATAGATCTTAACATGAGTCAAAGGAGCCAGTTCATTAAAAAATTATCTGAATGCCTCTCACAGCACACAGGCTTTCATTTTGGTGTCAGCTCAGATTCTTCATTTCATTCTAATTCTCCCAATTGGATCTCTTTCCTTGCATAGAATACAAGGAAACTCTTTAAAATAATCTTTATTGAAGTCTGATACTTAACATTATGATCTGTAAAGCCAATTTGTATGGTAGTCAGACTTCAGTTAGCCATGGCAACTAGGGGAATACTGGCCTGTTATAATTAATTGAAAGCTCTTGAAAGGAACCAGAATTTACACAGGGCACAGCACACAGGGTAAACTTCCACCCAAACTGCTCCAATATTCCAGTAAATTATATGCATTTGAGAGGCAGTATCTTAGACTTTTCAATCCATTTTCCAGTAGGCATGCTAATAGATATTAAATTAATTAAAGGGGGAAGGTCCAAAACAATAGCCAGAAAGGCAGTATAGACCATTGACACCAATTCTTAAAAGTTATTACTTCTGGGAAGGCATGCATGATTGAGGAGTGGGAGACATAGTGAAAGGACATTCAATTTCTACTATGTCCCCTTCTGTATCAATTTAATATTTTAGAGCAAGCATGTCTATTGTATAATTTAAGATGATAAAAAGAAAAAGAAAGGAGTGTATGAAAAAATAATCACTTGCTTAAGTTAACTACCTGTATAAACAACTGTAAAAATAAATTAACTGCCTATATAATTAGCTATTTCCAGCAAAGAATATATGTTAAAGTTATGGTCAAAGCACTATTTGTTTTTGTGAGTTAAATATAGCTATATTTTAATTAAATTTGTATTTCAAATATATTAAGTATACTTAAAATGTATCAAAATGTATATTCGTAAGTCAAATATCTCTTTTGTACATATTGCATATTATAACTTAAGACCTTTTATGGTTGAAGTCTGTTCAGCAATAGTTAGACCCCCAGATGCCAGGTCTACCCTAGGCATTCAGTTCTCACCTGCTCCACCCAGGAATGAATGAGGGGGGTTATCCAGAGCATTCAAACAAGCATCTCCAGATTTACGAGCCGGAGCACAGCTGATCATTGGGACCATGCCAGAGGCTGAAAAGTAGGAGATTGCAATGAAAATGTACATACTAAACAGCAATCTTCCAGTCCCCTTCCTGGTAGGCTGCTTTTCAGAATAATGGCAAGCTGACTCCTAATCTGTCCCATGCTAGCAGAAAACTGGAAAAATGTTGATGACCCAATGACAGTGTCAGACAAGCCACCACAGAAGGCTTCTAGTTGGCAAAACCCTATCATACCCCACAGCTTCCATTCATCTTGAATGCCTTGTTCTTAAACATGATCCCCAGGGCTCACCAACGACAAATACGAAAGTCTAAGAGCAAAACAAAAAAGTAAGAAAAAAAATTGCAGGAAAAAAAAAAGAGAGAAAGAAGAACACTTTAAAAATTGTAATTAAATTTTCAGAACCTTAGGGAAACGTATCTATGGAACAAGAACCAAATGCTATTTTTAAAGAGAAACAAGGAAAGAATAAGAAAAAAATCTTATAAACTAAAAATATGACAGGAAAAATGATCTAAAAAGACTCAAACTCCTGTGCTTATTTTCTCAGAGATCAACTGATGATATATTCTACCAAAAAGAAATAAACTAAAAAAGAGTACTTGTCAGATAATTCATCTTTGTCCTGATTTTTTTACATCAACCTATTTACCTATCTAGTATTTTACATACTATCTTGCAGGAATGATATCATACTTTGCACACTATTTTATAACTAAGTTATCTCACAAAATAACCTATCAACAATCTGTCATGGCAATCAATACAGATAACATTTCCATCATTATTTTTAAACCCTATCCAGTAAGATTTAGAAACATTATTGCTTACTAATCCCAATTTCATTTACATATATGAAAAAACTGTGGCATACACACTATGGAAATGTATTTAACTGGGCCTCCTGGTGGACTCAAATGTTTGGGAACACAGGGATCACTACAATACCTCTGCTCCATGACTTCTGTGGTCCACATACTACAAACTACTTTACAGGGAAAAACAAGCCCATTAGCAACAGGTAGGGATAAAAGTCCCCTCATCATGTGTGCCATTTATTCATTCAACAAAAACTCATTGAAGACCTACTGTGTAGCCAAGCATGGTGCATCTCAAAGTAGTAGGATCTACAGGATGGCAAGTTACCATGAGCAGCTTGGAGCAGATGGAAATGGGGGTGGGGGTGGGAGTAGAAAAAAAAAAAAAGCTAAAATAATAGCCAAAATGTTACCTGTGTCAAACTTCTGTGACTCAAGACATTTTACTAAGGGTCAGCCCTGCTTGAGACTTGCCATGTAGCCACCCAAATAGACATTTCCTAGACTACTCTTCTTCCTCAGAGGAGACAGGCATATGTTTGGGCCAAATCTGGTGGGAGACATGCTACCACTTGTGTTAAGGAGATGCAGCAGGTACATGGACTAAGGTCGGGATGTCTATAGCTCCTCTGTAAATGTTTTACGGGTCGTTAGAATAATCACCAACATCATATAAGGAATTTTTTATGCTTCCTCACATATCACTATTCTCTTCTTTGGGAAAATTTTATAAAGTAAATTCAGGTAGGAGAGACAATGAGGTGAGGTGGGAGATAAGAGAAACTACTGATAAATGAGCTTTTGGAAAATATTGTCAGATCTGGCCACAGTCCCCAGACAAAATGCTTTGCACACATACTTCTCAGCAAGATTTAAAAAAAAAAAAACGAAGAAGAAGAAGAACGAAGCCTAAGTCAAAAGCACTGTGGAACAAAGAGGGAGGCACTCCTGCTTTATTCAAAAAGAGTAAGTTCTAATTCAATATCTTGTAGTAACTTAAGGTGAAGAAGAATATGAAAATGAATATATGTATACTCATGTATGACTGAAACATTACGTTGCACACCAGAAATTGACACATTTTAAACTGACCATACTTCAATAAAAATATATATATATACATCTCAGAGCTTGGGAGCTGGAGGTACTGAGGAAAATGGGAAGCATTTATTCACTGGTCCAATGTGGCTCCCCTGGTATCAACTCCACAATTTCAAGTTGAGTATAAATGAATTCAAGGTCACAATACCAGAGAAGCCCTAGGGCAGGAAGGGAAGGCTATGCAGTGTGGGTTTGGGAACAAGCCCTCTCTCACTGTACTTGTACAAAACATCAGCAGTGACCGAAGTAAGAGGTAATGCACCAAGAGAATTTTGAAGTGATGCACAAAAGGTGCCCAACATACTTTCTCTAACAGCCTCTCCCTTTCCTGGATGTTAAAAGATAAAATCATGACTCTCTTCAAATATAAAATGAACATTTATCAAAGATGACTTTTAACTCATTAACTAAGATGTTAGGACCTGTTCAAAGGAGAATTCAAAGTGCAGATATATATTTAGGCCCTTAGGAATACCAGAATGAAAGGAATTTGCTTAATGGATAAAACACTAGCTCCTTTGGAGGAAAAGAAGGAGGAATCGATCGCATCTCCCTCAGACAAAATTCACTTGCATCTGTATAAACAGAAGTAATCTGCATTACTATCAATCTTCTATGATTTACAGAGTTATAAAGTAACTCAAAGAAAATGAAAGCTGCATACCCTAGAGAATCATATAACCAAGGAGAGGGTTCTAGACAATGCCTAGTTTCCATTTAAAAAGACTCAGTTATCTTTTTTGCCCAGTTCAGTCTTTCCTCATTTTTCTTGACAAGGCCATTATGGGATACCCTAGCCTTTATTTTCCCACATGCTTATCAATCACTCTTCCAGGAATTCACTTGTGATCCAACCCAAAGAACTAAAGGGTGAATCTCTAAGTCAGTAGTCAGCAAACTGTGACCCAAAGGCCAAGTCTGATCAGAATTTTTAAAATAGTTTTATTGGAATACAGCTACAATGACCTATTGTCTAAAACTCTTTCATTCTACAACAACAGAGTTGGACACTTGTAACTAGGACCACATGACCCACAAAATCTGAAATATTTACTATTTGGCTCTTTATAGAAAAACTTTGCTGACCTCTGTTTTAGGTCATCAAGCAAACAGCAGGATTGTGAAATGTCAATTTTCCTTTCCATCAGATGGCCCGTCTAGAGAATAATGGTTTTCCAGGGTTTGAGGCCAAGAAGGAAGCACAGGAGAAACACCTGGCATTTTCTAATCCTGTTCATACCCTTCAAACAATCTCCCTGTTTTCTACCATATCATCATCTAACTTTCTCTTATATAGACTGGAGCTGGGCAATCGAGAGCCAAGAGTTCAAAGACTAGTTTTACCACTTCCTAATCAAGTCTATGAAGAAATGTCAGACCTCTTCTTACAAAATATGGACACTTACCACCCATTGTCTTCAATTTATGTGCCTTCATTAAAATTCCAAGATCACAGGAAATGTCTTCTCCCATCACTATCCCCAGACAAAGCTGTGTATAAACCATTAGGACTGAGATTCCAATCCAGGTCTGACCCAACTCAAAGCTTGTCCTTGCCCGACTCAGAATACACATGATTCCTAGGGACTCACCTCCCACAAATGCCATCTACTTTCAGAGCCATTTTGCTGCTATTTTTAAAGACATTGGATGTGGCAAGAGCATTGGGGTGAGAAAAAATGTTTTAGGCAGAATACTTGATACCTCCTTGCTGCTTCCCTACCATTCAGATGGGGGAGGAAACACGGGTCGGCTTCCACACCAGCCTGGCAGAGGAAACAGACATCTGTCTCAGGACGGTATTTCTTACTCTCGGTAGCAGCCAGGAGTGCTTTCTGATCCAAAAGAAAAAATGTGCCTCAGCTAAGAAATATGAGATTAAAATTCAAGCATATTGAAACTAAACTCTGAATTAAGTTTCTTTCGTTCTTTTTTTTTTAAGAACTGCTGAACAACAACAATGAAAAAAATCTTCACATTCTAAAGCACCAGGTAGGATGTTTCTAAATAAGTCTTAGAGGAAAAGCATTCAGAAGCCAATTAGTGGAAGGTAAGGGGTGAACCATCGAAATGCAGCATCTTCACAAGAATTCATCTGATGCTTTCCTTTGAACACACAGAAAACCCAGCATAATGCTTCCCTTTTTCTTTGGTTATAACAGGAGTATAAGACTCAGGTTTTCATCTGTGATGGCACAGTCAGGGATTGTCAATCTGAGTGTCAAAATCGTTTTCCGAGTCGATGTTTGCAGACCATAAATTGTTTTCCTCATTCTCTGTGAAGGTCATCCCCCTGGTTGTTTTCACTTAAGGAGGTCAAGTGCCACAAGTGTCAAGCAATTGTGAGGATGTCTTGGCCCACTCTTTCCTGAGGTATCATGAAATAAAATAGTCTATGGATACCATATATAGTTTGGTGTTCATGGAATACTGAGAAAAAGCAAAGTTTTTAGATTCAAATTTAGGTTCAAGTACTGGCTCTGTCCTTTACTAGCTGTGTGATTTGGCACCGTTTCACATCTTTGAACTTGAGCTTTCTCATCTGTGAACTAGGGATGATAATCACTTCCTAGTTTTTGTTGTGAGATTTAAATAAGAAAGAGTAGGAAAATATTAGCACAGAGCCTGACACATGGTAGGTATTTCAGTAAGTGTTCACTCCCTCCTACTCTACTCTGCTATACTCAGCAGTTACCATGCTTCAGAGAAATTGTATGAATTTTGATATTGCTACTACTCAAAGATGCACTGCATTGTTATTAATTTCTCCTGTCTATTTTCTATCCCATATTGATCACAAATGCACTTGTGTTCCTCCCGAGTTTACCTGGCAACTTCCTGACCAAGCAGAACAAAAGGAAACTCAAACTAATTGCTTGCAACAAAACCCCAGTAGGCTTGGGTGTGATGTAACAATTGGCCTGTAGGTCTTCAATATTAAAGTATCAGAGACAGCGTAACACAGTTGAAGACAATTACTAATGACTGGCATTAGAGAACAGTAGAACTTGGATGTAAGGAGAGGATGCTAAGCTTTGTAAAAGTTAAGCACTCTTTTTGTGTTTAACAGACCACCAGTGGCTCTGGTGGAAGATAGTTTCAGGACAAAGCCCTTCAGTGTCTTGAATTCAAAAGGAAAAGGAGTCCCAAACAGCATGGCAATAAATAATAAATACCCACAAAGTCTAGAGAAGATGTTGGCTTTTTACTTTTAAGATGAACTGTTATTTTCTTTTTAACAGCACCAGTGAGATGAGGTTTCATGTTGACTTTTAAGCTCCTCACTAGATTGAAAGTAAAAGTTACATGACAATTTAAAATTTACTTTTCTGCATCCTTCCAAACCAAATAATTTAGCAAATTACATTAGGGTTAGAATTTGCTGTAAGCCAAGAATGTCCTTATATACCACCCAAAATAAGGCTCAATCTCTGCCCAATATAAATATCACCAAAGACATCTGCTTTCAACTGCATGAATGGTTTTATAGTATTTTTCCTAGTTATTTCTCTGGAAGGTCCCTATTAACATTACCAAATAACTTCAGTCCAAGAAAGCAGTCAATGAAGATAGCCTAAAGTCCGGAAACCTGGCTCACGTGACCCAGTACAATCCACAATGTCTAAGAGCCAAGGAGGCCAGAGTAAGATGACACTTCCTAGTTCTTCCCCTATTGGCATCTGCTTCAAACAGGCTTTCTGCCATTAACAACTGTCATTATAGAGGGCTTCCCAACTGCATCCTACCCAGTGCACTATGCGTCAAAAGGGAAAATTACTTTCTCATCAATTATGCTACCTTAATTCCAAGGATAAACAGATATGCTTTCCAAGCTAAGAGGTAGGAAGAGTCTGCTGGCTCGAGCTGCCAACCAGTTACTCCTTCTTTCCTAAACACTCGTTGTCTTCAGAACACATATTTTATGTTACTGTCAATATATACAATAATATTTGAATTTCTGGGGTGATCACTGCCAGTTGAAACTAAAATTCACAAGCATAAAACCACTAAAAATGTTCAGCAATAACTGTATCCCCAGCTCTTAGATGAATGCCTGGCACACAGAAGGCACTCAATAAATGTTTGTGGAGTTAATGACTGTCCACAATAAATGGTTGTTAACCTAAAAGAGGGAATAATATCACCCTTGAAGAGTGTGAGGAGGGGAAAAGGAAGGGAAGTTATGGAAAGAAAATGGGATAGAAAGGAAAGGAAAAAGGGCCTGTGAAGTAACCATGGAAACCACCAAAAAGTCAGAGGGGGACAGAGTCAAAGAAGCTACAAAAAAACTTGAGTAGGAGGAGTGAAAGAGATAGAGAAAAGCCTCAGAAAACAAGAGGTCAGGGAAGAGTAAGCATCAGACATTTTAGGATAGGTACAACATTCCCCCCTTTTCTTCCTTCTGCACAGTCTTCTTAATAAACAAACGGATCCACTTTCACATTCAACCTTCATTCTGATCCTATGTATAAACAAAGTTCACATAACCATAATTTGATTCCAATAGCAAAAGAATAGTAGATATAGAATAGAACTAATTGCAATATAAACATTTTCTCTCATATTAAGAAAGAAAGATGATAGATGATTGATGTAGATGAGAGAGATATAAAAGATACATAAATGGCTTAGTTCATCCTTAATAGTGTAGATTTCATTTCTATAGAAAGTAGCCTCAATAAAGCAGAGTGTTCCAGCAAACAACACTGCCTCATCTTTTGTGACCTGCCTTGGAAATCACACAGCAGCCCTTTAGCATACTCTATTCGTTGAAGCTGTCATAAGTCTACCCAGATTCAAGGGAGGAAGAACTTCTTGACAGGGGAATATAAGGTCACACTGTAGAAGAGCATGGGGGACAAAAGATATTGTTGTGGCCATCTTTGGAAATACCATGTGCTACAATGACTTTCTGAATCTCCACATGAGATCAGAGGTCTGAAGCCACCTTCTCTATAGGCCTGAATTCTACTGCCCTTCCCTGGGAATGCTCCTTACTCCCAGACCAAGAATCCTTCATGCACAGACTTTCTTGTTCAGCTGGAGTTGCTGTATTCAATACCATCAACTTAATTCCTTAATCATTCAGTCTCCTGACCACAGAGGGACAGGGAAAGGACTTCATTTTTCATATACAGGTCTTATAGAAGAGAAAAACTGTCATGAACCAAAAGTCCTTCTCCTAAACACAAGAGCTTAAACTCCTCCCTACTCCCACTCCTGATAGAATGAGGCCCCCCTTTCCTCAGTGCCTCATTCAATAGTTCTTATTATTGTTCTTACCAAATCCTACTGCAAGAGTTTCATGACTTGTCTATCTTCCAGCTAAACCTCCCAACTAGCCCTCGGAAATAGAGATGGTCTCATCCATCTTTGTATGCCCCAACCGTAACTAATCACCTCTGTCTTCAAAATCATAATGCTATAATGTAAAAAAATCAAGACTTAGAGACAGAAAACCTGGATTCCTATCCTGGTCCTTCATTAGACCAGCAGGATGACAGCGGCCAATTCACTCAATCTCTCTGAGCCTCAGTTTAATCATCATTAACACGGGGAAATAACAATCTGATCTGCCTGTATCATATAAGGGTTATTTTGAGAATCAACTAGATAATAAACTATAAAATTACAAAGCATTATTTTTAATATTAATTTCTAAATGAATGGATGGATACCTTTACCCTTTATGGCCAAAGATTATAAAATTTCAGTACATTACACTAAATATTCTCTTTGCTCCATCAACCATATCAGACTTGATATGTTGTTGACTTTAAATGTTTTAATAAATCTGAGCTATGCAGGAACTCTTAAAAAAACTCTTAATGAACCAAGCAAGAGTTTAAAACATATATAAAGTGGCTGCTCCATAGAGTATTTCAATTCAAAGTAGAAAAAAATTCCTAAGTAGATAAAGAAAGGATTCCTAAAAAGCACAGAAGAAACAACAGGGCACAGTGGCTCACAAGAACTTACTAAAAAAACATGCAGCTTCTTTCCAAGATTTTACCTTGCATTTTGCATTTAGAAATAGTCTTCTTAAAAGGACTTGTCAAGAAAACATCATCAGCCCTCATCCATTGTGTACTATATTTTTTTCAGACAAATAACATAATTTACCCTCAAGTCAATGGATATTTGTTACTTCAAAAGCAATAAAGATTAAATCATGCTCATACCCATTTTTTCTTCTTTCAATCATCAAATCTTATTATTTTCACAAAGCCAAAAGTTAAATATTTTTTAAAAATTGTGAAGTTACTGCATTTAATAAAAGCAGGAAAAAATTCTGAATATTCCACGTTAACACAGAATTAGTATGAGTTCCCTCTGGGAGAATTTGCAACTCAAAAATGGATGAGGATATATGATGAATCAAATACAATTTGGCATTCGTTATCTCTAATGTATAGAAATACTGGTTATAAAATTAACAAAATATAACTGAGAAAAACAGAAATTAATATTTATGTGCAATTAGTTTTCATATAGGAAGGTTTCCAACCAA
The DNA here is from genome assembly GCF_036321535.1 of Camelus dromedarius. Classification (NCBI taxonomy): domain Eukaryota; kingdom Metazoa; phylum Chordata; class Mammalia; order Artiodactyla; family Camelidae; genus Camelus; species Camelus dromedarius. The sequence goes on along the minus strand of NC_087445.1, from coordinate 43,716,508 downwards.
TCTTAATTCTATCAAGGGGCATCATCCCACTCATAGTCACCTATATCTAAGCCCGTAAGGAAATCAGCTAAGGAGCTGGATTTCTGTCTCTAAGGTTGAATGCACCATGAGTTCCCAGGCCTCACAGGGAACTAAGGAATGGAGAATATTACCAGGTGACCCAGATGATTAAGCAGGCTTGGAAACCATGACCTGAGTTAGTTTTCATTTGTCAGCTTCTTCCGGCCCCTTCTTACATCTGTCTTTCACATTCTCTAACCCCCATTTGGTTCTGTGCTTTCCTCCCAGCTCACCCTGTTATTCTTTTTCACAAGTGATTTTCGCACCATGATATCCTGATATTCTCAGAGTTAATATGTATGATTTTGACTCTCTGGGACCATGAAAAGCCAAAAAATGACAACATTTGTCCTGTTGCCAAAGCAGGAATTTGAATCCTCCATATTGCAGAGCTGTTATGAGGGCAGGAATCACTTTTGCAAGGGAGTATGCCTACTTCTTAGCTTGTCCTGCAAGCAGAAACTGAAGTCCTCAAAATAAAGTCAATGTCTACTGCCAGTAATGCAAGTGAAGAGCACAAAAGGAGGAACACTCTGAATGTGACAGTCTTTAGCCAGAAAATACAAGTTTAGTAAAAAGTCCGTGTGGTATGTTGATTGCATTACTCTAACTGCCGCTAGATTCTTCCCCTTTATCATATAACTTGGCACACCCTCCCACTATGGGCAGGATGATCTGCCCCGCCCCCTCTCTCTAGGCCCAGCCATGTGATTTGTTTTGACCAGTAAAATGAAGTGTAGTAGCAAATAAAAAATAAAGGACATCCAGGTTGAAAAGTAGTATGCCAGTTTCAAGCCTAGGCCTCAACAGTCCTTGCATATTTCTACTGACTTTTGTGCCTCTATCTGCCTGATCTAGCCTGTTATAGGAGAAGACATACATGGAGCAGAGCCAGATCTCCCCTGTCACTCCAGCTGAGGTCAGCCTAGATCAGCCAGCACCCACTCAGTCTCTATTTAAGTCAGTGAGCCCAACCAGATCAGCAGAACCATCTGGTGGATCCCCAAAGGACCATGGTCCCCTGAAGCATGAGCAACAGACATTACTTATTATAGGCCACTGAGCTTGTGGTTGTTTGTAATGTAGCAGTATTGTATTAATAGCTAGCCAATATAGTCCATAAAGGGAAACATTATGCTGTAGTGGGATTTGTGCACTTGTTGATTAGAGAACATGATTAGTGATTAGAGCTGATTAGTAATTTCCCTCTAAGTGAAAATGCATTTCTCCCTTCCCACCTCATCCTGTACATTGAAACACTAAGGAAAAGGGAATATTTTCTATTCCATTCCTCAGAGAAATGAACTAAGGCCCTTCCTACCTGTTCATAACCCTCCCCACCTCTACCTCCAAGGATTGGGTAGAAGTACTGGCATTGCCTAGGGCAATATACAGTTGACCCTTGAACAATGTGAGGGTTAGGGGCTGCCAATCCTCCACGCAGTTTAAAATCCTCCTATACCTTATAGTTGGCTCACCGAACATGCAGTTCCTCCATACCCATGATTCTGCATTCAAGGAATCAACCAATGGCAGACCATGCAGTACTGTAGTATTTACTATTGAAAAAAATCCATATATAAGTGGACCCATGAAATTCAAACCTGTGTTGTTCAAGGCTCAAGTGTAAACATAAATAAAAGGACTGGTCTCAACAGGCTTATTCTTCTGTGGCTTCTGAAGTTGGCAGGCCCAAATGGTTTACCTAGTATCTGTGGGTTGGGGCAGACTGAAGGCAGATATCTAGGTTATCAGGGCTACTTTGGCTAAGAAGTGCAGCAGCATGTTTTAACTGAATTCTTCCAGCCACAGCTTCAACCGGAATAATACAACTGATACCATATAGCGAAGTGAGAATAAGACAAGACCTTCACCTCCATATGCAAATAGAGGAAGGAAAACTTGTCCCATGAATCTTGAACATTTTAGCCAGATCAAAAACATAAAATATCAGAGGGGTGAAAAAAGGAAATTGTCAAAGGCTTATTTGTTTGTTTGTTTCCTTTTCTCTCTCTTTCTTCCCTTCTTTGCTGCACTGTGAATCCCTATCCTCTCCTCTGTGAGAGAATGAAAGTGGGTATCACCTTCTATCCTCAAGGGTATAGAATGATAGGCTGGTGAAAAGAGTTTTGAAGACCCCTCAGGCAATTATGAAATGCAACTGATAGACACAGAGGGCCAGTTTCCGACTTATGACCAAGAAAGCCAAAACGAAGTATTGTCTGAGGTCTGCCTTCTGGTGGGGAAATGAGCCCCAGGAGCGAAGGGCTGCCTCACTCTTTGGAAATCCTCAGGGTTCTCTGGGCAAAGGGTCCTGGGAACTGATGTGAGCCATGCCAGAGACAGACCTAGCCCACCTTGTCTTGAGTTCTGCCCAAAGGGTAACATAGAAGGTGAGAAGACCTGAGCAGAAGGAGTTGGATGTCACTGGATATCTACAGGCTGAGGGAGGAGTTACAAACGGCCAGCTGAAATAGAGATGAATTTGCAAAGGTAATGGAAGCTGCTGAAGGAAGGGTTCAGCAGAGCACCTCAAAGAGCCTAGAAAAGCACCTGTGGGGAAAAGGTCTGTTTCAATCATCAGCAACCAACTAGGGAGGGCAGCTGTAGGCTCCGGGATAACAAAGCTGCCAGCTGAGTGAAAACTGTAATGTTCCCTTCTGTCTCCCTCTCCTATCTTTGACCTTCGCAAAGAACCCAGAGGCGAAGAAAGTGTGCGGGGGGGGGGGGGGGGGTAAGAGGGGAGGGGCAGGGGAGAGGGAGTAAAGACTGGAGGACCACGCCTGAAGCAGGTCAGAGCTGAAGGAAAGCAAACAACTAAATGCTGTCACGTTCAGAGTTTTGATTAACATCTTTGCCATGACATTCTAATTACCGAATTGAGATTGTGTTTGCAACCTAAAGTGACCTTGGAGTATCTTTTCTATAAGACCAGAGGCAAAAGCGTTAAGAACTACCAGAGTTGACATCCTGGGGCAGGGGGAAATTAATCCCACCAAATCAAGCTTAAAGGTATATTGGGTGAAAGACTATAATGCTGTGTTTTTTTTATGTCAAAAGTGAGGCTTGTTAAACTCACCAGTTACGTGTTCTTGAAGCAGTGTTTTCTGCTCTTGATGATTTATACACACTCTTTTCAGTGTCTTGCCCACACTTAGGAATAGATGCAATTCTTTTGCTTTCAGTCACTAGATTCTGGTTGAGACCAGAAAGAGCCTGTAGGAAATGAGAACAGTTAGGGATCAAAGAACATCGGGGTCTGAAATACACAAGGTATATACACAAGGTATACAGAAGGACTAAGGGACATTTCATGCCTCCTTCCAAGTTTTTATGAATGAGATGTGTCCACTCCAGCCAGCCACTTCCAAAGTCCTCTCTTTGGTGTCTTCCATACCCAGATGCCCCAGGTGACTTCCCAGGAGATGAGTACAAACCCCTCACCCAGACCCTCACATTTTGTCTCCATCTATTTTTATAAGATTTGCCTACCATAAGAATTCTGTTAAAGAGTCAAAAGCCAGTCTGTCTTGAGAAAGTAGACATGAAAATTAGTATCAAGATCTAAAGATTGCCTCAGACTTCATTCAGCTGGGGACATTACAGATATAGAACATCCCCTAGGTTTTAAAACAAATGCCCCTGCCCCTCCCCCCAAAATTAAAACATTAGAGTAGAAGCAGAAGAATCTCTGTAGTTACCTTATATTTTGAACTATTGGGCCTTGAGCTTAAGATATACAAAAATGATCATAGATTATTTTAAAACAGCAATGGCAAGATTTGCCTTGGGGTTGGTGGGGCTACTCCTCCATCAGTTGATATTAAAGGTAACTTGTTGCTTCCATTATCCCATCATCTCCTCAAACAGCACCAGTCTGAGCCTGCTGGCTGGATCAGAGCGGCCCTCACAGCATTCCAGACTAAGGCTAACAGAGAGGAGAGTGAGGAGAACATTCCTGCTGGAACTGGAGAGACCCTCCCCTCTGCTGACAAACCAAGCTCTCTATAAGCAAAGGAGATGCTAGTGAGACCTTCAGAGTGTGCTAGAAAAAAAAGAAGGCTATTTAATCAGGGGAAAAAAAAAAAAAGGTTAGTTAATCTCTGGAAAAGCCAGGACAGAGAGATCATCCAAGAGAAAAAAAAATGTGAAGGATTGGATGCTTAGGGAGGAGATAGGTCAGGACTGGCTTGATGTAGAAACATTCAGACCTGCAAATGTCTCTCCTCCCTGAGAGTGCTCATCTGCTCCCACCCCCACCCACCACACAAATCTTAGCATTTTTAGAGATGTCTGATGTTCACAGTTCAACCTGGACTACAGAAGATTTTTAAACTACTCCAATTCAGCAAGTTACTAAGCATCCACTCTGTACGAGGCAGACCGATATGGAGGCAGCTACAATAAAGAAAACATGAATCCTACCCTCAGGGAGCTTTTGGTCAAGGTAAGACATGAACATAAATAATAACGATAAGTACAAGATAGTCTTTGCTGCATGCTATGATACAGGAAGCAAAAAGGAGGGAAAGATTAAAACTAACTCAAGACAGGAGGAAACAGAATGTTGGGGAAGCCTTATAGACAAAGCTTCTGAGATACCTACTGAAGGGTATAAAGGATTTCAGGAGGTTGGGGAGAGAGGAGAGCAGGATGGCAGAGCCTGTTAGACTGCGAGAGGATATCTGAAATACCAGCATTTCCAACCTGCACTGGACCAACCCATCCTAAGAGGCCAAATGGACAGAATTCCTGAAGATCAAGGTATTGGGGATAAATTGGAAACACACAGTGTATTATCACTTGGGTCATAGCGTAAGAGCAGAACATAGCATTAGGCCCTGCTCCTTCTCCACCCTTAAAAAGCCATTTTAAAAAGGCTGGTTGTCATAGACAACTAAGTATTCCTTTGGCTCATAATCAGTTAGTCCAGTACCGTCCAGCCCACTTTCCTGGTGGTACATCACCTATACCACAGTATATGCCAGTTACTAGAAAAAAAGAATGTGGTGACAGCACTTGGGACTAACCAGCCTAAATTCTGAACCACTTGCCTTAATCAATTTTACTTACCTTCCACATTCTTCCACTTTACTCCAATTTTCTAGTATTTCCAATATTACCTGGAATCTCCCAATAAGCTCAATTTACTATTCCATATCATACAGTATCCTTGGTGCTTTGATAATACAGTCCCAGTTCAACCAGAGCCAGGCTCCGGGCCTCTACTTCAACCACATCTGCAGCTGAATCTCATACCAGATTCTACTGAGTTCCAAGGGCAGGAGTGGATCTCAAACGCAATGTGACAGCTGCTACCAGCCTGCCCAAATTATTCCTCATTGCCAATGGAGTAATTGGATATTTAATTCCATTCTTAATCTCTCCTTGTTTGTTTTAAGGTTACCATGACAGAAGATACAATATGCAATTTGGAATTTGTTCCACAGATGGATTCAAACTGCATGGGCTATTGAAATTCCTTTAAAGAGTCCTCTGAGGAACGCTGCAGGTTGATGCCTTTGCTTTGGAAGGAAATGTGGGATGGAAGGAAATGTGGGATGTTTTCTAGAACCACAGGCCTAAGGTCGGAAACAGATAAAAGATCTAAAAATTACAGGCGTCCCCTATAGACGTGGTCACCCAGGCCACCACCTCCGCGGCACAGAAGGGTCTAATGTCAGTGATACCTCCCCAAAGGGCTCTCCCTGGCCCTGTCTGGATCGTCTGTCATTGTCCGAAACAAACACGTTAATTGCTTAGTGAGCAAATAGTTCGGGACAGGTCAGTTAGAAAAATTATCCGGAAATTGCCACCTTCAAATTAATAACTGTAAAACTAAAACGAGTTCCAGTAATAGGAGCGCACGAAGACAGCTTCGCCTCCCTGTGCCTCAGTTTCGTCCTTTGCGCAGCGGGGATAAAAATGGTGCCTACCTGATAGCGGCGGTGTGAGGAAAAAATGAGGTTAAGACCAGCAGAGCGTTTAGAAAACAATATTTGGCACAAAATGAGGGCTCAGTAAGCGTGCACATGGGATGAATGAATAAAAAACCTCCATCCTTCTCTCTGTCGCAGCCTGAGCTGCAGGATTAATACCCTGAGCACGGCAGAAGGCCCGGCCTGAGCGACACAGGGCTGTAGAGACTGAGCGGAATCCGACCCCCACCCCTCTGCTGCCAACCAAAACCACACACCGAGAGAAGTGCGAAGGCTTTCTAAAGAGAGGATCCCTCTTCAGGAAGAGCTCCCGTCTCCCCTCACATCCAAAGCCACCGCTCTGAGCCGTTGCTGCCTCATCCACCGTACGGTTACACGGCTTCCCAAATCACACCACAGCCGCACCTCGGCTCGCTGGGCGTCTTAGGTGTGCGCATGCTCCGTGACCGCGGATGGCTGTCCAGACAGAGACACCGGAAGTCGGGGGAAGCCTCGAGTCTGTCCACTCGGTCTCCTTCCGCGGCCAGCCCCGGACAGAAGCGGGTCGGTGGGATTTAGCTGTACGTGTTCGGCTTCAAAGAAACACATCACAAGCCTGCCTTGTGAAGGAGAGCCCGACGTTCCGAATGTCCTGCATGGGGACAGGACATTCCCTCGTCCCTGATTTTCTCCAGACTTCCGCTCGAAATTAGGAGATGACGACGTGACTGCGGGCTCCGCAGAGACCTTTGTGGGAAACGAGAGGAGGACCCCTCTCCTGGCGCTTCCACTGTGCGGTCGGCTCCCCCAGCTCTCTTCTGTCAGTTAATGCAGTTAAACTTCACAACAGCGCGTCATTAGAAAATCTCTAGATTTTGATACTAACTTCTATTTCTGCTTTCTTGAGTGAGTCTGGCTTTTAGCGATTAAGCAGAACACATGTGGTAATTTTTTTTTTTTTTTAAATATACGGAGACTAAGTCTGACGGGTAGCCCCTGGAGAAGGCTTCTGTCAGTTCCTGCTGACTCATCAGGGGGAAATGTGTATGTCCATTTTACAGAGGAAGAAACCGAGCCTCGAGGAGGTTGAATGATATCAGAAGATCACACAGACACCGAGGTTGCCAATCAGGAGGATTAAAACTACTGTCTGTCTGGCTTCAGGATCAGAGCTCTCTCCATTCCACTCCACTGTCCTCCGCCCCAGTGAGTCTCTATGGTTCATGCAGGAACTAAGCAAAAGGCAGAACAGAAAGTGGTTACTGGAGCTCCTTTGCAGGGGTCTGTCAGACAGAAGAATGCAGGCCGGAAGCACCTGGTCTGTGGTTAGGTGGGGTTTCTGCTGGTCATTTCTGAAGCAGAGAGAGGAATTGCTTGGACTTCTCTTCTGTCTGCTTTGCCCAGGTGAAGATAGATGGAGGCAGAAGATGGGCCAGCAACACAGTGGCAAGAAGAGAAAAACAAAGCAAGACTTCAGAAGTGAATCTGAGGGCGTTTTCTCTGCTTCCTTCCTCCAAGTGGAGGGTGCAGTAGTTCTGCAACAAACACAGGGGAACCCAGAAACCAGGCAAGCAAAAACCAGGATGTGGACATCCATTGCAGTCTTGGAGAAGTATCAGAGGACTCTGGCCATTCAGGGCTGCGAATGTAAACCCCTAGATGAGGCGTCTTGGGGTGAGGAGTCCTGGAAAGGGATCCTCCTCCTTCCCAGAGGCAGAGAGTGAGAAGAATGGACCATAGGGTAGGTATTCTGGGCAGAGAAGAGCCTGGAGGTGTAAGAGGTGTTTGTATATTCATACATCCCCTGTATCTATGTATGGCTTTTCTCTGCTAATTGAATTTCTTTCTACAAACTTGCATTTATCAGAGTGCTGAGAAAAGGTTTTCTAATCCCTGCCTATCTGGAGAAGACATTCTCTGGAAATGGAATAGAAGATAATACACCTGCGCACTAGGGCCGCCATGGTGGTTCTGGCATGATCCAGTAGAGATGGTCCTCAACGCTTATTGCCAACATTGATTTTCTTGCCTGGTGTGGGGACTTAGACATTTGCCAAGGCCCCGTGAAGTGGCAGCATGAACTACAGAGGGGTCATTTCTGAAGCAGAGAGAGGACCTGTTTGAAGTTCTCTTCTGTCTGCTTTGCCCAGGTGAAGACAGATGGAGGCAGGAGATGGGACTGAGGCTGCAAAGCTGCTGAGTTCTTTTTGCTCACAAAAAGTGGACTTCTGCCTAGACTCATGGAAATAGACTCAAAGACTCATGAAATATGGCACATTCAAATCCAGAAAATTTTCTTCCTGAAGAAAAGCGAGGGAATAGGTAATTAAAGCAGTTTCAGCTTGTGTTTGTTTGTTTGTTTTTAGAAAAGAACTCATAACAGAAAGATAGCCCAGATGAGAGGCTGGTTTCCCTTGGTTGATGCTTTTTCTCTTTCTCTGTGTTATTAGAGGTTAAAGCTGTTAGGTAAGGAGTCTGGCCTACTTCACAAGCTGGAGGTCTTGCCTGAAGGGATCATGATTATTTTAGTTCCCACCTTATGTAGTATCATAGGTACAGTGTAAGAAGGGAAAATTCCTAGACTTGAGGGGTTTTTTTTAATGACATTAAAAATATACCAGGTATAAACTATAAAGTACACAAGGTATGAACTCTAAAATGTGAAAAAAGAAAAAAGATATATCAAAACTATGGTAGAATGTAGCAGGAAGAAACGTGGAAGGCTTGATCTTGTGTGAACTGGAACACCATTTTCATTCCTTTACTATTTCTTTAGAAAACATTTCTTTACTCTTCCTTCAGGTTTTTCATACAGACTGTTAATATCAAGGAAGAAAAGACAATGTTGTATTGATAAAATTTCATCTCTTTTATTCATACACAGGATGGGTCTTTGAGCCCGGGTATCTCACTTTATGTGACAGATAGATTATGTGAAAATTTGAAGTAATTTGGGCACAGTGTTATAAGTGTGTATGGAAATGTCACTTTTTTAACATTTTTTATTGATTTATAATCATTTTACAATGTTCTGTCAAGTTCCAGTATAGAGCACAATTTTTCAGTTATACATAAACATATATATATTCATTGTCACATTTTTTTCTCTGTGAGCTACCATAAGATCTTGTATGGAAATGTCACTATTTTAAAGTTTTTAGGTATTCAGCAAGTTATTAGGTGCTCAGTAAACTATCTTGTAAAGGGATCTATCTTCTTGTAAATGTATCATCACTTTAAATATATCTGAATTTTCACACATTGAGATTTCCTACAGCGAGGCAGGACTGTGTTTTATCATCTTATTTTGATTGGCTTGATTTTTTTTTTTTTTTTAGAGTCTTGTATAATTTGTACTGCTAGTATAAAACATAAGTACATGGGGCCTGACCCTATAAGTGAGAAGAGAATAAACTGGAGGCCACTGGGGTGCAATTTGGTTTATTAACTGACCCCTGATTTAAATTTTAGCCTAATAGAATGAAGTCACAGCTGGATGGAGAGAAGAATGGTTTCCTGCCAGTCAGTGTAGCTGCCGAGTCAGAAAAGAGAGGGACCCCTTCTCACTCTCCAGTGGGAGGAAGGGCTAAAGTTTCTTCATGTCACACAGAGCCTCAAAGACACACACGCACACCACCCTATGCATCATTTAGAATATAGGTTCAGTTGTGGATAACAAAGATCCAAAATAATAGGGGTTTCAAAAAATTTATTTCTCACATGTAAATGGACAATTTCAGACTATCTGGAGGCTCCTCATTTACCTGGGAATCAGGATGCTTCTAGACTTTCTCTGCTCCATCACTGGGATATGGCTGCCATCCTCATGGTCCAGCATAGGAGACGAGCAATCATTCCATTTTCCAGAAAGTGTTAGAGAAGAAAGACTGTGGAAGAAATTTCAGGTTGTTATCTAATATCTAGTCTCCCTTTCCAAGTAATGGAAGCTACTTGGACACTTGGAATAAAAATTCCATTCCCAGTCACTGCTGCTGCTAGAACTTCCAGTAATGGGAGGTGAGAGAGATGATATGACTTCCTGGCTCTGTCGTTAAAGGCGGCGGCAGCGTACCACCTCTTGCTCCCTTTCCTCTGTCTTGGACAATATGAGGTCAGAAGCCACAGGGACACATGATGGAGCCACACACCAGCCTTGCACTGCCTATTAAGGCTTTTACATGACAGTGAAAAGTCAACTTTGGTCTTTTCAGCTCCTGTCATTTGGGTCTCTGATAAATGCTGCTGAAACAGAGGCCTTCCTAACATACTCATCTTAAGGGAAATTTCATAAAAGGAAAAAGATTACTATTTTAATTTACTAGGGTCCAAGAGTTATCCCCAAAGTCTCACCCTAGCCTTTTTATTTACACATTTAGTAAACATCTATTGAGCATCTGCAATGTTCCAGACGGCATTCCAGGCCCTTAGGGGCAATGCACTGTGAATGTGCCCTGATCCTTCCCTCACGGAGCTTACCATGAAATCGAGGAAAGAATTAAGGGTGCAAATAGGACTGAATGCTGGTAATATGTCAGGCACTGTTGTAGTTGTTTTCACATGTTTTATCATTTGCATCTCACAGAATTTCTATGAATCCTCACTTTATATGTGTGGACATCGTAGCTCCGAAGGCTGGTAGAATTTACTCAGGGGCAACACCTGTAACAAGTGATGGTATCAACAGTACGTTGAGGTTTCTGGCTCATGAGTCAACCAGTCACCGGGCGGCTTCTTGGATGTGCATATGAAAAACGAACACAAGGCTCTGTGTGACAATGGCCAAGCACTTCAGATGCTTCAGCTGATGTGTAACTAACTCTTCTTGAGAGGTTGTCCAGCCGTCATGGTTTTCCCAGTGTCACTATGTGCCCTGCACTAAGCGCAAGCTTATTCTTTCCCTTCTGTAAGGAAGAGTAAACCCACTTAGGTCCACCGCACCTACATCATGGACACAAAAGTGTCACTTTACAGGTCCCATCACTATGACCATAATCTACATTTTATCTTTTTTTCTCACTGCCCCCCCAAAAATATATATTCTCTGGAAGGGGCAGGGGTAAAGGTCAGTAGAAGAGAGCATGCTTAGCATGCACGAGGTCCTGGGTTCTATCCTCAGTCCCTCCATTTAAAAAGAAAAATTCACTGGACAACTCCCTCCCTGACCATCATTATTGTCTGCTCATCTGATTTAGACTCCAGCCTTTTTCCCTCTGGGCATTTCTCCATATTCCACATACATAAATAGCATTGGGAGCCTGTATCCTCCAACCATTGGGCTTATTATTCCTAATTGACCCTAAGGCATATAAAGCAGCATGTCCAAACATTTATAGAATTATTATATCATCTCTTAAATCATATCACACCTTCTGCTAAAAATATCCAGCTCTTACATCATTTGCAGAGGTAATGCAAGGTTCAAAATCCCAGACAACCAGAAAGTCTAAGTAGGATGAAATGTTTTAAATCGGTTGAAGCATTTATATGTGCTCAAATTATAATACCAACTCTAAATGATCACCCAACACACAGGCAAAGCCTGGCTAGCCTATTCATTTTGAGGGTAGTAAGAAAAGATGACAAGCCCCTGTCGTATACCAGGAGGACTTGTCCCAGATGATTATCTGAACTTAGCCCGGCAGAGCTCTTTGCCAGCAGTAGCTATGAGGAAAGGGACTGTGAACCTTTCTGTTATTTATGGTAAAGTGACATTAGCTGATGAAACTAACAACCCTCAGACCTCACTGGCTTCACAAAATAAAGGCTTATTTCTTGCTCACATCATCTTCCAGTTGGGTTTTCAGTGGCCAGTCTTCAACGAGGTGATTTGGGGACTCAGGCTCCTATGATCCAGTTGGCTCCTCAGAGTGGTTCCTCTGCATTTGGCCCAAAACAAAGGAAGTGCCAAGGTACAGATGTTGTGCTGCTGTTTTATGATCAGGTCCGGTTACCACATCATGTCAACCACTCTCCAGTTTCCAGAACCCACGCCCCATGATCCAAACCTAACTGCAAGGGAAGTTGGGAAACATCGTCTTCCAGTGTGTCTTAGACAAGGAATGGGATTGGGGAGCAAAGAGCCAGCCTCTGCCCCACCTCTGGGGACAAGACATTGGAGGTTGGCTGTACCACCCAGGCCAGGTGATTGGCATGTATTTTCTCGCTCCCCTGATTGCCTGGGTGCAGGTATGTCCAACACATGAGGCACTGGCACTTTGACACAAAGAGAGGGGCAGAGCTTGGCCATGAATTTGCACTGCTGGTTGTTGTGTTCTCAACTGAGCTTGAGTTTCTGTTGGTATCCCTGTCAGGCATCCCCTGCCCACCCTCACTGCCACCCTAACCTGCCTTCTCCCAGTTCTGGGAAGTGGCACACAGGGTATGTTTGGCTTGCACCTCCACAGATAACAGAGAGGACCCGGGAACCTTTATCCTGATAAGAGGCTTTTACTCCATAGGTATGGCTTTTGTTTGGAATAGAGTGTCCTATCTTCAGAAGGGTTTGGCTCCTAAGACCATCAAGAAAAATCCTTCCCAGTTCAGCACTTTGTATCCTTATCAGAGTTGTCATGGCAAATAAGCCTAAAATATGTGTTCTTCTGGAGCCTGGGGTAGGAGAAGCAGCAGTGAACTCAACTTTCAGCTCTGGTCATATGGAAGTCATTATGATCATCAGATCTAGTGACAAATACTCATGCTCTCTTTCCAGAGACATAGTAAGATTTTACTTCCCTAACACATTTGACGTTAGCAGGGCCATAGGGCTTGACTTGGGTCAATAAAGTGTGAGTGGAAGTGACCTACCATTTCCAGATAGCAATTTGAGAAACCAGTGCTTGACTTGTCATGTTCCTTCTCTCCCCGCTCCCCACCTCAGTGATGATTTGGTGATCATTTTTCCCACAGGCAGTAGTCATAGAAGCTCTTTTCAATAGAAAATCTGTCAGCCTGTGTCTCTCAGTTATCACAATAATCAGAGGCCCCTGATGACTCTCACCGGACATGTAGCCATGAGAGAAAAATAAACTTCGTTTCACTAAGCTAGTTGGAAATGGTTTGTTACCCAGAATAGGGACCTAACAGATAGAGGTCTCACATTTTCTTTATAGAATTGTTGATTTACAATGTTAGTTTCATGTGTACAACAAAATGATTCAGTTATACATATACATACATATTTTTTCAGGCTTTTTTCCATTACAGCTCATTATAAGAAACTGAATATAGCTCCCTGTGCTATACAGTTAGGTCCCTGTTATTTCTCTATCTTATGTGTAGTAACATGTATCTGTTAATCCCAAACTCCTAATCCATTTACTTTTATTTTGTCATGAAAAAGTTCATGCTTTCAAATTATATATACCACATCTGTCTGATTTTTTTTATTGTTTTTTGGGGGGTGAGTGGCAGTAAAAGCACACACTCTACCACTGAGCTATACCCTCCCCCTCTGATTTTTCAAATGCACCCATGTAACTTGTAACTACCATCCAACTTCAGAAATAGAACATGATTAGTTCCGCCAGATTCCACTGTGACTCTTCTCAATTGATTGCCCCTTACTTCTCCCCAAAAGACGACCATTATCTTATTTCCTCTTGATAAATTCGTTTGCATTTCTTAATCCTTTTATCTCACATGTACACTGCTTAACTTTGCGCTTTATTTTTCGTTCAAGTGAAATCCTGTTTTGTGTATTCTCCTGGAACTTGCTTTTTTATCTAATTTTATGTTTTTAAGATCCGTCCATGCTGATCCAGGTAGTTAAATTTTATTCACTTTTACTGCAGTTATATGAATACAACAATATAAATGTATCCCTTCTCCTGTTAGATGGCTGCTTGAGTTTCCTGTTGGGAATTTTTGCTGCTAGAAACTACACTGGTAAGAGTAGTCTTGTGATAACCTAGTGCACATATGCAGGAATCTCTGTAAGGTGTACCTCTAGAAAAGGAGATGCTGAGACAGAGAGTATTCACATGCTCTACTTTACTACATAGGAGCAAATCGTTTTCCAGAGAGACTGTATCAATTCACATGGCCACCAGCTAGTATGAGAGTTCTCTTCCCCTCACAGCCTCACCAATACTTGGTATTGTCAGCTTTTTGCTTTTTTCTTTCTTTCTTTCTTTCTTTCTTTCTTTCTTTCTTTCTTTTTTTTTTTTTTTTTTTTTTGCCCCTCTGATGGGAGTAAAATGATACCTTACTATGGTTTTAGTTTGTATTTTCTTTAGGTCATACTTTCATCATATGTGAATTCAAGAAACCAAGATGAGAAACCATTCAAGATGATTTGTCATAGGTATTCCTAACAACTGGATAAATGTCACAGACCAGGCTTTTTTGTATAGAAGAGGTCAAATCTTTGTATAGAAGAGACCTCTTCTATGAATGAATAGTTGTTCATTTTTGGACATTAGAAAATACCACAGGGCTTATGCTACTGTTTGTGTTGTGGGTTAAACAGCTACTTCATAAATGGCTCCTTTTAGGGGGTTAACGGTATTATCTAAAGCCATGGGAAAAGCAAATACATTTCAGGGAAATTATAAACATTTCTTTTATCTTACCAGATAAAGAGATTTACTATAAATCCTAATGCACCCATTTGGCTGTACACAATTTATAGCAGATGAAGAGTTTGAAACACTTTCATATAAACAATCATAGATTTTCTCCCCAAAGGTTGCTAAAAGGCTGTTTGACACTCTTTCTAAGTGGGCAGCATCTCAGAGTAAGAACTGGTTCTGGATAATATCAGAATTCATTTCCCACTAGCAAAGCAGCTCCATTAAGCACTGTTTTCATCTCTGCAGCCTTTACTTTTATGTAATGTTTACATCATTGACACCTTCTCTTACTGAATCCCAAATATAAACAAGGGATGTAATAAGCCTTAATGTATTTTCACAAAATTTCAAGAGATGTGGCTATGGGATGAAGATAACCAAATGGAGTTCAGATTAAAGCTAAAATTTTATAACACTTCACTGTCATGTGACAATAACAACTCTATAATCAAGTCCAGGTGAGAAACATTCTCCCTGTGTTTATTCATCAATTAGAATTTGATGAACTCCAAATGTCATCTGACCAACCAAATTCTGTAACACAGCCTTTCAGTAGAAAATTAGAAACTCAGCCCTATTTGGAAGAGAGACATGAAAATAAATTTCCTTTGCTCCATACCATGTATGTACTCATGGCAACTGTGAGTTTCATGAACTATGACAGTGATACTACATGAAAAGCAAATCTTTGTAATTCATGATCTTAATACAACAACATAAAAAGATGATTCATCCATGACTAAAACTTTGCTTGATTTAGTTCGGTTGAAATGGGTTATTTGAAAGTGTGTTTAGTAACTGTATGACCAGCCTAGTTAGAAGGGGTGGTTTCTGAGTAACTCTCATCTCCATGTTTTTACTCTCTGGAATGCTCACTAGTGTTCTGTAGCAAAGATGCATGAGTTCCAGGCAGCAACAGTGATTGTTCCAGATTGAGGAAGGCCAATGTATTGGAGAGTCATGGCTTAGATAAGTGCTACTCAAAATGGGGTCCACAGACTGGTGCCATCCCATGAACTCATTGTTACGAATCTCCAATAAGAAAAGCTGACAAGTTAAGAGTAAGTGTTTAAAACTTGTATAACATATGACCCAATAACCCCACTCCTGGGAATATATCCGGAGGGAACTCTAATTTGAAAAGGTACATGCACCCCAATGTTCATAGCAGCACCATATACAATAGTCAAAACATGGACACAACCTAAATGTCCATTGACAGATGACTGGATAAAGAAATTGTAGTATATTTATAAATGGAATACTACTCAGCCATAAAGAAGAATAAAATAATGCCATTTGCAGTAACACAGATGGACCTAGAGATCATCATTCTAAGTGAAATAAGCCAGAAAGATAAAAGAAAAATATCATATGATAAAAAAAGAACTTATTTACAGAAAAGAAACACCCACAGACATAGAAAACAAACTTATAGTTAATAGTGGGGAGAGGGGGTAGGAAGGGATAAATAGGGAGTTTGGGATTTACAGATACTAATTACTACATATAAAATAGATAAACAACAAGGTCTTACTATATAGCACAGGGAACTATATTCAATATCTTGTAGTAACCTATAATGAAAATGAAAAATAATATGAAAAGGAATATATGTATGTATATGTATGCCTGAAACATTATGCTGTACACCAAAAATTGACACAACATTGTAAACTGATTATACTTCAGTAAAAATTAAAAAAAAATAAAAAAACATGTATAGCAAAGGACATTGCTGCAACAGCCCAGGGAATGATTACTGAAGTTGTCTCACTAAACAAGATGTTTTACAAAAGAATGGGTTAGTAATAAATTGAAAAAAAGAAACAAACTTGTCTTTTACCATAGATAGTCTGAGAAACACTGGTCTAGGGGTATTGTTAAAATGCAGATTCTTGATCACAGATCCCAGAGATTCTGCTTCAATAGATTTGTGGCGAGGTCTGTGAGTTCACAAGCTTCCAGGTGGTAAGGTGATACTGATGCCGCTGACCAGGACCACACTTTAAGTAGCAATGGTCTAGATCCGTCAAAATGGAAAATGTCCCCCACCATTTGTCACTGGCAATGAACAAACCTGGACATTTTAATTTTGTGGTCCCAGAAGGTAACATCTTTTAGATATTTATATTTGGCACCTTCTGTGCTTTTAAGAGAATGCGGTAGTTATCCTTTGCCTTCCTCAGAGTGTTCTGCACTTCAAGACTTTCCCATGTTATCACCTTTGATCCTCTTAAGGACTGGCGTGATGGTGACATTCTCCTGAATTTTTAGAACTTCCTCTTTTACTGTTTGAAAGCTTTGCCAGTGTGTTAACAGCCTACACATGCCGGGTCTCATAACTATAGCAGGCAATGCCTTTTGGAAATAGACATGGATTACAACTGGCATCAGTACTGACCTGAATTTTAAGACATACTCATAAAAGAGGGGAAAGGCTTGATCTCTGGTACTGAAAACCAACAGTGCCTACTATCCAAGCTGCTTGAGTAACTATCTGACGACTCACCTGAGTTTCTCTGTTGCAGTTTCTAGAACACCAGCCAATCCAAATTTTCTTCAAAATGAACACAGCCTAGCACTTAGGAAATTAACTGTCTCTGATTGCAGTAGTCACCACCTCTCCTTCTGTGAATATTTAGGAAGAACAACCCAGCAGTTCCTGAGCCTCTTCAAGACTTCCATCAGCATCGCAGCCATAGAAATGCAGAACTTTCTGCAAGGCAATTCCATTGCTGAGTCAATTATCACAGGATGTGGCAGGCTTTTAGAGAGATTAAACTGCCCTTTCTATTGAAAGAAAATGATGAATTCTCAAATGGGACCCCTCTAATAATCCATTTTCTCAGCTACAGTGTACTTCTGTTGGCCAATTATCTAGTTTGATCCACGTTGTTTGAAAAATGCCTTAGAATTCTGGGAAGGGATACACAATTCAAAGAGCTGCTTGTGCCTGGAAAAGGGGCCAGTATCCTTGGAGGAAAATGTTCTCAAGAGTCTGAGATGAGGAAACCTAATCTCTAAATCAAAGCCATTTAGGGAAAAGTTCTAAAAGAGTAAGTTTTAAATTCTGAGTGTATTTCAATGGCAGTAGCTCCTTTACTTTGATTTAATTGCAAATACATATACGTGTATGCACCCGTGTGCCTCAGTTTCCTCCTCTGTGAAGTGGGGATAATAATAGTATCTACCTCACAGAGTGGTGGTATGGATTAAATGAACTTGAGCCAATATCAGGTTACCTGGTTATTTCTGTTTCATTTCTTGTTCTGCCCTCAAGCCTAGTTGACATTTCAAAGCCATAGAATTTTCACATAAGGGAAACTCCATGTTTTGGCCTATGGAAAATAACTTCTGGTAGATTTTGATCGGGATCAATTCATCAGTCAGAGTTAGGGCAGGAATTTCATGGTCAAATTCCTATAAGGGTCAAGCAGATAATATAAAAAAGAGAAGAAAGCTATTTGAAAAGATACATACACCCCCCAATTACCCAGGACATATTTCACAGAACTAGAACAAATCATAATAAAATTCATATGGAACCATCAAAGACCTAGAATTGCCAAAGCATTACTGAAGAGAAAGAAAGAGGTTGGAGGAATAACTCTCCCAGACTTCAGACAATACTATAGAGCTACAGTCATCAAGACAGCATGGTATTGGTACCAAAACAGACATATAGACCAATGGAACAGAATAGAGAGCCCAGAAATGAACCCACAAACTTTTGGTCAACTCATCTTCGACAAAGGAGGCAAGAATATACATTGGAATAAAGACAGTCTCTTCAGCAAATGGTGTTGGGAAAACTGGACAGCAGCATGTAAAACAATGAAGCTAGAACACTCCCTTACACCATATACAAAAATCAACTCAAAATGGATTAAAGACTTAGACGTAAGACAAGATACAATAAACCTCCTAGACGAAAACATAGGCAAAACATTATCTGACATACATTTCAAAAATTTTCTCCTAGAAGAAATAAAAGCAAGAATAAACAAATGGGACCTAATGAAACTTACAAGCTTCTGCACAGCAAAGGAAACCAGAAATAAAACGAGAAGAAAACCTACGGAATGGGAGAAAATTTTTGCAAGTGAAACCGACAAAGGCTTGATCTCCAGAATATATAAGCAGCTCATACGACTCAATAAGAAAAAAATAAACAACCCAATCCAAAAATGGGCAGAAGACCTAAACAAGCAATTCTCCAAGGAAGACATACAAATGATCAAAAGGCACATGAAAAAATGCTCCATATCACTAATTATCAGAGAAATGCAAATCAAAACTACAATGAGGTATCACCTCACACCAGTCAGAATGGCCGTCATTCAAAAATCCACAAATGACAACTGCTGGAGAGGCTGTGGAGAAAGGGGAACCCTCCTACACTGCTGGTGGGAATGCAGTTTGGTGCAGCCACTATGGAAAACAGTGTGGAGATTCCTCAAAAGACTAGGAATAGACTTACCATATGACCCAGGAATCCCACTCCTGGGCTTGTATCCAGAAGGAACCCTACTTCAGGATGACACCTGCACCCCAATGTTCATAGCAGCACTATTTACAATAGCCAAAACATGGAAACAGCCTAAATGTCCATCAACAGGTGACTGGATAAAGAAGAGGTGGTATATTTATACAATGGAATACTACTCAGCCATAAAAACCGACAACATAATGCCATTTGCAGCAACATGGATGCTCCTGGAGAATGTCATTCTAAGTGAAGTAAGCCAGAAAGAGAAAGAAAAATACCATATGAGATCGCTCATATGTGGAATCTAAAAAACAAAAACAAAAACAAACAAACAAAAACAAAGCGTAAATACAGGACAGAAATAGACTCACAGACAGAGAATACAGACTTGTGGTTACCAGGGGGGTGGAGGGTGGGAAGGGATAGACTGGGATTTCAAAATTGTAGAATAGATAAACAAGATTACACTGTATAGCACAGGGAAATATACACAAAATGTTATGATAACTCACAGAGAAAAAAATGTGACAATGAGTGTGTATATGTCCATGAATGACTGAAAAATTGTGCTGAACACTGGAATTTGACACAACATTGTAAAATGATTATAAATCAATAAAAAATGTTAAAAAAAAAAAAAGATACATACACCCCAATGTTCACAGCAACACTATTTACAACAGCCAAGACATGGAAACAACCTGAATGTCCATCAACAGATGACTGGATAAAGAAGTCATGGTATGTATGTGTGTGTGTGTGTGTGTGTGTGTGTGTGTGTGTGTGTGTGTAAGGGAATACTACTCAGCCATAAAAAAGAATGAAATAATGCCATTTGCAACAACACAGATGGACTTGGAGATTACCATACTAAGTGAAGTAAGTCAGAGAAAGACAAATATCATATGATAACACTTATATGTGGAATCTTAAAAAAAAAGACACAAGTGAATTTATTTACAAAACAGAAATAGACTCATAAACATAGAAAACAAACTTATGGTTACTAGGGGGTAGAGGGATAAATTGGGAGTTTGGGATTAGCAGATACTGACTACTATATATAAAACAGATAAACAACAAGGTCTTACTGTATAGCACAGGGAACTATTTTCAATAGCTTGTAATAACCTATAATGAAAAAGAATATATATATATATGTATGTATAAATGAATCACTATGCTGTACAACAGAAACTAAACGCATTGTAAATCAACTATACTTCAATTTTTAAAAAAAGCAGAAGAAAATACACCACAAAAAAAAGAAACTCACCCTTAAACATCTTTAATTTTGTCTATATTTTATTATATATGGGACAGCAGACAGGTGTTGGAGAGGGGCAAGCCTAGGAGCCTGAAGAAAACACTAATTTCCAAGAGACACACCTCAGGGAGTGCACCAGCCAAGTACACTGACTTCATTCCTGGCCAGAAGTACAAACTTGAGTCCCTGTCTCCATCCCTTTTCCAGGGAGCTGAATGAATAGCCTAGATCAAAATCAGAAATTTCTCTTAAAAACTAAAATCAATTCTATTTTTTAATTTTCCAAGCCTCACAATGATAGAATAAAAATTCTTGTTTAAACCTATGGTTTTTCTTCTTCTTTTTTAACTGAAATATAAGTCAGTTTACAATGTTGTGTCAGTTTCCGGTGTACAGCACAATGCTTCAGTCATACATGAGTATACACATATTCAAAAAGCTATGGTTTTTATATGACTGAAAGTCAACAAGCTCTCAAAGATGACTGGATTTAATTACATTGTACACATCTGAGTGTTTTTTTGATGGGCTAGTGATGTTTGATAAGAAGGAAAATCACTCTCACTAACTCACAAATATATTCCATAAAATGTGCTTTTCTTGCCTTTGTTTCTGCAAAACACTAATGATGTTATAATCAACATTTTCACATATTTTGTATTGTATTGACAGTAATGCTAAAATAGACACATTTCTTGAAATATCATAATTGTAAGCTGATTTTTTAATTATTAATTTCTATTTGGAGAACACTCACTCTGCTGAGGCAGTATTAACTGGAGTTGTTACTAAAATTCCTTTATATAACATGAGCAAACATTTGTATTGTGTATAATAGATTACTGTTAACACAAAAAGTTGCAGAATATTTTAATTTCAGTATAGAAATTGTCATATCATGATTTTCACCATCTTTTAAAGCAGTATCTAGAGCCATATAATAATGTAAAGAAAAACACTTCTGTTGTATCTAGACCTACATCTATACAGATTTAATAATAATTTGGTTTATTTAATTTTAGAAAATGTTCCTCAGACCCTGTGCGCCTGTGCTCTGAACACTGCACTAATTTGTAAATATCTCTGGAACCAGAAAGAGTAATAAGAAAGTCGATGCTCAGCACTCCTGGGAAATGATCTCTGATCACACGAAACTCCATCACACTCATGCGATCAGAGAAAAATTATTTGACAAGTTAATTAATTTGTCTTTTCTCTTACCTAAGCGCTTCTGCCATTCAAATCTTTTCACACACTCCAAAGTAGTGCTTGTCTCTGATGGAAGTAGCAGTAGTACAGCCCGTTAGTCTTCGTGGCATTTGGATGGAGTCACCTTTCTTATTTTAAGGACAAAGGGTGAGGATGGAGACGTTAAGTCCCTGGGGCCTGAAGAGTGTTAGTTCTGCGGGTGGATGTTTAGGGTTACACCATCCCAGCACTGACCACTGGATCCTATTCCAGGGGCCCAGGTGGCAGCTGGATGACAACGGTCCCACAGGAATGAATACGGACTTTTTGCTCTGCCTGAAAACTGAAATGGCTTATAATCCCTTCTGTAAAGCAGGCCTGTTGTCAATCTACATGGCCTTGGGACAGAATTGCCAGAGAGTGGCTGGCCACTCAGCCCCCACTGCTCCTCTGTAGAGGTGCAAAGACATGAGTCATCCCCTGGGCTACATGGCAAAGGCCCACTGGTCTCCTAGAATGACCAGGCTCTCAGTGCACCCGCAGGTATGCTTTCCTCATGGGGGAGAAGGTGAAGCAGCTGATCACAGGCTGTTAAGGTCAAATTGGGTAGACCATTCACACCACTTACTGGTTATAGACTTTGGGCCCATCACTTCAACTTCCCTGAACCTCCATTTCCACACCTTTAAGTTGGGCCAATGCCACCTACATAATTGGGCTCCTGCGGGAATTAAATACAACTATACAAATGCAGTAACCTGCTCGGCAGACACTGTTCTTTCTTTTCTGATGACATTATGTTCCTACCTGAATATGAGCATGTCATCATTCTCTGAACATTCCTATAGGCCTATTGTCTTGTAAAATGACCACCATCATCAAAAAACGAGGAGGAGGAAGTACATGCTCGCCATCTGGGAGGATGAGTCGTCACCGCCCAGCTTTGGGCATCTCTGGAGCTCTGTGACACCCCAGACCTCCCTCGGCCTCCTCTGCAGCACTCCAGCCAGCCCCAGCATCCTAGCCCAAGCGTGAGGGTTACTGCCCCAGGGAACATCCTGACGCTGCAAGGAGAATGCTCAGAGAACGGCTATTTGCTGGGCCCCTTCTTCCCTTCTGTCACTACTTGCCAGCTCATGACAGCTGAGCTGTCCTGTCAGATATACACTAGCACATTAGCTGCCTTCACACACATGCAGAAAATCCAACGGAAGCTCCCACTCTGTGGCATGAACCAGATTCCTTCTATTTATAAGCAGTAGCCCAACAGGCAGGCTCCATTCTGCAACTTGCCGTTCTCAGCACGCGGCACCAGAATAGCGATGTGTTCATACTTTCCAGTCACCCAGATTGCCACTTCAAAACGAGAGTGATAGACAAATATGGTGCAACTCGTTTATAACATTTTCCCATGTTTAACTTCCAAATTTGAGAGTCTTAAGCACGGCTGCCAAAAGCACTTTTTTTCTAAATGCAATTTTTTTTTTTTTTTTCTTGGTCTCTAAGTAAATGGTAACTGAATTTTTTCCCCTACTGTTTCTTCTTAGAGGCCAAGAGTTTTTCACTCTCGGTCTGCAATACCCTGCCTGGGCTATCACCCAAATGGCTTTCACACTTAAAGTGAGAAAGAATTAAGTGCTTCTGCAATTGAAAAATGGTTCTGTCTGCCTTGGAGTCACAAAGCTCTCTTTACTGAACTATTGCTTGGAGACTCCAGAGCTAACTGCACCAATGAGCCTATGATGGTGCCAAGAAAGTAACTAGGGGATGAAGAAAACTCCATCATTTTTCTATCTGGAGCCCGTCCAGGTGTATTCACCTTGTTTTTACCCCAGATGTTTTGGGGGAGGAAATTTTCACAGCTGTTCTCTGAATTTCCTATAAACAAGTTTACTACAACCTCAGAAGCTGTCATCTTTATATCATTTCCACAGGGTTACAGTCTAAGTGGGTTGCTGACCACATTTTAATAATAAGTTAGTTCGAAGATTTCACCTGTGATTCTATTATCTTAATGGCAGGAAAAAGCAGTTACACTGAGCTCCATCAATGTTATTCTTTTTAGAGGGCTAACCAAATTTCTGGTGGGACATTTGGTCCTGTCCAAAATATCCCATGAGACATTTAGTCCATGATTCATTAAACAATACATTTAACTTTGTTAAAATTTTATTTACATCATTTTTATTGTAATTGATGTTGAATTTTGGATTTCACATACATTCTTGTTCTTCCTCATCATGATGTCTGGCAGGGTAACTTTTAGGTTGATAGCAATTGTTCCTGAGTATATATCGACCTGATCATTGGCTTTGTATTTGTTATATCTGCTAACAGTTTCAGTTATGTGACTGATGCTGTTGTGAAGTTGGTGACCATATTTGAGAGTGACCACTTTAATGTATCTCCAGATTGAAGGATGATGCACTACCATCAGCTTCTGAAATGTGGTATGCCTGCCTTCCAGTGCATTGTGTGTCCTTTGGTTCAGCCCTGATGTAAAAACAGGCCCAGTTTCTGGTGGAAATCTCAGAGCTTCTGATCTTCTTCTGCCTCCTCCATGCCTTCCATGAACACATAGTCTCCAACATAATTTATTAGGTCATCTAAATTTTCTTCTGCCTTCTCCACGATGTACTTAAAAGTTTCATTTACATCTTCCAAAGGTACAAATGGAAGTCCCAACAACCTGGATGCGCGCTTACAGGTGTCACTTTCCATTGTCACATATTCGTGTGTTAGACCCAGAGAAGGTATTTTTTTTCCAGAGTGATGGTGAAAAGTGAAACAAGCATCCTTTTACTTGTGCATTTGGCAGAAGTAGTCAAATCGCATTCACATTTGCAATCTTGAAGATTTCTTCCCTATGCAAGTGTAAACATTTTCTCCTATATACGTACATATATACATATATCTGTAAGTGTCTTCTCACCTTTTTATTGTTAGTGCATAAATTCATGACATCGTATAACCCAATACCACACTGTGTACAGTAAATAACTGCGTGAACTGTGTTGGTGCCGTCTTGAATGTGGAACTGGCACTTAAACATTGAATGCTGTCACAAGTTGTGTGAATAAGAATTCTTTTTCATCTTAAGCACCAGAACTGTGCATGAACAGTTCTCTGCATCTGGTCACTTAATACTCCTTTGAAATTTCAATTCCACGCAATGAAGTTGGGTTTAGAGGTTGATGTCTGATTTGAATTCTATTACTTGCTTCTTTAATGAGTTTCTTTCTGGTAGCATTAATAGGACCTCTTCATCCTGCAGGTTGCAGAGAGTTCTTCAAAGTACCTGTGATGCTTGGTTCTTCTATGTGTCATTTTAACCTGTTCAGGGTTTTCCTTACTTCCCCTTCAATACCAACATTGTGCTGATATTTTTCTATCCACCTTGAATGATTATAACGTTATCCAAATCCTGACTAGTTGTACATTGGGCATTGCAGATCCTCCTGTCTTCACAGCTCCGGGATCTTTCACTCCTCGTTCTGTTAAAGAAATGGAAATGGTGACAAAAACCATTATAATATAGCATTAGCTTTTCATTTTGTGAGTATACTATTTCTGCCATATTCCACTGAGAATTTTCAAATAAAGATGTTGCATTGCCAAACAACAAAAGAAAGGGTTTTTGTTTTGTTTTACTTTGGTAACCATCTGACCAGTGGTCACTGGTATACTGGTAGGGGAAGCCTTACTGATGTCTTATGGATTCGACACTTGGTTCGGCCGGGCAGGATCCACGGTAGGTAGGCACCAGCTGAGGGCGTGGTTGTCCACGCTGATTGGCAGGTGAGAGTCACACTCACTAAAACCTCTCCAAAAAAGTGGCACACACTTCTTGTGGTCTACCACGATGGTACCTCTATAGAGCATGGATTCAAGGAAAACATCGGCCATTAAGCCCAGGCGATGGGATAGTTGTGGTGGGGTTAGCTAGATGCCCAGTGTCCCCCTCATGGTGGCTCTTAACGCCCGACAGCTGTGTGGTGGGAGAGCTGCACCCGCCCTCACTCCGCCCCAGCAAGCTCGCTGCTCTGCGAAGTGTTTCTGTCAACATGTTCTCTGCTCATTTTACATAGCAGCTTGACCAAGCTCCTCCTTTCAAACTTTGCCCTAACCCCATGTGCCATTACCATTACATGTACATTCCTATATATAAAATAGATAAATAACTAGGACTTACTGTCTAGCACAGGGAACTATATTCAATATCTTGTAATAACCTATAATGGAAAAGAATATGAAAAAGAATATATATACGTACATGTAAATATGTAACTGAATCACTTTGCTGTACACCAGAAACTAACACAACATTGTAAATCAACTATACCTCAATTAAAAAAAAAACAACTGCCCTTTTGAATGACCCAGTCACAGCCAACCAAATACCCAGTGACACATTAACGTGCCATTCATCGTGAGAGCCCATCCTTGACTTGTAGTCCCTTATGCATTTCTGTAACTTAGGACTCTTCCTCGGTTTATGTAGTTAACGTAAATCCTGCTCTTGTTCAAGATTTGAACCCTGACCCATCCACCTAACCCCATGTGCCATTACCAGCTATGCTTTGGAGGAAAGAAGGGTTATTACTGGCAATACAGCCAGAACACAATTATTGGACCAATAAAACATGATAGTTTTTTTTATGTATTATTCCTGTAAATCAAAGTATAAATAAACATTATGGGGTATTTGAACCCAGGGACATTTTCTAAGCTTGGATATTTTGACAGGACCAAATATCAAGGATGATTTGGCATGAGCCAAATATGCCCAAGGACATTTTTGACAGAATCAAATTCCAAGGACCTTTCATTGTGGAACAAATGTCTCAACAGACATCTTAGACAGAATTAGATGTCTACTAATTAACAAATCTCTTTACATCTCAAAAGTATACATTATCCTGTAACTTGCCAAGGGGAAGAAATATTTGAATCAATTTCCTTAAACATCTTTAACTATTTCACTAAGCATGACTTGCTGTTATGCCCCTGTCATGGTAACCTTATAAAGTCTTAGTTTTGTTTAAGCCAACCTTAAAGCTGCGGATGGTGGCTTAGTAAAGCTTTAGGAGTTTACCAATTTGTAAAAAATCCCAGATCTCAGTTTTTTGTTACTGTGTTTTCATTAAAAAAAAAAAACAAACCTGTACATATTCAAGTCATCATTTCCGTTAAGGGTTTCCCCTTACATAACTTTGAAGCAAGCCTAATGATGTTTAACAAAAGCAGTTTTAACAATTCAATGGGGATCAGTGAGGCCACTAAACAGTAAAAAAGTAGAGATACAATCTATATTTGAAACTGAGAAAGGGACAGCCCTGAAAATCATAGAGTAGTCAATTTAGTTTTCATACATGGAAAATACTAGAACAAATCATCAAAAAATCAATTTGCAAACACCCATGCGATCACAGAATACTAGGTAATAATCAACATTGCTTTGTGAAGAACAGTCTTGTCAGAACCATCTAATTTCCTTCTAAAACAGAGTGACAGGCCTGGTAGATCAGAGGGATGAAATAGACGTAATAGAGCTTGAATTTCACAAAGCTCTTGATTCTGTTTTCCATGATATGCTCATCAACAGATGACTGCAAACCAGAAGAAATTTGCTGTACAGGTTTACGGAAAAGCATGGCTCTCAGTGTTTCAGTGTTCAATCGGCAGGTTGGGGTTTGGGTGGGAGCTATTTGGAGTGATATTTGGCACAGGAATGAGTTGCTCCTGGACCCTTGAATACACTCATTAGTCCCAAACACTGTCTGAGCCTGTGCTCCATCAACACTTGTGCAGTGAAAGAATGGTGGCTGGGAGAGCTGCTGCTTGGTGAACTATCATGACTGTAAAAGAAATGGGTGGTCGGAGAACAGAACATTGGAGAAGAAGAAGACTTGCCCTTCCCTATGAAGAGCCAACTCTGGAAGGACACCTGAGACAATATAGGTATGGAATTTACCTTGCTTGGGATAGATCTGGTTACAAATTATATTGACAGGTTTTATAAATATGCAGAATTGATGGTATACATTTTGATTTAAATAAAACCAGACTTCATAAACTCAAGCTTGAGCAAATGCAAAAAGAATGATATATTCAATGCTGGGTAAGTGGAAGTCATGCCATACATACCCTTAAAACATCTTGGGGTGAAAATTTTGAGAATGATGAGGTGACACAAGGAGCCAGGGTTTAAAAACTGGCTTGACTACTTACTAGTTATATAATTTTGGGTAAGTTCTTTAAATTTGCTCAGCCTTCCATGTTCTTGTATGTCAAACAGCCCTCTTAAATCTTATAGAGTTGAAATCAGAATGAGATTTCATATATAATATATGAATATATGAATGTTATATATTCAGGTATTTGGTATACAGGTACCTTCTCCAGAGTTAGGCATACTGTAAGCACGTAATAAATATAAGTTCCTCGCTTCCATTCACACGCAGGAAAGCCCACCTCAAGACAGTAACTTATAGTAGATTCAGTGATACACCTACCAGCTTCCTAACTTCTGCCTATCCACCGCACTGTAGCAGAGCACGCCAACCCTGGCTGCACGGGTGGGCAGCAGCGGGGTATGAGGGTAGGGGCCGGGTCTAAGCCGGCCCACTCAGATTTTCTCTCCTGAGACTGAATTCCAGAGAAGTGATCAAAACCCAAAATTTTATGGCCACACTATAGAAACAATGGCCCCTTGGACTTTTGAGGGCTTGGAACACATGAAGTTCTGTGCTTTCTAAATCCCCAGGCCGTTGTGACCTATCCTGAAAGCCTCCAAGAAACCCCTTTTTTGTGTAGGTTCAAGGACCCTTTCTGATGCTTGCTAACAGAACAGAAAAACAGACAAACAACAACCCCAGTTAAGTCTGCAACAAATTACCTAGTCCGGTCAATTCTACCCCTTTAGGGTCTCTAGGGCCCATCCCCATCCCCACTGTCACTGTGTTCAGGCCTGCCTTGGGTCTCATCTGAGTTGCTCCTATAGTGTCCTAAGCAGTCCCTGCCTATAATCCATTCCCCTCCTAATCTATTTTTTATGTATCCCTGACTGATCCTCTCAAAATGAATACCTGACGATGCTACTCCTCTGCTTTAAATCCTTTATAGATCCTCATGGCCCTTAGTGTGTCGTAAATCCTTACATGGCTCACAAGGGTCTCATGATCTGCCCTTGGTTATTAGGTCCCCCTTCCCCCACCCCTGCACTCCAGCCAGCACCACACCAAGGGGCTCCCAAGTGGCTGGAGTCTCCCTGCTCTCTGTCACCTCTAGGCGTTAGCACTTGTTCCCGCTGCAATGAATTTTCTTGAAAATCCACAAACTCCCAATCTGAACAGTCCTTCCTTATTTTTCAAGTTTTGGCTTAGGTATCACTTATTCCAGAAGCCTGTCCTGATTCTACCTTCCAGAAGCCTCCCCTGACCCTACAAGTCTGGGTTATATTTCCTTCCATGTGGTCCCATAGCGTCCTGATCTCCTCTAGTATCCTGTGCATCCAACTGTGATGTAATCACTCCGTTACTTACATGAAGTCTAATTCTATCCTAAACTCTCTAAGGACAGGGACCATCTCTGTTCTGTGCATTTCTGTATCCCTGGTGTCTAGCTCAGTTCCTTAAAACATAGAGTAGCTATGTAATGAATATTTGTTGAATAAATGAATGTATATTTAACTTCTCAAATTTGTTCTAAATCATCTACCAACCTAATCATAAAACCTAATGATTTTCCTAATTCTCCATGATGGCAAATATATGTGTAGGATTTTTACAACTCAGCTTCAGCGAAATTAATGTTTTAAAGAATTTAATTTGAGCCACTAATGCTAAAAAACAAACATCTCTCTCATAAAGATATGCAGCAAAAATGGCAAGCTTTTCCATTGATACATGCATCTGATAGAGTGTTTATTTGCTTGGACACTAAGATTATGTCTTAGAAAACATTGGAATAAAATTTTTTCTTTTAAAAAGGTTTCCTTTATCTGCATTGTGAAAAGTTGTGCAAAGTTTCCTTTTTATTGCCACATTTTATATGGTAACTTCTATACACATTTTAGTCCTATAATGGCCCAGAGAGCAAATATCTACTGGAAATGCTGTCTTATCTAACAGTGTGGAGGGTTGTTGGGTTAATCAGGGGAAGAGCTAACATTTACTGCTCCCTGCTAGGCTGGCCACTGGCATCGTGTACCATCCTTATCTCCAGAGAGAGGGTGACTTGAGCACGGCGTCAGTGTCCAATTCCGGACAGAGTGATACCTCCCTGGACGGCTAGAGATTTCAGGAAAGATTTTCCAGGGATCACAGATGAACAGGATTATAATTTTGCAACATCCTTAAAAGATGACCCTTAAAACACACAGAGCTGCCCAACTCTCCTCAGGGAACCAATTATGCACCGTCTAAATGGCTACGCGTCCCTGCACTGGTTCTGGCTGTCCTTGTTTTTTCACAAGATAGCAATTCAGACAGTAACTTAACTGGTCCAAGTTCTGTGATGTGATCTTAATTAAAACTCAACAAAGTCACCGCTTTGAATTCCCTGAGTTCCTTCCTTGGTGGTGGAGAGAATCAACCTGTTTAATACAGGTGTGTGGTATTAAGCACTCAGGTTATGTAATCAAACTGTCCCCATACTGGACCATTAGCTCACGATACCTTTGTGGGCCCAGAATAGTGGCTCCCAGGATTTCAGGCAACCTCTGTCCCTTGCCTTGCAGCTTAGTCTAGCCTGTGAGCTGGGCCTTCTGCTATCTCAGCGCAATTTTAACGTGCCTGTAAATAATTTTGTTTTAACCACCATGGTTGGGTCTTTGTGAGCTCGTGAATCAAAACACACACTAGCAATCAAAGAAAATCTTCCCGTGTGACCCGTCTTTCAAACAAGACTCCTGTCCATGCTACAAAGTGCTTTTAAACAAAGTGAAACAAAACAAAAACAAGGCCAAAGCAAAACACAGTATTTTATCAAAAGAGTACATGGGGGAAAAAAAAAAGCAAAAAAGCTAAGCACATTTGAAGTTTGGAAGAGAAAAACAAAACAAAGCATGCATTAGGACATTTCCAATCAGAAAATTGTTAGAAAGATATTTTTGATGCTACATGTCTTTTGCTGACGTTTTTGTTACCATCAAAGTGTATTGCTTTTAACAATGCCTCTCGTCTAGAGGTCAGACTTTTAATCTTATAGAAAATTGCATCAGATCAAGAAGCAAGCTTCTCATGGCTGAGGACATGATAGCAAAGCCCAAGTCCTGATTTTTTCTTCTTAAAGAAAAAGTATGGAATTTTGCTTGAGCATGAGAGTAATTTGCAGTAGCTGATTAGAAGAGATGCAGAAGATATGGAAATAGCATATGAGAATGAAACAGAGCAATAGAAGAGAGAGGGCCAAAGGAACATCTGGGCAACCTTGTTCCATTACTGACACGCTGACAGTAGGGAGAGGTGAAGGACACTGGCTCTGGGGTCAGACAGAGCAAGCTTCTGTTATTCAAGTCACTTGACCTCTGAATCTGATTCCTAATCTGCAAAATGGGGACTCCAGGAGTACAGGTCCTCAAATCCCTTATTTCCAATTCCAACATGGGAAATTTGAAGAATACCAGAAGTTTTTTCTTAATGCATTTGGGGCAAAACTGCCCCAAAATGAGCTGTAGAAATTTATAGTCATCACCTACTTCACCCACTATGAATATTTATGTTTTGCTCCAGAAATATTAACATGTTGGATTATGGAGTGCTGCTGGGTGGAATGTAATCAACAAACAATAAAATACTTAGGACCAAATTTAATCAAGAAGGTGAAAGATCTCTACACTGAAAACTATATAGAAAGAAACTGAAGAGGACACAAATAAATAGAAAGACATCTTGTGTTCACAGATCAGAAAAATATTATTCAACTATTCATTCTATCCAAAGTCACCTATAGAGTCAATGCATTTTTCACAGAAATAGAAAAAGCAATGTTAAAATTTGTATGGCACTACAAAGACCCTGAATAGCCAATGCAACCTTGGGGAAGAATAATAAAGTGGGAAATGTCATGCTCCCTGATTTCAAACAACCCCACAAAGCTATAGGAATCAAAGCAGTATGGTCCTAGCATAATACAGACACAAACCAGTGGAACAGAACTGAAAGCCCAGAAATAAATCCCTGCCTATGTATATATATGTATACGGCAAACTGATATTTGACAAGAGTCCTAAAAATATACAGTGAGGAAAAGATAATCTTTTCCATAAATAGTGTTAGAACAACTGGATTCTCACATGCAAAATAATGAAACTGGACCCCTATCTTACACAACTCAGGGACTGGAGCTAAGTCCTTCACTTTAGTGAGCACCACTAAAATTCTCATTAGGGGCACTTTATGCTTGGTTTTTAAGACCAAGATAGTGATTTCATTCCCTTTGGATATATACCCAGATGTAGGACACTCAGGAACGAGTGTCTGAATCAAGGCCTTTGTCCTCAGAGTAACTGTCTCAACCACCATCTTGCGCCCAGGAGGCTGTTTCTGTTCACACAAAAACTCTGAGGCCCAAGATGTGCGTGCAGTGGGCTTGACTGATCATCAGCATAGAAACCATAACTTTGAACTTCCGCACTCAGCCATAAAACCTGAAATCACATTTCATTAACACTGATGGTCTACTTGGAAGAAAAATTAAAGGGGGGATGAGTATCTGCGGGAGATTGAAGAACAAAGCTTAACGGGTGATTTCTTCAATTAATCCAGGAAGTCTTGTTTTCCTTCATCTGGTTAAGACGAACAGGCTTCGGGGATGGTGCTTTGTTCTCAGCAGCACCAGGCTTCCTTCTCTGAGTTGGATGTATGATGCTAAGACTTGACCCAATAGACATTGAGGTGAATAGTATTTGTTTGAGCTAAACTCTTTGGGATGAAGAGGCATCTGACAGAAGTTCTTCAAACGTTGGGAAACTGTCCTAAGGAGTATTTTGCTCTGCTCGATGCATGGGGGTTGGGGGTCTCACTCCAACCCTCGCGGTGGTTCCTGATGGTGTGTCTTGTCTGCGTGTCAATGGGCCACAAGGAAGAAGGGCATGTGCTCGGCCTGACAGTTTTCTTTGACTTAGTTTCCACCACTAACATTCTCCGGCTCCTTTCCAGCCTCCTGGAAGAACAAAAATATCTAGCTTGGCTCAACACCACACGACACAAGACGTGGCCAAGGTACCACCTAGAGTAGCTTCTTTTAGAAGAGGCTGTGGAGGCATTTATTAAAGACTGAGAAGTGGCCAACTACCACCTAGGTCTGGGGAGAAATCCTAGGCCACTAGAAACCATTTGGGCATTAGTTTGGGCTCCACCTTAGAGTTCAGAAATCTGCTGCCCAAATTCTCAAAACCCAAACACCTCAAGTGTACCTTTCAGTGTGTTTATTTGTTGCCCTCAAGTCAAATAAAGCATGACATTTATGTGAGTTTCAGTCTTCCTCCAAAATAACAGAAGACTTGTTAGTTCTGAATGTTCTCATCAAATGACAATGTCAAGTTAATAGGGGAGGCTCCCTGCCTGAGGCAGTAAGATGCCAGGGTTGGACGTGGAGAAGTCTCTTAGCCCACGGTGGGTCTTTGCCTTGTGCACAGTAAGTACTCACATCACAGGATCTCAAAAGGCAACCTGTGATTGATTTAAGGAGTTTTCAAGAGCTGCTGAGATGCAGAAGTCTCCAAGCCAGTTAACCTGTGTGAAACTGATGGGCAAAGAGCAGCAAGGTTTAAGTATCTGGACACTCCCTCTCCAGTTTTCTTCCTATCTTTCACGCTAGGCAGACAGAATTCCAACTGCAGGTCCGGAGCCTTGGGGCTCAGGCCGACTTGTCTTCCCTGGGAGACAGAGTGTTTGGGAAAATCACTCTTCTCCTCTGATGCTTTGTGCTCTTTTGTGTAAATTCAGTATTCTAGCATCCAGCCTGCATAGGCCTGCTGTGAGATCAGACAGAACTTCTGTGAAAACGCTGCGCTTGTGGGTCTCCTCTGGACTAAAGGCAGCCCTGTGGGAATTCTCCTTCCCGGTAGGCCAAATACCTAAGCTCCCAGCTGAGAATTTCTCTCCCTGGGGCGAGGTAAACGAGAGCCCAGCTCCCCTGCTAATTCCTATCTGGGACCCAAAAAATTCTGTCACTTGCTACCAACAACCCAAAGACTAAAATAAAATGTTAACAGTAGCTTACAACAAAATTTAGTTCCTGCCACCAAGGCAGCATTGGTGTTAAAATGTTCTAACACATGAGAGGTTTTCTGATGTGCTTGGGTTGTCAAAAATAAGCTATTTCCATTGTCAGTTCTGAACAGAAGTTTGAACTGAAAGGTAAATAAATGCAATTAGTTCAGAAGAACAGGGCTGGTTGCAAGCCACTGCTTCTACCGCTGATGCCCCAGTGGGAAACTGAAGGCGGCAAGACCCAGGGCTCGTTGCTGAACGCCGCTCTACACGGTGCCCAGGAGCTGGGCAGCGACAGAAATGAACATCCAAGGATGTCAGAAGAACTCCTTTTGGTACCAACATCCGTATAATTTTGTAATTGCTTACTTAATGCTGGGCAAGGAATTCCAGTACACATTTCCTTACAACTGCCCCAAAATACCAGCTGACAAATCCCTCACGTTATGCATTCTGAGCTATACAAATGCCAGTACAAGAATGGCCAACTGAGGACACCAGAACTGTGGTTGTGTTGACAGAAGAGGGTATCGCTGATGGTCTGGTTGCTCAAAATCTCGCTGGTGTACTGCGCCTCTATCCAGAATGCTGCCTTCCGACTGTGGGGCATCAATTTCTCCTGCTCTTGACTGCGGGTCCCAGGATTTCACGGCCATGTGAGATGGCTTGGAACCGAGTTTCTGGATATCCCATGGCTGCGGCACTGCAACCACCTGCAGGTGTTACAGGGCTGCGGTTAAAGCCTCAACGCACGCCGTTCCAGGACGAGACCGATCTTTTGCAGCTCAGTGGACAAGAAGCCAGGGAGTAGTGCCCCATAGGTGAGGTGTGTGTCTGTAGAAACCTAAATATGTTAGAGTTTGTCACTTTACATGTGATCTGCCAGCCTTAGGAAGGTCTTCAATCTGGGTTTCTATTTCTTGGTGGTTCTGTGTATGTCCATCCTCTGGTCCTGCACCACTCTGTGCTTTCATTGATGCCAAGCTCTCCGTGGTTCAAGGTGATTCTACCTTTGTTGTTCTTCAGACTCTGCAAGGCCATACTTGGGAGTAAAAACTATGGTAAACCAAGTGAGAATTAAAACATCAACAA
Organism: Camelus dromedarius; assembly: GCF_036321535.1. Classification (NCBI taxonomy): domain Eukaryota; kingdom Metazoa; phylum Chordata; class Mammalia; order Artiodactyla; family Camelidae; genus Camelus; species Camelus dromedarius. The sequence continues at coordinate 43,681,703 of NC_087445.1, read as the reverse complement.
CATCAAGAGTGCTGTGTATTTTAATCCAGGCCTAAGACTTATATCAGACATAAAAATCTAATCAGATAAAAGCTCAGCAATGATAGGATATCAATGCCCATTTATTTTAATTAAAAAAAATGTCTTTTGGTGGGGGAAGAGGTAATTAGGTCTATTTACTTATTTTTAGAGGAGGTGCTGGGGATTGAACTCAGGACCTTGTGCATCATGCACTATACCACTTGAGTTATATCCTCCCCCCTTATTTTAAAAAGCTAGACTTTTTAATGCATTCATCTCAGTTTTTAATCCAGTAAAAATCCACTTTTAATCCACCGTTTTGGATCTCTCTAAAGAAAACTAAAGGGCATCACAAACTTGACCAGGGACCAAGTGAGAATTCTAACTCCTTGAGGAGGGCACTTTCTTCTACAAGTGTCAACACAGTATGCAAGGGTCATAACTCTTTGAGCCAAAATGATTTTTCTGTTACTCCAAATCTCTATTATGTTTTGAGAAATTTTAATACGGATAAACAGGAATTAATTAAGCTAAGAGTACTTTAAAAATGCCACCATCTGATGGTGCGGAACTCACACCCTCACACTTGGGAGTGCTGCTTCCTGCCCCACCTTGGTGAACACTGCTGGACTCTGCACTGAGAGTCACTACCTCTTACTGCTGATCACTGAGACACTCCAGACCACCGTGGGGCTCCCAGCCCCAGCCTTCTTTCTACCCAGTGGATCCATAAAATGTCAGGTTTCAGAGTCCCAGAAGTTTTGAGTCCTTAAGCACTGCTTTACCCCAAAGGTGCACACACCCAACAGTAGCAGCCCTGGGGAACCTCATGCTTTCGAAAACTTCAGTGTATGACACTGGAAATGTTTCCCAAACCCCAAAGGCTGGACATGGTATGCGTGGGCCAACTCTAAAGCAGCGCTGGTGCCACAGAACTTTCTGTGATGATGGAAATGTTCTATAAATTAATATAGTCCAACATGGTAGCCATTAGCCACATGTGGTTAACTGAACATTTGAAATGTAGTTACTATGACCGATAAGCCGAATTTTTGATTTTACTCAAAGTTAAATTCAAATAGCCACAAACAGCTAGTGGTAACCATACTGAACAGCACAGCTCCAAAGCCTCAAGGCTTTGAGTAACACAACTTTTGGATAGATGGTATTTTTACAAAGTGAAGAGGCACTCAATGAATATTTGGCAGTAAACTGTCATTGATAACCTCTATCCACTCTCCCTTCTAGCTCTTCTCCAGTGAAAATAAAAACAAAATTTAAATAGCAACAGTGAAAAAGTTCACGTGACTTTTAAGACAATCTCCCGTGAATGAAATGAGTAATTTTTAATATATAGGATGGCATGGTCAAAGATAAAAAAAATAAAGCCAGCAAAACAAAGAATTAGAAATAAGCATACTAGAAGTTATTTATGTTTAATGCTTAAAAGTCTGAATGCACAAACAATCTACCATTATAGAAGTACTGGTGGTCAATACAATGCATTAGAACTATGTACAATGCACAGTTTAGTATCAAAATCTTTCTACACTGTAGAGTTTTACGAAACTGTTAATGACATCAAACACTAAGCACTTAAGACACCATTTGTTTCTTCTGCTACCACATTAGGAACGGCAACGGACAGTCCATGTCAACTTGCAGCGTCCATCCATTTCTAGTATGAAATTAAGTAATTTTCTACTTACACAATAAAGTTTATCTACACAGTTCTCTTGATTTTGATCCATAGCAGCAAAGGCACTGTACATCAGCAGATCCACAGACTTAAAAGATTTTTTAAAGCATTCAAACAAAAAATAATAATAATAAAAAAAAGGAGTCACATATCATAGTTTAACAGCAACAACAACAACATAAAAGATAACACAATGTTTCTGGCACAGTGGCACAGCCTGTGTCCATTTCAGGGACATCCAACTAAGACATGGAAAGAAGGGGGATGAAGAAAGCGGGTCCTCACCCCAGGTGAGAGTCCATTCTTTCTGATTTTCAGAGGGAGCTCCCTGCAAATTCTCCTCTGCTGGTCTTTATCTTGTAAAAGACTTGACTTGCACAGTGAGGGGAATCCTCCCCTGAATCTGTGCAGTTCCCAAAGAACACGCCAAAAAATAGCCCATAATTCCTCATAATGACAAAACCGCCCAAAGATATACATCTCCCTTTGCAAAGAAATGTGGCAAAAATATCCAGGAGGGATTAAGTTCTCTCTTTGAGGCCAAATTTAATTTGTTCATCTGTCTATAATACAATAAAAAAATGAATTAAAAACATATTACAAAGACACTTGTCAACAAGTCAAAAAAAGAAAAAAAAAGGTCTAATTACTTTTATCGAATATAATCTAAAGCTACAGATATTTAGGTTAAGGTTGTCCAAATAGACTCAAATGAGTATGACATGGTCTGTCACGTTCTAATTGTTCAAAGTTCCAAACATCCTTAAAATAAGTAGAAAACGAAAACAAGAAAATCTAACAACACAGCAACATATTGCTTCCATGTGTAATTATACATTTCACATCTCTATACAGTCATTAGTCTACATTTAGTGACATTTTTAATCAGTTATTTTAAACCTTTCTTTCCCCTCCTTTGACAAAAGGGGGGGGAGGGGTATCAAATACAACGCATCTTCATTATCAATGCAGGAGCAGACAGCTTTATTTAGTCAGTCATTGTTAGAAAGCCTTCTTTAAACAAAATAAATATATTACAGATATAATACATAATTAAAGATTCCTTTCACTGTTAAGTATGGTTATTCCATGTTCTTCCAAGTAGACAGCTGAAGATTTGGTATCACAGGTTCTTAATGAGTATTCACAATTCAGTAGCAGGGAAGTGGGGGGTGGGGCGGGGCTGAACTCCACAACTGCAGTGAGGATCTGAAATCCTTGGTTTTAGATGCGGGAGAACAAAAGGATGACAGAACAAAGTGCTACAAGGAGGAGGAGTCCAGCTCGCGTGAAGATTTGTCCTTAATAAATAACTTCATAAACCGTGGCCTTCTTGTCCCCAGAGCCAGTGACAATGTACTTGTCATCCACAGAAATGTCACAGCTAAGCACCGAAGAGGATTCTTTGGACTAGGAAAGAAGCACACAAACAAATGTGTTAAAGACCGAAAGAAAACTCCACCGATACTGAGAGGCAGGGCTGGAGGACTGGGAGCAAACAGAAGCATAACCCATGCCGCTGACCACAAGCCCGAGCGAGGAAAGGCAGTCCCTTAAGTCCCTTTAAAGTGCTTCCTTAAAACGGCGGGGCCAGGTACATTCCTAGGGGACCCCGGGTGCCAGGCAGGTCAGGTCTGTGGTACGAGCCCCTCTGCTGATGAAAAAAGAAGGCTCTACTTCAAATCCTGGTCTCCAGCTAAGAGCTGAGGGTTCTTAGGATGAAAACCCTCAACATCACTCAGATGGTTTGGATTTAGATAGAGCTGCAGAACACTAGTCACTTAACCTGTCAGAGCCTCGGTTTCCTTAAAAAGGTAATGAGGTAAAGACATCTTACCTGTGCCACCTCAGAGGGTGGCTTCAGAGTTCAGATGAGGTAATAATGGGAAATGGCACTGAAAACACTATATTTTTTGAGATAGGGGATAGAAAAATATTTTTAATATAAAGCCTAGTTTTTTCCTGTGTAAAAACAGAATATAAATTTGCAAGTGGGGGAGGGTTCAATAGATAGGAAGAAAAAAAAATAGAAAGAAAAATGTACCACTGTGAAGAGTTCCAAATACCATGTCCAACTACACCGACTGCACAGGTTCCCAGTTAACTTTTAACTAAACTGCGCTACACAAACGAACAAACCCCAGGACTTTGAACAGTTAAAAAATAAATGTTTGACACGCAGATGCTAACCTACTACCAGTGTTTCTCAAACTTTTTGATCACAACATGTAATAAACACATTTTACTGCACAAACCAGCAGACAGGAGATATCAAATTCACACTTACCACAAAAGACACACTAATATTTTTGGTTTCATTTTTTCTTAAAAAAAGTGCTGGTGGGGACCACCTAAAAGATTGTGATCCTTATATGAAAAACACTGCACTGCATTACCAACTTCATGACCACAAGAATCAGCTATTTTTGTCCTATTTACTATCCTGCACAGTACTCTCACTCAATAGAAGCAGTTTTAGATTCAACTAAATTAATCTACTTGATGATGACTTAGTAACACTTGGTCAAGAAAACTGCAGATCCGTTATGTTATTCCTAAGAAAAGACCACCACCTCGATAATAACATCCTAAATATAGAAGGTTAAATAGGAAATCTTTAACTGGCCTATGAAATTCTCACATACTAGCAAAAGGGAGAAGTGAGTGTATGTGTATCATGCCTACAATGTGGTTTTCCTACAAATAATTTCACAAACTACACAGAGTACCACTGAGTTAATAAGACGAAAAGTTTATAAAATCGATCAAGGTTTACTGGACTTTTCCTTAGCACTCTTTTGGGAGGAAAAGTCAGAAATAATACTAATGAGTAAGCAAAATGCTCAAATTTTAAACACAAAAACACAAAGGTTTTAAAAGCTATGATGCAAAAATAAATAAATGAATAAATGTCACAGATGCCACGATGTTGGGTAAAAAGGGACCACGAAGGGCCAGTTAGTGCAATGGGCACAGACAGCACCCTGGCTCTGGGCTCAGAGAGCAGCAGATGTGACTCCCGGCTCCGCAGCTGCGGCTGCGAGCCTAGCCTCCCGCAGGCACAGGTTTCCTCTCTGAGCCGTGGGAGTGACACTAGCGCCCACTGCCTAGGTGGGACACACCTGTGGCATTACTAACCTGTGAGAATGCAGAGAACCACGCAGTGAGCACACAGTGAGTGAAGGCAAGCAAGCAAAGTGTTACCTGGAATATACTGGCCCCATAAGGTGTTCTCCAGGCGTTCAGAAGGTTGTCCTTCCCCGTGCTTACAAACCATTTGCCTACAGGAAGAGGGTTTCGAAAAAGGCAGTGTTTGTTACTTTGTCAGGGTCCTGAGATTTGCTTTGTAGAACATCAAATGGTACACAGGAAACTTGTCTAATTTGCAACAAATAAGAGTTTTAAGGAAAAATAAAGCCCACTCTCTTAAATTTAATGAATCATTTATACTTATGACAAGGATAAAATGGATAAATGCGAGAAAATTGCATGGCATCGGGGAAGTGGGCATGTGTGAGGGAGTAATATAACGCTGAATAGGGACACATCAACGAAGGAGAGGCCCCGACTTGCAATGAGTCAGCAGGAAGGCGGGTGAGCGAGCGGTCCTGGCTGAGGGACACAAGGGGCTGGCGTACCGCAGTGGGCGAACTTGAGCGACAGCACGCAGCTCTCGTGGAGATGCAGCTGGTACTTGTCAGGCTTGGTGACGTGCAGCACCTCCACGTTGCTGTTCTCCATCCCCACGGCCAGCCACTCTCCGGTTGGGCAGTAGCCCAGAGAAAAGATCTAGAATTAAAACAGGCAACAGTGATGGGGGCTACTGAGGACACACTTCCTTTAACTAGGAGGTACTGCCTCTTCAGGGGATACTATTTAAATTATGGAGGAAATCAAGATAATGTGAATTGCACAGGAAGAAATCAAAGTCAAATGGGTGGTCCCAAGTAATGAGACAGATCTCCTTAATATAGCTTACTAATCAATTATGTGAAATTTAAATTTCACAGAGTAATGGCCATTGAAATAAAAACTTGCTAAAAGCTTATAAGTGAGATTTTTAAAAATTCTTTGACAAAATATATACTGTTGTATTTGGATAGAAAACAAAATTTTTAATTATCTAATCCAGAATCAGAAGTGACCTGGAATTCCCGCTTGCCTCTCATTTATTTCAGGAAGCCATGCCTTCTAAGGTGTCCTGTGCACAAGCCCGCACCTGTGAGGTGAAGTCGTGCTGCTGCAGCTGCCGCCCTTCGCGCAGGTCCCAGGACCGGACCGTGTTGTCCAAGCCACCCGTCCAGAGCTTGGTGCCATCGTTAGAAATGTCAATGCAGCTGGCCCCGTCTGTGTGGCCCTGGAACTGCCTGAAGATGTCAAAACAGAGAAAAGTCCTTGACAGGTTAGTTTTTAGGTGAACTCAGTTTAGAATTCCTCAGCCATCAATTTCCTTGCAGGCCTTATTGCTCAATTTCCTTCTAACTTATTATATTTCCTATTATTCAAAGTAATAACAAAGCATATACATAGAGGGATTAAAGTTTGAGATGCTGAATCTCCTGCACTTTTTATTTCTGAACACTCAGGAAGTACTCTTCAAATTACTCTTATGCTAAAACACAATTGATACACCTGATGGAAAAAAATCTCCACCTGAAACAGAAGAAAACACATGGCTACATGAATATGAACTGATCAAAGATTTAACCTGAGACCCATTCTATCACTATGATACGAAGGAAGGAGAGAATTTAAGAGGACGTAAGGAGCCTTTTCCCTTCTAAGAGCTCTGAGGACAAATTCTGCCAGCGAGCAACACCACGGTGGGTGGCGGTGCTGGGCTCTCAAGTAAGGGGTGTGGAAGAAATCTCAGTGTGACCTGGCCGCCCCAGGAGCAGGAAAAATGTAAAAAAGACACTGGTGGGAGAGAAGGCTTAGAAGCAGTTCCTTGTAAGAGTCTTACCCAAAAGAAAAAAGGTGATGACTATTTTGTTTTTGGAATCATTTCTAGAGCTTCATCCTGCAAAATATATTACAGACGGACAGCAAAGGCCAATTCTCCTCCCGCCCCCCTGGACTTGGAGCTGGGCTCGATGACAACCTCCTCATACCCTTCAGCGGCTTACACCTCCTGCTTCCTGCTCCCTCAGGTGCTGACATCTGGAGACACACGTGTTTAAGGGCTGCAACAATCCTGGCAGGGCAACGCCAATCCTATACAACCTCAACCTCACTTCTCAAGAGACAGTTACGCCTATCCATCCTGAGACGTGGGACTGCAGATCATCTAGACCAACGCAGGGTGAGGTGCACCTAACACAAGGTCTGGGCCCAGGGTAGGAGCTTGATGATTATTTGTTGAAGGAAAGAATGTGTCAGATACACACGGTACCCTGGATAGCGCCCTGCAGAGTGAATCTTCTCAACGAGTGTCTATTGATAACGATGCTTGTTAGCACAGACAGCCTATTACAGATGTCTAATGAGCTCATGAGGTTCTGGGTACCTGATGTGCATTAACTATGTAACACTGACCTCCTATTTTAAAACCCTGAATTGGTGATGCTTAGTATAATTTTAAAATAAGAAGAAAAAAGAAAACAGCTCTCCATCTGAAAAAGTTTGAATGGTACAGAAAACAAGATTTTACAGTATCTTAAAATGGCCCTATTCTTAACAATTTTTAGTAAGATAATTACATTTCATCTTTTTAAGAAGACACATGGCTCATGAGGACAGCACAGTAAACCCAGATGCCCTGGTTAGGGACCTGCAGACCCACCTCACCAGCGTCTGGTTGTGCAGGTCCCACACGGCGATGTTGCCGTCGCTGCAGCACGAGAAGCAGACCTTGGAGTCGGGGCTGATGGCCAGGGCGTAGCAGGCGGGGGCCGAGGACGTGAGCTCTGCCTTGATGCGTGGGGTGGGAGCCGCCAGGTCCCAGATGGACAGAGTGCTGGCTTCCCCTCCCACAATTAGGGTGCGACCATCAGGGAGCAATCGGCAGGAACGAATGTAGTTATCCCTGTTCTACAGAGACAAAAACCATCAAGAGGTTACTCATGAGGAAAGGAAAACAGCATTAACATGAGAGCAGAAATCCATAAAAGTATTGTGTTCCCTCCTGGTTTTAATGAGCCATTTTCACTTATGACAATGATAAAGTGGATTAATGCTAGTAAATTACATGAAATTAAGGAAGTACTTAAACTTGATCTACAAAATTTAGTACCGAGATATTTAATCTTAATTAGCATGAAAATGGAAAGACCTAGGCCCACTCCCACCACCGCCTAAGTCACTGCACACACAGACTCCCACAGACGCGGCAGCCCCCACAGTCCTGCGGTGGCCACGCCTGGGAACCGGGTATACTCGACCCAGCTGGTGAAAGGCCCTGCTTCTGCTGCCAAGAAAGTGCCAGCGAGTGAGAGACCTGCGGTCCCTTTCTGTCGCCTGGCCCCACTGTATGTGGCTAAAGGATATGGTGGGTCGATTAAGCAGCATCACCCGGAGGCAGGACTTGATCAGGGAGAATTAAGTGACTGAAAACAACAGCTTCCTCCCAGCTCACAAGGTTATGGGGATCTTGTGCAATTACGTTAAACTGACCTAGGGCCATGCTGCCGCAAAAATCCTACTGCTGGTCTAAGGAAGAAAATCAAACTGAAATTTCCTAAATAACTCAAGGACCTATGACACAGCTAACGGGTGTCTAACGTTTGCCATGTGAAGTATTAAGCTACTCTTGTCTTGCAACGTGACAGATGATGACACTTGGGTGCACTCTCACAGAAACCACTGTGGGCTCCTGGTTTTCTTAAACTCCTTGATCAGATAGGAAAACAAGTGGTCTGCCTGCTTCCAGGCACCCGACTGGGTCAATGAAAACACGCAGAACCGGCTAAGTCTACTGTAAGTGTGAAAGAAGACACACCTCACCAGCGCTCTAAATCTCCAAGTGAAAGACCACAAAGCACTGAAGACAACTACCCGCGTGGGGTCAACACTGTGTGCTGCCGGCACATCCAGGTCCCTTTTCCTGAATGAAGGTTTAAGCCACATTCATCCATGTTCACTCACCAGACAGTCGAGCTGAGAGACAGGGCTCTTGTTGCCGGGGTGGCTGATGTCCCAGACCTTGACGCAGCCCTTCCCTCCCGTGTACACGTGTCTCGTGGGGTTGCTGATGGTCACGGCGCACACCACCTCCCCGTGGTTCAGGGTGTTGATCTGGCGAGCGTGTCGGGGGATGCCAGGGCCGATGAGGGCGTCGGGGGGGAAAGGGACAGGCTGCATCTGACCATCTGCAGTGACGTGGAAGGAGTACGCTCTAAAACAGTGGAGAGAAGACAGGAAAAGGGAAATGTCAAAAATATTAATTAACTGATCACTGTAATGAGATAAGAAATAAAACATTTTCAGCATTGCTTATGATTTGCAAAATTAGTCAAATTTACTGAATATGGTGGAGAGAGCATAACCTTCAGTCACAGAGCTAAATCTATGGTCAGATATCAGGTCAAGTTTTCACTAGCTGCTGTGTGACATCAGTAGTTACGCAGCCTCTTTGAACCTTAGATGCACTTTTCAGAGAATTATAAGACAGCCAATGCCCAGTAGAGTAACTACTCCTTCAGGGCACTCTACAAACTTACATTGTTTTCTGCTTCAGGGGATTCAGAAGCCTATGATGAGATTTTGCCTATAGATTGCATCACTCCAATCAAGTGACTTACTAACGGAAATCAGTAAGCTAAAATTATCAAGTTTTAAGGAATTAAGAGTCTCTAGGCCTAGATGGTGAAATCGCATATGAGCCACTGAAAATAAAAAAAAAAATTCTGGATAAAGTCCTATCAGACTTGACAGTAACAAATTCTAGTAATTCCAGATGGAGTTATAACCTAAAAAAGCCTCCTGTGTGACTGGCCCAGAGGCCCACCTCAGTAGCTCCAGCTCCAGTTTATTTCTAGGGAAAACCCTACAGTTGTGAAAGCATTTGGTTCTAAAATGCAACTGAAGTTAGAGCATTTCCCTCAACAGACACATGTGTTTTTAAGATACTGAAGTCAGGGAACAGACAACAAGTGAGGCTGTTATGATGCATGCTGGGTTCCTGAAGGAGGAGATGTCAGTGCTGGGTGGGAGGGAGCGGGGCCCATTTCCCACTTTGGAAATGACGTCACTTTCTTTGGCATGGAGCTTTAGAATGTGCTCTGCTTACAGGAGGGAGTTTATAAAAGACATACCAAGGGGAAGCATTTGTGGGTATGCAAAGGACAGAAGCTTGGACCTTTTCGGGAAGTGTTAGACTCAAAGCAGTTTATGGTTCCTTAATGCAAAAAGCTACAGGCTAACCACACTCATCAAAATTCAGCCCATTGCTGAGGGGACATCATCAACAACATTCTGAACGTCTCCAGAAAGGAGGAAGCAAGCATCGTGGCTGTGGAAGATGCAGGGACCAGAGAGTGGAGGTAGAGGACTCTATAGACTACACAGAGACTGGGTTAGAACTGGGCAGTGGAAGGAAAGCAGTCAGTCAGGTTGCTGAGGGGGAGGGCGGTGGGACGCTAGGAAGACAATACATTTATCTCTTTGGTCAGATCAATAGAACTTGGAGACACGCTGGATGCGTGGCCTGGGAGAGGGTGATGTTGGGGAGGGCTCTCAGGCTTGGAGCCCAGGTGACCAGGTGGAGTACAATACATTAGTGAAGGTGGCAGGGAAGCACAAGAGAAGGGCACACATGTGGGGAGGTAAATGGTTCAGTTTTCTTCAACTTGAGGGCAGGTGAGAACCCAAAGAGCCCAACCGGAAGTCGAGCACGGTGATTCAGGAGAGGTCAGGATAGAGAGATCAGTGTGCACTCATCCACAAAGAAGTGACAGTTGAAGCTAAAAGAGCAGAAAGAATACTCCTAGAGCAGATTATGCTGCGAGTAGCTGAGATGCAGAACTTAAGAAAACGCCTACATTCAGGGAACCTGCAGCAAGAGCAGCCAGAGAACTGCAGGAGAGACGGCAGCGTGGGAAGCGGGCAGCGTGGTCAAACACGTATTTCGTGGGTATCTCAGTGTGCGAAGCACCTGGGGGTGCGACAGAGAGAAAAAATCCACATGTCCCCTGTTCTCCTAAAAGTGCGGCCTGGGGGGCGGGGGGCAGGTGGTGAGTGGGCTGATTCATTAGTGAGATATCCACATATATAAATATTAAAATGTCAGGTGGTCAGTGTTACGAACAACAGACATGCCACGTACTCTGGGAATCTGACAGGGTGATGACAGGGAAAATGGCACCGGGGCCGCATTGTAAAAGAGTCGGGATCAACTACCTTGGCAGAGAAAGGAAGGTGGTATGAGGAGGAGGAGCCAGAGTAAATCGAAGGCCAGAGGGAGACAGAGTGCTTACTATGTATTCAGTCAGAAAATAGGTATTAAGTGCCTATTGTATGCCAGGCACTGTCAGGTACCAGAGGTAAACAAGATAGACAAGTCCCTATCCTCCAGAGCCTGCATCCTAGAAGGGAAAAGAGATAATATATAAGCAGATGAAGAAATAACCTCAGATGGCAGTAAATGCCACCTCTGTCTGTCTGTCTCTCTCTCTCTCTCTCACACACACACACACACACACACACACACTTCTGTCTCAGACAGAAGAGACTAACGGTGCCCAGTGAGGTCTGAGATGGCGGACATGCTGAGACCTGAAGGCAGGGTCCAGGCTCGCGTGTCCAGGGAGGGGAATGTGCCAGGTAGAGGAACAGCAAACGTGAAGTCCTTGAAGAGGAATCAGGTGAGAAGGCCAGTGTGCAGAGCGGAGAGTGATGGGATGAGGTGAGGGGCAGCGCCGTGCTGAGGAGGGCCTCACAGGCTGGATGAGAAGTGAGGGTGACTATTCTGCACAGAATGGGAAGTCGCTGGAGACTTGTGTACAGGAGTGGTATGATTCAGTTAATGTTTTCAAAGGGTCGTTCCGGTTGCTGGGTGAAGAATGGGTTGTAAGTGGTGGAATGGCAGAAGGCAAACTAGTCAGGGGGCCAGAGCACTAACCTAAGGGAGAAGCTGGTAGCTAGGGCCTGACAGACAGCAAGACAGCTGAGAACCGATCTGCAATTCAAAAGATTTCTTTGGCTGGGCAGAGGCAGAGAAGTCTGTACTGGATGGCATGTGTGGATTCTGGGGGTGACACAGTGAGGGTGATGACAAGGTCTTCTCTCTGAGTCTCCAAGTAGGTAACTGAAGTCAAGAAAGGCAGGAGTTCAACAGATGGTCCAAGCCCTGAGAAGAGGTTACTGGGGGGCTGGCCTAGTGAATACCTGTGACACCCAGGATGACGTCAGGCTCATAGTGGAGGAAGACTCCAAGGCAAGGGTCAATCTTTAATTAATTGAGGAATCTCCCATCAAGGTAGAGCAAGAGGGAGAGTCCAAAGGCATAAGCCTGAAAGGGGATGGGTTTTCATAAAGAGGTAGAATGAACAGTTCTGGAAGAGACTGGAATGGAGCAGGGGGCAGGGAGGGTGTCAACCACAGCCTTTATCAGCCTGGCTCTGAGGACCGCTGATGTGAAACAAAGGAAAGGGCATCCCCTGGAGGGCTGCAGGTGAGGGGTCCCCTCGGGAGAGAGCCAGCTGTCAGTTTAGGTGTGGAGAGGAAGGCAGTAATGCCCGTAGCAAAAGTCTGAGATTCTGAGGGATGATGATGGAGACAAAGGCTAATTGATTTAGCAATTAAGAGGTCATGAAGACTCAATGTTAAAGAAAGAAAAGGGAAGATTATTCCAAGTTTACAGATGGTGCTATACATTCTTAATGATAATCTACTTGAAAAGACATCCCTTCTCTCCCTGCTAGAATAACTAAGTGGTTTTTAAAGAGTCTTGAGAATTTAGTAGTTAAGAAACCAGGCACACAATTTCTTTTGAGATTTTCAGTATGACATTCTTCAACTCGACAACAGCCACTCCATGAGCACCTACTATGTTCCTGGAACTCCCTTATTAAGTAGAATTTCAAAAGCCTACTTGCATTAAGGATATAATGTAGCCCGCTGTTTACTATTAATACGACAGTCAAGACTAGAAAAAGTAAAGCTCTAGTACATACTTATTATTAGATTTCAACAAACTCTCTGGTGTGAAGCTAGCAAGGAGTACTGGAATGTGTGATGAAAGATAAACTTTCTAGAAAGCAGAGAAACCCAGGCTTGAAAAACTACTCTTTTTCTATCCAGTTAAATGATCACTACCCCTTTATCCACATATCCTGACACAGACGTCATGCTGAGGATACAAAATCAAGTAAGGCACTGGCCTTGCCCAGCAGCGGCTTGTCATCTAGGAAGCATGAGGAGACAAGTACAGCAGTGACTCCAACCCCAGGTGCAGGAGGGCAAGTGTGAAGCTCTGTGGTGGTTCAGAAAGCAAAACAGAGCTTTTGTTTCATGAGGGACATGGCACTGCAAATGGGTTCTAGGGAATGGAAGGATTTCACCAGGGAGGAAGACGGAAAAACCATCCTAGGTGGTGGGAACAGTTCTACAAGGATGACGTGAAATGAAAGTCCTGGCGTGGTTTTAATCCAGAAATTCATTTAGTTAACAATGACCCAACACAGTAGGTGGCTGAAGGAGCTGGCCCAAGCACAGCCTAATTTTATATATATATATATATATTTATATATGTGTGTTGGTGTATATATGTGTGTACATATATATAAATAAAAGTATATATATAAACAAAATATATATATAAATAAAATTTTATATATAAAAATTTATTTTATATATATATATAAAAGAAGGCCAGCCGGAGTATTTCACAAACAGAATTTACTGAGGAGTTTTCTTTTAGGGAGAGAAGGAGTGGGAGGCACATTATCAGGGCAAAGTCATTCACGGAATAAATCTGGCAGCAAGAAGTACAATGGATAGGAGGAATAAGAGACAACTATTCCAATAATCTAGGTGGGAGGCGATGGGGGACCTGAACTAGGCAAGGAAAAGGACAACACACTGCAAGTAACAGTGGATATAAATTCTGTAGGACTTAATGAGATGTGAGCAAAGAGCTGATAATTGAGTTTCTAAGCTCAGGGAACAAGGAACAGAGTACTTGTAGTTACTGAAAAATGGGCAAATTGGGAGGAAGATCCAGTCTGGGGAAGCACTTTGTCAATATGACAGATTTGTAGTGCAAGTAATACACACTCAAGATATCTAGCTGAGATGTCCAGCAAATAACTAAAAATGCAGGGCTGGAAGGAGCAGGTACGGGAACCCAGAGAAACACAGTAACCTGAATTCTCCCAACACATACACGCACGCGCGCGCAGGCAGCAGGTGAAGCTACTGAGAGCTGAGAGTGGTCTCCAAGGGAGATGGTGAAGAGAATGGAAGTTTGGACTTTCTGACCGAACCATAATCCAAACAACCCAGACACCTGTTTTTAAAATATGTTATTCATGTTGCTATCTTCTTTGGATCATCATCTGTCAATGAAAAGCCAGCATATTTCAGAGGGTTCCTGGCCGTCCCACCTCTACCTCACTTCCCTAAGAGGCCCCGTTGCGTGACGGCACGCTCATCAGTGTCATGCTTCACAACACCTTCCCCAAGTTTCCAGTGTCTCACGAGACGGAACTAGACCTTGAATCCACAGTTAAAGGTCTGGCTGTTGTACTTCATGAAGGAGGATAGAAAACTAGGTTCAAATAGCATATGAACCCATTAGCAGGTGAGCCGGCCGACAAGTACTCGGGGCTTTACTGTGCGTCAGGAATGGTTCCTATTATGCACAGTCTTGCTTTATAAAAACAAATACAACAAAGAGAAGAATTTCTAAATTGTGAGCAGCCTAAAACCCATAAACCTGAGATCTTTTGGTACGGCTGAATTCACATGCCATTTCCCATAATGTAATTAGTGCAATGGTTTTAATCGAATAGTTTTACACTATTTATAGAAGCCTCATTTAAGTAGCAGGTGAAGGGAAAAGCCCACTTTTGGCTTATGTTGAAATTAAACTATGTTGTCATTCCAGTAACTTACTGAGTGGAACCTTTGCTAATTCACCAGAATAAGTAAAAGGACCCAATATGAATTATCACATAAATGCTATTTTATTCATTAATTTGGAACATGCATTTAATTATAATTTTTGATAGTATCTAGCAATTACACTGCAAAAATAATTAGGACACAGATGCACAACTGTTTTAAGTCTTTCTAGAGAAAGGCAGTTACTTTGTGTGTGTGATGAGAGGCTTTTAGGTGACTTATGTTTTATGTTCTAGCACAAAAAATAGTTTTTCTTTTGAAAAACATGCACAAGGCAAAGTTTCAAAGCTCTATATCTAATGATCTGGAGAGCCACATAATCGTTACAATCATTTCTTCTGCAAAAGTCTGTAAGTATTTCTTGCTATATGCGTAAGTGAGTGTGAATTTACATCCTGGTGCCCTGTTAAAGACATATCAATGACAGGAACAGGGAGTCTCATTTACTCAATCTAATCTTCTTGGGCCATCTCTGCCCCTCACGACGTTTTATTACATAAGCAACTGAAAAACCGATAATCACCCGGGCAAAGCTCAAGGGGAAATGACGCTGCAGTTGACTGAATAGCTGCTATATACCAAACACTGTACTAAACTCATACTATATTATCTTATCTCATTCTCATGGCCTCTTTGTCAGGGAGGTGCCAGCCCTGTCTTAAAGATGAGCCAACTGAAGCTCAGGAAGTTAAGAAACTAGGCATAAAGTCACTCTCTTCCCAGTGTCAACAGGCAGATTCAGAATTCAAACCTGGATCTGTCACAATCTGGAATTCATACTCTGTTGAACACACCGCGCTCTCTTTGGGATTGCTGATGTCACTTGCCAATTGTGTTAGGTATGACTCCATCACTCCAGGAACAAAAATTCTCAACCATCCTCCAACCCATCCACCCTCCTAAAAGGATCTCAGTTTTATAACACTGAGTTTTGAGCCTGGGGGAAGGAAGGAAGCCCAGCTCAAGGCTCAGAAGTACCTCCTGAATCAGACCAGCAGTGATTCTACACTGGTTCAACTGGCTCAAACCCCCAAGCCAAGACTATGCATGCTTCCTCAGATACACCTAACACACTCTCACCCTCCGTGACCTGTGGGCAGCAGCAGAGAAGCACCACCTCATCTGGTGGTGGCTACACTATAGTCATGGGTGCAGCTGCCAGTCCACAAGTGGGAACCACACAGCACCTGAAACAGGGGCAGTACCACTTCCCTCCAGGAACCTCTCCATCCCCACATTCATATACAACTGGTACGTATTCAGTTATTTGATTAATCTTATGACCTTGTTATTTAGTCACTGCTTGAAATAGACCAAACTTTCACCTTCAAACACATCAGGGTCCTTGGTCAACAAGACTTGTCAGTCAGTCAACAACTATTTGCAGAACACACACAAGTACACAGAATTTTATGGTAATTGATATTTATACCTTCAACTCTCAAGGAACTCAAAGTCTAATTTGCCTTGTCTCCCTTATTAATCAGTCAAATATTTACAAAGCAACTTGGCTATGGAGCCAGCACTGTGTTTGATGCAACAGGGAAGTTTAGGGTAGAGTCTGTACAGACGTTACAGAAGGAAGAACCAAGAATATGATGCATTAGGTGGAAAGTGAAAGAAATGTCAGGCATGATTAACACTGTGGGGCAGGTAGCATGGGGGGAAAGAACAGGGTGACAAGCAAGTGCTTGGGTATTCAGCAGTGAATAAGTCAGCAATGGGAGGTCAGGGAAGGGAAAGATGGCTGCATGCTTTCATTCAGTCACTCGCTGGACAAGCAGATCTTGTGAATGCCAACTGTGAAGAGGAAGCCAAAGAACAAAGACAACTGTGCACAGGTAGTAATAAAAAGGTGCACTGCATTGAAATGAAGGATGTGGAGTGACACATGGTGAGAGATTAGGATGCACTAGAAAAGGCTGGAACAACTGACATGTATGTTTTACCTTCATAGCTCGTGGGGACTGAACACAGAGACTCCAAATACCCAGCTCACAGGACAAGAAGTCAACCTTTTGAGCAAGCCACCTTTTCCAGAAACACAATCAAGCATAAGACCACACTTCTTTCTTCTCAGCCTTTGAAGTTTGGCACGTCTTTTCCTAACTTGTTCAAATTTTGAGCATCTGGGTTTGCACATAAAGACTTTTTTCTTTTTTTTCTAGGCAACAAAAGAATTGCCTTGACATCGGATGTAGAGAAGACCTGACTGCTGGTGATGCCTCAGCAGTATACATTTCCATATTAGAGGCTCAAGATTTTAAACTGAAAATACAAAACCCCACCTCATTACCTTTCTTCTTGTGCTAAGAGAAAATGAAAAATACTTCGCAAGGAAACAAAACGCAAGTCACAAGAACTTGCCAACACTGTCTGGCAGTGCTCAGTCTAAAGGGGCAGGGAGAGCCCAGACACACAGTGAGCACGGGGCACTGAGGTGGGTACTCACGGTTTTCCTCCTGGAATGCCTGTCAGGTTTGGAGGTATTGCTGGCACACGCATGTGATGGTGTGGATCAAATCCAACCTAAAATTTTTCCCAAGCAAAACAATGAAAACAAACGTAGTTATATTAACTCACTTCCTCCTATTCAGTATCTTTCTAAATTCTAAGAAAATAGATCTTCTAAAAATGAGATGTTAGTGATACATACTGAAGTAATTATTTATGAAATGGTAAGATGTTTATGATTTAATGGTAACATATTTGGGGCTGGAACACATACACACAAAAAATTAGAATTATCAAAGTTCATGATGGAAGTAAAGGATTTGTTATATTTATTATATTATTTGTTCTACTTCTGTAGGTTTAATTTTTTTTAAAAAAGGAATATAAAATTTAAAAATTCCCTCACCTTACAAAGAAAATAAATCTCACAATATAATTGCACGTCATTTAATTTGTAAATACGTACAGGTTCCTCGGATAAATACTCAAATTATATATATCAACTACCTTAAAAAAAAATATGTATGCCAATCGTCTGAGCCCTGAAACACTTGTATTCTGTAAGAGCCCACAGACGTACCACCGGGGACCTGCCGTAGGCGGCAGCCGCAGCCGCGGCAGCCGCGGCCGCACTCATCTGCGGGGAGATGTTGTGCAGCCCCGCGTAGGCCGCCCCGGGGCTGGTCAGCTCCCCATTCATTCCGGCGTGGGGCACGATGCCAAACGGGGCTGGATACGGACAGGGTACTGCCATGGGGGTCCTCAGGCTTGAGGCTACAGACCAAAACAGAAGGAAGGAGAAAAACCAAGGACACAGGAAAAGAATAAGTAAGACGTTCTTTTATGAGTTAAAAAATAGAATCCATAATTTATATAAGCTGATTTTAACATTCTCAAAAGTCACTCAAGCCTTCATCAAGGTTCACGCATTCACCTTGCTTTACTGAACACCCACTATGTGTCAGATCTAAGTGCCAGGCACTTGGTTCAGATTAAATAACTCTTAACAGCCATTTACTCAATGCTGGTCATTAGTCCTTTCCATGTATTGCACTCTTTAATTTCTTTAAAAACAAAAAGCATAAATGTGTAGAGAAACTTTTTGCTTACGAACCCAAGGGGTCAACTCCTGGTGGTTTTCCGGGGACAGGCCTCAGTCCGGGAGTGGAATTACTGCCTGGGGTGGGAGCATCAGTGCGGGGAGTAGGGGTATTGGACTTGGACACAGGAGTGGTAGATTTTTCATTCTAACAAGAGATGTAATGAATACATTGGTAATTAGAACACAGTTTTAACAATGATGTTAAATATTTTAAAAGGTGAAGGAAAGGAAAAAGAAATGGAAAAGATTCTTCAGCTTGGCCTTTATTTTCATTAGTTTAAAGAAGCTAACAAAGAAACAAGAGTTCCCTGAGACCACAAAACCAAGAGAGAACATAAATCGAAGCTGAATTTGGGGCAGAGGAGACCATTTCCAGGAAACTGGTCTGAGTCAGACAGAGGCTGACAAATCGTGATGTCCTGATGTGACCAGTCACTTGCTGGCTGCTTTGATTTAAGACTGAGTGGTTTCCATTGGGTTCCTGGTGTACTGTTCGTGTTATAAGAGGCTCTCTGGTTAACAGGTCCCATTAAAAAAGATCCAAGCCTGAATCATCACAGAGATCAGCACAGAGGTGCCATTACAAGAAGACCAGAAGGCTGAGAGAAAGCAACCAAAAAAACCTTCATCCAGCCCTGTGCCAGATACATCCCCCTAATTTGCAGACAAATTGAGGAATTTCCTTTCCTTTAGCTATGGATTCAAAAGGTTACTTGAAACTGAATTTTTAAAAAAAATGTTATGTTACAAGGAAATAACTGGTGAGGAAAAAGGAAGACACATGACATAAAAATGCAATTAACTACACAGTCACAGAAGAAGGGGGTATAGGAAAGATTACCCTGACTTGCAGTTTCATTTTCGCATTTGTGATTTGTGGTGTGAGTCAAGGTAGACTTTTATAAATGACAGATTACTTTCTAGATAGCAAGGGAAAATTACTGCAGTCATATACAGCTTGGTAATTCAAACAAAATCATATCCAAGTCAAAAACTAAATTTACCATAAACCACAGGTGACAAAACCATCTCTGTAACCCCAGTGTGTATTTCTTCATCTTCGCTGAGACACATTTCACTCAATTTCCCCATATCCCTCCCCTATCCTTGTAAAAAGACTCATAAAACAAACATCCATCATCGACAAGTCAGTGAACCCATTCTGTTCCCAAACTACATTTGTCAATTAAACTTGAATACTGAATATACACATATATTTGGAAATAAAAGTCCTATAGGAAAATACCAAATTTTAAAAATAATTAAACCTAACCATCCTGAAACAGGAAACACTTAAGAAGGATGGTGACAAACTGCTTACAAGGCTAAGTTCTTTGGATTTGGAGGAAGGAGTACTGCTGGAGGATGCGATTGAGGCTGGACTGATTGGGGCGTCTTTCTTGAGCAGACGTGTCTTGTCCAGGCCGTTCTCTCTCGGGGAATGTGCTGGGCTCCCTCGAGGGGAAGAAGGATCCTACAAAGGAACACCGAGGGTATTAAACGCAGCACAGTGCACGCACAATGCCAGAGTACTTGGTGTGGACGTTTCTAGCTGAAAGTCTTCAATAGCTTAGAAGTGAAAAATGTTCTGGAATAGATAGTGAGACTCATCGAATTGCTGAAGAAAATGTTCAGTATCGAGGTCAATGAAAATATTACAATATTTATAGTATTTCTTTAAAACAGAAACAAAAATCAAAACTCTACAGATCTGCAAGTCACTTGTCAATGAGACGTGTAGGCTGACCACAGATGTCTGGTGTGCATTTATGGTGGTAACAAAACACACTTGCACTTCATAGAAAACAAGAGCAATTTAAAAAGGATCATTAATACATAAATTTTTCAGGGAGATAAAATGTAGGTCCCTTTAGAAATTAAGAAAACATTGTGGACACTAATTGTTTGGACACTAGTCACTGTTAAAACTGGGTAAGGGCAGGAAGTTAAATGAGCCACAAACATACCTCATTGGAAACGTCAACCACCAAGTTGTCATCACTCTTCTCACCATCGCTGTCCTGCATTGACAATTGAGAAGCATTATCTCCTCCCCCAGCAAAAAAAAAAAAAAAAAAAAAAAAAAGCAGCCAGATTTACCCTAGCTAAGTCTCCACGTTTTATAAAAATGAACTGCACCAAACAGTGCTAAAAACACTCTACAATGTACTGTGTTCCTTAATCCTCATATGATGATGTTATGAGGTAGGTAATGTGATGATTCCATCTTATGGCTTCCTTGCTCCTCTAGTGTATCAGCTGCAAACTAGCACGCCAAGGCTACATAATCCAGCCTACAGATGGCCAGGATTTGTTCTAGCAGGGTTTTTTAAAAAACTGGATAAGTAACCACAATTTTAAAGTTGAGAGGTTTCACATGAAAAGTCAAGATTTCAGCTTTTTCGAGGCCTGCAGTCTTGTAGGGCCCCCCGCGGGAAGCAGAGCGGAGCCTGCTCGCCTCCACACCAGGGAACCCTGTCCAGCTTGCTCCCTTCACTGAGTGACCTGCAGAACCAGCCACTGAAGGAAAATGAGCTTCAACCCATGCCTGGGACACATCTGGATGTCTCTGTAACTTATATTCCACGCAACTGGCTACATTCCTCAGCATGGGAGGCCATGTAGACATTTTAACAGGTTTTCTACGATTTTACAATTTTCCTTAACGTTTCTAGCAGACCACAAAAAATCCGACCCCCCCCTGAAACTTACAGAGGGAAGCAAGTACATCCACAGAAGTAATACAGAAGGCCCAGGTCTTCTATCGGAGCCAGACAAAGCACCGTTTCCTGGCTCACATAGACACGTGCACTCACCACACATACACAGGCTTCAGCCAATTGAGACACAGCTAGAACTGCAATAACTACTTTTCTCTCCTTGGATTTATTGTCTTAAGTTCTAGTTTTGGCTGGTCATAGTAAGAGGGTAAAAAGCTGCTAATGAGAAAGTAATGTCAACGGCCTCCCCGGAAGCAAAGGTGAGTGAACATACATAACGAGCTGTGATCTCCTTTTCCTCGGTTTTCTGCTTTTTGCTGTCAGAGGAGTAGTCTGTGGAGTTTCTGTGCTTCTCAGCTCCTCGGAAGCTGGCTGACGGGGAGACCGAAGAGCTCTGGAATGAGAAAGGCAAGTGGGGTTGAGAAACGGTCAGCCATTTAATGATGCGATTTTTTTTTTAAATCACATGAGGCTGTATTTCCTTTTCGTTCACTGGTACACACTTCAGAGATGTTAAAGAAGACAGGAGAGGGGGGCAAGGTGAAAGAGAACAGAGGTACAGAGAGAAAAACAGGAGAAAAAGAAAAGGGGGAAAAGGAAAGAACAGGACAGAGTAGAGACAGGACAAAGGGAGTCAAGGAATAAAAAGGGAGACAGGGAATAGAGCAAACGCAAAAGGCAGAGGGGGTTTTGGTCTAAAGGAGAAGTTTATACCATGTTGAGAAAGGAAGCAGACACAAGAGAAAGAGGAGGAAGAAAAGACTGGCTTTTTTTTTACCTCCAAATCTGCTGGCTAATGGGAAGCCAGGATTTGAAGCCTCTACAGAGAAACTGAATAGAGTCTGGCCTGAGAGATAATTAGCAATTCTTCAATTTAAAAAAAGGTGAGGTACTCTTTGGGGATTTAAGCACCCAGATATGGTGATCATGTGACACAAAGGTCATATTTACAGAATTTTGCTTAGTCTCGAAAACTGAGGGCCTGGGAGAAGAGGATGGCAGGTAAAACAACAAAAACACAACGACACCTGCAAAAATGCACTTCATTCCTCTTCTCACTGCTAGAGTTTTCATGATCCTGCTCTCTTTTTAATTTCTGGAAATCCAGGAACCCCACTAGGACAGGGAATGGAGAAAGATGGTCCCTCCCTCTGGGGATCACACTGCGGGCAATCTGTATGGGCTCAGGCCACTCCTGAGAGTTCTCAACTGGAGGAGCACCACACACAGGAAACAAACACCTCTGACAAGGTCTGAAGCACAGAGAACGAGTCTGTCTGCCATTAGGGACAGGTGGTTACTGGCCACAAGTAGATGGTATGACTACTTCTTCATCCACAGTTTTAAGCAAAGAAAGCATTGATAAACACTGGAACTGCCCTTAAAACTGGCTGATGACTCAGTCCCAGACAGACCAAACAGAAGCTCCAAATAAAGGTGAGGTGTAAGAGAGGGGGCAGGACTGAGAGCAGGGCTGACTTGCTGAGGGAGGACTGCAAAGGCCCAAGGAGCCAAGGCCCCAGCAGGGCGCTAGGGCAGGACCCCCCAGGACTAAATTAGCCCAGTCGGGGTGCGAAAACGCTGCTCTTGGAGGGCAGAGGAAAGAAAACTTGGAAAAAAGGAAAAAAAAAGTCCTGGGAAGAACAAAGAATCACCACCACTCTTTGCCTGGCATCCAAATCAATTCAGAAAACTGTTCAGTAAAGTTCTTCCTCATTTATAACTTAACTCTTTATATACATCATTTACTTTATATAAAATTAACTCCGTGTACTTTTTCCCCTTTATGTAGTCTGTTAGCAATAATTAACATTCATAAAGATGCACAAAATTTACAAGAGCCTTGTAAGTAACTATGGAAGGCAGTGTGATATCCAGAACTTTGGGCTCTATATTTCTGTTTTACTGCCACTGAATCAATAATGACACACTCTCTTTTGTGACTAAACTTTCAAAGCCTGTTGTTAGACGAAAACCAGTAGACTTTTTCCATGCCTTGGTTAGTATCGCTACCAAGAGATCACTCCCCTAGTGGTCAGCTGTGGTGATGGCAACTTTACCACGGGCTCCAAAGGCAGGGGCGCAGGGCGGGAGCTTGGAGGGGGAGGAGGACGAGAAGGCTCAGTGAGAGGGTTCCCACTCACAAGGGCTGGAGAGCTCTAAACTCTCCTTCCTGTGTCAGTCCCTCTCAAGATTTTATAAGATGACTCCACCCGTATGCACCAACCGTGCAACTATCGAACATTCACTTTCAGGTTTGAATGGCAGGCATTATTCATTAAGGCGAAAGACTGAAACTAAACATCAGAAGCCAAATGATTTTAAAAAGTGGACTTCTCTTGACTTTCCCAGATCTCCACTGAGTTCCAATTCTCATTCCCAGGCCACAGGACTCGGTTCAACGCTTCTCTGCTTTGCTTTCACACCATGACCCAATGCAATCACATTTTTCTGACCATTACTCCATTGGAATCATGTATACACACATCCTCTGTGAGTCACTACCTGCCGTATTTAATGCCAGAACCCTGTATCTAGTTTTTCTTCTCTCCGGTCTCTATCCTCCACATTTCTGGGATTCATTTCCCAGAGATTCATCCTTCCTTTAAAATGACAAAAAGGTTTCCCACCATCCATAGGAAAAAAAAGTCCAAACTTCTGAGTATAGCTGATTTCCAAAGCCCTTCACTTCCTGCCCCAATCCAGGGCCCTCGCCTTACCTCAGAGCTATGGGCTTGCGGCTCCCCAGTGCTCCATCTACTTTCATTGCATCAGTAGCCTTTTTCCCTCGGTTACCCTTTCCCTCAGTATCTCCCTTTTGAAATCTTCCTCATTCTTGAGAACCAGCTCTAACGTCACCTTTCAAAGCTCCCTCAGACAGTGTCAGGCAGAATAAATCACTCATCTCTCTTTGTTCCTTTAACATTCTGTTCACCCAATGAATGCAACACTCTCCATCAATTTATAGCTGTTTGTTGACAAGGTCAGTCCCCACTCGAGTCTCTGGGTTTCTGGGGCAAGGGCACTGGCAATATGGCAGCTCTGCCCCTTCTTTACCGACTCCTTTACCTTCTTCTACATGCCTTCATCCTACTAATTTGGTGTTTTACAAAAAGAAAAACTGAGTGCACGTGTGCACGATTAACAACTATCTGAGCCTTTTGATCTTGATACTATACTGAACATTATTTCTAAATCTGTCTAACAGGAAAAACTGATTTCTGAACAATGAAAAAAATACTTTTTTAAAAGTTAATACTAATAATAAATGGTAATGCTTTACTTACATCTTTATAGTTACTTATTGGCATACATGAATAAATAAAAAACTGGCTATTTCAGGTGCTGTGGGCAGTATTTTGTGAATTTTACTGTAGAACAGAGTCAGATGTTGAAAGTTCCTGGTAGAATGACAAAGTAGTTAATTATCACTAGCATTTAAAGGTTAAGTTGTACAATAGGCACTGGAGCAATCAGCAATGTTCTAATAACATAATTGCCTAGAGTCAAATTGGACTTGGCACAGACTCTCATCATGAATCTTACAAGTCCACCATTCTGCCACTGGAAGGCCATTTGGATCTTTGCTGGGCACGTGAATCAGAGGAATTAAATAAATATTGATAAAGACAAAGTCACACTTTTACAAGAAAAGCTTATTTTTATTTCTCTATTGTTATTTTAAAAGCTTAGGTAGGTTAGACATTTTTCTAATTTACAACATAAGAAACTTACTGCAGCTTGCATTATGACTCTGTATAAATCTCCAAATTTAGAAACATTAAACATAAATCTTTCTCATTACAGTTTGATCATATAAATATACCATCAAATGTGTTACGAACAATGAGTCACAATCAGAAAGCAGTGGCCAAATCTGGTGAGGACAAAATACCTTAAAAGTGAATGGTTTAACAAGAAAAAAGTAATAAAAATGTCTTATTATATGAAAATCCTAATTGCTTTGTTAGTAAAAGATACGCTTTAAAGTCAGTTGTTCCCAATATTATATCATACTATCTCAAAATGAGAAAAATTTTAGATCCTAGTTTGAAATCCAACCTGGACTTGACCTACGCTATCAACTAAGACTGCCGTAAAGCTGCTCCTTTAAATGTACTTCATTGAGTACATAAATTAGTCTGGGGGAGGGACATTCACAGGGAGTTGTTTATGGCAGTGGGGGCGGGGAGGACGGAGGAAGCAGGCGCAGAGTCCTCTATGACCCTTTACTGATGCTGTAACCAAAGCCCTCCAGCAATCTACAGGGGAGGCCCTGCCCCTATACTTCGACTCCTCAGCCACCTCAAGATCAAAGATGACTTTGCATGAGAAAGAGTTCTACAAAGTATTCCCCATCCCAAAATAGGTAGCATTGTTATAATTAGTTAATTTTAATAACGGGTAGCACAGATTTTACTAGCAGGCAAGCCTCTCTCTGGAGTCAGACTGCCTGGATTTGAGTCTACAGTCTTCCATTTAATAGCTGCATAGCCTTGGGGATGTTGCTCAGTCTCCATCAGTCTGTAGTCTGTAGTTAATACCCCACCCACTCCCTCAGCTGGGCTGCTTTGAGGACTAAGTGAAAGAAGCCACATAAAGTACGAGGCACAGTCCCAGTAATAGCACCTCAGCTCCGTGACTGAGTGCTGCCCTCTATTTACTACAGAGCTAGTGTGGATCTTCTCTTTTAAGCTTTATGTAAGGACTATTCTAGGCATTTGGGTGGCACTGCCTTTCAGCAGAGATATTCAGATGGCCCATAATGATGGGGTTTCAATAGGCCGCTATAAAGCAAAACACGTCTCCTTTCAACAATTAAGGTTTTGGTTCAATACTGCAGGCAGGATTATAAATACCACCTCCATGATGGACTAAGTCAATTTCAAATGCACATCAAGCTAATTCTGCTTTCTATTCGCACAGGTGCAGTGCTCAGATGTCCCTGCCCACTTACAAGGTCCCCACCAGAAAAAATACGCAAAAGGTCGAGTGGACAACCATGATCAAAAATTCTAAAAAAACCTCATTTGTTATGGTTTGTCTGCTCAACTGCTATGGCCTTCAAACACCCCATCTCCTTGGCACCAAAGGGCGAATCCGTTTTCAAACAGATAAAGAGGAGAATGACAGGGCAGAGGGCACCACGAAAATCTGGCTAAGGTGACTGCAAGTCCTGGCTTGTCCCCACTTTACATCTGTTGTCCAAAGTTTC
Organism: Camelus dromedarius; assembly: GCF_036321535.1. Taxonomy (NCBI): domain Eukaryota; kingdom Metazoa; phylum Chordata; class Mammalia; order Artiodactyla; family Camelidae; genus Camelus; species Camelus dromedarius. Next base: position 43,655,451 of record NC_087445.1, on the reverse strand, counting down.
CCTTCTTTTAAAACCAGCCTGGTTTAGAAGATGCATATACTGCTACCATAACTGTAGTTCTTTCATGACAGGAATTAGTTTGGGTCCGGGACAATTCAGGGAGAGTTTGTTTATAGCAGTGGGTGTGGGGACGATGGAGAAGGCGGGCCCAGAGCCCTGTTGACTATCGATGCCATGACCAAAGTCCTCAATTATCACTTCCTCTGCAAAAGATCACTGTCTAGAACAGAAGTGGATACTGGTGACATTGGCGCTGCTCGAGACCAGCAGGGACTCAGCTCATCCCTCTTTCCAAGTAGAAGGGCCTCCAGGAGAAGCCCTGCGAACCTAGCCACCCAGAGTCAGTTGCGGTCATGAGACCTCAGAGCATTCCCAGGTTATGAAACGCTTTCAACAAGTTCTGAAGTGTAAGGGTGGTATCGTGAACAAACCTCTATACCAAAGTAACAGTACTATATCCCAGGCCGTTTCTGATTGAGATTTTATTATACAGTATCCCACAAAATGTTTCTATTCCCTGATCATAGAGTCCTTTTTACTAATAAAACATTTCAACATTTATTATCTCATTTATAAGGAAATAACCAAGGGAGATGGAGAAAATAATCCTCAAATGGGAAAAATTAAATATAAAAACCAGAATGAAAATTACTTGGTCAAAATGCACACATCTTACATACTGACTCATAGTGCATGCAAATTTATGCACATTAGCTTAAATTTATAGCATGCTGGTGGTGAAAAACCTATACAATGGTAGGGCTCTGAGCCAGTCACTGGTTGTCAGTTTACTACTCATTACAGTAAGACTTTTATTTTTTATAAACTGCTTAATTAAGGAAGTCATTGAAAACACAATCTGTATATAACCCTCACAGAACTTGCTTTTTTCAAATTAACATAAATCAAAATTCACCTTCAAAAATGACTAGGACTTTCTGAAGGCCTGCCCTTGTTAAAACAAGATTTAATATAATCTCCATATAAAGTAATGAGTCTGTTCTTAATAAATGTTTCACCTTCTACAACATTTTGTGAACAACATGTTCTTTAAAATGGTCTTTTACTGTCTTTGCCTTTCTGCTTCTCTCCTTGTACAAGAAGCTCGGTTCAAGATAAACTTATTTTGCAGATGACCAAAATCCCATTAAATCAGTGGAACAATTAAGGAAGCGAGGCAGTATCCACAATGGTCATGCTATGGGTACTTGAGTCAAACAGCCCTGGGTTCAAGACCGGGCTGTACCATTTGCCAAGTGAGTGAACCTTTTCAAGCTTCCATTTCTCCAGTAGGTAAAATGAGGATAATAGGAATACCTTCTTAGAAGGGAAGACTAGAGGAAAATGCATGTTGTGGTGCACAGTTTGTAGCATCATGAAGATCTATATATATACCTCTTTGGCCAATGTGGAAACCACCACACAATCTTAGTCCATTTATGGACTCATTCAGCAAGTATTTACTGAATACCACTAAGTACAAAATACAAAGATGAATGAAATACACACCATGCCCTCCATTAGGGCTGTATGAATTAAAAATACTTAGAATACACAAAAGTCCTACGTATTTTTTTCCTTCATGCAGTAGAATACATAGCACTGCAATATTTAGTCATTCACGTTTTGTTTCCAAGGCTTCAGCATTACGTATTACGTGGTCGGGGTAAAATGCCATAATAATTTATAAAGTATCAATAAAATTGATTTTAAATTAGAACATTATCTTAATGTCCTCTTGGGGTTTCTTGACTGTTATTTCCTCTTCCTGGAATAAAGCTGTTGGCTCCACCCCAGAAATTTCATTAAATACAATTACTTTAGCTGGTGAGCTGAACTGCTGGAACATGAGACTTTGACACCAAAGATACAGGTTTGATTCTTATATAGGCCCCTTGGCTTCACTCTCCTGAGAGCCACTGTCTGCATGTGGTCCAAACTGTGGGTCAAATGAGGAAGCAACTGGGGGAATGAGAGGGGACAAGTACATCCCATGACCACTGATGGAGAGCCCAAAGCACAGGCTGAATAAATCACGTAATCTCACTCCTGATTATTAGAGTACAGTATTAACAGTCTCCCAGAAACCGTAATAAAACTGGCGAAGTACACACAAATACTGCACAGAAGTCACTTAACATCTTTTAAACTGTCTAATCACCCCCAAAAGCCATTTCATGTTCTTCAATCCAATGGACTGCCTCAAAGTTTGCAAGACCTAACATTGCTATATGCATTTGTTGTCCACCAAGAATTTCCCTCCCCTAATACAGATGCTACAAAACTTACAGGCAGTCACTAAGTAAATTAGAGTCACGTGAACCTGCCACCTTCTTCTGAAAGAAGATACAAAATATATCCTAAATCATCATCCCCCCACTGCTTTATAATCAATGTTACTAAGTCTTATTGACAAATATGATGTGGGATATGAGTCTGATTGCCCTAAAAACAAAGGTGGGGGTGGGGGTGGTTGGGGCAGGCAAAAATTTCCTTCCTGCATTTTCTGGGAAGGTGAATTGGCTTTAGACTCATTCTTGTACTGTGCTCTGTTCTTGAATCAAAATATCAACGCACTTCTAACAGCTGCTTTGAAAGAAGCTGAAGTAGGGTAGGTGCTCAGAGAAAAAAGTGACTCAGCTTTAAGACTTGGCAAGCTGTATCTTAATGGACCAGAACTTTCATTTTAGTAACTATTAAAATTTATTGGAAAAGAAAACCTTTTCATGTTGCTGTTTTTTCCAGTAAACTGTTTTAATTTATTTGAAAGGCTAAACATTTTCTTCTTCCAAAGAGTGTTAACTCCACAGTGCCTCATATATATTCTTATGTATTATGTATGCAAATATATTCTATATAATATCAGAGGGTAATTCAGCAGGAACAGAGAGGAAATGACACTGTAACAATTTAAAGGTAGTCTTCCTAACAGTCTTAAGGCTGCTAATCAGAATCTCAAACTCCAGGTCTTCTTCATAACATCTCTAAAGGGCAAAATAGTTTTCGGTGATCACTTAGCCAATATGGTCCTAACGTCCTTCATTATAATATCAAACTGAGTTACATTCCAGAACTGAACTGACAAATGTAATGAGAGCCATATATGTATTTAAATTTTTTCTAGTACATTTTTTAAAAAAATTAAAAATAAACAGGTCCAATTAATTTAAATCATGTGTATATCCAAAATATGTCAACATATAATCAACATCAAAATTATTAATGAAACATTTTATTTTTTTAAGAACTAGGTCTTTAAAATCTGGTGTGCATTTTACACTTAAAACACGTATCAACTTGAACTGTCCACATTTCTGGTGTTCAGTAACCACATATGGCTTTTGGCTACCATATTAGGTAACACAGGTTTAAAACTTTTTAAAGTCCCAATAGGAATCAACACCAATTCATACAAGCATCTGGCGCTTCACAGAAGTACAGGCCTGATCTGGCTGCTGCCTACCGTCTCCAATCTCAGTTGACAGTCTCTTTCTCAGAGTGCTGGGCACACCATACTCTTTCATCCCTCAGTGCCGGCTTCTACCAAGAACTCTCCTCCCCAGCCTCTGAGCAGCTAGCATCTTTTCACCTTTTATGTCTCAGCTTAAATGCCACCTTCTCAGAAAGGTCTTGTCGGCCATGCTATCCAAGGTGATCCCTCCTGGAAATCTGTATCACAGTCCCTTTTACTTCTTCCTAGCATTTGTGTCATGGCCATTATTGTGACTATTTGGTTGTCTCTTCTACTTGACTAAAAAGTTCCATGAAGGCAGGGACCATGCACTTGGGCTGCTGAACAAATGAATGAATACAAAACCTAAACTGTTCATGCACCAACACTCATGCATGTCTTACTTGTTCCCATTTTTTAAATTATTTTCATTTTCTTGAGGGTAGAGATTCCTATTCCTAAAATGCATGTACAATTGGGCCTTATTTCTTGTATTTTCAGCACTCAATACAATGACTGTCTTAGTCAGAAGGGTATCGGTGGTGGGGGGAGAAGGGGTGCAAGCGCATGCAGAAGGTACAACCAAAGGAGGGAGGCAGGCTTCACAAGTGGTAATTTGGAAAGCGACATACTGATGAGACAATCTTCAGGACTATGCTAAAATGACAGCAAGAGGAAGCAGCACAAAAAATAAAACTGAAACAAAGGTCACAATGGTGCCAGGTAGAGAATATGGTCAAAGGTGGTGCCTTTTCCCTGTTTGCTCCCTGACCAATCAAGAGCGTGGGCCAGCATGAGGTCTGACCTCTGGGCGGGGCACCCAAGAAATAAATATTTGTTGTTGCATAAATGTATCAAGGCCACCAATTTTTCTTATTCTAGAAGAGCTAGCTAGCTCTTCTGCATGAGGGAGACATTCTTCAGCTGGTTCCCCTCTTCTTTGTCTCTCATCATGTACTCATCAGCTGTCTGCGAACAGGGAGAAACGATCTTACTCGTCTGACCACTGAAAAGGCTCTAAATGAACCCTGCCTGTCAGACCCACCACGTGAAGAATGCAGGCATCAGCAGTTCTTTCTGCGGCTGCTCATTTAGAGAACAGAGATCCCTGGAGATCTCTTTGAAATGTTTATCTCCCAAGGAGGTTGTGGCAAAGGAAAAAAGTACTCCCATTTTTTTTCCTAGAGAGTAAGTCACCACACACAGGCGATGAAAGAAAAAGCCAAATATAGGGCAGACAGATATAATACTTAAAAAAAAAGAAAAAGAAAAAGCTTTACATAGATTTTTAAGGCATAGATGACTAGAGTTTTACGTAGATTTTTAGTACGTAAAGCAACATAAAGCATTAATATCAATCAGTTTAAGAAAGTGACTTCAGTATACTGAGGAATGAAAACAAATGAGACACAGATACATAAGAGACACAATTTCAAATCGGTCCAAAGAATTGATTTCAAGGAGCAGCTTTCGTTTGACAACTAGATTTAAAAATGCAAGGACTGACCAAACACATAAAACACTGCAAGAACAGGCTGATTCACCAGGGGTGAGCCAAGATTACTCTGGGCTAACCAGGACACAGCATTCCACTAACCAAGGCTGAGAGTCAGGTCAGGATCTAATCACAGCCCGCACCCTCCTCAAATGATCAGAGGTCAGAGAGCTAAACTATACGGGAACTACATAAGACTCTCAGAGCTGTTGGCCTGCCACCCCTGACAACTGTGCCTACAGCTCCGCAGCTCTGGCTGACTTTTCCTCTCTCCTGTCTGGCCCCCTCCCCTCCCCGCCCCGCCTGCCCTGCCAGAAGTATCTCTGTCAGTACTTAGTCTTCCCAGTAGCACTAAGGGCTAAAGAGGTTGTTGACCCTTATTCTAACATGTGCTTTTAGGTTAATTACTTTTGTATACTCAGTGTACCCAGTGACATTTAATCACTACAGCGCTACTCGGGCAAACAGAACTGAACGGAGCCAACTGCAATTTGGCATCGAGCTAAACGGTGCGGTAACAGCAGCACACGGAAGCCACACCAGAGGAAAATACTCTGCCTCACCACCCTGAGAAATGAGGGGAACACCATGCGATCAATCACCACTGTATTAAAAAGGAAGAACTTTATTTAGCTCGGCAGTGTGCTTTTGCTATTTAATACTAAAAATGGCGTGAAGGAATCCTGCACTCTTGTAAGGAGAGTCCAGACAGTTTTTGCTGAAGGAATGAGTGACTTTTGTGGTATGAGTGTCCCTCCTGTCTCTTCACACGTGCACACAAATCCCATCTCGGGACAGCCCTCTGCTAACACAGCCAGCCGCCTATCATCTTGCTAGTCCTTTGGTCTGTAAGCACCTAGTGCGCAGGAATCTAGGTGCAGGAGGTCCCACAACCTAGTGTGCACAAGAGAGTCCAGGAGCAGGGGATTAATCAAGTGTCATGTCACAGACCTTTGAGCCCCTGATAAAGTGCTAAAACACACAGCCGTGGACTTCCTTCCAGTGGGATTGGAAAGTGAGACAGAGAGGCCATTAGCAAACTTGACAGAGCCAGTCAGACCACTGGAAGCCGAGGGTGATTCTGCAGAAGTGCTTTTAATACTAGCCGGTGGATGGGAAAATGAAGCTTTATTCCTCTATCTGAAGAGAGCCTTGAGCTGTGACTCTGGGATTCCGTCCCAGTCCCACAACTCTGGCTAAATGGCTACTCTGTGTTGGCTGTTCCCAACACTGGGGACACAAGGGAATAAGGCACAGTTTTGCAGTCTGTGGAGGGTGGAGTAAAGGGGCTGGAATGGAATAATCACAAGGTATGAGAGTGCTCAGGTTTCAAACCTCAGCTCCGGCACATACTAGACATGTGATGGCAGCAAGTTAATCTTCTAGGCCTTAATTTTCATACCTGTAAAATGGAGATAAGGGTATCTGTCCCACTGGATGATAATGAAGGTTAGATGAGCTAATGATGTTAAGTGGCAGGTATGCTGCTCTTTCCTTCTTGTTTATTTCTGGAATCTGCCCCAGAGGGCAAAGGCCAAGCCTCTGTCAGCAACCCGATGTGGGGAGCAGAAGCCCAGAGAGAGATGTCTCCTCTCACCTTCCTCTGAAAGAGGGTCATGGGCAGTTCCTCAAACCTCGGATTCTGGGGAAAAGTCACTCTATTTGTCCAGATTCAAACATTTCAACAGCTATTCTCCAGTCTAGGGAACTAGCTGCCCTCTTGTCTTGGTGCCCTCTTCAGAAATTCTACTCTTTTCCCTTATTTGTAAAATACACACCAAACATACCTTCTAGCATGATCTTGAGTTAGGGTGACAGAGTGAAGACTAGACTAACAACCCCAACTTGACTGCAACTTCACTTATAACTCCAAAAGGAGTGAGGTGTTAGGGCTAATGGGGTGGTGAGAACACAGTGTGCATCCACCCCCCTTGTTAAGAACAGAAGATCATCAGCTCCTGACCTGACTATCAACTTTGTGCCAGGCACGCTGTTGGGCCCTTAGGCAGTGATTGGAGCACAACAAAAAGGAGGGCTGAGGACCCTAAACTCCACTCTTTCTAATTAAGGGAACATAAAGTAACTTATTATTAAGAAATTATTAAGAAGTCAATAAAATAATAAGTGCAAATGGCAAAGTGCAACAAAGGAGACAAAGCGGATGGTAAGACTGAGATGAAATAACGACAGAGTGGTTGGGGACAGTCCCTTCAAAGAGACAACATGCAGGCTGACAGGGGAAGCAAAAGCTGGACAACCATGTCAACAGCCAGGAAGACTGCTGCAGACCGAGGGAGCAGCAGGCGCTCAGGCCCACGGAGCCTGCAGTGATGCTGGAGGGACAGAAGGGCTGGGTGCCTGCCGTGGAGGTGGCGCTCGAAGGGGCAATGCTGGGAGGAGGGAGGGGCCGGGTTGCGCAGGGCCCAGCAGGCCACGGGGAGGTCTGTGTTTTATTCTAAGGGCCAATGGAGGAGAACAATGAGATGGCACACATGTTCTGAAAATTTCAGGAGATCCTTGAGAAGTTCTATGTTAGAGGAGGGCCAGAGTCAGAGTTAAGACTTTTAAAAGCACTTAGGAACAGAAAAGAGTATGTTGCCTACTTCTACCCTTGATAATTGAAAGTGAAAACAATACTAAGTGTACAATAGAAAACTTACAATGAATGCTGAATTTGAAATAGCAAAATTGGAATCAGAACATCAAAGCTGAACTTTCATCATTTTTGATGTCCCTGCTTTACTAGTGCTATTAGCATGGGCTTATATGGGCCTGACAGGTAACAGAGCTTTGGAGGGGGAGCAGTGGAGGGGAGATGCCAGTGGCTGGGACCAGAGAGGGTGGTGGAGAAGGGAAGAAGAGGATGGATTTGAGAGAGATGTAGAGATATAACACAGTGACTGACTTCATACTAACATATACGTGTGCGCATGCATGTAAGTATGTGTTTATGCAGGTATAAATACATGTATGTAATTGGAAAAGAATCAAGTCTGTCAATATACTGATGTCATCTTTATGCACGTGCAGTCTGATGTAGGTTTGTACTGCAAAAAGAAAGGCAGGAGTCTTAGGTATCCCATGAGAATGTTCCTAACTTGAAGGGGCTCCTGGGACTGCCTGGCACATGTGAACAGCATCCTCCAGGCTTATCACTGATCTAATCCACCAGAGTTAAAACCCCACAAGGTGGTATACCAGGTGTATAAGACAGATGCTAAAGAATAAATGCTGATCCTTACTCAAAGAAACTTGAAAAGACTGTAAGTCTTATTTCCATGATCAACAGAAAACTGGATTATAAGAGCACAGTGACCATTTCCAAAGGGGTGGGATTTATCCACTGAGACTTCCCATGGGAGAGGCAGACGAGGCACTGCCTGGGAAGGAGAAAGAAGCACTGTCAGGGCCCAAACCTGCACTGAGGCCATTTCAGGCACGTGAAGAGGCTAGGCTAAGTCTGGGAGGAAACGTGGGAGAATAGTACACAGTGCAGCAAAGACTAAAAAGTGTCATTTCCCATGGATGTGGTCATGGGCTGGGCTGGGACAAGTGGCAGGGAGCAAACAGTTCAAGGACTGGGCAGTGGTTGACCTCCCTGGCTTCAATCACCAGGGTCAGAATCATCTGTAAAGCTTTACCAGAGAGCTCCACCTGTGCCCCTCGCCTGGCGCGATGAAGTATGACTATCAGAGGGGTGGGACTAGGCAATTTTAAAAGCCCCCAGGTGATTCTAACATTGAGACCGATGGCATATTCAGACAGGCAGCAGTAGCCGTGACTCCTGTGATTAGAACTGCTCATCAATTAGAACCGCCTACCTATTAGCACCGACTCACCTCCAGCCCTTCCAGACGGCACAATGAGTTCAGCGGCAGTGACGCATCCTAGACTTTTATCTCCCTGTGGCTGTTCTCCCTAGGATGAACCACACTTGACTGGTAAAAAATAATGTATTTCAAAATCACAGTTTGGAATAGAGAGAGAGAAAAAACTCAATCACGACCACATCACTAGATGAGGCTGGATGCTCTACACATTTCCGAAGGCCTGACTGCGGCGTTCCCATGCACAACTCTACAATGCTGACAAAGTGATGTATTTTGAGTGCCATAATTAAAACAATAATCTCAATAAAGTGGGAATTATGAGATAATTGGCTATCCTCAGGTATTAAGCAAACTGTGGTAAAAGCCAAGGATACTCATCGCCAAGGTCAATTACAATAATTGCTTATCTGAATTACATTATTGCTATTGTAAACTCCGCTTGATTTAAGAAAACAATAAAAACTGATACAGCACACACCACAGGGGAATGACCTGAGAAGTTCTTGTTCTTGTTGCTTGACTACTGCAATGTTGTCATCTGAGAACTCATAAAACCAACTATGAAGCATCTCCACTTACATACCACCCCTTTACAACAGGTATGTTTCCTCGGCTTTGCCGTCTGAGCTCATTAGGAAAATACACCCAGAAGACCTTAGAGAAGTGGCCCAGAAGGGCAACATACGGTAACATACAGGAACGTAGAGGACTCTAAATTAATAACATTAGACAGGACAAGAAAATACCAAACACCCATTACTCTGTGAGTTGCATTTCCCCCATCAGCACACCACAGAAGTCCTCACTGCCTTTTGTAGAAACTGAGTTTCTCGGTTATGCTGGTTTATAGCTTGCGGGAGGATATTTCGCCCTCCACATGCCACTGTCAGCTTGTCTAGATTAACACTTGGGCTCAAGTAACCAGTAACCAATGGCCAACCAGAACAGAGTGAGGAAAAGCTTTGAAGACCAGAGGAGGGAAAACAGAATTTCTGACCTTCCTTCTGCTAATTGGAATGTGTTTGGCAATTGAAGAGTATAAAAGTGCTTTTTTAAGCTGTGATTAAACATCGAGACTTTGATGTTTTATACGGTATTCTTCCCCAGTAATTAACTGCACTAATGAAGTTAATTACTGGGGAAGAATGCCGTATAAAACATCAAAGTCTTGATGTTTAGTGTCACCATCAGTTCAACTAAACAGTAATAAAGAAATCATTTCTTAAAGCACATTTATGCATGCTCAGCACTTCTATTTACAAGCTCAAATTGTATAATAGGAACATTTTTCAAAATATCCCAAGATTCTATCCACAATACAATCCAACTGCACTGACAGCAACAACATACCATTTAACGCAGTGTAATTAAGTGGCCAAGAACGCCACATAAAGCAAAAGAATTGAGACATTTAATCATAGTTATGAGGATGGTTACAAATCTACCATTATGTGAGAGGAAGGAATGGGGGAAACCCAAGGCAAATAGCCACAAAAAGAACTATGTAACCTGAAGGCTAATGCTAATTATGCATTAGACAGGGGGTTTAGCATCAGTATGAGGGGAAAAAAAAAAAAAAAAAAGAAAAGGGCCAAGCTATAAACAAGAACTGCAGACATCAGGCCCTTTCAGGCACTATGGGATGGCACTGAGCATGTATACCCTGCCCTTTCCATCAGAGCACAGTGTGCAGGGATGGTAACAGTATCGGGAGAGGAAGACCACGGGTGAGCCTTCTCATGAGCTCACAGCTACCAACAGGCTCTCCAAACAAAGCAGGAAAGTTCTCATCTTTAGCTGGGAGGGACCAGAGAAATCACCTAGTCCCCTGCTACTCACAGGATGGTCCAGTGTCCAGCAGCGTGGAGATCTCCTGAGAGCTTGCGAGAAATGCAGCATCTCAGGTCCGCCCCATACCTAGTGAATCAGAATCTGCATTTTAACCAACATCTTTGCTTTTTATGCTCATTAAAAGTTTTGAGAAATAATCTGTCTACCTTAACCTCCTCACTTTATACAGGAAGAAACCTGAATTTCCAGGGCTGAAGTAACTCAGGCAAGCTAACACATGGCAGATATGATCCTCTGATTTTAATAAGAGGCACAGGAAATGATGCCTGCATACTGTGAAAAGAAACCAAACCTGCATTGACAGCAGCAAGACATTATCAATAAAAGAGGATGCAAATGGGGTCAAGGGAATGACAAAGGGGCTTGCTTCATTAGGACTGACAGATTCAAATCTGTCTGACTTAGGGCAAGGGCTCCATCAAACATGTACAAAGTGAAAACTTGCAAACTCTGTAAATATGAAAGATGAAAAGGATATTAAAATGTGTAAAAGCAAAAAAAACAAAAACAAAACCCCAAATGTCCAGAAAGAAAAGTTATGAGATCTCCATTTTATATTTTGAAGGGAGAGACAAGAGAGAAAATGCGGCATCCTTGGGGCCACCATCTGTGGACTGCACAACTCTGGGGACTGTGATTCGTGTTCTGCATAACCACACGTGGCCAGACCAACCCAAACCCACGAGGGAGTGAGAAGCCTGGGCAGGCTTGCTGCATCTCATAAGGTTGGATCCACAGGTCAATCAGGATTTCAGAGGATGAAAAAAAAATGGGGGTGGGGGGTGGGGACAAGAATGCAGGCCACATTAAAAGAAGCCAATGAGGCAATCTCATCACAACTGTTATTTGTATAATGAATGTGTCTCTCAGTGAAATGTGAGCTCCAGGAAGGCAGGCATTTCTTTGTCTTTTTCATCACTTTATCCTCAAAGCCTGAAGTACACTGCCTATACTTAGCTAGCCACTGAATAACAATTTTTTAAGAATGTTTCACAGGTAACAGTTTTGTGACTTATTATATGCAGATCATCACTGTATTTAGCATCATACAGCAATTACTAATGACACTGATGATGGAACAAAACTGGCAAATTAACTCACTCTTGGGAGCTATATTAGTTTCCTAGGGCTGCCAAAACAAATTCCCACAAACCAGGTGACTTAATCAACAGAAACTTCCTCTCTCAGCTCTCTGAGGCTGCAAGTCTGAGGTCAAGGTGTCCAGGGCCCTGATCCCTTTGGAGGCTTAGGGAAGAATCGCTCCTTGCCTCTCCAGCTTATGGTGGCAATCCTTTGTACTGCTTGGTTTGTGGAGGCACAGCTCCAATCTCTGCTTTTGTCTTCATGCGACTTTCTTCTCTTTCTCACCTTATGTACTTCCCTGCCCACAACCCAACAATGATGACAATGCCACTGAGGTGTCTCAGGAGCTATTTCTTCACGATGACTTTCCCACTACATTCATGTGGCCTCAGTGTCAAGGAAGAGGCGGTGCCTTTTTTAAAGGTCTCCATACAACACCCTCCCCACAACTCTCTTCTCATTTCTTTCAGAGTCTTGCTTCAACTCCACCTTTGGAAATACTAAGGAATTCAGCCTGTAGCACTTCTCCAAAGGAATAATATTTATAATGGAAAATGATGAACTTGACCCTCCAAAACATTCTGACTCAAGACATTGAATAAATGAGGGATCAGCAGACAAGATGCGACAGACACAAACATGTCTTACAAAATGGGTGGCCCCTTGAGACACAGGGCTCCTGGGTTCAGGATGAACTAAGAATACATGTGCTCTTTCCTTTAAAAGTAAGTTCTTAAAAGATTAACGATATGCCTAAATGATGTGATTGATACATACATTTTCTTAATTGTTTCAAAGTACATATCTGAAATCAATAAGGTCTCCATCATGAAGTTACTTCTGACTTGAAAATGCTTTTTGGGTAAGCAATAAGCAAACTCAAGACATTTTTAATTCAAGCCAAAGTAGCTAAAAAACGAAATCACACTCTCTTACATCCTAATTTTCTGCCAAGTACTTAAGTGCGATAACTGACATTCAGACATATGACCTTCTGTTCAATTCAAATGAGTTATCTTTAGATATTTGGTGACGACCCTTCTTGTGATTTAAGTACCTCGTAATTCGATTCATCTTTCATTTTGCTGTTGTTTAGGAAAGGCTTGAATAATCCCCCTACAACAGTATTCTGGCAAACACTCTTAAATTATGTAATTCACCAGGTTCAACTCTGCTGGTACAATCACTTTCAAAGAAGATGGTTATAATACATTATCATTACAGCTATACAATCCAAGCTGAATTTTCCTTGGCTGAATTCCTAACATTTTAATGCTGAAATTGATCTGTTTTAGAAACATCATGTGAAGGGTTTTTAAATACCATACATGCCCAAACTCTTTATTTTAAATGCTTCAGAAATGAACTTGCATAAACAGAAAAAAAATCTGCTCTCTAATCTAGCTTTAAGCATATTTTAAAGAACAACAGGCATGTTTCCAAACAAACTACTGCAGTATACAAATTACCCAGCAGGGATGAGGATAACAATGCTTCTTATGTGGGTTTAGAACCTAGTGAAAGCTGACATTTCATCAAAGTTGTCTTGGAAACAATATTCTTTGTATTATTTAAAACACAAGAGGTACATATTTGGGTGTGGGCTGTTTCCTGCAAAGCAGTCAGATGGTGAAGCTGCTATGGTTCTGGTACAGTGATGAGGAATGGGAGTGTGTAAGCACTGAAATTATGCAAGGTGTTCTCAAGAACAGGGGATTATCGTGACTCACATGCCTATAATCTGGTTCTCACTTGGGCTGATTTCCCTTTACCTCTAAGACCACTGTGTATATCGACTGCAGTAATGGCCACACTTTTCACATGTCCCTGTACCCACATATGGTAGTGCTCTGTCATGCTGCTAGACTAGGTCATGTGACTTGCTTTGGCCAATGGTACAGTAGCAAACTTGATGCATAGAGAGGTTCTCTTGGACTGTGCCACTGCCAGAAGAACAAGTCTAGGTAGCCTGTTGGAGGGGTGGGTACAAGAGATTCGTGAAGGAGAGCCAGGTCACCTGAGCTGAAAACACTCCAGGCCACCCAGCTGACTGTAGACACATGAGCAAATTCAGTCAAGATCGGCCAAGTCAGCCCAGGTAGAAGAACTTCCCCCCTGCAGCCAACACAAAGACTAATGACATACAACAAATAGTTTTATTTTTATACCATTAAATTCTGGAAGGTTTATTAAACAGCAATTGCTAACTGATATAATCATTTAGCTAAGAATATATACTATAGGAATAAATGCCCCATCCCCTTTTTAAGCTGTCCATACTAGGAATAAAGGAAAATAATGTGCATTAAAAAGCAAACTCATTCCTTTCTGGTTTTCAGTCTTTTGACTTGTAATACTTAAGAAATGAACTGACATGTATAAATAGTAAACTATCATAAATTCATTATTGCTTATCTAGCACCAACTAACGTATGAAAAGCACTCTATATAATTTTCAAATCATTTCTACCTATATCATCATTTCTGCCCTCCCTAAAACTTAGGATAGTATTAACACTACCATGTTAGTGATGAGCAAACAAAACTCTAGGAAGATTAAGTGAGTGCTTAAGGTCACACAGAGAGAACTACAGCTGGTATCAGAATACAGGGCGTCTGACTCCAGACCTCAACTCCTTTTCACTAATACCCCGACGTTAAGTGAGGAGAATATGACGAGGTCAGAGAGATTACTCATACTTTATCAATTTGTGGAGTAAAAAGGCAAGATATAAAAACTATATATTGATGTAACTAACATAATTTAGGAAAAAAAATAGAATGGCTCACAGTATGAATCCTAAATTACATTGATATTCCAGGATTATATAATTTAGATATGGTTATTTTAAAAAATCTTTCAAATGCAATGAGTATTTTTGAAATAATTATTGGTGTTCAAATCATGTACACAATTTTGTGAATCAAAGGAATTCTGAAGATAAAGGGACCAGAGAAATGATAACCTTCATAAGATTTAGCCAGGACAGGCACCACGGAAGCTCTGTAATTCATTCTCTCCCCATGTGAGTATTAGAACAACTCTCAAATTCATGTTTATGCTCAGCTTAATTCTACATCTCATCTTCATTTAAATTTCCTCCTGAGGAGATTGTAAGAAGGGGATAAAAAGCATCTTTAAGGGTTATCATTTCATGAAGAAAAGTACCACTTAAGTCCTGGAAGAACAACCATCAAGTCAGGAGACTCTTGAAGACAAAGGAGAATAGGGACCGAGAAGGAAGGAATTCCTAAGAGCAGCCAGGAGTGAGCTGGGAGTTAGATTAATGGTCTAGATCAAAGGTTGGCCAACTTTTTCTGTAAAGGGCTTGACAATAATCATTTTAGGCTTTGCAGGCCACATAAGGTGTCTGCTGCATATTCTTTGTTTACAATCTTTTAAAATGCAAAATCTCTCTCTCTCACACGTACACACACAGAACCAGGAAACAGATTTGGCCTGTGGGACAAAGCCTGCCCACATCTACTCAGTTTGGTCTAAATGACTGCAAAAGAATGTGGTGTATTCGTGTATTTTTTATAATCTAAAGATTATCACCCTAACAATCATATCAAGTGTCTGGCACTCTCTCCTCAGGGTGCACTCAACAGGAGCCAAGAGACGAGAGACGGGGGTCTGCATGGTGTGACATGCATCTCCACCCCAGAGACATTTATTTCACTGCTCTCAGATGCTGGAGCATTTTGAAGTTTATGATTTTAAATGCAAGGGAAAGGTCTTAAGTTGTCATCTGGTAACTTCAGTTATCAGTCAGCTCAGTTTCATGACTTAACTTGTGCCTACGATACTGGACCAGAAATTGTTGGCTGACTGGTTTGGAGGAGCATGGGCTAGAGTTGCCTGAACATTCTTCCCTCCCTTCCCTGATTTATTCACGAGTGTAACAAATGATGACTGTAACAGAGGCACCCTGAGAGAAATACAGAACTGTTCAAAGCTGAAAAGGACAAGGTCTTTGCCCTCAAAGCGTTTTGTCCATGAAGAAGTCAGAGATAAGATAAGCACACAAGTTCCAAGGCTGCACTTGGAAACTGCATGTCAAGAAATCCTTCAGGGCCAGACGTGCTTTGGAATTCGGTATTTTAGGAATTTGAGAAAGGCAGTAAGATACATTTACTATGGCAGGGTCTGGGATAATACCCCATAATCAAACATTACTATTTCTATAAGTCAATTCAGTTTAGTTAACTAAATGAGATAACCGAAAAAACAAAACAAAAAACCTACTGTTTTCAGTTTCTTGGATTTCAGAACAGTAAATAGGGAAATGCAGGCCTGCCTAATATTAGAAGAGTCTGCAAATTTATTTTATCTTTTCTCTCTTTTAAATTAAAGTTTTAACTTAAGAAAACCACGGACTATGACAATTTCAGATCCAAACTAAACAACTGCCAACTTTTGCCACTCTAGGGCGGCCTTCTTTATGGCACCAGACCTTCACAAGAAGTTACCTGAGATGCAGGTGAGGTGAATTCAAATCAGTTAAGACTTGACTCTTTGTACCATTTTTTTATGGCATCAAAAAAATTATTAAAAAAAAAATCTGGTTTTAAAAAAATACATAAAGTAATCCCTAGGAGGTAGTTAATGAATCCTTGGGAAGTATGCAGCATGACTTTCTCAAACTACCCATTGAATCACTAAGTGTCTGTGGCTATGTGCCTAGAAAAGGCAATATGTTTTTAGAAGGGCCACTTTACTACGGACACCTCCAATTCCTGAGAGAACAGGCTCCAACACCTGATAAAATGAAAGCTAGAGATCTTCTGACCTTCTCAGTGTGTAAGTCCTGTCACTCTGAGGAGAGTCTGTGCCCAACTGTTTGCTTCTGCTACAGCACCCCAAATGAAGCAAGCCCTTTATCTAACAAATACCTAAAAAATCTAACAAATATATAAAAGCTATTTTCATTTGTACACCTAAACATGAAAACCAAAATATAATGTTCATCAAAGTGGCAGATGGCAAGTTCCTTTTACCACAGTGGATAAATGCAAAAAGTTCCTACCATGTCATATGGTCCCTTGCTGTTATCATAGTCCAGTACTTAGAGATAATTAAAATGAACACCTTGAAGGAAAAGGAAAGGACACCCTAAAACAAAGCAAGGCATGGAAAACACATGGACCCAGCGCTGGTCCACAAGATGTGCTCCAGATGCTCTAGTGGTCTAGCTATTACTATTTCCACTGTGGATATTTTTCAAAAGGACAGAAAATTGCAAAGATGCTACAAACTTATTTAATTTTAAGAACTACAACTGTAGCATGCAAATAGTGTTTTGAATTAGCCAGAATACCATTCTGAATACATGATACTTGCATTTACTGAGACGTGACTAGAAACCAAGCACTTTCCAAGGTACTTTAAACACATTGTCTCATTTAATCTTGGAATAATCCAATGAAATGGATAACATTATTACTGTTATTATTGTAAAGAATCTAATTGGGAGAAATTGATTAACTTGCTAAGTCATGTATCTCTAGTCTCAAAAAGATTGTGATTTGAATCTAGATCTATCCAATTCCAAATCTACTCTCCTTCCATTATACCATTGTTTGATTCATGGCTAAACCATCACTCTCACATGGATTTAGGGTGGGAAATGCACCTTCAAACATGGGAAGTAAATTAAAGTATTGAACAAGTCTTTGATTCACGTATCTGAGGCAACCCAAAATTTCATTTAGAATACCTGAATGTATAGGAGAATAACATCTAGCTCCAACTAATACACTGGGGCTTTTGCACACTAAAGTACTGCTTTTAAATATTAAATAAACAAAATGCTTCATAGGGTCTATCATGTAATACATGAACTCTAGGTTCAGAAGAACCCGAGCGGTCATGCAATCTGATGAGAAACCTGAGGCTGAACAGAGGGCATGTCCAAGGTCAGATAATGGTGGCAGGTCCCCTGAACCTAGTGGTCTTTCTACTAATTCCTAGTTGGCTTTTCTTTCCCTTCTTTCTATACATTTTATTTTAAAAATAATAAAGTACAGTCAATGAGCTCAGACTACTGAACCAAAACAGTTTCAGTGGTAACAAAAGCAATAATTAATTTACTTTCTTTGTTATGTCCTTTGCTAGAAAGACCTTGGGGAGTAAAAACAGTGAAGAATTCCATTAATTAGAGTATCTAAAAACAAACATCAGTGGCAATTAACAGACCATCAAATATGACAGTAGAATAAAACGACCATAAAATAGTGTTCCCTTCCTGCCACTCTACCAGGGCAATCTAGCTTTAAGTATCTTGCAATGACGCCTGTGATCCAATCAGATCAAAGTGGCTGGTAAAGGAGGCTAAGATACCGTCTCTCTCACCTCACTTTGGCTCTCTAATGAAAGATGAAAATTGTGTTTAAAAGAGAAGCAAATGACTAATCAGGGTGGCACTGACATTGCTCAGTGAACGAAAGAGGGATCTTGAACATGATTAAAGCCCCCAGTCACAAACAGCTGTTAATGACTACACACTCTGACTTTACAGGATAGCCTGATAGCATGCTTTATTTTCATTCTAAATAAAAGGGGTTTGTTAAATGTAGAGTAAATGAGATTTAATTTCTACGTCAATTCTTTTCACAAATCAGCACAAAAATGCTTCCGTCAAACCATGGGCCTCAATTAGGTATCGCAGTCATATGCAGCCTCAAGCTATCCTCAACAAACAGACACAGCCCTGGAATCAAGCATCCCTTCCTCTGTGACTCCCACCCAGCTACCCCATCTGTTCCTTTCTAAAGGAACTAAGTTGTCCTTTTTTGGAGGAAGGGAGGAGTAGCAGCAGTGGGAGGAAAGAGAAGGACTGGAAAGGAAAACTCAGAATTGTCCAAAGGGGCTTCAAAGTTATGAGACACAAGAGGTCCCTCCTCAACCTGCATCATGAAGCCCCAGAAGTCAGCTGATAGGAACGACAGCCAGAACACTGAAAGCACGAGCATTTGTTTGCTCACCAATTAAGGAAGAGCAGTAAGCATAAATGGATATAAAAACTATAAATTATTAGACACTTAAGTAAGAAAGTATTATCACCAAATGCAGTCAGTGATTGCTGAAAAAAATTAGTAATAAACAAAACCAAAAAACCTCACCCTTGCTTCCCCATGAACATGTTATCAAACTATAAAACCCAAATTAGGGAATTCTGTTACTATAAGAGCATTCCTATTAAACTCCATCAAATGGATGAAACTACAAGTTAAATTCTTTGTTAGATTTTTCATCTGCATAAATTTTAATTAATCAGATAACAGATTATGAGCTGTAAGAGGAGGAGGATACATCTGCTGGATATGAGAATTTAACACAAAAACACACACAGGACTGTGTGATGACATTCCAAAATGCTGTGAAAGAAAAATGGCCTCAAATCATCATTCTGAAGGAACACAAAGTGTGAAGTATTAAAAACACACACTTCCTCCCCCCGTGAAGCACTTACACTCTAAGGACATATGTCAGGTAAGTCACAGACAAGAACACATCACAACAGCATTATTATAGATACACAAAATCAGCATCTATTTAGTTTGAATTTTTGTGGCTCTGACAGACAAGAAGGTAAGAAGCTCATAAACTATTCATTAATTGCCTTTCTAAGGGGCAGGTACTTTTCTGGGTCTCTTCATACAAGTCTCCAACCCTCACACTTAAAACCCTACACCAAGTAAGGTACCTCCAGATGGAGTTTAAACTGACTCTACTGCAGACATGAAGAGGTGTCCCGCTTTCCTCACTCTTAACTTGGAGATACTAGTAAACTAGTAAACCCTGCCCTAGTGGGCAGTTATGACTAAACAGAAGGATGGTTGTAAGGACTGGCTGGCACAGAGTACATGTACCCTCCATGCTAATTGTTTTTATTATTCCTGTCCAAAGTCACAAAACTAGCAGGTGGCGGATCTATTTCTAGAACCCATGACAGTAGCTGCAAAGTGCAATGCTTTTCACTCTATACTAAGCAGCCTTGTAGCGATTTTCATCAACATGGAGAAGAGCAACAGGCCACCTCCAATTCCTCTTATCTGGGAAGGGAAGCCTGAGGCATGTGTCATACACAGGATTGGAGAAGGTGAAGGCAATTAAGAGGAAGATTCCAGGGTCCCCGGGACAGCCAGAGGCAGGAGGCACCAACCAGAACCGCCCAGTCTACAAAGCCATCCCTCTGAGGAAGGCACATGCAGCCAGGATTAGAAGCAACTGTCAACCAGGACTCACAGGCAACACTACTCACACGTGACAACGGTCAATCACTATAATTGTATTTTAAGCCTGTGGTTTTGGTGGCTGACAATGAATAAAATGTAAATTTTACTACAACTTTAACTTTTTTTCTAGCAAAAAGATATATATGAAAACCTTTCTAGATATAAAAATAAGGGAAACTAAAATACACAAAGTAGGGGATCAGAAACATTTCATTTGTGGTGGACTCCTCCCATAAAAGCAAATGCTTCAATATGGACTTCTATAGAAAATAATCTGAAAAGGAAACAACTTTAAAAATCATATAGTATACTCCAAAGGTAAACAAACATTTCTGAAATCACTGCCAACCCAAGGATATGGATTCCAAGAGGTATAAGTAAATCACGAAGGAAAAACCTCCAAGACTAACCCACATTATTTTGCCTTGATGGAATTGGGTTACATTCAATATTGTTTTAAGTAAGTGGATTTTTGGTTAGGGCCTAGAAATTGTGTGGTTATAGGGATATTTTTGTTGTAACAGTATTTGTTATAATCAGATTTGATTTGTACATCTCCCAAAACAAATGTTGTGACAACCATAAAAAAATTTCAGGATCTTAGGCCAAATAAAATGAGATCTTTAAAAATTTCATTCCTTGTAGGATGCAAAGACTGTATGATTCTCTCTGATATTTATTCTGAATATCAGTGATGTATCGTCTATGTTTTTGAAAGCCAAAGGCACATAATTTATAGCAGGGTTTCTGAAACAGTGCCCTTTTCACTGGTTGCTGGCATTTTAAGCATGTTTTCACACATCTTGCAATGTTCTAAGACTACTCAAATCGATTGGAATTACATTTTTAAAGCAGTTTTAATTGCATCCCTGGGCTGAGAGTGTTCTACACCCCACCTGCCCTCACTTGCACTTGTTTCTGTAACAGAACTCAAATTGTGGCTATAGAAAGTTTCCACTTTATCTTGTCCTTCTTCTTAGGGTTTTCTGAGCTAGAGAAATGTATATTCCTTTTTCCTTATCTTTTAAGTAAATCTCTACAAGGAAACAGTCAGTGTTTCATTTTGATAACCAGAGAGATGTGAGATTCCAAATCTGAGCCAATGTGTTCTCAAAAGTGGCACCTCAGGTAGGAGAAAGGAAAAAGAAACAAAGACTCAAGAATTCTCAAGCACAGCTGACCCCACAAAAGTTTCCTGGACCTTCAGTGGAGATGTCATTTTTTCTAAAAACAAAGATTTGCTGACTGGTAAGAATGGACTGCCCCAAACATGGCCCAGCGGTTCCCCAGTCTTCTGTCTTATGGGAACAGATCATCCAGGAAGATGGCTCTAAATATCCAGATGAGGTAACTCTCCAGAGAGCAGAGTCACCTGAAAGACACCTTCTAAGGCCCTGCTGGACAAGCCCTGGCCCTTGTGGGGAGCTGCAAACCCATCTGCTCAGGTGCCCCTCTCTGCGCACCACCCCCCTCCGCACATGGGCAGCCAGACCTCTCCCCAGGAGGGCAAGCACCACTCTGTGCCCAGCATGTTATCTTGCTTTCCAGAACTCTGGCCCTTTTGTCATTCCTATCAACAAAATAGGGAATGTGCTCAAATCCTGTTGGTGTAACTCTTTTGAGTAATCTGAATTTACATTCTGGGCACCTTCTTCCTACAAAGGGAGGGGGTCCCTCACTTTTGTAAGCTCTGGAAAACATCTCTGTGGCAGAGCACTTATGCCTGAAAGGGTACACATCAAGAAATAAGCAAAGGAAGGTAAAGTATTATTTTAACGCCCTAGAAAGCCTAGGCTGTATGAAATCTTCTAGATTGACATTTTTATATGGAAACTGAGGCTAATCTCTCTACTGGAGACACACAGCAAACAGGCAGCACTCAGAGAATCCTTCTTTTGGATTCTCTCACGTCACCTTCACAAGAGCACTCTCGAACAGAAGTGGGGGCAGAGGCCTGCGGTCCCCCAGCACCCTAGATGTTGCAAGCTTCCTTCCCCCCTCAGATGCTCTCCTACCAAAGCCCACGCATTCCAAGACTGGCTCCTGCCTCGTGAAACTGCTCTGTGAACTCAGCCTGGAGAGGAGGAGCTGCAAATCAATCCCTGTGACAGCGGAGGGCTGTGTGCTCCTTCCCCAACAGCCAACCGCACCGACAGGGATTTGGTGTAAGGGTGGTGAAAAGCACCGAGAGTCTCGGCTGCTGGACCAGCACCTGTTGGGTGTACCCTTCTCCCCACACAATTAGAGGAAAGCCAGAAATACGGCGTTTACAACCCTGAAGGGAGAAGTCTCTTTTACAGATAATCTGATAGCAAAGTAAGAGGCTCTCCGCAAAAAGCAACGCAAACCAGAGCCCAGGGTCCTCAGGCTGCTCGTCAGGCTAGTTAAGCTAGTCACTCAGGTTAGTTAGCAGCTTCTCCAACCAGCAGAAGCACACACAGCACCAGCATGGCCAGGGAATGTCTTTTAAAACCAAGATACAGACTGACAGAAACCCATATGGTTCTCCCTGTTTGGCCTCCAATTTCAACTATTATGAGTGGCAAGTGGCTTTTGCTGTAAACTAGAAAAAAGTCACGTTCTCAGCCAAGGTTGAACTATCCTGAAACATGAAATCCCCTTTGGAATTAAATATGTGCTCAGATCAGCTAAAGTTAATTCTCAACCATCTGCACGTACGAGATCCATTTTGTAGATTTTTTGCAGCAAAAAATTTAATCCCAGAGTAATTTCCCCTACAGCCTGGCACATTTCTAGTTTGCTGCTTTTCTGCTGTCAGTCTGGTGTTTGCTTGTAGAATGCAAGTTAATTTAAATATTAAACCCCCAAAGATAAATGGAACCAAGTTACTTACAAATTATCCATATTGTACACTAAAAAAAATAGTAAGCTGAGAACTGAGCACCTACTAAGTGTCAGGCACCTTTGAAAATTTACTGTTCCCACCCCCCTCCACGACAGAAAATAGAACCAGAGGGAAGTGGCTGGCCCAAAGTCTCAAAGTTGGTGAATGGCAGAACACAGGGTCTGAACCCAGGCCACCTGACTCTAGAGCTCGCATTTCTTTTTCTTTTTTTTTTTTAATTATTATTTTTAAAATTAAAAAAAAAATTATTTGTGTGTGTGTGGGGGGGTGGGGGTAATTAGGTCTATTTATTTATTTATTTTTAGAGGAGGTACCAAGGATTGAACCCAGGACCTCATGCATGCAAAGCATGTGCTACAACTTGAGCTATACCTCCCCACTAGAGCTCGCATTTCTAACCAGCACCCCTGCACTGCCGTTCACCTGTGGGCTGGCTGGAGTTCACAGCATGTCATGTGCACAACTGTGGACAGGTCCCAACCCACCAGCTTCCCAACATTAAGAGATGTGGTTCAAACCAAGTGTACAAAGAGCCGCCTTGAGTCACCCTTTACAAGGGTGTTATTTTAGCTTTAAGAGCACAGCAAACATGAATGCTGCTCGAGTAGTGAGTGAGAAAAGAGGAGGAGGGAAGACCAAGGCAGATCTGGCTGTGCAGGTCTCTTCCAAAATATGCTCACCCTTGCGGCCCTGCCCACAGCCTGAGGGGTGCAGTGAACCGATCTATTTGTCTTGGCCTGAGTCAGTTTCTCCTTAGCTCATCCCTTTCACTTGTGAGCCTTTTATTGTATTCTTGCCCGTGGTCTCCATAATTTTGGAGTCATGCTGAGTCAAGCCTGTGGAGTCTGGGTCTCTCTCTTTCGTCTTCTAGCTTGTTAACAACGAAGACTTCTTGCCTTACTGTCTTTCCCAGTTTTGAAACCTGCATGATTTCCCTACCTCCTCCCTTGCGGACCACCCTCTGTCAGAAACATCCCCCGCTCGGTCACACAGATGTGTTTATCCTCACAGTCCTTTCAGGGATTTCTTCCCTGTGAACTTCAGATCCACGTCTCTGCACTTGATCACCTAGTCCTGAAATAAACAAAGTGTCACCCTGAAGTGAAACCTGGGCATTATTCAGGTTGCAGTTCTTTATAACAAACTTCAGAGCACAATCATGTACACACACCTCCACATCCATTTACCCATAAAGTCGCTCCCCATTTCCCAACTGATTACTAGTCTCTAGGATGAGAGATGCTGCAAAGATGAAAACAATCTAACATTCCCACCTTCAATATAAACTCAGTAAATTCCTATTCTTTTTCATTATACCTCCTTAAGATTTGGTCATATGAGGTACTGGAACCAAAGAACAATTTCACAAAGGTACCTCAATTCCTTTTGTCGCTGGTAAGGGAGGGAAATCCAATGGAAAAAGTTGGAGAACAGAACACTGTCAAGAGGAAGCCCCGGCCTCCTCCTTGTCCCGACACTGCGTGAAGTAGTGCTAACAAAAGAAGGTCTTACTGATGGTACCCAGAGTACTTTGGACCAAAATTGGAGATGAAACACAAAGACATGGTTTAATAGAACCCTTCAAATACAATTCAGTAAACTTTCCATTATCATATCACGGAAACATACTGTCCCAGAGGGCATTTTAACTTCCTAAATACAGTTTCTGTCTACCCTTGTCCATGTTTTCTAAACATTTTTCCTGGCCTCACTTCATATTCTTAATCCTTGCCAGCAAAGGCAAATCCTGTGACAGCTACCCACCTCCGCATTGCGGGAAGGCTTGCTGGTTGGTGCTTTTAGACAACTCCCAGAGACCTACTCAGATGATTCCTCAGAGAGACCTTTCTCCGAAGCCTACCCACCTCCACTGACCATCTGTGCACTGAAAACACACTCTGCAGCTTTTCAGTCAATACTCAAAGGGAACGTTCACTTTGAGACATATTAAGGGGAGAAATACGCATACCATCCTCAGCCAAGAAGACTTTCTGTTTTGGCTTGTGATAGGGAAAATACATGCACAAATGAAGCCTGAGGAAGGCTAAATGCAAAATGAAATCATCCAGCAGAAGGACAGCGGCTGCTCCGACACTCAATCATTTTCAGTCACACTATGTTGTCCAGTAACCTGCACTGATAATTCCTCATGAATAAAATGCCAGCATTATCATCTGCAGCTATGTTGTTGACATGCTTTTGCTATTTCACTAAAAATACCATTAATTTTCTGGCTTCACAACAGCTGAGCTACTCCCCATTTGAATATACAAAAGAGTATTTTGTTTAAACCAAATTAAAAGCGTTCCAGTAAATGACTTCCATTTTGCTAGCTATACTATTTTAGCATATACTGTTTTTCTTTAATCCTCCCTGCCTCAATGTCATGCCTGTCATCTCCCCAATCCAAAATGCTTCCATTATTAAGAAAATTTTTTTAAGTTGGGGAGAGGGAATCCTGAAAAAGTATTTCTGTTATAGCAATCCTGGCCAGCAACACACCTGAAGGGCATAAGTACAGAGTGGCTTTTTTTTAAGGTTATACGACATGGTGGCCTCCTTAAATCTCTCACCTCTGTCAGCCAAGGTACATAAACAGCAAACTCTTTCAGTTTGGTACCTGAAAAGAAGACAGCTACACACACACACACGCACGCACGCACGCACGCACCCATGCACGCACCCATGCCACCTTCTACTTCCCATCTAGATAAGTTCCGACATCCCCCATTTAAGTCAGAATGAAAACCACTACTCCTGCCAAGCCCTGCTGGCATCTCACCACTTTATTTGTTCCCATTTGTATCTAATGCTTTTGTCAACAGTTCAACAAAAGTCAAAGCAAACAACCCACTGCAAACACTGGGGGTAACAGCAACAAGCATGAATCCTTCACAATTATCCAGCCCAGCTGCTCTGAGCTGGTCCGGGCTGCTTTCATTTACAACAGTGTCAACAAAGGGCTGAAACCCAATAACTAGATAGGTCAATACGGCCACTGCATACCCTCTGGAGGAAGAAACGCTGTGCTCCTCCTTTGCTGCTTCAGCAAACATGTAGAATAATTCAGTCAGATGGACAAGTGCTTGTCTAATCATTTGTTGTGTGAATTATTCAACGACTTTCCACGTAAACTACTAAACAGGGCTCTTCAAACATTTCTGCGGCGCTTCCAACTGTCTGACCGCAGAAGCACATCAAAGGAACAAAACCAGATGAAAACAGAAATCATGACCAAGTGATAATCTTTAGTCTAAGAAAGTGGAGTCTTTACAGCTAATCCTTATAGGTCTAACCTTGCCTGGCAGTGTCACTACGGACTGGGGGTGGGGCCAAAAGCCACTCACTCAGCCATTCAGGGCAACCCATGACTACGGTGCCCCACTATCTTTTACCCTGCCCCTGCCTGCCACAAGCACTGTGAACAGGTACAATATGCATTTATGATTTTTAATGGACTATTTTAAAAGCATAGTTAGCTATATATTAACCACTCATAAAACACAGTTTAAAAGTACCTGTTCCTAATGATTATATTTTACAATGTCAATTCCCTGGCCTAACTTTGATTAAAATGTTGCTGTTTATTCAACAAAGAATTATTCTGAGATATAACAGTTCCAAATCCCCACTTCCCTTTCTTTCCTTTTAAATGTATGTTTTGTGAGATCATACACAAACCAGACAGCTTGGTTAAGAGGGGCCTGACCTAGGGTCTGGGCCATCATCCAAAGCTCTTCCCACAGGACCAAGGGGCCAGCCTCCACACCTGCTCTAAACATCCAGCTGGGTACCAGAACCCTGAAATTCCCTGTCCAAAGGCCCATATTCAGGGTTTACCCAGTCTTTTTCCTGGAGCCTCTCAGAGACAGACTAGACGGTTGATGGGGGTATACCTAGATCCAAGGGGGCCAGTGGGGTGTAATGAAGCTTTGATGTGAGAGCTGGGGCATCTACAAGGAAACATGCAAAGGCCCCCGTGATGGAGCAATGAACTTCAAAGGAGTCTAAGAATTTTAAATTCAAATCTGGATTTTCAGACTATCATGAAGGTGTATTTATTAACTGGATTTATAACTCTAAAATACTTAGACACGGTATGAGGGCCTCTATTCGTAATCAATTCCAGGCCCCACAAAGGCTAGGGGGCTGGCCCAACAGGAAGGTATCATGTACAGTTTTGAGATCACTCCTATCACCAAACGTTCCAGTGCAATACCGTGCATAAGAAAACCACGCAAGAGTTTTTCTCTTAAAATACCTTTTGTTTTTATAGAGCCACATTATCTACAACAGTAATGAAAGTAC
This sequence comes from Camelus dromedarius, assembly GCF_036321535.1. NCBI lineage: Eukaryota > Metazoa > Chordata > Mammalia > Artiodactyla > Camelidae > Camelus > Camelus dromedarius. The sequence continues at coordinate 43,628,326 of NC_087445.1, read as the reverse complement.
TGATTTTATTCCTACAAATACTTAAAAACATAATAAGCTAAAAAAATTAAAAGTAAAATTCAAGGATTATTGCTGTTTGCCGGGCTAGTACATACAGTAAGGATAAAATATCTGAATGCTGGAAACCTTCTCCCTTCTATATTATTTATGTTCTCTTTTCTTTTCCACCCTTCAAACATCCAGATTACAAAATAACCGCTTTTAATGTACTTTGTCTAACACAGATGAACGAAACAGCAGAGATTCAAACTCATTACCTCTCCTCACTACAGCCAGCTTATCCACTGCCATTTATTACTGCGGAATATGCACTTCTTATCCCAAGAGTCTAAGAATTTTTAGTTTGGAAAATAGAGAATTGTGCTTTCAAAAAACAAATACTTGTCCAGGACATGACAATTCTACTTCCTTCTAATGGCCTTTAATAATAATCCCTGTAACTGTTGTATCTCTGAGGCTGCCTTCAAGTAACAATTACAAGGTTGGTAATTTAAAGAAAGATTCTTGAAAGAAGAAAATTCCATCTGAACAGAAGAGGAGCTATTTTCTGGGAGCAGCAACAGAAAACTTTTTTTTTTTTTCCAATTGGAGAAACTACCTGAAAATGCAAGTGAGGAGGTTCAAACATACAGAAATCCGATAATATTTTAGCTCCATGGTCCAATTGTTTCACTGATTCCTACAAAGCAGGATCTGAATGAGAGTTAAAAGACACAATCGAGACTGGAGTCTACAGAATGCTGCCACTGGCATTGCTGTCAGGGTTTGCTAAAGGGTCTGTGTTTGCATGTATTTGCACATCAGCCCTGGCAGCTTCCTGGGAAGACTGCCTTCAGAAGCTAGTTTTCCAATCAGCATAAACTAGATCTATATGCACATTTTAGAAGAATTCAGCACTAACTGGAAGCTCAGAGAAATGAAGGGGAACAATCCATTAATGTATTTTATTCTATGCAGGAGACGGCATCTCAGTTCCATACATTAAAAGGAAAATGATTTGAGGGAAGGGATTGTATCTAATCTTTACTCTGCACCCCCAGGGACGCAGTGCAGGCCTATTTGCCCTCCAGCTGCCAAATCAATAGCTAGTGACTAACTTTAAATAGTTTATTTAGACTGCATTGCTTAATTTTCAAGTTCATCTATCAATACCAACAGGTTGCAAAGTCAGAAATTGTTAAAATAATAATTTTTGGTTAGTTGTCTACCAGAAAATCAGGAAAATCTCTCAGCTAGAGGTACAGCTGTGCCTTTTTAATATCTAGAGGAAAACACACAAATTGGCAAGTACTTCCTACTTAAATTAAATGGCCCTCGATATTCATGATAATCAAGCAAATCAAATGGACTAGCATGAAGCACAGACTTTTGTCTTAACACATTTATTAAAGAAATTTCTCACCCTACATGTAAATCATACAGACTACATCCAGCATGATACATTTCCTATGTAATATTCTTTCCTTTGCCAGGAAGGAAAGAGAGTAGACCCATAACGGAGAATGGAGGGTGAGAAAAAAGGAAGAGAAGAGAATTGACAATGACAAGGGTTTTAAGCAAAACAGTTTCCAAGGGAGCACTGGACCCTGACAGGAGGATGAACACAGTCCGTGGAGTGGTGCTGGAGGCCGGGGGTGGGGGGTACCCTCGCTGCAGGGAAGAACTGAAGACATCCTGTTAGGAGCGGGGAGTAACTATCTAACCAAACTATTGCTCCTGGATGCTTCTCTACTTAGTCACAGTTTGTTCTCTTCTCCCAAGGGCAAAACTGTCACCAGCTCAGTTTAAAATTTCTCTAAATAAGGTCAGACTAGGTTACTACCAGATTTTATTATCAAAACAGATTCCACCCTAAGTGTCCAATTCAAGAGTCTCCTTCTTATAATCCCTGGGGCAGGGACAGGGGCAGGGGCTGGGGCCAGGGTGTGGAATAACTCAGAGACCTTTCAAGTCCTGATAACTGTGGTATAAACACAAGTGATTATTTCAATTTTCTCTAAAGATTATTTTTTCAGGGCAGCCCAATAAACTCAATAATGCCCAGATTTACTAGAAAATTTTTTATTCATTTCTCCATGCACCAGAAAGTAAGCTAATAACGTCCCACTGAGAGTGCTGTCAGGCCAAATCCCTGCACTGCTGAATGCACCACCGGGATAAATCTCCCTTCACTTGCCATTCCACCATCCACTTGAGGGCAAGGCCCTGGGGACTGCTCCAGATTACCCCTCCACACACAGTGTCACAGGCACAAGCCCGAGTGGCCCAATCAGTGCCAAGAAAAAGAACAAACTAAAAAAGATTAATTCACAGATGTTCATGCATTTCACATACACTGTGCCCCATGGTCCGTTGCTAGGGCAACGGGAGACCACCAGTGCGTGCTTTATTGGCTTTATGAAGTGCGTCTCAGGGACTATAGTCCGAGAAATGCTGCATAATAATAGCGTGGCTTTTCTGAAGCCTTGTTTTCAGTGTTTATCCAAATTTAACCTTCTGAGTATTACAAAGAGCATCGTTATGCATAGCCTTCAAACCCCTCTACCACCCCCACCACCACCACCACCACACTGCCTCAACTTTCTATCTAGAAACATTAAAATGCATCTCCTGGGGTCCATTTTGGGAAGATCACTGTTAAACTGTTGAACCAATTCCACCATGGGGGAAAAAAAGACCTACAACCATTTAAAAGATCCCTGTGTTAGTGCAGGCGACCGTATCAACCATTTCTGAACAGTAAAGAAGCTGTAAAACCAGAATACACACACGCCCCTTATTTTCTATGCATCGGGAAGAATCTCCCTTTTGAATATCAGGAGTCAGTTTTAACCAGACGAACAGCAGAACCAGTGAGCCTCACTGGGCCAGTCCCTCCCCAGCAGCACTCTGTGAGGACGGCAGTGCCCCATGCCTGCACTGGAACGGCAGTGACAACAGCCACATGCAGCCACCGAGGACTTGAAGCGTGGCGAGTGCAACTGAGAAACTAGGTTTTTAAATTTTATTTCCTTTTTAATAATCTAAATTCAATAGCTTCAGGTGGCTAGTGGCTACCACACTGGACAGCACAGTTTTCCTGGCTTACCAGACAACTACTTAGGTTTTGAAAAGTTCATAAAAACACTGTCTCTTCGTGCTTTTAGTTTCTGCTTAACTCATAAAACTCTAACTCCAAGTAGACATACACAGAACAGTATTCAGGACTGTGGCTGCCTCTCGCTGTGTGCTTCCAAACAGCTCCCAGTACTTGGCCTAATCAGCCTGGTTCTTTGTCCAACAGGCCCGGGATGAAGAGTGACTTCCCCCTCCCCCCACCCAGGGTGGGAGGTTAAAATCACAAATGTCACAGCTCTCAGAGAAACAGCACAGATCAAGTGTTAATCTAAAGGGAAGGGGTGGCAGAGGGGGAGAATACAGGCCGGCGGGGGCGAGGGAAGATCTGGAATGAAGAGGAGAAAAATAAAGCCAGTGAATAGATCAATAGAAGCAACAGCTTACATTCAGATTCACAGGGGAAAGAACACACAGAGACAATCATTTCCTGGGAAAAGCTCAGGCCTAATGAGAATTTACTCTGCTCCTTTATGTGACAACCAGCCCTTTTGTGGCACGGGCTTCCTGACTGACAGGAACCCAGGGCCCCTTAATAGGATTTCCATATTATTTCCAACACCTGCCCAGAAGTTATTTGTTTACATTGAAGGAGGCAAGATTCTCAAATCAGACATCTGCTTCTAGTTCAGGCATATCTTAGGAAACCATCTAGAAAGCAGCTTTGTTACCATGGTGACATTTTTATTTTCCTCCTTTAGTTGGCTCAAAACATTAGCATTTCCAATTTTATTTTGTTGTTCAAAAGGCCAAATGTCGCTCAAGAAAACGTTAAGTTTAAAGAAAGACAAATGAACAGAATACTCAAAAAATTCTAGAATAATTAAAATGACCATAAGGGAGAATAAACAAAAACGAGGTGTTATTATATTGCCTACTGGCTTCTCTCATTGGGTGGCATTACTAACCTCTTTACCTCCCTTTCCCCTTAAACATGAACACTCAGCAACTTAAGAAGTACCAATTTGGGAAAGGAAAAAAAAAAAAAAAAAGATTGAAGAATCCTTAGGGTGTGAAGCAAGTAAATAATGAGTGCATTTCCATGAAAAAGAATTCCTCCCGCTCACCCTATCACCATATCTTAGAGAGTTCACTGACAACAAGAATACTTACGGAATTTTAACTTCCACCTCACTGCCTGCAATTCATTACAAGGGGGTGGGGGTGCAGTAAGGGACAGGAAAGTTGAAGCTTTTTGGGAACATTAGTGGGTGAAGAGGGGACGGAATATTCAACAGTGTGAGGGAAGAAAGGCAGACTGTGCGGGAGTGGATTTCACGTGTGTGTGTATACTGCTGTTTTCCGTTTCTAGTGAAGCAAAACTAGAGGTATCACTGAACCTGGGGTCGGGGGGAGGAGGGGCTCAGCCACCAATTACAACTATCACACATAAACAGGGATTAAAGTGACAATACTAGTACTTGACGCTTAAAACGCTTTTTAAAGTGGTATAATTTATTACACACAGAAAATATTCAGACTCTGAATAATGGATCTCATAAAGTAATACTACTTATTTTGTTCAATTTTTAGATTCAAAGAAAAACAACTAAGTATTCAACTCTGAGATTTAGTTTTGATTTGCTAGATCTAAGCAGTATTATTTAGTTTTGAAATATGATTTTATTACTTTCATTTAACAGCAAGCTTTTTAGAAGAATCCAAAACTCTTGCAGCAGGTATTACTCAGCCCTCATCAAACTTCTTTTCCAGTCCTCTTTCACGAAGCCCAAATTCTGTTCCATCCTGTCCCAGGGCAGTTGCCCCTGTAATTATTAGCTACGACTGCTCTTCATGTCCAAAATCACAACCCTTGTTAGTGGCTGGTCCTCAGGTGTACAATGTCTTTAACCCAGAAGACATCTGACTTACTTTAAACCACCATAAAACAAAACATACAAGTTGGATAGAGGTAAGTGTTGCAGCAGAAATTATTCAAGAAATGGAGACGTGAGGATATAGAGCATCCCCTTGGGTAATTTTATGATCTTTCCAGAGTGGGTTATGGTGTTACTACACAAGAATATTAAAAAGATGGTGAGCAATTCTTTGGAATATCAAACAAATGCTTTTGAAATTCAAATTCCAGTTTAAAAAAAAATCTTGAACCCTGTTAAAATTTTAAAAAATGTTAAATAAGAACTTTATAATGTTTGTCTAGTAACTAAGAGGGATGGTTTATGGAGGAAAAGAGTTAAACCACTCTTGCCAAAAATCAGCTGGGGAGGGCAGACCCCACAACCAGCCCGCCCCCGTTAATTAATATTTGTTCTGCCTCAGCGATCGGTGGAGGAGGGCCCAGTCTCATCACTATCCCACTCATGCTCACCACCCGAGGACCAGTTATGCCCTAAAGGTATTTATTCATCTGTTCAACAAACAAACAATTACAACATATTTTCTGGAATTAGGGCACCTGTTACATTTCGCACAGTTTACAGGCCTAGAGGCAGATACAAATGAATACCGAGCAAATTACTGCATCATAATCCCATAGAACAAAACTCCAGATTGTTCTTTGATAAGGTAACTCTAAATAGCAAAACAGACAGTAGAAACAAACACCTCTACAAAGAACTGAAAAAGCAAGTGTAATGCTGAAACACTTAATTTTAAATTACCTTATTTTGGAAAATTGAAAGTTAAACATTAAATCCTTGAAAGGCATAAAACATTAAATTATTTCCCTACCGCTCAACACCCAAAATGAAACATCAGCACCACTGTGTTTATTTGGCCAACAGTAGGGCCAACTTTATTGCTGAAACATACCCCATGGTATAATATTTTTACTGTAAAATTCATTTCTAGGACAGAATTGAATAACATAAGAAAACACCTACATCCCAAATGCTTGGGAAGAAATGCCTAGAGTAATAGATTTGGGATCCAGGTTCATTAATCGACTTGCCCACTGACAGACAGACAGCTAGCTTACCTAGACTAGGGAGAAAAGAGGATCCTAGCAAGGTTAGGAGTTGCCTAATTCTATTACAATTCCCTTCTTACTAATCCTTGACTTGTCTTCTTTATACACTTCCACAAAGATAAGATTCTTGCCCTCATAGAGCTAAAAATTTAGTGGGAGAGATCTATGCTCTGTTGGAACACAGGGCATTTAGGACACTCCCCATAAGGAAATAGATGTATTTAATAAAATTTAAAAATCCTACTTGAAAATGCATTTTTAAAAGCCTATCTTAAGCAATATTTATATTTGGAAAGTGGAGTTGGATTTCAAATACATCACAGTCTGTGTACGAAGGTTAAAGAATACAAATAGAATTCTATTTACTGATGATAAGCATACATTACTAGAAGTCATACCCCACTTACTGGTAAACTTCACTGAACTCTTTATCACCAACCTGTACATGCAAACCTAGACGCCATTCTTCTACCCATTCTCTCGATGTACGAAAAAGATTTTTGCTAGTATGAGTCAGCAGAAAGTACTCCTGATGCCACAAGGAAGCACACAGAGAAATCTAGAACATGGGCCATTCTCTAGGAAGGCTGGCCACGTTCTTCAACAAATCAGCGCCCTGGGAAAAAATTTTAAAAGGAGGTAAACTCTTAGACTAAAAGAGATCTAAGAAATATCACAAAACGGAACGGATCTTATTTGGATCCCATTTCAAGCAAACTAATATGTGAAATAATCAAAGAAGTTTGCTTCGAGGCTGGATATCAGAAGCTATCAAGAATTATTTTTATTAAGTTATTTACAAATGTCCATTATTTAGAGAAACGTTTCCTTTTACATAATGAAGTAGGTAAGGGTAAAATGCATGCTACCTGCAATTTGCTTTAAAATATTTTAGCAAAGAAATGAAGAACAGATAAAAATGTGGCTAAAAATTGATAGGTCTTATACCTTGAAGTTAGGTATATGGAGGATCTCTGCACTAGTGTGTCTACTGTTGAGTATGTTTCAAATTTTTACTAAGAAAGGATGAGACTAAATCATCCAAAAAGCTTTCCCTTGATGATGGCTCTGGCTATGTGACACTGGGCAGGGAGGGCCTCAACACCTTTAAACCTTTCCTCACATATGAAGTAAATAATAAATAATTAAGCCTTTCCTCACGACCTATCTTTACAAGTGAAATCTGAACTATGAGCTATGCATGCTCAGAGATCAGTGGCGTTGACTGGGTAACTAGGGCTCCACCCGATTTTTTTAATAGATGGAAGCGGATAAGCTGGAGTGCCCGAGTCACAGCCCTTAGTTAGCTACATAGCTTCTTTTCTCAGATTACCGGTAACTAAGGGGAAAACAGGAGATAATGTAAGTCCCACTACAGGTGAGTTTGTTGGTAGTGTTTTGGGTTTTTTTTTTTTAATTATTATATTCTCTTTTTATAGTATCTTATGGATTTCAACTTTAGGCCTTTGTCTTTTTATCATGTCTTTCTAAGGTCTATAGGTAATTAACCCCATGAAGCTTTCTCCCAAAGGGTAAAATTACAAACATTCCTATCTCACATAGGTGCATGGGGGAAAGGGAGTGAGTGTTAAAACCCAAAATGCCTGGGCCAAATAGTTATCCCTCCCTCCTGCTGGCCCATCTTTCCTCCCCATATGGTTTCTTCTCTGCAGAGGACATGCCAAGGGGTTAAACATATTAAAGGCATACTCTTTTTAGGATATTCCTTTCCAACAGGAAAAAGAGGCAGAGGGGAACAAAAACCAAGTCACACAGGTCACACAAGATCCTGGAAGAGAACTCTGGCCTTTAAGACGCGATGTACAAAGTGAAGCAGCAAACAGAAGAAATCATGCTGTTAATTCAAGCTAAAAATCCACTTTTCACCTGTAACACCCAATTAATGAGGCAAGAGTGCTTTCTTGGCCTGAATCATACACTTCCATTTGAACATAAAAACAGCCTTAGTCTAATTCTCCATTGATAAACCTTTATTGCCAACAGAGAATACTGGAGAGACAAGATATGTGTAAGAAAAGGGATGAAGAGACCAGAAAAAGCAATGTATGATGTTTTAGTCATCTACATAGAATAATTACCAAACTATAAGCCTTACATACAACCAATAAGCAGATCATTTTGAAAACTCTATAACAAAAACAAGGAATTCATGGTGGCGGGGTGGGGAGGGCATAGTTTATGCACCCATAGAAAAGTATTCTCCTTAAAAAATAATTACATGTAATTTTTTTTAAAGTGCACCATCTATACACCTATTATACTAGCAAAAATTACAAAAACTATAAAGTTCCATATTGGCAGATTGTGTGGAAACATACCCAAACACTGCATTTGGCATTTTATAATGCTGCAGTGTTGTTTCTGGAGATTACTTTGACAATGTACAAATCACTAAAAATGATCATGCTCTTTGGTGATGCATACAGCACTCTGGGGAAGACAATCCAATGAAATAATAAAAATAAAAACACCACCACTTAGAGGAAAAAATGTATTTATGCTATATTTTACAAATAAAACCTGGCAAATCCCTCACAGGCTTGACTTGAGGAAGGTTACTGTATAAATAAAAAACAGGATACATAACATACACAGAAAGGACTTATGAAGTGACAAAGTATTCATGATAATACCAACTTGGGAGAGGTCACGGAGCTAATCAATAGTTGGTGATATTGGATTTTGCCATTTATATTCAAGCTGGTCTTGATTTTGGTGCCTATTTTTTACTAGAAGGTGTAGACATTTGGGATAATTAAGACTAATTTTCTCCATCTCAGATTTTTGCCACTTTTAGGCAATGAATGTGGCCTTCTCAGCCCTGAATCATTACCCTCATGTCAGCCACCCAGATGGAAGCTGAGAGTGATGTGAGGACTCTGACTCCTGCTCGAACTGGTACCTCCAGCCACATGGAGGCTCCTGGCAGCATGCGGGAATGTCCCCTCTGTCACAACTTTGGAGCCAACCAACTTCTACCCCTCATCCCGCAGGAGGGATGGGCAGTGGAAGGTTTCATCACCTCAGAAAACATTTCCTTGGTTTCACTTGTATCTTTTCAAGAAATGACGGGAACAGTTCTAAACGCTCCAGAAGATGTTGAGAAAGTCCCCATTCAGGAAAGAGAAGCAGGAATCTATCTTGGGGGCCTCTAGGAGAACTAAATTTGTGCTTTGCACTCTATCACTAAGGTTGAGAGTGGATCGTGTTTCTTGCCGTTTTCAGATCCCAAATCCGAGGCTTACTGTGGGCACAGGGTGTGAGTACTAGGTGGCCAAGTGACAAGCAGGTGACTTGGCTCCTCACTTCGACAGCCCTAGAACACACACACCATTCCAATTTCTCATCACCAAATAAATTGAATTGATTCTTGGGCTCCTACAGTGCTTTCCATTTTAGGTCTATATTTACATTCCTCACCCTTGTTGAAAAACTTCAGATACAGGTCTGCAAATAACAGGCTTAGTAAAACTTGGCTACCGGAGCTACAGAAAACAAGATCAATAAAGCCAATAGCATGTGGTTTAGTGGCCACAGAACTTCCAAGAAGAGAGGAAAAGCAGGAAAAAGGCCCAACACTTCAACAAAGGAATTTCTTTCATTTTTTTCCTTGACACCTAAAGGCAAAGCACCTTAATTACCTGAATCTTTACAGTAAGTTTAAACTTGTATTTTATGCTCCCACTCGGAAATCTGCCCTGTTTAATAATCTGTAACATCAAGAAAACATTTGAAAGTGTCTCTCACAATTAAACCCATCCACAACCTTGTATAAATCAAAATTTTGCTACCATATCAAAATGTTACACTGGGGCTGTGTAACATTGCCCACATCCTCATTACATGCAACACTAATTACTACCAGCAGATTCAGAATTTTCTGCACATTAGAGGCTTTTAGAGGAGCTATAAAAAATTTCAGGGACCATTAATTTAAATTTGTATTGAAATTTCCTTTTGACAGATGGCCAAAAATTACTTATTATTTAGAGTACCAGAGCCGCCTGTTTGCACATTAGAAGAGGAAAGGGAAAAATTAAAAGCAAGAAGGAAATTTATGTCACGTTCATTACCTGTTAAATGTTAAGGAGCATTATCCTGCATGAATAAATTATTTCATACAAGCCCGACTCCAGCTGCAGGCAACTGGCATGCTTCGGCTGATAAAAACCATCTCCAGTCACACAGTAGACAATCATAAAAAGCCCCTCTTAACCAGGAGCCACTTACGGGAGGATAAGAACGATCGATGGAACAAGCAACTAACTGCTTCTCTGAGCATCACAGAACACCTTTACAAAAATTAGCGAACTATATCACCTTGCAAAGCCATAGGACAGCCCCAAACCTGACACAACACAACTTCAAATTCAAGAACGGTACCCAACAAAAGTGTCTATTTATAGCTACCACTCCATAATAAATCAAGGCAAAATCATCCACCTCTATTTCCTTTTGTTTTCCCCCTGGCTTCCTAGCTATATAGATACTCACTCCCAGGCTCATTCTGAATGATTATAGATGATTTCAAAATATACCCTACTCCGGCGTGAGGGACTATAAAATGTAATAGACATAAAAGTGTGCACTGGAGTATGAATATTTTCACGGTCTTCTGGGAGTAGGGCATGAGAGGAGGCTTTTGTTTAGTTCACTGGCCTGCCTGAAGGTATGTATTTATCATATGAAGGCAGGGAATGTTTATGTTACTGGCCTCAGAATAACTAGACAGGCTTTCCAAGGGCTGCTATCATACAATCCCAGTCAATGCATTTACCTACTACTTCCTAAGTATACATGTATGGAACGTACCGCACTCTGATTAAGAATGCTTTTTAATTTAGGTATTGATGTTCATATTATACAACAAAGTACACAACTGTAAATGCATAATTAAATAATTCAGTGTGTGCAGTTCCAATTGCAAACGTTGACATTTCTGTGGTGTATAGACACCTTTCAAACAACAAAGATTCTTGAAGGGTAAAACAGATAGCTTTTATTTTCCATCATTTAATGACTTTGGGGAAAACCCGACTTCCCTTTTATTATAAAAGGACAAGGCGTGCAGAAGCATTCAAAGTGACAGCACAGGTGGTTTCAGGGAAGATCTTAGTCTCTGTAAACATAACCTCATTAAAAACTGCAAGAGATGTAACTGCCTGTGCTCCAAAATATTTAACTGTTGTAAAATACAAGGAAAGGAACTGACAGCGCCTGTGCTTTGGCCAATGCTTGAGAACTGCCCTTGCTTTTTAACCTGGACACAACACAGTGGCCTGTGTGGTACAACTACCCATAATACAGCAGCATGTTTACATTGTGCCTGGCTCACAAGTTATCAAGTAATTTTCATATTTTACTCATTTCCTGCCGTGGTAGCCTGTTTTTCTTGTTTGCTTACTATAAATTCAGGCATCCTTAGCACATCCCATTATGGTATTACACAAGCATAGCCAAGTTATTAGGCCCTTAACATTCTTCCTCTTTCTCTAAAACTTCTCTAGAAAGAGATGGAGAAGGCATGTAAGACAGACGCAAAACTCAAGGAATAACCTGCTATACTGGAAACCAAGAAGTCATTAAAAAAAAAATCTTTCTGGTGAAGAAACATGCTCTTAATGTTCTGATAAAGAGTTTTGTAGGATGAAACTGTTTCCCAAAATGTATATTTCCTGATAAACCATTTTCCCCATTATTATTTACCTTATAGCCAAAGCTTAACCAAAAAAAAAGCAGTTATTCCTTTTCACATGGCAAAGACTAATAAAATGAACATTGCAAGCCAGATTTCACAATTCAATCTTTATCTATAAATCTGATTCTGATAGAGAAATGGGACCAATATTTTCAAAAAATCTCAAACACACAACAAAAAGAAATCCAAAAAATGCAGATAACCACTATTCAGTAAAGCCCACCAAATCATTCTGTAAATCTCAAAGAATTCATTACTAGATTTATTCAGATTGTTTAGAGCCTTTTAAGCCATTCCTTCTTCTGTAAATTTGAGTCCTACCTTGATGGAGTCTCTGTCTACAGGCAAAACAGCAGCAACATTGGCAGGTAAGTGGGGAGAAGAAGGAGGAAAAGAAAAATACCAGTTAGTTTACATAAAACCATGCGTTTATTAAATCTGATCTCTGCTCAATAATAAATGGCATAGATGTCAAATCTGCTGTAAAGTTAATTATTAATGCTACTCGACCAGATCCACAAAGTGCCAATCTACCTTTGACATAATTTCAGAAATTGAAGCTGGAAATGCATGTTATTTATACTCCTTATTGACTTTTCCACTTATGAAAGTGTTTATAGACATGCCTCAGCTCTGTACTATAGCATTATGATAACTGGATCACAAATATTACAGCGTTTCCAACATCAGAGATGAGAAATCTGTCTGTGATAAAAATCATTTATCCAAGATTATAAATCACAGTAATGACACTGAAACAAGAGTAGATATGAGGCTTTAATTATAACCACACCCTTCCGACCAATGAACCACCCATATGCTAATAAGTAAATTCCCATAAAGGAATGCTGGGAGAGACTTTCATTTGCTTTTCTGCCATTACCTAATAAAAATTACTAATAAGCACCATACAGACACATAGTTACATCAAAATGCCTCTGCACCATCACCTACTTTAGTGGAAGGAAGAAGCCAACCCAGAAGGAGCACAACTGGCCTTTAAATCAGTTATTTAAATAACTGTGTTGTTCTTATAGGCAGAAATGAGTTAATTTCATGCTTCTCAACAGACTGGGTGAGAGAGGTAGTTAAACCAACAGATTTCATTAATTGGGGCTGCACTTTCTTAATTACTAAGACTAATGAAATTGTTTTCTTACCTGCAAGATTTTCCCTGCATTATATAGGCTGATCTGGCTTATAAATAATAATTGAGTCTGTCAAATTATTAAGTGAGCCTTTATCAGTAAATCTTTCCCCAAAAATAGATTCGGCCAAAATGAGCTATTACTGCCACTCACTGTTGCAAACACAGAGCAGTGTGGCATTTCATTACTGCTTTAGACTTGGGGAACAAGGAGGTAGCAGGGGATCAGAGGCAACAATCAGGAAATGCAATCCCCCTTGCCTTTGAGGAGTGCATTAACTCTTGCCAACCACTAGGGTAACATTTGGCAAAAGACTGCTTCCAGTGATTAATTTACCTTCCAGCAGAAATCCTTTGTTTAGTCACTGGTAAAGTTAAACAGCGACATCCAGACCTACCCTCAGCAGTGGCAGGTAACATCAGATTGATATTCCGAGACAATCGCTCACCTCTTTGGTGATCATTGTCATGGTGCTTCTTCTCATCTTTAACTGGAAGATGGGACTGGCCTCCCAGGGCGCTGGAGAGGGCCAGAAGGCCGGCACTGCTACCGATGGGAGGAATGGCAGGGGGCTGAAGTCCCGAAGGGTGTGGGGTCAGAGGCACTGGCAGACCATGTCCATGTGATAAATGCTGGGCCTGGAGTTGTTGCTGCTGTGAGAAACGAGACAAAGATATTGAACTTGTCCCACGTATCTGAGACACCCCCCAACAGAAAAGGAGAGAAAAGAGGTGCAAAAACATCATGGAAAGCCCAGCACCCGTGAAAGACAGATTTATCCTTCATGTATGTATGTGTGCATGTATATATATATTTAGATATATAGATGTATATCTATAGATATATATCTTTTTAAAGGAGAGGGAGGGAGATGTATAATAGAGAACTATTATCCTTTTTACTTGGATTTGGTGGTTTTGTAATGCACTGTAAATAACCTAGTTTTTAAATAGTGAAATTACTTAAGTTACTTTTAATTGCTGAAATACAAATTTCTTTAACAAAGCGTCTGTATTTTGTTCTCCAAAACATAAGGCCTCACTATCATACATCTCTAATCAAAACATATACGTGACTGTTAAAGCAGTTATGTTGAACAAAAAAAGCTGAAAATTGAGAAAATTAGTGTTAAGCAGTCCTCCCAGAACCACTGCACAGCATGCGGCGAGAGTTAATTTGAAAGAGAAAACCTGAATTAACAACCCAGAAAAGGAAACTGGTTGCTGCCACCGTTTTAAGCCCTTTAAGTGTCCTCAGCGGTACTTGAGCAAATTACTAAAGAAAATCTAATGTAGCAAGGCTTGGGTCCTCCTGTAGGCTTGCTCAATAATGCTGAAATAATTGGGCACTCTGTGCACGTTTAGTGATGCTCGAATGAAAAGCTAGAGGCCTGCCCTTGTACTCTTCTCCAGCGGCCGCCTCTGTGTTGTGACAGGTTTATCTGAGTGGGACTGTGATGCACGCACCAGTAACTGTGCTGACAAGAGTTTAAAGTCATTTTTACCAGCACACTGGCAACACATGGAGAAAGCCCTCGAGAGGCCGGAATGGAGTGCTTGACCCCAGCCAGGGCTGCAGCAAGCTGGGCGACATGAGCCGCGGTGGGCAGGCCTTGCTGCCTCTTGGGGGGGGGGGTGCTAAGTTAAATATGTCCCTCAACAGGAATGCCATCAACTGAGACCCTGCTTAATGATGTCCTACGAGAACAAGTGCTGAGAAATTCTCAGACTAACTTCTGTAGTGACTACATTTTAATTAGTATCTTTAAAATCACTTTTCAGGCCCATCCTATGATAGCTAAACAGTCTCCTCTATCACTTTCTTTCCAAGCAGGACTGCACAAGATAATTTTCTCATAAATGTGTGGGGTGGCATATCCTGTTCCCCTTCACTGGCAAGGAGGATCTTGAAATGCCTTTGTTAAAAATATTTTTTAAAGAAAATATTTCAAAGAAAAAACAGGTTTTTTTTCCCCTCTTCCCCAAATGACTTTGACTTCCTTCCTCTTCCCCTTTATACCTCTTCCTGTGTCTGACTACAAAAGTCAAAGTGCAGCACTATTTAGTTCTTCTCTTCAGTTGACCTGCACCTACTTTCTGGCCACATGCACTTAAAATATAGTCATTGACAAAGTACTAACGCTTTTAAGGCAAGATGACAGACAAAACGGCAAATCAGAGCAGTGATGCAGATGCTCCACCAACCAGCGGCCAGACTAAAGTGTCCCGCCAAAGTGCTACCTAACTGGACAGTTCAAAATAATGCATTTCTTCATTTGAGTGGCCAAAATTACGTTCAAAATTCTTTATATACTGTTATTTAGTTGTGACCAAAAACCAGGAGCACACAGTATTTTCTAAATGTGTAGAAAATATGTCTATGAAGAAACAAGGCCTTTAGGTAAATATATGGCAAATTTATTTCAAAACCTTGTTCAACTGAAATAGCCAGAAAATTGCTCTAATTCTCCTCTAAATCCCTTAATGCTTTGTGACCGTGGGTCGGGCACGTAGCCACTTTCTATCTCAGGTCAGAGTTCAGCTGGCAGCACGAATTATTCAGAGCCTGCATATGCGTCTCATCACCTTTCCTGACTAAGCTCTGTGAGAGCCTACAACTAACACACCCTAGCTAATGCAGGTACTGAGACACATGCAATACCTGAGCAATCAAAAAATATAGGTCTATTTCATTAGACATTAAAAAACAAAACAAAAAAATCCCTTAGCCAAAAACAGTACCTTCAGTGGTCCGGGTGTTTCACTTTTTTTCTCTCACAGGACCGAAAAAAAGCACTAACAGCCCCATTTCCTCATTCAACGAGGAACTTTCCAAAGGCAGAAAACACACCCCTGGTCTGTAGCACATGCCACTCAGTGCAAAGATTTCCAGGGCTCCTCTCCGGTGCTCTATTCTACTTCAAAACAGCTGTAACACTACCTTCCCCCCTCTCCCGCTGTGTCCATCTTAGAGGAAGGAGGATCCCCTTTGCCTTCCAGGGCCCAGACCCCTCCAGGCCTGCACAGGCCCCATCATCTTTACTTCCCTTCTCCTTTCGTTACTCCATCAATTCTCAACTCTCTCCCCCACTGCAGTGGTTCTGCCACTGATTTTGTTCTGCTTGCAAACCTAACACCTGCATCTCTAGCATTTTGTTTAAGGTGAACTGCCTACCTAAGACTAAAAGAACCTGAGGTAGCATGTTTTCAGGGGTGGGGGAAACACCACACTTTAATCAGTTTTCCTGTCCTCCACTGCCCCTAACAAAATGTTTGTTAAATTTAACTAAAATAACCTTCTTTTGCCCTTTTCAGCTACTAGCCTATATAAATTTACATATCCTTGTCTATGCCCAACCAAACTTCTTCAAAAACTAGTGTAAATTTGCAGTCTCCACTTCTCAACAACCCCCACCATCACAGACAGACAGACAAATACACACACACCTCTTACTCCTGAAACCCTGTAATCTAGATTCCAGGCCCACCATTCTCATAAAACTGAGGACCATTCGGACAACAATTATTTCCAGATTCACAGTCTTCCTTCTGGCTGACCCATCTGCAGCCAGTGCTAGTACATCCTCCTTAGGAAACTCTCCACCTGCTTCGGGGACACTGCAGTAATCGCCACAGTCTCTCTTTTTTCACCTCTCTGATGCTTCTGTTAAATTTCCTTCTTGGCTTTTTCTTCTCCTGCTCACTACAGAGGAAGAGTCCTAAACCTCTGGATCCTTCTCAGTGCTCCAGTACCCCTGGTCTAACTTCTTGCCAGACAATTCTACTTGGCGGTCCAGCATTAACTGAAAATGAAAATGTTTAACACAAACCTGCCAAGCAACTTCCTCTGGCTCAAGTTATCAGTCACCATTAATTTGTCTTTCTTCTCTGCTCCTACATCCATCATCACTGAATTCTGTCAGTTCTCAGTTCCTCAAATTCCTACTGCCATCCTCATCATCCCATACTTTGATGATCGCAAGTCTCCACTAGCTCATTTGGATTCCAGTGAACCCCCCACACCCCCTGCATCATCACTGACAACATTTGTCTCTCAGCTTATGGCATCTCCTGTCTCTTAGAACAACGTCTCCATTACTTATCTAAGTTGTACTCACCCATCCCAGCTCAGGTCATGTTTCACCTGTTCTGCAAAAGCCTCTCCAAACATGCCATGGGTCTACTATCTTACAGGACTCCCTGTATCATGCACTGGCATAGGCTGCCTCATAAAGATACTGTTACTCGTCTTTTTATGGATGAGAAGACCTTGACTTGCCAACAAGATTGTGACACTGGAGAGAAGAGACTGGCCTCAGAACTCTTTGTACCCCTGGCACCTGGCTCACCACTATTTAGTCACATGGTCACATATTTAAAACTTTTAGTAAATTAAATTTCTACTAAATATAAAGAGAGTTTCTATATATCCTTCACCCAACTTCAACTAATTTCAAAACATCTTATGTACTCACAGAATTTATCAAAACTAAAAAAATTAACATTCTGTGTTACTATTAATCAAACATGGACTTTATTCAGATTTCTCTATTTTTTCCATTAATGTCATTTTTCTTTCCAGGATGTCACACTGCATTGAGAGGTTTTAATTTTTCACTTGTTTATTATATCAAGGTTATAACGCCCTTGTAGTAACTTATGGTGAAAAAAGAGTATGAAAATGTATACATGTATGTTCCTCTAAGACTGAAGCATTGTGCTGTATACCAGAAACTGACACATTGTAAGCTGACTATACTTCAATAAAAATATAAAAACAAGCTAACAAATAAACAAAGAATTGGTAAATAAATTAAATTTCAATTAAAAATTTTTAAAAATTATAAAGCCCTTTCAAAGATCTTATAAATGACAACATCCACATCATAATCATATTGTTTAACAGAATATGCCTTGAACTTAGGAGAAAGAGGAAAAAAATGAGAGGGGACCACCATAAACCCATTTGACAAGTCATCCATTATATATACAAAATAGCAAACAAAAAAGTTTACTCAGGGCATCCTGTAGCAAGGAGCAATCTTTAGCAAGTTTTTAAAATATAAAACTGTTAGATAAAAATGAGATTAAGTAAATTACCAAAAAGTACATGATAAGAATGTAAGACAGGTATACTGAAATACTTTAGTATTATTGAAATGTTTGTATCAGTAAAACAAACCACCTTCTGTATTAAGTGGTCATTTTTAAGTTGTAAGTTTTCTCCTTAAAAACTATCCTAGCAGTACAGTGACAGGTAAACTTACAATGGATGGATTCCTGATTAGTCAATAAAACCACTGTATTAGAGACCATCTTCTTTAAATTAAAAACAGTAAGTCATCAACAGCTAAACTGAACTTTACTTTTTCCTCTATTAAAACAAAAAAGCTTTAATTTATCAAATTTCAAATAGCATTCAAGAATTCAAAATGAAAAAGAATCTCTATCAAGTCTTCTCATCAACGGAGGAAAACTCGAAGCAGATTCCCTGGAAAAGGAGTCAGGTTTCTCTAGATATTATTCAGGAGCTGTGAGTAGCATAACCTAATGGGCTGCCCTGCAATACAGGGAAAGCGTGCTGATGTTTCCCAATAGCGTTAATACTGTCCTCTGATCTCCACCCCATCTGTGTTAATTACAGAGCAATTAACCTGCAAAGGTTTACTACTTTATCGTATAGTCACGCTAAGGAACATAAAACCTCTTGCTTTCTAAAGACAGAAGGAAAGGAAATGGATCTTAAAAGTATGCCAGTTCAACACTGATTTGTTACTAAAATAATTTAAGATAGATCACCACTCTAATCATAAGCTAGTAGGTTAAAAAATGTTTGCCTTATAAGGAAAAAAAAGCCACAAAATGAAAGAGGAGGGCACAGACTGTAGTACCAATTAAACATTAAAATAAAATACACTCTATGTAACCATAACTGAAAAAACCTACTGAGAAAGATACGTATTTTGGAAAAAATTCTTCTGAGTAGGCTTCCTAAGCCTTTAGTATCTTGAGTGCCTTATTTAAAAGAAGGGAGGGAAGGAGGAAGAGAGGGAGGGAGAGAGGGAGGAAGGAAGGAAACACTCTTACTTCAAACCACAACACAAAATAAAAATCTTTTTTTTTTGTTCCCTTGATGGGCCATTCAAGAGAATAAACATTAAGATGGGGTGAACTTTAAACTTGAGCAAGTAAGTACTCCATTAACATAATTAATTTAATTTTTTAAAAAAACAGCCAGTTATTATTTTTGAAAACACACAGCAGTGAGGTGGTACACACAATCTTAATTCTGTTAATAGCTTTTTACTGGAGTTTCTATAATAAAGAATTATCTCCTTACAGTTTCAAAAGTTTGGAACCAAAGGTAGAAAAGGAACACTAGCAAATCAGTTTTACAGGAAATGTCTTTTGAAATGTCTTTCCTGTCAGCAAAAAGAGAAATTCTCTTTAATCAAATGTGCCCAACTGCCCGATCACCAAGGCCTGACTGGCCAGTGACCAGGCAGGAGCAGGGTGAGCGCAGAGCCACAATCCACACAAATCCTTGCAACTCTGGACCATTCCACTGGAAACAGAGCAGAGGTTTTCTTGTCCACCACTCTTCACCTCTACTATGCTCTCAACAGAAGAATCTTCAAAAAAAAAAAAAAAAAAGAAAGAAAAGAAAGCTTCTTTCCTAGAAGTAGTGACACCCCAGTAGCAATGATCACACTTAGTGCCTATCTTGGTTTCTTTAAAAAACAAAACAAACAAAAAAACAAAACAGCAAGGTAAGCCTGCTACACCTTGTACCAGAAAGCAAGAAAGCTATCTAGACTAATAGGCTGTGACAAAGAGGACAATGGGCCAATGTGAAGGCGTCCTCACTGGCAAAACTTGAGACAATTTAAGTATCATAAAGAATAATAACTGTAATAGATTACAACACTTTTTAAAA
The DNA here is from genome assembly GCF_036321535.1 of Camelus dromedarius. Classification (NCBI taxonomy): domain Eukaryota; kingdom Metazoa; phylum Chordata; class Mammalia; order Artiodactyla; family Camelidae; genus Camelus; species Camelus dromedarius. The sequence goes on along the minus strand of NC_087445.1, from coordinate 43,608,480 downwards.
ACAGTTGCCAGGAGTGGAGTCTATGGTACCCCAAGAAAACAGTGGAGCTGTGGAATATGCCATTAGGCTGAGGACTAGAGAATGGCTCCCAGGACCACAATTACTCTTCCAACTAGCTGGCCAAGCTGGATGCCCTGACCCAACCAGGAGACATTATTCTGGGAGACAAGTAAGGGAGGGATCAGCACATCCCCGAGCTGGGGAAGAAGAGACAACAAATAAAGCAGCAAGCACAGAAAAGGGACCGGGATTGGGCTTGCATCTACACTCCTTGGACTGTGAAGGTGCCCTTTAGTAAGGACACGTCTGCGGGGGCTGGGCTGAGTCTAAGAAAGGAAATCCTGGATGATAACGGGATGCATCATAATGAAGGGACATCAGAGCTAGCCAGTTGGAATCCTTACCATCTCTGTGAGCAAGAGTGGGTCACTCTATGTTTTTAGATCTCAGTTTCTTCCTGTAGAAAGTGGGAACAATTATAAAATCTACCTCCCCAAGGCTGCTGGGGAGAGTTATATGAGATTGTGTGTATAAAACCCCTAGCACGGTGCTTGGCAAATAAACACTCAATAAATGGTTGCTGCTATTATTAGAAAAAGGTATCCAGAAGTCTATACTCTTTTATACACACACACACACACACACACACACACACACACACACACTCTCTCACTCAGGGGGAAGGCAGGAAAAGCTCTTCTTTACAGAAGAATATTAATGAACATTAACTTAAAAAGAAAAATAATTTAAAATTTACCTCTTCATTGCTTGAAATGTATCAGTAGTATCAATAGATACTAAAACCACTGGGAAAAAGGTTGTTGGGCACAGTGTCAAAATACCACCCCACAGATGACGAGCTTCACCAACAATGTGATACAACTGGAAAAACACAGTATCATCCAGGCAGTATTTTTACTAAAAATACTTAACCTGAATCTAAACATGAGAAAACAATCAGACAAGTCCAGATTGTAGAACATTCCACAAGCCTGGCCTGGAATCTTCATAATGCCAAAGTCATCAAGTGAGACAGCTTGGGGCCTATTTCCAGGGGGTATGAGAGAAGACTGAGGGGACAGCACAACTCAGGCACTTGTGAATGTGAGAACTAGACTGGGGGACAACCGCTACGAAGAAACACATGCTACTGAAGATACTCTGTGGACAACTGCAGAAATATGAATGTGAACTATACACTGGATTCACGGATGTGTTAACTGTATCGTGCTTATGTCAGAAAATTATTTATAGAAGGTGCACACTGATGTCTTAAGGAGTGAAGTATTATCCTATCTGTCTCTTACTTTCAAAGAATCGGACATACACAAAGTCTGTGTACACCTGTGTGTATGTATACACATGCAAAGCAAAAGTGACCAAATATTAGCTGGTGAACCTAGGTGACGAGTACACAGTATCTGATTCACTATTCTTTCCACTTCCCTGTGGTTGTGGAGGTGGGGAAAATAAGATGTGCCCTTCCAGACAAAAGATTGGGAGTTCTTGCTTTGAACAAGTATCTCTAGCAAAAGCTAAAAGTTAAGTGAATAAATGGAAAGAGGAAAGAATAAAAAAGAACAAAGGAAGGAACTTTTCAACCTAAGCTTATCTGTAATTCATTCCTGATGACTTAAAACATGAGATTTACTGCCAGGGAAAGATCGGCATTTACAGCAACCCAAGAAAGATTATCACCGCAGTGGTAAGTTTCTCACATTGAAACCACAGGTCTCTGTGGTCCTCCAGATCTCTGTACTGGTCTTTACTGGGAAGACAGGCAACAAGCAAAGAAGCAAATCCCATGAGCCCTGTGACAAGGATTCTATTGTCTTAACTTGCAGTTTAACTCACAAAGTAGTAAAAGCAAAAGGGAAAAAAAAAATTCCCCAAACCTGAGTTACTGTATTAACTTTCCCACTGGAAACCCTATTAGAATTTTTTCTGAACTGGCCCAAAGTTTACTAGGAAAAGCTTATTTTTTAATTTAAAAATTTTTTATTTATTACTGTATTATTTAATTATTTTATTTTGGGAGGGGCGGTAATTAGGCTTATTTATTTTTAGAGGAGGTACTGGGAACTGAACTTAGGACCTTGTGCATGCTAAGCATGCACTCTACTGCTTGAGCTATACCCTCCCCCAGGAAAAGTATTTCTAAGCAAATTAATAATAGAAATACAATTTCCTGAAGGCTTGTTTAAACTATTTAAAGAATTCTTTGAAGAGATTTTAACACATCTTTCTGAAACCAATGCTTCTATTTTGTATTCTAGTCATTAAAGTTACCAAGCTAAGGGATCCATTCAGAAAAGCTTTCTTTAGTTACTTCAGAGTATTTTTCAAAAAGTAAAGCTGCATTTAAAAACTGTAACTACTCTAGGTTCTTCAGTAACCCTGCAATTGACCTGAGAATTTCAGAAGCGGAATGAACTTCAGACGTTAGTTAAGTTGCTTTCCAACATTTTGACTATAATGTGCTTGTTGCCTATTTGCATAGAATACATACGTAAATGAAACAAAAGCTTAAAAAAATACCAAATGCTATATGCAGAACACTTTATTATTTTCTATTCTCTTTGTTTTGAATAAAAAAATTGACTACTGATTTCACTGCTCAGTCATGAGTCTCATCATTTGCAATTTGAAAAACACTGAACCAGCCTGTGAAATTATGATTTATAAAAGAAATATATATTTGGTCTTAGCCCACAGTTCCTGGCAGAGAGCTCCAAAAACCCTTGGCATTTCCTAAGTGAAGAGAGCAATAAAAGGTGTCTTTTGTTATGTTAATGAGGTGGCTTTTGGAGGGCACTTAAGGAAGGGGGCTGGTTGCTAGGAGAATCGACCACGTGATTAGGAGGTTAAATCTTTCAGAGCTACCCCCCAGACCTTTAGGGAAGGAGGGAAGAGTGGCTGGAAAGTTGAGTTCAATCACCAATGGCCACTGATTTAGTCAATCATGCATATATAATGAAGCTTCCAAAACAACCCAAAGGACAGGGTTTGAAAAGCATCCAGCTTGGTGAACTGGGGAGAGTGGAGTATTCAGGGCATGAAGCTCTGTGCCCTCTCCCCACACCTTGCCCTATGCATCTCTTCCATCAGACTATTCCTGAGTTACATGCTTCTGTTACCAAAAAAAAAAAAAAAAAAGTAATTCGGTAAGTAAAATGTTTCTCTGAGTTCTATGAGCTGCTCTTGCAAATTAACTGAACTCAAGGAGGGGTTGCTGGAAGCTCAGGTGATAACCTGGATTTGGAACTGGTGTCTGAAGTGGGGGGAAGAAGGGCAGTCTTGTAGGACCAAGCCCTTAACCTGTGGATCTGATGCTATCCCCAGGTGGGAAGTGTCAGAACTGAATTGTACAACACACCCAGCTGGTGTCAGAGAATTGTATCGTGATGTAGGAAAACCTCACTACGTTGAAACTGGGCACAGAATCTTACAGGCTAACACCTGCACATGTGAGGCCCAAGGTAAAAGCCAGTGGGAGATGATGGGCCTGACGACTGGAACAAAAGCCTGCAACATTCAGTCGAGTGATGAACCTGCTGCCCTAGAAGGACTTTCTTAACTAGGGAGGTCTTACTATTACTGGAAAGTGATCCTTCATTCATAAGAATCAAGAGACAGCCCTGAGGAAGTGACCTCTGAAGTAAGCCCCGAAGGATGAGGATGCGAGCACCTTGCTGAGAGAAAGCCAGGAAGAGAGAATCAGAGGTGAGAGAAAAGCAGGTGCAAAGGCCCAGAAGGGGAAAGAGCCTGCAGTAACCAAGGTAGAAAAAGTCTGGTGGGAACCCAGTAAGCAAGGAGGAAGTGGGGTGGAATGCAACATTACGGGAATCAGATCCTGGGCAAAAAGGGCTTTACACTGCCACTTAAGAACAATGAGAGCTTTTGGCAGTGGTGAGGTTTTTTGGTTGTGTTAAGTTGAACTTTTAGCTTGTCCAAAACTGGTATAAGCTGGAGCATAATTACTTGTTGGTTGTATGTGTTAACAAGTATCTTCTCCATTTCTCACTTACCTTTGCATTGTCTTTAAGACATCTTTTGATGAATGGATGTTTTTAATTTTACCTGAGTAACATTATCAATCTTTTTCTTAAGGTTTGAGTTTCCTGTGACCCATTAACAAATCTTCTTCTACTCCATGATAAAAAGTCTCCTTGGTTGCTTTTTTTCTCTGAAAGTTTTAAAGTTCTATCTTTTTATACTTTTCAGATTGACTTCTGCATATGATAATAGGTGGATCCAATTTTATTTTTTTCCAACAAGAATTAGCCAACTATCCTCTCTGTAATACGTACCAGTGTCCATCTTTCCCTGCACTGATCTGCCTGCCCCTCCGACAGATATGAGTGGATTGATTTGAGTTCTTTATTCTATTTCATTGGCCTATATAAAAACTAATGAGTAATCTGAGCCAGAGTATTATATAATTAAAAAATGTTTTAAGTTCATAATGGTATTTGGAGACTGGATCTGAGAGCGGCCAGGATGAAAGCAGAGACCAGCTAGGAGGTAATACAGGAATTCAAGAGACAAAATGATGACTTGGATTAGGGACATGCCAGTACAAGTTGCAAAGGGTAAAGAACTTAAGATGTATTTTGGCAATGGCACTGAAAGACATGATTATGGAAGGAGAACAGGGTGAGAATAAGTGGAGAAATCAAGATAACCTTGCAAAGCTGGGCCCCAGTTTTGGATAGATGGTTGTACTATTTACTCAGATGGGTCAAAAGAGAGGTAACAATTGCCTATAAATACAATCTTGTTTGGAAATTTTTTAATTAATATTTTTAGAGTAGTTCTAGGTTCACAGCTACAACTTTTTTAGATTATGAAAGTTCTATGTATAATGAAGACAAGCAGAATGGAAAGAAACTGAAAGTCACACGTAATCATACCAGCCAAAGAAAACTACTAATACAATGTTGATGAGTCCATCCAACATTTTTCCAATGCATATACAAGCATTTTTAGACAAAAATTAACACCATGCTATCTTCTAGTTAAAAATGCTTCTCTTCCTATCAGTATGTATCAAAGGACATTTTCCCATATGCCTAAATAATGCTTTGACTGTATCACTTGTAATGACTGTACAGTATATGCCATCGTATAGACAAATTCACCTAAGTGGTCCCCCAATTGGTTAAATCGACTAGGTTGTTTCCAAATGTGAAATATGTATGGAAAGCCATCTGGTTTAACAATGTATCAGTTAAGACAGTTCCTCTGCAAGTTATAAAATATCCAAATAAAAGTGGCCTAAATAACAGGGGTTTTTATTTCTCACACAACAAGTCCAGGGTTGGCTTGGATGACTTGGCAATATCAAGGTTCTGGGTCAGTATCTCTGATTCTCCTGGCCTCTCTCATATCCCATTTCCCCTCAGTGGCTGCCGCAGCGCTAAGCATTTAACTCATCTTCACCCAATCACGGTCAAACACAGGAAGTGGGCAATTTTCTCTTTATGGGTCTTTCTGTTTAAGAGAAAAAGACATCTCCTTATACTCATTAACCGGGACAGGGTCACATGACCACAGTTCAGCTTTGAGAAGGGCTGCACAGAACACCTGGATGTGTTAGCTTCCACAGCAGAAGGTAGGTTCAGCCTGCAAGAAACAACCACAAAGCCTGCCAAGACATCTATCTTTGCTCATAGGCCATTCGAGGCTAGGAGCTCAAAGAAACCCAAAAACATCCTCTGAGCTTTCAATCCAGGTAGACAGTAGCTTAAACTGTTCACTTACCCTCAACAGTTTCTTGTCCCAGATATTAATTTGTACAGAGCCGTGTCTGTAAATTGCTCTGGGTCAAACAAGAAACATCTGGGAAAATTCAAAAATATACATGACTGCCACTTTGCTTCAGGATCACAGTAGCACTGCCCCTGTTAGTCACAGAAGACATCTTGGGCACCAAGATAAACTCTCCCCCTTTACCTGAATCTAAGGGGGAAAAATGCGTAAGAATCACAAAGGGCAGAATAGCCATGGAGCTGCCTCAAAAAGAGTTCAAGAATGTGCCATTAAGTTTTACTTAACAGGTTTGGGGGCAGGGTTAGCTCTAGCTCTTGCTGATTAGGTCCACATCATTATTTAAGTTTGCAATATTACTAGATCCCATGAAGTAGCGTTATTCACACGTAGGATGAACACGATCTACTCAAGATGGAGAAATGACAGAAAAAGTACAGTTTATCAAAAGGGAATGAAATAATTTCTAAAATAGGGCTCTCTCAAATATACTGGCAATCCTTACATGTTCTGCATCACTTATGTCCCACTGACTGGTCACTGGTCCTTTGTTGTCATCCTCTCCCACTCACCCCCCTCCCTCACCCTCTACTGCCTATAATTCGCTTACCCGAACACTTCTGCTTTCAGTACGTAACTGCTACCCCATTCGGTGTCCCAACGTGCTTGGTTCATAACTTTGTATAATACGATTTATCCATCTTTAGTTCTTCCCCCTCCCATGAAGCCATGAGCACTCAAGAGGCAGGGACTAGTTCTTAGTCATCACTGTGCCCCAGAACTTTAAAGGGCGCATGTATGAACAAGAGACTAATGAAGTATTCTGAAAGAATATTTACTTGCCTGTATTTTCTTCTTATCCAAGTATGCGAAGGCAGCTGCTGGCTCCAGTTACTTCCTCTTAATATAAAAAATGTCCCAAGCAGTCATTATCATTAGTTTTTTAAGCTTAAATGTTTCATGCGGTTAACTTATTTTCCATACTACCTATGTATGACATTATCAGCAAGGTGCAGCCTTTTTTTTTTAAAGCCCAATAGTTCAAGAAACTCCTTCAACCCCAGGTCAATATTTAGAAAGAGACTCAGTATAAACTCCTAATTTCCAGGTTTCTGAACAATTATGCCACAAAGTCTCTTTATAATGCCACAGACAACTGCCTTTCGTCTACCTGTATTCCAGCAAGTATCTTCCTGCATCAGGATCTTGCACAGTTCTATTCCTATAAGGCACAGGCTCAAACATTTTTTGTGTGATGGGATCTCTTGTAAATCTAAGACCAAAATTTCTTCTCCAGACAATGTACATCCTCTGCACCCCCCCCACAACACATTCAGCTTGGCTAATATTTCAGGGAGCTAATGGACAGCTGAAAACCCAAGCATGAAATCCTGTAAGATCCAAGGATCTAGGTTGAAAATACCTGTCTCGGTAGTGGTATTTTTGACAACTTTTAATTCTTACAAATGAGAGTAAGTTACAGCAGACATAAGGAAACAAGAATGAATCAGGAGTATCCAACTGGTATGTGGAACTAATCCACCCTTCAGCTTAGGCTAACCAATTAGCACATGCAGGAGGCACACCCAATTCCCACTCCCCTCACTGAGCTCTGGACACTAAACACTGGACAGTACTATTATGCATCTCAGGATAAAGAGACTTGATCCTAGTGTAAAAGAAAGAGCAGAGTAGAGGGAATGAATAAGGGACAAGTGTAACAGGATGGTTAAGTGTGTGAGCTCTGAAGTTGGTCTAAGACTGGTCCCCAGTTCCACCATTTCCTCCCTGTGTGGCCTTCAGAAAACAACTCACCTCTTCAGAGCCTTGGTTTCATTATTTGTAAAGTGAGGAAAATAATACTCCCTTCTACATGGGGTTGATGTGAAGATTAAACAAAATGGTATCTGCAAATGTTAAGCATAGTACTGACACAAAGTAAATACTCAATAAATGTTTGCTATTTTTAGTTACTCCTTTAGGGGAAAGAATATAATAAGCCTAGGGATGTAACTCTAGAGAAATAACTGACACAAAAGGTCCTGAGTCTTAAAAATTCAACAGTCATCAAAACAAACAGGCTTACCAACCATACAATGTCAGACAACTGGATAGTACTTTAGTGGCTATCAGCTTCAGCCCTGCATTCTACCGGTGAAAAAACTTTTAAATGAAATTCCTACAGTGATACTACAAATGACATCCAGGATTATGCATTTTCTGCCAATATGTGCTTCCTCTCAATTTTGGTTCAAAATTGTAGGGCAGAAAAATCAAAAAGCAAAAATAGGTCAAAATAGAAAATTTCTTAATTTAATAAATATTTATTGAACACTTACTAATAACATACTTATTGAACAAATACTGAGTATTTAGTGTACAAATATTTATTGAAAATCATGACCTACGTATTGTTTTAGGCACCATGGCTATAAAAGTGAACAAGATCCCACCTGCTAGTGAAGGGAAATTGACACACACATAAACAAATAAATAATAAATGCTATGAGGAAAATAAAACAGGCTAATGAAGGAAGAATGAATTGGGTGGAAGTAACTACAGTCAGTCACCCAGGGAAGTGCCTTCTCAGGAGATAACAACTGAGCTGAGATTTTAAAGAGGAGCATGAGGAAGACTATGTCAAGACAGGTGGAGGACAGGTGTTGGAGAGGGCGGAAGAGCCAAGTGCACAAATCCTCAGTCAAGAAGGTGTCTAGGGGATCCAGGACAGAAGAAACAGGCCATTAAGGTTGAAAGACAGTCACATCAAGAGAGTGAGTGGTATGTGAAATTGGAGAGGTGGGTGAAGGGTCAGCTCACACAGAGACCTGAAGGCCATGGTAAGAAATTTAGACTTCATTCTAAGCAAAATGGGCAGCCATTGGAGAAAGGTTTTAAGCAGGGGAGCAATGAGATCCAATTTACATTTTAGAAAAAAGGTCACTCTGGCTGCTGTGTGCAAGATGAAGAATAGAAGGACAAATGCATAAACAAGAAATCCTACTAGCAGGAAGCTGCAGAAGACAAGCAGAAGGAGTACCTGGGACCATGAGGAGATGGCAGAAGCAGTCACCCATGAGAGCAGAGTCTAGAAGCAGAACAGACATCATTTTTGAAATGAGAGAAAGATTTTCTACTGAGAGTGGATTCTTCCCCTTAATCTCAGCCAGTCTCTGGGATACTGAGTTAAAGACTTGAGTTCTGAGGGGTACTGGAAAGAGGGCAAGCAAGAATAGAAAACAAAATAAGCACAAAATGGAATAGGGAATCATCAACAATAAAAGCTACAGAAATCAAGACAGCGTATCATTGGCAAAAAACCAGACACTCACTTAAATGGAACAGAACAGAGTCCAGAAAATGGACCCACACACAACACAGTCAATAGACCTTCGACAGTGAGACAATGGCAATGGATAAAAGGCAATCTTTTCAACAAATGGTGCTGGAACAATTGAATCGAATGCCCATGTGGGAAGGAAAGAAGGGAGGGAGAGAGGGAGAAAGAGAGGTGGGGGGGGGGAGACACAGAGAGAGAGAAAGAGAGAGAGAGAGAAAGAAAGAGAAAGAAAGAAAGGAAAACTCAACCCATATCCTCATACCATAAACAAAAATTAACTCAAACTGGATCATGAGTCTAAATATAAAACTTCCAGAAGAAAAGCTAAGATATTGTGGTCTTGAGTGAGGCAAAGATCACTGAGAGAGAACACCAGAAGTTAAGGCTCATAAAGAAAAAAATTCATAAAATAGACTTCGCCAATGTTAAAAACTTCTGTTCTTCAAAAGATAGTACCAGAAAAACTAAAGGATGACCACAGATTGGGAGAAAATACTTGAAAACACATAAAGAACTTACATCCAGAATTTTAAAAACCTCAAAACTTAAAAAAAAAAAAAAATGACTCAAGGAAAACAGGCAAAGATTTGAGCAGATACTTACCAAAAAGATACAGAGACAGCAAATAAGCATAGAAAAAGACACTTAACGTCATTAGTTATTATGGAAAGGCATAGAAACATGAGCACCACTATACACTTAGCAGAAATGGTTAAAAAGAAAAAAAAAACCTCCCCAAACCTGCAATTACAAGTGTTGGTCAGGATGTGGAACAAAGGTTTTCTGAGACATATTAGTGAGACTGAAAAATACTATGGTCATTTTGCAAAACAATATGCCAGTCACTTTAAACACTAACCATATAGCTCAGCAATCTCATTTCTAGGGGAGAACTTACAAAATTTACAAAAATCTGAATGTTAATATTTACAAGGGCTTTATTCACAATCACCAAAAACTGGAGATAACCCAACTGTCCCTCAACGGGTAAGTGGCTAAACATACCGGTATAGCCATACAGTGGAGTGTCATTCAGCCATACAGAGGAGCTAACTGCTAATACAGGCAGAACAAATTTCAAATGCATTATGCCAAGTGAAGATGAAAACTCAAATGCTACATCATGCATAATTACATTTATATGACATTTTCAAGAAGGATTACTTTGGGAGAAAAAACATTATAGGCAGTTGTCAGGAGTGAGGTAGGGAAAAAGACCTTGATAAATCTTTAAAAATAGATAAATCTTTAAAAATACACAGAATATTAATAATGAATGTCTATTTCCAGATTTCTAATTCCAAATATAAAAAAATACAATTTTGTAAATGTTTGCTGCCTCATTTTTACCATGTTTTCTATTACCTGTTATTCTTTATTCTGCTATCCAGGGACGCTGAAGTTTTACTGAAATTAAAATGTGCTAATTAAAGTTGACTTCTGTGTAGTAAAATGGTAAACCAGAAAGCTCACAACTACCAAAACCTTCGAAAGACGACTGAAATGTAATTTAAGGAACATTTCAGAAAACATTTAAAAATATCATTCAAAGTAAAAATGATTTGTGCCCCTTTAATAGGCTTTGGTGAAGGTACTCAAATATTTGCTGAGCGAATGAATGGGAAGGTGTAATCATTAAATTAGTCTTAATATTCTATAAAAGATTCTAACTTTTTCACAAAAGTTCTAAGGAGATAAGATCACAAATGTATTTTTAGGTAGAAAGATTCCAAATCACTTTTCTGGGGAACTGTGAGGAGGACACACAGCAACAGTCCTTAGATCTGAGCCTAGCCATTGATCCTTCAGCGCCTGCTTGGGGTGAGCCTGCCTCCTCTCTCCCAGCTTTGAGAGGCACATGGCAGGCTGGGTCTATCAGGAAAAAGGTCTGGCTAAATGGGAGCTGGTGATGCTATTTGCAGAAATACTACTGGGAAGAGGTCGGTAAGAGAACTAGAAAAGGGGAAGCAAAAAGCGGGGGAGGGGGGCTCACCCACACTAACCAATAAAAGGAGTTAACAACGCACAAGCTCTCAAGCTGCCGTGAGTGAAACCTGCTTTTCTCTTTAACCGTTCCACCCGGACCTCTGGAGCCCTACGCTGCTCAGCCTGCGGTGCTCTGGTGTGAATGAAATGCACATTCACAGATCCAGGAATCTACACTTTCCTCTCAGTGGAAGCCCAAAGCCCATGTGCCCTGAGCTAAGTCAGAGTCACCCACCAAACACATTCTGCAACTCTTGTGACACCGTGTGCTTGACTCTACCTTGGGCAATGGAAATACATTTATTAGAGGGGAGGGAGAGAAGGGCTCCCCTCTCAACAGGAGCAAAACAGTAGCACTTCAGATTAGCAACAATGAAAAACAAACAAAACTAACTAGCCTCTAGAATCTTCTAGAGAAGATTTGTAAGAGAAATTAACAGAGTGCACACCATAAGCACAAATTCTGTTCTTTACCTAGGATTTTTTTAGGAGTTTTCAAGTAGGGACAGAGTTTAAAAATTAAATATATGAGTCTTTGTTGTGAGAGAAGGGAAATTACTGCCTCTTAGAGCCTCATCAAATTATAGCACAAAGATTAGATTATGACTACATCACTCAATAACATAGTCCCCTGATCCACAGTAAACGAACAAGTTTAAAAAGACAAAAACAAAAAACAAAAACGTGAGACGCAGACAGACCAACATTAAGATAGAGGAACGTGTAGACACAGGATGTAAAACTGCTTTCTTTGACTTAAGTGCAATCACAGGTTTATCACACTTTGTGACAGCAGCTGAGCAAAGCCCCACAAATGCAGAAAAACAGCCTCTTCTGCTCCCCCCACCCCTTTATCCCATCAAGCTGTGGACATCATGCAGCCAGGGGCCAGCATATTTTATAAAGCCTTTAAGCTCCAGGCACACTGTTCAGTAAAGACAGTAACATAGCTGGAATAACAATCTTTGATAAAACACTAATCTATTTTATAGCTTGTTTTTAAGTTTATTCTGTATTATACACATTTAGAAAATACCAGTAGTAATCAGTTGGGAGAAGAACAAGAAAGGGAAGCTCACCTGTAAGTTTACTGAAAAGTATTTATTTTAAAAATAATATAAAAGCTGTTATGTTAAAGAAAGTGTTTTATGCACAGAACTCATATCAGAAAACAAACCATGATTCTAGCACCTGAGTTCAGTTGCCTACCTACACCAGAAATCCCCCTTAAAGAGCTTGAGGCCTAAGAAGTCAAACACTGAGTGTCTTAGGTCCTCCAGGAAAGCGGGGAGGTGGGGCAGGGGCCACAAGGCTTGGCTGCGGATAATTTGGAGAAATGTTTCCAGAACAGGAGTGGGGCCTAGGGAAAATGAATCAGGGAAGGCGGGAAACTCAACACAAGGTAGATGATCACTACCTTAAACAACTGAACTCCATCCTGCTGGGACCCTTCGTGAAGGAATGAATACAGAAAGCACCTCAAAACTGCCCACCCAAGGGGCAGGAGGGGAGCACTCCACTGACTGTTTACCTGTAAGTCCAGGATGTTTAGGTAAATCCATGGTGGGGAGAAACTCCCTCACCCTTCCATACCTCCCATGCCTGAGTGAAGACTGGATTCCCCACAAAAAGCCCTGGGGAAATAAACGCAAGAGCTTCAAGGGTGGCAGAGGGAGGTGCAGCTGGGGAAACGTTATAATGGCAATGGCTTAGAGAGAAAGGCAAATAAGGGGTACGAGGTGGGCCCAGGAAGGACAACACCTGTTCAGCACTGCCAGGATATCTGCACCCAAAAGGGTTAACAGCACAACTACTGCAAAATTAATCATACCTCTGGAAAGCCCTTTATTAGCAAACACAGAAGAGATAAAAATATGGCTCTTGGATACTTAATACATTTTTGCTTTGTAATTTTATTTCATATTTTGTGCTACTGGATAGAGGCTGTGATATAAGGCAGGAGAAAGCACACACACACACATAATTATTACATACGCACATATTTATTATCTTTCAGGGTTTTTTTGTTTTTGTTTTTGTTTTTTGCCTGATGGCTACTTAAAGAAACAAGGGAAATTATTACAATGGTGTATGTAAATGCCTCAGAAACTTAAAATGGCTGTTTTGAAATCTATAATGGAAAAAGAGGGGCACATATCATTTTAAAACTGTCATACTGCAAGACTCTGCCAAAATGCCAATCTGAAATGCATACGTATATATGTATGTATATGTGTGTGTATGTGTAGGTATAATTTAAGGGCTAATCATATAACAAGGACAATAAAATAAAATGCTAAGAGGAAGGAAAAAAAAAAAACCCAAGGGTATTGTCTTTCGCTTTTTAAACTAACTCCAACACATAGGATGGTAAGGGCATAGTCATTTAAATCATTTCCTTAGTAATACAAGTAATATTTAAATAGATTTAATAGTGCTGCTCCAAACCAATGAATTATGGGTTTAAAACCTATTAAAATGTAATGTTTTTTTCCTGAGCTGAGAGGAGAGAGATTTAAATCCACTGAATTTTAATATTTCAGCTTGAGCTGCAGGAGGTAGAGAAAGTCCAAATGAACTATTCCATCAGCACCATTCAAGCATGAACATTTTAATCAGTTTTACTTCCTTGGAGTTCTCTAACACAGTTTACGCTGTCATTCTGAAAGCACTTAACACAGAGAGTGTGAAAAACCACCAAGGCTTGTTATTGCCTTCACAATTGATGGCAAATAATTTTGCAGACTTCCTATCATTAAAATGTCACTGCTAAAAATTGAGGTTCAGCATTTCTTGTGCTAAACTGCATTTTCCTACAACACCACTGTGTACCTGCTCTTACGGATTTTTTAAGGGGGTGTGTGTTTTTTTAAAATGCATATTTCTATCATTTCTTTCCTCAAAGAGTTAGGTTAAAAAAGAAGGGGAGGGAGTCCAAAGGAACCCCATTTTCTATTTTTTTACAAGCCAAACATTTCCTTCACCAATGTTCGTACCAACAAAACTTTTTTCTTAATGGTAGTTTCTTTGGTGAAATTCTTGTGAGGTTCCAACTTAGTCTCCTTTATTAAGCATAACCACATTCACACAGCATGTGCTGATTATATAGTGTAATGGATTTAAAAAACATTTTAAGATAGTCAGATGACTCAATTTAATAATACAGGAAATGAAAACATCATTTCTAATCAGATCATATTACTGATTTAAAACTACAATTTGTGTGTTGTTCCAACAGTGTAATCTTACAGAGATTCTAATTTAAAAACACAGTGGCTAGCAGGACACATGACAAGATCTAAATAGATGCATAACGTTCCCAAGCCCATTTGAGGGAACTCCAGGCAAAGCTTCAAGGAAATGTAAAACACGCACAATTCAAAACAAAACACAAAATAGAAACTATAGAAAACAACACAGGCATCTTCCTGGGTTTTTAACTTATAAATAAAAGATAAATGATATTTAACTTATTTCAATCTATCAATAGTTTTAAACTGAACATGACCTGTGAAAGAAATCATTATAACTGTGTTTCATTCCATTAAACACAACTAGCTTATTGTCAAGAGAACAAGCCGCCTCTCCAGGTTTCGGGCTCACTTCAGCTTTTTGCATTTAAACTGCATGGATCACTGGTATGGCTCATTTACCAACGAAGGTAGAATAATATTGCAGAGTTAAAAAGGTGCTTCATCAGATTTCATTAAATTTGGGAACATTTGTGCTTGTCTGGATGGTGTGCATACATATAAGACAGATACATATGCAGCGACAAATAAATGAAGGTCTGCAGGGGCTTAGATGGGTCTTTGCCTCTCAAGAGGAAAATTATCATTTCCTCTGTGCAGAAAAATCACTGCCGACTACCTAAAAATTAACTCATGAATACCTAAAATTGATCCCTCATCACTTTTGGTAGCAGGTCAAAATACCACCACCTCACAACACAGCCATGCTTAAGGGGACAGAGAACAGCAGGGGCATTTATAATTCCACAGTGTCACAAGTCTGAAACTACTAGACACAAGGCACTGAACAGAGCTGAAGCAGACAAAGACCAAGGACAGAGAAGAGCAGCAGCAGAAATGCATCAAGTGAGTTGGCTGAAATGGGGCCCTTTCCTCCTCACTTGGTTTGTAGCTCCCTAAAACGGCTGGGTTTGTTTTTTCTATTTCTGCATTCTGTTTTCCGGAATAGTCAGATTATGTGATTTTGATTCCATTTTCTGCTCAGATATAAATAATGTGGAATTCCCACCAGATCCACTAACTACAGCACACGCTGTTTGACAGCATGCAGCCCTACTGAGTCAGTTCTTCAAATAAGTTTTTAGGTCACAAAATTAAATTAGCTTTATTTTAATAATTAAATCCATATATACACAGTTTGTCAGTTACTCGGCTACAGTCTAATAAATCATCCTCTCCCTGAGAAAAGGCAATCTGCCATCTCATTCAAAACAAAGTATGTAAAATGAAATAGATATAAAACAGTATTAAAAATATACTCGATGTGATGAAAGGAAGGGAACTTGTTCTGATTTTATACCTTCCCTCATATTTTTAAGTAATATCCAACACAAAACGTGTTTTTGAGTTAATCTCCCCACTGTACAGACAGTAACTAATAAGACTCAAAAAAGAAACATAAAAGATTTGTTTTCCCAGAAAAGGCTCCCAACCAGACATATAAGGCAGGATGGCTACCTGTATTTTAGCAATTCATACAAAAATGAACACCAAGCCAGAAACCACCCAGCAAGCTCTCCTATCAGTCCTCATGCATGCACGCACGCACGCACGCACGCATTCTCTCCTTCAACAGCAACAGCAGACGGTAGAGTGGGTGAGAAATGGAAGTTCTATCCCTGGTGACCTTGGGAGATTTGATAACCAAAATATATCCCAATAAGAATACAACACATGCTTCAAGCAAACACAGCTGCTACAAATGTATACACTAACCTTAAAATGAAAGCTTTCTCAACGTTTTAAAAAATTTATTTCACTGCCGCTTTCTGGAATTTTGGGGAAATAAAAACTAATTGTTAACTGTGTTCACCTGCCATCTCTCCCCTACCCACCCCACTGGAACCACAGAAAACGTAGGACAAATGAGTCTCCTCCACATCGCTCATTCTGATTCAGCCTCTTCTTTCCAAGGAGCACTTCTGAGGAAATAAAGGTTACTCTTTTCCATTTATTATGTTTTCTAACTGACTACCAGTATTTTCTTGTGGTCAGAGGGACACAAAATAGAGCTCAAAATAGCCCATTAAAAAACAAGCTACAATCAAACTACTGCTCCACCACCATCAGCAGTCATCCCAGAGTTCTGATTTCCTTGTTAAAAGACAGAGGCATAATTGAAGCAATATCTTCACTTCAGATTGATTATCAGGCGACCCTTATCCGCATCTTCACTCAGCAATTTGAATTTTAATGAAAGTAAATGGAATAATTAGCATTTCAAAGTGTGTTTGATACACTGAGGTGAAAAAAAGAGAAAAGACTTTTGTGTATAATCTACACACAAGAGAAAGTATTTGGGAGGGGGCAGGAAGAAATAAGTATAGTGATAGTGTCTTCATTAGGATAACCTAAGGAACTGTTCAGACCAGCTGCGTAAACAGAGATGTGACTACTGTGCTTTTCTCAGCTAAGATTTCTTGCCTTTATTTCTAAGTTTTAACACCTTATTTTATTACGTGTTACCTTAACCTGGGAGAACAAAAACATAAGTGGAGTTGGAGTGATTGCCCAAACCCATGAATTCCAGCAGGATTTTTATGCAATGTTAATGGTACTAGGAAGGATTTTCTAACTGGGCCACTGATTTTGCAAAAAGGTGTAGTTCATCTATTATTTCTACTACAAATGGACACTGGTCCTTAAGAACCACTCACCACAGGGGAGGAAGAGCAGCAGGGGGATGCGAAAATGTACATTTTATTTCACTAAAAATGATATTAAGATACTATATATTTGAGGAAAGATAAAAGAAATCAGGTCACTTTGACATCAGGGCAATCTGTGTCTTTTCTTCTGGCTTAGGCTAGCAACAAAGGCTGATTGCAAAGGAAAGAAATATTATGAAAAAGAACTACCCAGTCTCCTTAGGGGGAGAATTTTCAGGAACCTGTCAGCTTGAATTGGTGAGAAGGTGTCCAGTTTCTGAGGAAGCCATCAAATTTTGTGTGCGATTGAAGGCAAAGTGCTTCATTCCACTTTGTGGTCCTCTATTGCCTTTTGCCCTTTTGATTGAACAAAATTTAAAAAGAGAGCGAGAGAGAGCTGATGACAAACACTAAGATGATCAGAGCTAAAATGGAAAGGCCACGTACCCCAATGATGGCGTTCAGTTCTGCCATGGTCACCTGCTTGGCCCGTTCCACAGCCTGCACCACTTGTTGCTGGTGCTATAAATGAAGATCAGAAACAGAACACAATTATTTGTTTTCTAGTCAGTCAAGAACAGCTTTTCCTAGCATGTCCTCTAACTTTAATTACATGCAAAACAGGTTTCAGGGGTCTCCATATTTCAAATAAAAGCCCCAGGTGGTGGATGACTAGATGTCTAGGGTAATCTTTGTGTCTATAAAGCTGAAAAGTAACTGGACATCCAACTGCAGCTATCATCCCTGCGCCCCCAATGAAGGATGCTCCCTTACAACTGGTAGAAGCAGCTTAAATTTTACATTCAAGTCAGTGGTGCACTTTGACCCAGTATCTTCCACTAATACTAACAAAACAACATAACCCATCCCACCTGCCTTCTTTGTATCCCCTCTTCTCTGCCACCTACATAAAACATGTTTTGAAAATATTCCCTGTAAGTACTTATTTTTACATTTTCTCCTGATTATTTGTTAGAGCAGACACTAGAAGGACATACAGAATTCAACGTTTATATTTCTTCTGTAAATGTGAAAAAGCACTCATGTTTTCATTCCTGTCATGAAGGGCTGCATATTGGAAAGATATTAAAAATGTACAACTCTTGCCAACACTAAAGTTTAAGGACTTCAGGTATTTCTTTTAAATGCAATCAGAAAACTAAAACATGTAAGTTTAAGTTGTTTTTCTTTTGAAAACTGAGGATGGATAATATATGAAAACCCCTCTGACCATGACTCAGTTTTAAAGAGAATGAGCACAATCTGAAATTATTAATTTTGATGATATTAGAAAAAAATTATATAGCACAGAAGTCTCTGCATATAGGCAATTTACACCTGGACACACACAAGTGCTTATACAAGTACCCCTAAAATGTAAATATTATTCCCAACTAAATACACTTGAACACTCTAGTACACACACACTCAAATTCAGTCTAAAATAGGTCTCTTCTGGACTTTTTCCAACTTGGTTTAGTAAATGAAGAGCCAAAGAGACTGTGCTGTGAAACAGGTACTCCTCTGTGTGGCTGGGAAGAGTCCTGTTTTGGCTGATTCCAGTTGAGAAATGTACCAGCATTCTCTACTGACCTGAAGTGAGTACGAAGCTCAGCTATCGTACTGCTTAATACATACAAAGAGCTAAGCCACCAGTTGTATGTGAAATTCCCCTTGCCCTTACTTGGTATTACACCGCAAAGCCCCCAGATATACAGTTACTAGGATTAACTAGGGTGACTACTATTTTTGCCTCCCAACTGTGTAGGGGTAGTGGGGGAGGTGACATGGAAAAGGAAACTGCTTTAGTTTATCTAGATGTGGTGTTTTCACTCTTGATTTCCTAGAAGAGATTATGCCTATGAATAATGCAATGAAAACTGCTCAATAACAGATCAGTGTAATGTTACACTTTTAATGGACTCTGATCGTTAAACTCTATACCTTTGATTTTTTTTTAGATTGCAAGTTGGTTTCAAAACAAGGGCTTATGAAGCAACCACAAAATCTTTACAGGTATCTCCATCTACCCTTACTCTTTAATAAAATATTTGACAGAGTAAAATAATTCATTTTCCTCTTTCTCTGAAAGTAGAAATCCTAAATATTCATGGAAGCACTAGAAGGAATAGAGGCACAGTTAATAAAGTGGCCAATAGTAGTGGTTCTCCCTTGAAGTCAGTCTGACCATGTATGTTTACTGAGCAGCTACCATTTGCCAAGCACAGAACGCGTTTTTAGATTTAGGACAAATCTGGTTGTCAGGGCAGTGAAAAATCACAGCACTTGGGAAGCAGAGAAAAACACAACATGTAGGACAACTGGAATACTCAAAAGTGAGTTTATGGACAAAAATTTTTATGGAATTTTCCACCTTTTACTTTCCAACACTCAATAATGGCTGCTCAAAACTTCCCAGAAACTGAAAGCCAAAGGAACACCTTCACACATACGCAACATGCATCTCTCTCATTCCATTCACACATCCACTCGTTCAAAATCTCTGAAAGCTCTTACTCTGTGCCATTTCTGTATATTACTGAAATACCTCCTATTACTGAAATATCATCTACTCTACATTAAGTATTCAAAGAACACTTCCATGAGACAGAGATACAGAAAATACATGTATTTAGGGCCTTTCTACCATGAAGATCACTCAACTCTTGCTTCATAAACTGGATTCCAACTGCCAAGATGAGCAAAGATGCCTTAAGGCAGTGGGCATATCTTTCTGACTTGGCATGAAAATCAAGTACATTTACTGAGAAAACCAGAAACACACCAGTGAACCGTAACACTGACATCAGATGCTTTTATAGAAACTCTTGCTAAAAACCTAAAGTGACAATGGAAGTCATGACTCAGCTCCTTCCTTTTCTCTCACGGCAATGGCCATGGGCTAATACCACATCTGAACTTCACCTGTAGTTCAGGATTTTACTTCCTTATTTCTGCTTACAAGTGCGAATCATGTGGCACTTAAGGACTTTTTGAACAGAAGCTCCCTAAGGCAAAGAGTGCCTCCTCCCCTGTGTGCTGAGAGCACCGGAAACACCCCAGCGATGCTCACTGAGCCACACAGTAACATAATACCACACACGAAAGCACCACCGAGAAGGGCAAATGATCACAACAGAAAAAATGAACACTCGAGGAAGAAGCCCTAAATACTCCCATAATCGGACCCAAAGAAGCATTTTTTCCCCATTTGCAATTTTTAGTATAAAAGCTGACTCAGAAAATATGACAAGTTTTTCACATCTTCTTAGAACCATGATGGCTTTCCTAGTATGTCTGCCTTCTCTTCCCCTTCTCTCCCCCTTCCCCATCTGCTCCTCTCCTCCCACTCCACCCACATCTCATTTCCTCTCCCACTTCCTGCCGATCCCCTCTGCGGCCTCACCACAAGTGGTGACAGCCAGTCACCCCAGTCAATCTGCAGGAGGAAGCAGAGTCCTATGGCCTCTCTCATTGCTCAAGATGCTCACTCAGATACGAGCTCCCAGACTGAACTTTCCACCAGCACCACCAAATAAAATGCCACTAGGAATATACCAATAAGCCAAGGGTTTCTAAGAGAGAGGCCTCTAAGTGGGATCTGGAAAAGAAAAAAAGCTCAAATATTTCTTCTTTAAAATACTGTGATTTACCTAAAAAAACAAGCAAACAAACAAACCTAGATTCTGGTTATGGTTGCACAACTCTGTAAATTTACTAAAAATTATTGAACTGTACACCTGAGTGAATTTTATAACATGTAAATTACATCTCAATAAAATACTGTGATTTAAGGAATACAAGCATGGTTGGAAAAAAAAGACCAGTAAAATGAAAATCTATACATTAAACCACTTGCCTACTTCCTTTCATCATCATCAAATTGCTTTCTGCACTTTTTCAGTTAAAATATTGAAAATATTTTTTCTACAAGAAAGAGATTAAAACAATATAAGCTTATGATAAGTCCAACAAAGCCTGCTGAGAAATAGGCATTAACAAACCACTAGAATATATACCTTAGATGTTTGAAATGTTTCTCAGAAGAGATTGCAATGATAATACCTGCCATGACAACACTTTGGGGCATGGCACTAGAGGTGGTACCTCTAATGAAAACCTTAGATTTAAAAAACTACATCACAACTTGTAATTTTTTTTTAATATCCCTCTTATTGATAGGGGTACTATAGGGTAATAAGGATAGATGTAAATGAACTAGTGAACTAGGATTCTTATCCTGATACGTGGAGATACAAAAAATGAGCAAGAGATAATGCCCCTCCCACACCTCCACCACATAATTCACACAGAGCACCTTACAATACAGGATGTAAGATTTAAAGTACAAGGAAGGTTACAGGCAAGAATGGTCAGCACACTTCCTGGGGCATCAGGAAAGGCTTCATTTCCTTATTCATTCATTCAATTATTTATTAAGCACCTACTGTGTGCCAAGCACTGTGGTAGGAACCGAAATTAACAAGACAATCAGGGAATTAATAATACTCAAAAGGCTTTGTAATTACAATTGGAGGATAATTTCTATGAAGAAAATGACAGAATGCTATACTATCACTCATGAGAGAAATATCTAATCAAATCTTAGGGCTGGAGGGAGATTCCCTAAGGAAGTAGACCTGACCACTGGGACCAGAAGGATTTACAGGAGATTTGCAGGTTTTCAAGGAAAAAAGAACTGGAGGCAATGGGAACAACTTGGATAAGGTCCCTGAAGGATAAAGAAGCTTGTCCATCAAAGAAGAAGAATGTGTGGCTGGAGGAGAGGAGGGTAGGGGACAAAGTTGGAGAGACAAGGCGAGGTAGGATCTTGAGCACCTTCTTGGGCATGGCAAGACACAAATGCAAAACTCTTTAAAGTGCAAGAGGTATTCACAAAAACAACACCAAAAGCAAGCACGTGAGATCATCTGAGTATGGTGCAGGCAAACTCTATAGAACCCTGTACTAGCGGGAAGTGAAATCTGTAAGGCAGGAGGAAGCCAAACAGTAAAAAGTTTTGCATAACATGCAAAGAAGTTGGACTTTACCCTGGTAGGATATTTTTTATTAAAAAATTTTAAACAGCTGAGGGCTATCAGTTCTGCATTTTAGCAAGATGGATCTGGGAACGGTAAAGAAGCTGGATGGTGGGGAGGTGAAGCAGACTGGAGGGAGAACAGTTAGAGGGCTAATGCAATATTCCAGGATGAAAGATGCTTGGGCCTGAACTCACTATTTCATGGGCAAACTTTTTCCATGTGGGGACAATGGGGTCAGAACTCTATCTCCCCAAAACTCCTTCCCACCCAATTTTGCCTCTAAATTCTCCTCCACAGTAGTGTACTTCAAGTATTTGAAAATGGCATAATGCATGTTTTCAATTTTCTCTATTCCAGGTTTAATATCCCCAGGTCACTGGCTTTAAGCCACTCGTCCTTCTGGCTACCCCTCTGGTTGTGCTCAGTGTGACGAGACACAATTTGATCCTGAGCAGATCAAACCCAAGTAAAAGTATCACTCCATGCCCATTAAGCCAGGCTAAAACCCTACTTCTTACTGAGCCTTTTTCAGCAATTCTACCAGGTTCACCAACACAAGTAAGCTTTAAATTTAACCAAAAACTCCTCCAGTCAGTCTTTCCTAAATGGTATTCCAAGAAACGTCAGTCCCACAAGAAATTAAGTATTATTTGGACATAAAATAAAATTATAAAATTCACAAGTTTTAATCTGGCTAACACCTGGTAAACTGTCGGGTCTTCTCAGAGCTTCAACCTGAAAAGAGGTTGAATGTGTATGCAGGGCTTTCCAAACAATTCTGGCTGTGGAGCTTGGGATGTAAGGCTCTCAGGAGACAGCTTGGGAAACGTTGCCCAAGTATTTATTTCTCATCCTGACTGTTTGGCCTTGTCTTCTCCTTTCTCACTCACATGTGGGCAGAGCACTCTTCCCTGGTATGTACAGTAAGCTCTAGAAGTCCAGAGCTTTTCAAGAGAACTTTCTGCAATGTTTGAAATGTTCTAGATCTGAGCTCTAGCTACTAGTGGGACTTGAGTGGGTAGTGAGCACCTAAAGTGTAGCTAATGTGACTAAGAAACTGAATTTTTAGCCATATTCAATTTTAAATAACTTTAACTTAAATCTAGATAGCCACTTATGGCCATGGCTCCTGTACTGGACAATGCAGCTCTAACTTAAGGTACTTTAAAGCTTAGCTCCAGTAATAATAATTAGTTAGCCGCTACATAACTAAAAGTCAGTTTCTCAAATGCACACTACTCCTTTTAGACACATACAGACAAGGGGTGGCACTGCTGCCTTTGGAAGAAGGTCCACATTTAAACCTGCAGAACAAAGCTCTCCCTCCTGAGAACCATCTTTAACTTCCTGAGGGGAAACAGGCCACAATGCTACCATAAGGGTCTCACCAAACATCCAACTGTCAACCAAAACACATGGTCACGCAGAACAACCCAATTAGTCAACCATGGAACATGGGACAGGATTATGCTCTCTGATGCTTCAGTCAGTATTGTGAGAAAAAAAAAATACGTATTTTAAATGAAAGGTTGTCCAGTGTAAAAATGAGAAAACTGGTCCAAATCCTCTCAAGCCCCAATCCAGGTGTATTAGTCATTTTAGGACATTCCTTGGCTACACAGCACTGTCATAACACATTACCAACACTGATAAAATGACCTTGACTGAGAAGCAGGCATGTCCTGTAAAGGCTGCTGGCACTTAATGAACGATCTCAGAAGATGGTCTAACAGGTGTCACCACATACTTATCAGGGGATCTCTGGTGATTTCAGCTAAGCTCTCCTACATCAAACCATGTTATCACAAGCCACTGATTCCTTACAAAGTTAACAAGCAATAAGATGAGTTAACCTGGCGCCATTATGAGGCGAGAACACTGCCACCAGTGCATGTAACCACTGTATTTTGTTCATTTCCTCCCTAAGGCACAATATGAAAGTGACTGATCACATTTTTCTACTTCTATTTTACAATTATTCTATACATGCAAAATGTGGTTCAGAGTAATTCAATACCATATTAACCCAGGTGCCAAATAAACAGCACTTGAGATACAACCATATCTCTTAACACAGTGAAAAGGTTTGCTTTCCATCAGATTAAAAGAACACGATTTAAGGAAAGTCCAAAATAGAAATTCATGTATCACTTGATTTGACTGGCTATTTTAGCCTACTGGAATTAAATAAATGCATGTTATCACTATTTTGTAATTGTGTATTATTTTCTACCATTTAAATGCAATGTAGAACACCCAAATAAATCTACAGAATTCTGGAGAAAAACACAACTACTTGATACTACTCGTTAAGAAAGTTAACAAGGCAATAAAAACACAGTTTTGAATTAAAATTAAATTTGTACCAGAAAGCATTCAACTTGGAATGTTCCTTTTACTCTAGGTAAATATAAAAATGAAAGCAGAAAGGCTTAAAATTTTCACTCCTAAAAATTCTAGTGATCAGAGAACTTTTGTCAAAAGTGGTCAACAGAACAATGTGAATTTTTTTTTGATTTGTTAATATTTACTGATGCAAGGGAAAAAAGAGCTGCTGCTCACTCCAATGTGGGCCTCCTCTACTGTCTCTAAACAGCCTGCTTCTGCTTTACAGAAACAAGAAAATTTAGCTTTGAAATTGCAGAGGACCAGGGGAGGAGGACAACATCCATCTCCTCCTGGGTACTGAGTGACTAGATACAAGTTGTAACAATCTGCTGAAAATAAGGTTAAAGATGGATGATGCCATTTCTCCAAACATAATGATGACCATGGGCTTAATAAATGGGAATTAGGAAGCCACTGGTCATAGGAACCAGCATTCTCTCACTCTGTCCAGTAAGGTACGTGCATTTCAGGTTTCTTCAGGCTGTGCTTTGGAAATGGTTTGAGGCCCAAGACATTAAAAATGGATCAAGTTTGATGCTGCAGAGCAATCAACCTGCGCTACTTGTTCTGAGATGTCTTAAAATTCCATAAAACCAAGAGCAACTTATCCAATACATCTTCCATGACTTGGGGTAGAGGGAGACTCAAATATCTTGATCCAATTTTCTCTAGTTCAAAGATAATACGTGTGCACAAAAGAGTATGTCTGAGATAGATGAGAGGGAAAGAACTATAATTTAAAGACTCACACATGTTCCGCTTATGAGAAGAGATCTGCTTAACAATAATTTTTCCAGCTTCAAGCTGCATTTTCCTTCCAGCAAGTCTACCACGAAATACGGCAAGCCCATGTGTGAACTGGTATGTCCCATCTTCAGTTGAAAGGTGTCTTCCAAAATTGTGGTGCTTTTAAAAATACGGGTGTAAACATAGGCTGTACCTTTAGGCCTAGACAGCCCCCAGGGCCCATCACTGTTCATGAGGGTTCCTTTACAGCCCCTGTGCGTGTATGATAAACAATACCTGATGGGTGACTCTTTTCCTTACAAGTCAGTCCTTGGAGGAGACTTCGATAACAAGAATGTATAGGCATTACTTTCTATTCTATGTGATAGGTTAAAATACGAGTTGTGCTGATTATATAGTCAGAGCTAGAGTTTGTCATGTAAAGACACACCACTGGTTCAGTATGACTTCCCTTCAAATCAACACTGGCAATAATAATAATGCTCACTATTTTTATTTTATGCATAGCACTGTGTCTAGAGGCAACTGGTAGCTGTCCCATGACACCCCTTCTATTAGTATAGGTTTTAGGTGAGCATATTCAGCTAAGACTACGCTTCCAAGCTTGTCGCAGCTAGCTGTGGGCAAGTAACTAGGCACTGGCCACTGCAAAGTGAGCAAAAACATGAGCATCATCCACATCATGCCCTTAAAAGAAAAAGCACATGCTTCTCTCGCCCTTCCTGCTTGACAGGGCAGGACATGGGAGTCCTGGGAACGATCAACATCAATATAGAAGGAGATTGCACTTACAACATCGTGGAGACACCAAATTAGCTACAGCTGCTTCTATGCAAACTGTGATGCTGAGAGAAAAACAAGCTTTTATCTTGCCTAAACTGCTGTTCCTTTGATCTCTGCTAAAGCGGCCTAATGCCCAGCTAGTTCTTTAACAGCATCCCTAATCCTCATAGAACAACCCTATAGTGCAGGTCTCCCATTTTCCAGATGAAGAAACTGCTGCCCAGAAAAGTTAAGTATTTTGTTCAGCATGATAAAAGAAGCAAGTTGGCTAAGCCCAGATTTGGTCCCAAGTCTGCCTGACCTCAAGCTCGTATCACCCTGCTTCACACATAACACAACTCTTCCAATGAACTCTGCTCTTTGTTAGGGGAGCAACAAGTTTCTGAAAAGTACAAATGGTACTCTGGGGAAAGAAGACTTCCAACTGTTGTGTGATTCGTTATCACCCACTGAGCTAGAGCCTATTAGGGGTTTGAATTTAAGACTCAAAGGTCTTAAGAACACCTTGTTGGTCACCATGAAACATATACCCTGCCCATCTCAAAACTAAACTATTTTATAATCCAAGGGGAAAAGAGCCCAAAAAGCACAACTGCCCTCTAAGTAAGATCCCCAATATTTATTTAATGCTTAATCTAACAGGATAAGACAATACTTACTGGCTTTCCAAAACAATAAAAATATAATATTCCCTCCCTTCTGAAAGAACATCTGTGGAGTGCTGACCACCCACTGCTTGAAGTAGCCCCCAGAGCTGCAGCCTAGCTCCTATCACAGGAAGATCACCAGCCAGTCCATTCAGAAATGTTACCTTCAACTCTTCCCAGCTTTTACCAAGTCCCCCCTCTCCAAATGTCTTGGGACCCAAAATAAGCTGGAATAAAATCCATTTCCCAGGAAAGGTTATTTTAAAAAAACAAAAAAGCAAAAACAAAAAACAATGACCAAAAAACCTGGCATTTGCTATCGCAAGTGCTTTAAACTTGAATACATATAGTACACATTGTAAAGATGGGGTTACTCTCACCATCTATAGCAATATTAAGGCTCAGAGAGAGAACTTTCCCAATATACAGCCAGTAAGAGGCAGAGATGGTCTGATTCCAAATTAGCAGAAATACTGTGCCTTGCTGCCAGGGTTTAACAAGAGGCACGTAGTTTTCAATCTACATTAAAATCTCCTTAAAGGTATGTTCCTGGAAAGGGGGTGAGAGGGCACTGGAGACAAGTCAGTGCTTACTGACAACCTTTAATTTTGTAAAGGGCCCACACGGTCTAAGGGTCTACAAACTGTATCCTGAAATCACTGATGGAAAAAGAGCCCATCCACAGAAACTACTTGTAAGAACAAAACTAACTCCAGCTAAACCACCAGGTACTTTGAAAACAGCCAGTCCCCAAGTGGATTGAGAAATTTGTTTTTCTACATTGCTCTGAGGGTAAAAGACAGACCCCATCCAAAAATCATCACATTTTCTGAGGTAAGCTCTACAGGCTGAACACCTTGAAGAGTTGTCACCTTCTGGATCTTCGCTTCCTGGTTGGGGAGAGACAGGTGTTTCCTAAATTGGAAAATTAATTTTGGAGCTAGAAGAGAATCACCCTTGGGGCAACCTAATATGCCTCATTGAGATTTTTAGCTAGTTCACAGCCCTGGGTTGTTTTAATTTATAATTTTCTTCCTCTGTAAGGACATTAGAGAGGAAGACAAGCAATTCACATTCTTCCGAAAGGCAGTGACTAAGAAGGGGGGGGGAGGGGCTGGCTCCAGGTCCTCTCAAAAGTGAGCCCAGAGCTTCCGTGCTGCTGCAGCTACTGCTCGTCAACATCTGGAGGTGCTTACTATGTGCTGCACTGCTCGTGTACAATCCCCAGTCATCGATCTCCCAGCAATCATATACGTTCATGCTGTTATTAACGTCATCCCACAGATGAGGAAACTGAGGTTTTAAAGAGGCAAATCACTTGCTAAAAGTCACCCAGCTTAACTAGGTTATAGGAAGCCACGCAATTTGTAACAGGGAGGCCAGGACTTGACCCAGATGTGACTGTCATCATCCGGGCACCTCTTGCTTATGGAACGACCAACGGGAAGTTGATGACAGTTCCTGCTCAGCAAATGAGACCAAAGTGAGACAGAGACAGAGAAGAACATCCCATTTAGTTACTACTTTGAGATTTGCCTTTTAAAGAAGAAATCTGAGGGCAGCAGAATACAGATCAGTCTTACCCATTCTTAAAAGCCAAAAGTAAGTGGGAGAAAAGAACAGCTTCAGACGGGAAAGGACTCACTCATAAGGTTTCTGTAAATCCTGATTGTAAGGATCCTATGAAATTTTAACAACTCTGAGTGATGGTTACTCACTTCATGACAAGAGACGGCAACACCTATGTTTGGGGCCTGGGCCTCTGGAAGCAGCTGTACGTGAGTACAACAGGCACATCCCTGCAAGAGATGCTGGCTATAATGCTGTAAGTGTTTTAGTGAACTCCAATGGGAAAATACTTTTCTCTGATTGTTACATACACAGACACACTTCAAGCACAGGGGCTACAATTCTACAACTTATTTCCCCCCAAAAAGGTCTTGCAGTTAAAACTAAATCTATTCAACAGCTGTCACTCAAGACTATAAATTTTTTAGTTTGGGAAAATGTGGTACACTAGACACAAGCCATATTAAGTATGTATATTAATAAGCACATGGGAGCTAAATTAAAAATAGACTTATCTATTATCTATTATACATGTAAATTTACCTCTTGTTCTTGCCAAACTCCAAAAAAAACCCTCCAACCTGCACCTAATGCAGTGGTCTTCAGGAAACATTTTTCTTTTTTCTAAATACAATCATTTAATCTTTAAATAAAAATATTTTAAAATAAATTCTAACGCCGCAGCTGCCGTTTTGGCAGTGAGACTGTCATGCAGAGAGCCGGTGTTAAAAGATCAAATTATAAGAGCCTTCAGTCCTGGCACCAAGTGACGCTCGCAGCCATGCAAGAGTGATTTTCCATGCCTCTGAAGAGACAGGAAATAGAATTCATCTTCCTCTAATAACCTGCCTCCTCCCCTCCCTCCAGATTACAGTCCATCTGGCTTCAGGGTAGAGGCGAGGAGTGTGATGCTCACAGAATGCCCAGAAGAGGAAACAAGGTGGGCAATGTTCAGACACAAAACATCAGAGAGGCCCAGACTGGTTGGGAATGAACATGTCCATGGCCCACATGTTAAAAGATATACACACACCTAAGCAACTGAAAAAAGAAGAGCCAATTAAACCTAAAGCATGCAGAAGAAAAGAGATACGCAGGATCAGGATTTAGAAAACTATCACATAGGTCATTCATTACACACATCAAGGATTTCAACCAAGAAATGTCAAAAACATTGGGGAAATAAATAATAAGTAGTGAGATCATAATGACTATCCTCCCAGCCTAGAGCAGAAAAGGAGCTGCCAGAATCTCCCCACAGCTTTCCTCTATAGGGTACAACTTCCTTAGCCAATTAACTCCAGTCCAGTCTTGCCCAGCATCACCAGCATTACACGTTCTGTTCCTACTGGGCCTGCTCACACAAGCAACATAACTCACGTGGGAAAACGACCTGTTGACAAATCAGCTAGCTCCACTAACACCCTCAAGACCTCTCCCATGTCTGAACATAACCCCCCAGAATCTGCAAGAATGCCAGAGGAGTAAGCTGTACCGGTGATTATATGTAAGGGTCTGCACCTGCAGAAGCTTCAAGACCAACACCAACCCAGGGAAAATGCAAACTTTCCCCTCTCCCTTGGCGTAGGACGCCTCAGCCTGGTCACAGCTCTGTGGGTTACACATTCTTCCCATTCGCCACCTCCACAAAGCAGAGCTGCTTAAAGTCAGAAGAAATACACCCAGGTATGGATCAGGCAAAGGGTAGCCAGGCTTCCTAAAGAAATGCAAATCGGCCCCCAACTCTCCTTCACTACTCCACACAATCTAGTCAACAAGCAAATCCTCAGTAGAAATAAGTAAATGGGGATATAGTGGGTGGTGGTGGTGTAGTCACAACTAAAGGAGGAGAAAGACAATACATCCTTTGTTGTTGGTGATCCAGGAGGGCATATGAACTCAGGATATTAACTCAGGCCCATGTTTGTGAATATGAGCACCCCCAAAGGATATATTCCTGATGAAAGGTACCCATGGTTCCTGAGATTTAACCCCATTCAAATCAAATAAGAAGTCAGATAGGATCCACATGGATCACACACGCACGCTCAAATATCGGCGGCATGCTAACCTCAGCACACGCCCACAGGCAGGTAGGCAGGGCACCGCTCTCCTGAAAAGCAGCAACACAACTGAAGGGTAGGAGGAAAGTGTCCCGGTGCCTCCCAGCCCACCACACAAAGCACTGCGGGCTGCAAGACGTGTAGCTACTCCATTTATTAGTGTCTTCCTTCTCAGAGCTGATCTTACCTAAGCAAATGAAGGATTCAGTAATCCAGAAGCAAAAATTCTCTCTCCAGCTGGTGCACCTAACTTTGTAACTACCAAAAAGCAAGCAAGAAAGCAGAGGGGGGAAAAAAAAGCCACCAGAAGCCACCATGCACTAGAAATGCACCTCCCTATCCCACTGGGCGTGCACCTGCAGCAGTGTGCACACCTCCACTGGTGTGCACACTTCCACTAGTGAGAGCCAGAAAAAGCCAATGAGCTGCACGCCGGGCCTTGGCAATGCGGGAAGGCCATGGTTCTCAGAGCAATGAGTCCACCCGAGTCCATCCTATGTGTCTTCTCTCAAATGTACCCACGAGATAAAGACTTCATAAGAAGTGGAATTTTAAAAAGCTGCTATCCCAAAGTTGCATTATTTTGTTTACTATGTAAAGCCTTTCTATTTGATGTATCTTCTGCCAACTCTTAATGCCTGGTGACAAAAGTGTAGAACAAGCTCTTGTCTTCGAGGCAATTTTTCAGTCTCCCTTATTAGATGCCATTATGACAAACTCATGATTCTGAGCAACATTACATCGTCCAATGACAGTAAAATATTTAACAACTGAATTTCGCTTAGCACACTAGAAAATACTCCATTACATAAACACAATTATAGTTCACTGAATGTAAATAAGGTGTAGAAGTTGGAATGTGACCACTGTATCTCAGAAATGTGCAAAACGAACACCAAGAGACTGACAAGGCCAAAGAGTCAGTTTTGTCTGCAAAACCAGTGGAATGGTACCTTCTAGCCCAATGCTTGAAACCAACTGCCTTACCTCTTGCGACAGGAAAGGAATGACTTGTGCACAGATAGCATTCAGCCTCTTGACAATCTCTGCCTGTGGGGGGAAAAAAAGGAAAAGTAAGCAATAAAGAGAGCAGTCAGCTGGTCACAAATTCCCAAAATATTAACAGGATGATATTAAAACACACTTTATATTCTGGCTGGCATATTTCCTAAGAAAGAGGAAAACTCTCGTCAGCAAGCCCATTAAAAGGAGGAAGTGACAACAGTGCCACATTAATAGCACAATTTATTAACCAGCATTCATCTTAAAAAGTCAACCTTCAAGCACCAGGACAACATAAAAAGGAATTTAATTTTCACGACTAGAAATCAGTTTTCATAAGCCTTCCACAGAACCCTTGTTCATTCTAATGTGGTTTTTCATGAAACCTTGTGTTTTTAGAGTTTAGATGGTAAAGATACATTCCTCTCTACATCCCCACTTCCCTCAATTAATAACTCATTGGAGTTCTACATTTGTGGCCTTTGCTTTAAACAGGCGATGGAATTCACAATCAAGTCCCCAACCTCCCAAAGGAATAGCACCCAACCTATCCGAATGACCAGATTAACTCAGATTCTTAGTTATAAATTATTGGGGAATGGCAAGTTTTCCTCAACCATAAAAATTTCCAAATATCCCACCAGGGTTTTCAGTGTGCAGAGGTTTAGAACATGCTAACGTCCTCCTTTAGCAGAAAGCAATTGTATATATATGGAGACTAACTTTAGGAACATTACCTACACCACTGTACGACAGATCTGCAGAAGTCCCAATACTGTCAGTTTATTCTCTATTAAGTTTGTAAGTAAACAAATTTTATACAAATAGGATGCTACAGTAAGAGAAAAGAGAGAGAGAAAGAAAGATGCCACCACTACATTTTCTTTAAAAAGCTACCCAGGGCTTCACCGATCTTCACTTTAATTTGTATTATCAGATGGCTCCTTATATACTTTGGTATGTAACATGTAAACACAGGATTTCTATACACATACATAGAAAATAACTTTTCCCCCCAGTTTTATTGAGATATAATTGGCATAGGTGGAAGGGTATAGCTCAAGTGGTAGAGCGCATGCTCGGCACCCAAGAGGTCCTGGGTTCAATCCCCAGTACCTCCTCCAAGCGGAAATCAATGAAGAAACCTAATTACCTCCCCCTCATAAAACAAACATTATAAGGAGATATAACTGGCATAGAGCATGATATAAGGTTATCTGACGTACATATATTGTGAAATGATTACCCCAGTAAGTTTAGCTGACATCCATCAAAATAGCTTATTTCTTAATGATGGAGTGGGGAAAAGGAGAGGCGAGAAGTGATGAGAGGCAGAAAACGTAAAGCAATTACTATTCCGGAGACATTCTTAACATAAGTTCCATCCAGGGTCAGTTCCTCATTTTTTAAGACAAAAATGCTCCTTTCCTTGCTAAGTCATTACCAGAATGACAGCGACACTCTACTTGTGCAATCTAGGTTTCCTTCTTTCATCAGCAACCCTCTTGACTTTATAGCTATGCAATCTTTTACATGCCAGCACCTTAAAAACTTTGCCAGCCAAGAAAAAACTCAAATTCACCATTAAGTTTCAAACCTAAGCTTTCCATTCCAGTCTGCATTCCTAACAGGATGGACAAAACCCCAGTACCAATAAGCAGCAGTGAATAAGGACCCAACTGTGCTGACCTGATTTAATTTACTGCCCTGGCCCCGTGGAGCATTTAGCTATCCTTTAAGAATGCTTAAACCACCATGAAAAGCTGCAGTGGGAATCACCAAACCACTCTCCACCTGGACGAACATACCGCAGTGGTTATAGGGTGAAATTCCAGTGCGAGCTGAGAAAATAGAGTAGCATTCACCAGACTGAAAGCACTAGTCTCAGAGGCATTTGGTTGTTAAGCTTTTTGTAGGGAGAGGTGGAGGGGGAAGAGAATAAAAGATAATGAGACACTTTGGGGCAGACCAAACTGATGATTCTAATGCTTAGAACCATCTGCCAAGCATATTTTCCTCATTATGTTGTTTACATAAATAAAATAGTCCCTTGCTAGGAGGGCTGAAAAATGTGTGGGCACATAAGAAAACTGAGTTCTTTAGTTTGCCTACATAATCTAGGCAATAAAAATTACTCTAAGGAAACTCACTCACCTGGCAAAATAAAGACCAAGAGATATTTATTTGGCTCTTTTAATTTGGGACCTCGGCTTTGTTAAGTCTGAGCAACGATGAAAAAAAAAATCTGTATTTTCTTAAAAACAAATGTAGAAAAGTCAAAAAGTCATTTTATTGATTCATGCATGTTAACACACATCCGTAACAGAAAAGGGTGGGGGGGTTGAAAACCTTCTAAACTTTTTCTTTGAAGATCTCCTTTTGTTTAAAAGACTTCTTAATTTCTTTAAGTTGTCATGCCAATGGATTTTCATGGTCAGGCTAATTGGCAGCAGAGGGGGTGGGATGTGTGTGTGTGATTTCATAAAATTAAGCAGGTCATTCCTCACTTTGAAAGCTAAAGTTGCCTCGGAAACACTGCTGCTTCCATGGTCATCCAATTTTGCCTCTTTTGTCCCATAGGACCCAGCTTTAGGGAGGCATCATTTATTTACAGACCCTTCCACCGGGCTTCAGTGATCAGCCAATAATACTGTGGACACACACTTCTAATGGCCTATGTTTTGAAACTGAGTCTAATCTAATGGCGTGGGGCCCAAACTCCTTTTCCAGCACAGCCATTAAAGGATGTAGGTTATTGCTGTTGTCACCATTGATATTTGTCATTGTAATGTAATTAGGGCCCTAAAATGATGCATTACAGCCCTTGGCACAGCTTCTATTAAAATCTTTTCTTCTGCTCACTGAACTGCGACCTGCTTTCTGATGAATAACAGACAGACAGCTTTAGGGTAAGGAGCAGATTCATCAAAGAAGTATTTTTCAGCTTTAGGGAAAGAGAGGGGGAAAAAAAAGGCAACCCAGGAGGAAAAGCACTAGGGGAGAAAAAAAACCACAATACACATTTGAATTGCATCTGACCACTTGGAATTCTGA
Source organism: Camelus dromedarius (assembly GCF_036321535.1). Classification (NCBI taxonomy): domain Eukaryota; kingdom Metazoa; phylum Chordata; class Mammalia; order Artiodactyla; family Camelidae; genus Camelus; species Camelus dromedarius. The sequence continues at coordinate 43,574,190 of NC_087445.1, read as the reverse complement.
TTGCGTCTGATGAATCTTGCTTAGACAATATATTCCCAGTCTTCGAATCACATGGTTAATCAGGGCTCTAATCTGCTATCCATCAGCCTATGCCAGCGCTGTAGCTTCCAATCAAATTTATAGGTGATGTGGCTCATGCATCCCTGAGCAAGTACATTCACAGATAGCCCATTGAAACAGGCAGAGATTCTGAAATACTGCTGCTAGGGTTACTAGATGTTATCACAGTATTCAATGCTTTATGGAACTGCTAACTATTGTCTTCAGATGCCCATGATATTCCAAAATAGCATTAATAGCCTCCATGAAAGAAAAACTGTTCATGCCAAAATATAACAAAATGATTGTTTCTGCAGCCACAGTTTGTCAAATACATAACAGTCTGACATTTCTATTACATCTTCCTCTATCCATCAAGATACTCATTAAAAAAATGTTGCATACATAAGATTTTCCTACCCTCAATTCACTACCATTCTATTAACTTCCTCGATAATTTCCCACCTTTTGCCACCCTCCAGTGAAAATAATGACCATCACACTTAAAAACAACCACCACCACCTGTTTGGGCAAAATATTTTAGAAACAGACGACTTTACCAAAAAGGCATTCTACAAAAATCCTTTGGTTATGCACTGGACACCTAGCACATGAATGCTGACAGGCTAACTAACCCCAAAGTGGGGATGGCCAGTGGACTAGCAGTATGACCAGTCAGGAAAAACAGGAAAACACTGAGAGCCTTTTATCTTCTTTTTCTCCACACTCCAACTCAAGAATCACTGCAAAATTAACTGCCTTGCATCATGGGAAAGCAATGTCATGCACTGAAAAGAATGCCACAATTCAATCCCTCGATTAAAAAGTAACAAATACCAAAGCATACAGTATCATATTTTCTTTATCGCTTATAACAAATCACATTAGTCATTTAAGTAAGACAAAAAACTAGTTAAGCCTACACTTGAATTGAATTACATCCCCTCAAATAGTCTTAATATAATAAAAAATCTAATTTTTATTTTGATTATTTCCGCCTATATGATTTCCTTAAAGGAATTAAATTTTATTTTAATGACATAATAAACTTGAGAGAAAGCACAGATTACTTTATCAAAAATATGTATCAAAAGCAATTGTTGGTTTAAAAAATTTTTTTGAGTTTTTAGTCTTTCATCAAAATGAGAACAACACTGCTATACAATGTTGAAATAAAACAGAACAACAAAACATTACTAGGAAACCTTTTAAACAGCCAATGGGGTGAGTGGGAGGGGCAAAAAACTATTACATAGTTTCAGGAAGACATTCTTGAAGCCCTTTCAAATTTAATGTTTTTATACAGCAGTTTCTTTGCCAAAAAAAAGATGAATCTATTTATACTATTGTGTTTATCAAGAACATACACCTACATAGTATACATAAACACAAAAAAGTGAAGAAAAATTCCCACTTATTCTATCTAAAATCCTTTTCAGAATGAATACAAATAAATCTTGCAACCCTCTTCTTCAACCCCCTCTTACCACTAAAGACAGAATCAAGACTGTAATTTTTTATTTTAATCAGAAAATAAATTATCTTGATTTGTTATTGATTTGTTCCAAATTATCCAAGAAACAGTACAACTTCTGGCACTGATCCTGTCCCTAGATTAAAAAGTCAGAAGACTAATGAGAAATTCTTCCCAACTTAATAAAAATCCAGACTAAACATAGGAAAAAATATTCAAGTAGTACTATTTCTCTAAACTGACAACTCAGTTTTTATCTTGTCATCAAAATTAAACTTTAAAAAGAAGTAAGAACATGTAAGAGATAAAACTAATTTTAAGTATTTACCAAAAAAAAAAATGCCAGACTGGAATATGGCTTAGGGATTTAGATCAAAGGAACTGTCAAGCATTGCTAGCAAGCTGGTAAACCAGATGCCTAAATTATTCTAACTCAGGTGATTATTTTGCACAAAATATTTTATACTGCTTAATAAAGCAATAAAATGAAGTAATAACATTGTAAGAATCAATTTAATAGGACACCTATCAGTTCCCTAAAAGACTGATTCAAACTACTAAGACTTTTTTTTGCAAAGTATTGAGATGATTTTTAAAAGCTCTCATCATCCCACTTTCTCTAACAAGAAAGAAGCACTGTCTACTATTCGATCAGTATTACCTTGACCGACAGGAAAGTGCCCATATTCAAGCATTTTTTAATCCACCACCCCAGGGGAGGAATTTAACTAAAGCAATGATTCTACTGATTGTAACACCTCGAGCAATATCAATCTGCTTTGTGTTTCAAACTCAGACTACTTTTCTATGTGCTAAGTGTGCTATAAAGCACCCTGTGCGCAGTTCAGTTAACTGCATACACTTTAGTACCCCATTTGTTTGTCCTAACAAGATAAATGGGAGCTACTGTTTGCGTGTAGGTGCAGGAACTTGCAGGACAATGTCCTTCTCAAACAGTATGACAGTATTCCTACATTTCATGCAACTACTCTAATTTGTCCCCAAAGGTGAAACTGTATTTTACTGAAGTATTTTGGCAATGGTTAGAAAAGAATACCCCTTCGTCTCACCTTACACCCCTTTCTAGAAAGGGAACTCCCAGACATTTGCTATTATCCTACCTACATCTTCCAGGCTCTGGTTAATTGTGCTTAAATACTGCTCCACGTGTTAAGAGTGATATATTATCATGGTTGAGAATCATGACAATCATTTTGCCAGAAAGACATCCAATTACTCCCACAAGGTCAAATCATTTCATTTCAAATATTCAAGTCTGAAGAACACTGTAGCCAATGGTAAGGTTATACTCAGTTCTACCACAGGGGTGGGGCAAGGAAAATGGAAAAAAAGATGTTAGGGAAAAGTGGGATGTCAGGAGTAGGGAAAGATGACTTTTCTCTGATGAGCTTAACCTCAGCCTTCATGGAACAAGGTGGAGCTGGTCAGAGAACCTGATGACTGAGTACTGACATACTCAAGGTCTACAAATGCTCATTTCCTCAGTATTCCTGGGCCAGTGGATTGCAGCAAGCCCTGCCAGCTATTTTCTGATTTCTCTTCTCTCTTTCCTTGTCTCTGAATGGCCTTTTTCCCCCTTTACTCTTTCCCACTGACATAAATGCACAGATGCCTTGAATGCTGATTTATGATTAAGCATTTTCAGACTTAGCAAGAGTGGAGGGGACAAATACTCCTCGTGTCCCTCGTGGGTGAAGATCATTCACCTTGATTTCCCCCCACCATGATTTATATGAGAAATATCTGAAGACAAATTTAAATACTGGAATAAAATCAAAAAGAAAAACAAAAGCACTGGGGGTCTTACTAAGTTCTCATCAAGGATCTCTATCTCCAGGAAAGCAATAAGCTACCTTTCATGCACCGAGAGCCATGATCTACTTTTCAGTCTATCCTCTTAGGCTGGGCTAAAGGTTTCCTTGTCTGTTTCCTTTTTGTTTACTTCCATTTTTCAACAAATCTTCATCTATATCCACATTCTCTCAGCAATTCCTTTCCTCTCGTTCTATCAAATCTGGCATGACCTCTATTGGTTTCCTCTTTCTCCTCCCAATTATAGAACATTTCAACTGTTAGAAGCCATCACTGCCAACATAACTTTCCATCTCCTTCCACTATTTGCTCTATTTAATAAAATAGCCAGCTCTTTTAAAACCAGTTTTGGTCTTCTGCTGTTTGCACTTCCACTGCCCTGCCCAACACTTCCACTACCACCCAGGTCCAGGCGCAGCAGGTAAGTGAACCCATGGGCCCATTTGGCTAGAGCAGAAAGAAATGCAGAGGTCTGACCCCGGCATCAAAAAAATGGGGCTGAACAAAGTCTGGCAAGGACAAGGGAGTGTCCCTCTGCCTGGAAGCACCTTCCCCAGATCTCCTCCTGGCTCACTCCCTACTCATCACTGCAGTCTCAGCCCACAGGACACCTCCTCAGACGTCTTCACTCACCATTCTCTATGAGTCCTTCCCCCGAAACTCTCTAGCCCATTACAGTCTCCTTCACATTTATAATCAGCAGAAACTATCTCACATGTTTTTGTTTATGTGGACTAGAGCAGTGCTTCTTAAACTTTAATGTGCATATTAATCACCTGGGATCTGGTTAAAATCCAGCCTGGAGTGGGGCCTGAGAGTCTATACTTCTAACAAACTCCAGAGTGACATTGGCACTATGGGTCTGCAGGCCACACCCTGAGCAGCAAGATTCCAGAGAATGCTGGCTCAATGAGGGCAGAGACATATACGTCTATACCCTAGTCCCAGTATGTAGAAGATACGTAAAAATACTTGTTGAATGACCACAAGACACTGCAGTCCAGGTTAGGTGGTTGGAATCTCCTGAAATCTTCTGCAAGCATACTAAAATTGGCAACAGTTAGAGCACTTCAAACATTAAGGAATACCCATCTAGAAGAGCTGCTCATACAGATTTGGTTTGCTTTCCTTCCCAACACGCATCTTTTCTGGCATTTAGGATGCCACATTGCTCAAAAAGAATAAGTAATCACAGTAGGCCACAAAAGGAAATGCAAATTCACACTGGACAATTCCTGACTGATGAGTATGATTAAAGCTTCCATTCTGAATCCCTGGCAGGACATGACTTTTAAAGGCTCGTTTGAGAAATACGAGATAGATGCCACTCAATCTCCTTCCCGCGATCACCTGACCCACTGGAACTGGGGAATTTGCTGGACAGCACACAGGGAGGGCACCTGGTATGCCGAGTCATGATAAATCTCCACAACGGTATCTCCAGAGTGAACTAGTGATGATTCTAACAGCCAAGGGAAGGCCTGGTCATGCACCAGCACCCCTCGCAGGTCTAACAGTAAGAGCAGTTCCTGACAATTTGAGGCGCAGAGGGTCACAGGGGTTATACCTACTACCTACTACCACAAGTACAGAGCAGCTCAGACCTATCAACCCTGCGTGTAACTTGGACACTCAGAGCCAGGCTTAGGGAGCGAGGGACACAGCCGCAGCACGAGGACCCCCAGAGAGAACATGCCATTCGGATCCCTTCCCTGCCGCACCACACTTACCAAATCCCACGTGTGGATTTACATACACAAACCACTCCCCACAATCCCTGACAAACCTGTCTGAACACGCTCCTAATAATTAGGAAGTCTTTACCTAGAAGAGACCACTTCCTTGCCTGTTTCTGTGGAGTTCTTCTGTCACTTATGCAGTGTTCCCACACAAAAGTCCACTGTCACTCACTGATTCCTCACGCAAACTCTTTTAACAACCCAGAGGTGTGGACCCCAGACGCTGGGAGAAGCCGCCTGTGACACGCTGGTTAAGAAATTTAAAAACAAGTCCCAATACTGCAGATATGAGCTCTCTCTAATCAGAAACACTTTCCCTATCCTGTTTTCAGGCTCACACCTACTGCTTGTTTTCTTGTTTATTATTTTACGAGGCTGGCTGAGAAAATTTAAGGTATAGAATACTACAGTCAACTACTTGTGCTCCTCTATTCCTAGTTACTTTTAAAAGGTATGTCAGGCTGCTTTTATTGTGCAGGCAGTTTAAAAAATTTAAATACATGAACCTTAGAAAAAGCCAAAAGCACAAATGTATTACTGTTTTCTGTCCAGTCAACAAATCTTTATCAGGTACGCACTGCCCGTCAGGCCGATCTGAGGTGCTGACACAGGGATGGACACAGGGGTGAACAAGACAACTGAGCCCCTGCTGCCACGGGGTTCACACTGCAGGGGTGAGAGACAGAAGCAAGCACACAAAGTATAAGGAAGAGGAATTTCAGATGCTAAGAAGTGCTATGAAAAAGATAAAATCAGGGCGGCGGTGGGGTAGTCGGGTGGGGAGTTGAAAAGAAAAGCCTGGGGCAGGGAGTGGATCTGGTTTGGATATGATCAAGGAAAGACAAATAAAGAAGTGACTTAAAAGCTGCAATGTGGCTGGAAGGAGCATGGCCCAAAGCAGGTTCTGTAACAAGTTGTGCATATGTAATTAACAGGTTATTATATACATAAAGAGTTCCTGGATCAGATGACCTCACAGAGCTTAAACAGACTGAAACAGGTTTCTTTCCTGCTGACACCCCAGAGCCTCTCAATTGATGTTATAAATCTTTGAAAAGGTATACCTAAAAATGCAGTGCTAATCAAACTTCTTTGACCAGGGAACCCTTTCCTCTCAAAGCTCTTAGAGGAGATGATTATTTCTGGGAAACACTGAGCTGGTTAATGGTGTCCAGCCCTGGCTTTACACTAACATTAGTAGTGGATCTTTCACAACCACCAACGCCCAGGCCTCACCCCAGGCCAATGAACTCACACTCTCTGAGGGTAGAACCCACACATCAGTATTTTATTTTAAAGCTCCCCAGGTGATTCTAATGTACAGGTAGGATTGCAAACCATTAAGCCAGAGCACAAGATGCATGCAATAAAAAAAAAACAGACTGGAAAATAAGGACAGAAAGGGTTCACTGGGGTCAGACTGTGGCAGGTCCTGAATGCCACGCTAAAGAGCTTGAACTTTATCTGGAAGGCAGCAAGGACCTATCAAGGACAATTCCTAGGATAGCTATGATAAATACCAGACAACAGGTCAAGACATTTCTTCTCTCCACTCCCTTCTTGCCACTGATTGTATTTGAGTGGCTGTAGAAGGACAGAAGAGATTTATAACCACAAAAAATACCGCAAGAGGAAAGATGGAGGATGAAAGATAATTTCAGAATAGGAACAGTGTGAATTCCCATAGCACCACAAACATAGGAAATTTAACAAGACATTTTCAGATACTGGCTCAACATTCACTCCTACTGTAAACCAGGAGCTATGGTAGCATCAGAGATACCAAACTGATCTGCACCCTTTGAGTTTTTATAATCTAGTACAGCTGAAGACTAAACGGAAATAAACAGAATAACGGACAGCATGTGGTACCTAGGTGGTACACAGAGGAGCCTGAGAAATCCAAGGGTGAGGGCAGAAGAAACCCTTCTTGCTGAAATTCTTACAGTAGCTCTGGGGAGAGGGCAACACATGACCCATGTTAATCCCACAGTTTTCAATATTTGCCTCTATCCTGCCAGGCACTGTGTTACACTCTGAGAAAAGAGAAGGGGAACAAGACAGGATTTACAAAGTCCATAATCTAACAAATGAGACAGACACTGGAAAAAAACAAAATGCAGGGTATTTTTAAATGCTTAACAGAAGACACTGTTTCCCTGAGTAACTAAGGGTGAAGTGAGTCTGTCGGACAAAGGGGCAGGGGCAGGAACTGATCCAAAAAAGGATCAGCCTGCTGCAACAGCATGGAACATTCAGATTCTACAAACAGGACAAGTGAAAGGGGGCAAGATGAGGCTGAAGAAGCTGACCCAGAAGAAGCCAATATACTGGATTATCTCTACCCAGCTTAGACCAGTTAGGAGATAGCCAGATTACTCATGGTGAGAGTCATCTGAAATATGGTGGCTAAAGGTACTCCTCATGACCAAGATCAGTATCATCCTCTGCATCCTAACATTCATGGATGGTTTCCTCTGTGCCAGATATTTCACTTACATGTAGGACAAGTTTAAGTGGATGACTTCGGTCCCCATTTTACAGATAAAGCTACAGTAGCGTAAACTGGGTAAGTAATTCACCATGATCAGATAGCTGGAGAGAAGTGGACAAATGCAAGAGTAACTGAGAACAGATTCCAAGAGACCAGATGATTGACTGGGTGTGGCTAATGAGTGAGAGGGAGAAGCAATCATCACCTGCCTCCAGGTTTCTGGCTTGACAAATTGGGTGAATGGTGTTGGCATTTCCTGAGATAAAGATCACTGGACCACAAGCAGGCTTGTGGGGGAGGATGTCATTTGCAGACATGTTGAGTTTAAATACTTGTGAGACAATTCAAGGGAAAATGAGGACTTGGTTACATGCAGTGGTCTCAGAGGAGAGATCCAGGCTATAGAAAAAAAATGGGATTCATCTGCTTAGCATAGTGGTCAAGATCACCAAGGCAAAGGGTAAAATGAGAAGACAGCCATGTTGGAAATGCTGGCTGGACTTCCTGGAGTGCAAAAGGGCCCTGAAAGAATGACTCCGTACAGTTAGATACAGAAATGTACCCTGAGCTTCCATAAGCCCAGATAAGGGGGTGAAGAAGGCAAAAGCTACAGGCACGAGATTGCTGGGAGGCCAGCACAGCTGTCCCAGCATGACAACAAGGGTCTGATGGGGAGTGATGAGGCATGGAAAGGAGATAGGCCGCCCCCCGAGAATCAGCAGCATGCTGTAACTTCCCTACATTTGGACAATGAGAGGAAGTAAGGAATCTATGATTTCAACTGGTAAAGCCTGGGCATGGTGCTACTATCCATTATGATAGGGAAGTCTGAGGCTGGTTTCGAGGTTTGTTGAGGGGGACAGTTATGGAAAGGTAAGGGAAGAATCCAGACAAGTGGTAAAACGTTCTGGAAAGCACACCACATACTGTGAATGATAAACTGTAGAGTCCCAAATCCCAGGTTGACTCTAATTAGTAATCCAGCTGAACCATGACTTTAGTGATTTAGGAATCCATACCACACCATGAAATGGGAAGAAGAAGGCTGCCCCATATCTCATTGACAGATATATTAATGAGAGGAGACTTATTAATACAATCCCTTAAGGTAAGTCGTACTGTTTAGTCTAAGACAGAACTGAGATTAGACAGTGCTACAAATTGAGTAGCTGTATTGTTAGATATCGATTGAAGCTTAGGGCTCTTCCTGTCTCTCAATTAAGAAGACATCCCTTACTAATTTATACTACACAGGGGAAGGGCTGCAGAGTAAAGAGGGGTGGGGAGACAGACTCCTCGGCACAGTAATAATAAAGGACAGTGCCTCCTGACTGATGGGAAAGAGGAGTGAGGTCAAAAGCTGGGCCCCAGAAAATTTGCTGTTTCTCTACTTTCTTGCACTGTGACCCAGAAAAGACATTCTCAGTTTTTATGTTTTGCTACTGGCAAAAGATCTCTCTTCCTCTTTTCTTGGTAAACAGATACTTGCCCTGGATGCAGTAAATTTTATATATAGTAGTAAAGGGTAAAGAATAGGAGGCTGAGGGGAGAAGAGGATAGGTGGAGAGGAAGTCAGGCTCAATTTCAAAACTTCTTGCAACTTCAGACTACAGATAACAGTTAAGTGAGACGTACAGAAAAACATTTTATTAGGTAGATGGTGAAAATGAAAAACAAAACTCTCTAAAGCAGGTTATTAAATTAAGAATAATTCAGAAGTACTCAGAAGAATTTGAACGAGTTTTGTCTTAACCAAAACACAAACTGCAGTGCTTCTCACAGCTTCCTGACTGGACTGTGTCAAATGCCTTGACTTGACTATTTTACACATGTTCGTACCACTTTGAACTTGATCTTACCTTTCACCTAACCTGCTTTTAAATTTACTGTTTTATTTTTGGGGTTACATTTTGTTTTATGAACTTCAATTTGTCCATTCCTAACTTATAAAACAACCCTGATAAACTTTTGATTAAATGTTCTAAAGTAGTGGTACTGAAAGTAATCGGTCCAAAATGTTATCCATCAGCAAGAAGATAACAGGCTCATGCCAGAATTAAGTCTACTACTGTTTAGTTCAGTTAGCTGGGGTGGGTTTTTTTTTTGGTTCCTCGGTCTTGTCATTTTCAACAATAAAGACATTCCTGATGAAGGGAGCAGTGCACTGAAGTATAGTCTGCTACAAGCTCCTTCCTGCAATGCCCTCCTTTAGCAAACAGTCCACCTGCACCAGTGTGCACGGACCACAATGAGCAGCGCTGCTCCAAGGCAATGCTCTTATAATGCCAACTATAACTTCTTGTTGCCTAGAACTTTAGAACAGGTGATAGGTACATTCCTCCAAGGTAATAAACTTCTCCAACACAGCCCCAATAAATGGAGCATTCCCTGATCCCCTGCCTGGTTTGTATAAAGATGCTAAGTGTCCACAGTTATATTTAACCACTTAAGGGTAGGTGATGGCCTAGAAATCAGTTCTGTAGAACTTCTCACAAGATCATGCTGCCTGCTAGTCCAATGCTGTGCTGTAACAACAACAACAAATACTGCAACTATATACAGTACTCTGACTTCTAAGTGAAGAGTGTGACAAATGTTATAGCTTAAGGATGTTTGTGCTTCTTTCACAACAAAATACACTTCAAAACTGGTGTTATACTAGCTGTAACTTAACGTTTAACTTTCTGCCAAGAATGTGCTGAGATGAAAAATCCAATTAAAACAAAATACACTACTGCATGAGTCTCTTTGCCCATCTACCCAAAATATTGCTCAGGAATTAGAGGCCACTATGAGCAGGGCAGCCACTGAAGGATGAGAAGAAAGGAGACAGAATCTGAAAGCGTAAGTACCTGTTAGACAGACTGAGACCAGTGGACAGAGGAGGGAGAAATGAAGAGTGCCCCTCACCTCTGTAACAATGAAACAAACCCTAGACACCAGCTGGAGCTCAGCCAGGCTACCTAAGCAAGGTACCACTAAAACTATTTCAATCTGCTGAATTGTCCCAGAGATGCAGTCTGGAACTTAAGCAAAGGGAACTTAAACAGATACCACACTGCCTACTGCTACTGACATCCGAAGTCAGGAGTCTCACTCAAGCAGCACATGGACTCACATGTAGTACAAAAAACTGCACCATGGACATAAAAAATAACAGACATGGAAGAAATTTTGGAGATTTGGGAGATTCTTTGGCTCCTTGGTATTCAAAATGTAGTCACTGGACCAGCAGCATGGGCATCACCTGAGCATTAGAAATGGAGACTATCAGGCACCACTCCCGACCTGCAGAAACAGTCTGACTTTATCATGATCCCCAGTGATTTGTGGGCACATCCAAGTTTGAGAAGCACCGCTCTGGGTCACTGGTCTCAATTCTGCTGCACATCAGAATTATCCCTGGACCCTTTAGAAAAATACTGATGCTCAGGTGCCAGGTTAGGGAGCCTGGGAACTAGCATCTTTTAAAACACGCTGATCCAGGCCTATTCCCTTGTTCTATGGATATGGATGGGGCTCACGAAAGTTAAATGATCTACCAAGATCACAGGAAATCAATGGCTGAATTAAGAGTAGATCCTAAAAAATATTTGGGATTGTGTTGCCCATAAAAAAAAGGTGAACAAACTGTAAAGTTACCAATAAATCAAACTAATTTTAAAGATCTAAGGTTTCATTTTAGTATATACTTTTTTGTACTTTCATACATTTAAAAGAAATAAAAATATACTTATGTTCATTTTATGTATCACCCTTTGAGCCTTGACCAGTATTTTTCCAGGGGGGGAGGGGGGTGGCGGGGATAATTCTCCATCAGCCAGAGCACAGCTGGTGGAGACACAGTGAAGCCTCAGCCCTTGGCTTCTGCCCAGGTCAGAGTGGTAAGACCATGGGTGGTTCTTTTTCTTTCCTCTGCTTTCTAAAATTTCTTTAATGTGAAGATACTACTTTTTAAGGGAGAAAAACAAAACAATGCACTCTAAAACCACCTTTTAAAGATCTCAATTTAACTTTCATTGAAAAGTCCAAAAACAAGGATAGTCGCTGTGTTCTGACTATAAAAGTTTCCCAAAGTACTGAAGTGATACTTAGCATACCTAAGACAAGAAACTTTTGCCACAAACTGCTGACCCTTTTGGTGGTTGATGGTTATGTCATTACATTTAAATCGCCCATAAATTAGCACTAGATACATGGGGGTATGGTGGGAGGTGTGGGTGGAGTGAACGTAATTAAAAGCTGCGGTCAGACTTGAAAAAAATACCCCATAAAGCAACGTATGTTTCTGACAGTTGAAACAGACTGCATGACAGACAGCAAAACCACATTTCCGCATTTTTTTTTTTTTTTGGAATGGATCTGTGGCTTTGTGCCACCAAGCAATATTTTGGTTTACCAAAATGTCCTCTATGGCCTTCTTAATTTCATGTTTACTTAACTTTCCTTACTATCACTGCTGTTCTCACTCAACTACAGCAGCTTAAGACAAGTGTCTTAAAGGGGGAAAAAAGTTTAAAATAAAACAAAATTAAAATAAAATTTAAAAATTCACATTGACTAGAGCATCCATAGTAATTTCAGTATTTAGCTCATACATAAATGAACAAGGGGAATAATTATTTGTTTTGAAATATAATAGTTTTTCAAGACAATTACAGACTCAGCCTCATGTTTACGTGAAATTTCTCGACACAAAAAGGATAAAGAACGACTGGCCTATCCGCAGTTGTTGGCCAAGTGTTAGAAAAACTAAAAAGCAGCAGAAGAGACGAATGACTGGCGCAGAGTTTCCATAGCTGATGAATAATTTAGAGGATTCTGTACCTATTTTTAATATTACCAAAAAACTTTAAAAGGAAAAAGCCAAAATCAGATAATTTGCAAACTCCCACTATTATATCTATATAAAGGTAACGGCAGTAATCAAAGCAAAATGATGAAGAGAAATTCTCTCTCATAAATTGACACAAAGGTCAAACACCTTCCTTAACATGGTAAGTTCCTAAAACCACTGCCCACAAAGGGCTGCCTGGCAAAGTCCACTGTGGTTTGGGTATAGAATAAAGGCACAAATAACAAAAGTCTTGCTGAAAAAATATTCTTGAGGTTCTTGGCAGGAGATGAAGGGAAGGTGCGAATATGAACCATGAAGGCAGAAGACAGGCAATAAACTCACTGTCCTTGCCCACTCTTCCTTCTGTCATTCCTTCCTCTCTAGGTACCTGATTCCCTAGCATGATCAACCAAGTTTCCCTCCTCAGGCCTCTTTTTCTGTTCATGGTACCCTGATTCTGCCAGTCTGCAGAGGTCAAAGTCTTAGGCCTTTCTCTTTGCATTCCCACAGCCCTCATTCAGCGAGCTGCTGGGTCACTTGGGTTCCCCCTTTGCAGTGTATGTCAACCTCCTCAACCCTGCCCCTCTCCTTCATGTCCCTCTCCACTCAAATAATTTCAACCAACATTTATTGAACATTGGCTGCCAGGCTCCATATTAGCTGCTAAGAATAAAGCAAATTAGCAAAACAGACATGGTTCCTGTCCTACTGCTTCCCTATGCTTTCCTTCAGCAGCCCATGTAATAGAACCAGCGTTTTAAGCCTTCTGTAATGCATCCCAAACCACCTTTTCAAGCATTCTCTCCTCTATCAATCAACCAAGATGGAAATGCAAGCCATCACCTGAATATGCACAGCACTTTCCCATCTGTGCCTTCCTCTTCTAATCTTTCCCTGTTCCTATCTTCCTGCCCAAGAGACCTCCTCGTCTGAGGTCCCACTAAAATGTCCCTACATCCTCTGTAACAGCATCCTTAAATCACTTCCGAGCCAGAAAGACTTCCTCTCTTCTGCCTATGTCACACTGTGTCATCACCACACGCTGCCACGTATTGTTCACACTGGTTCAAATGCCATTTAAAGACAGAATCTCAAGGAGGCAAGCGTTCTACCTCGCCTAATTCCCTAACCCTCAAAGCAGCTGCACAAAGAGTGACGTCCATTAACGTTTGCTGGATGAATGATGATAAGCCACCTTAGCCTTCGCCTGCCGGCTAAGGTGTCCAACACTGCTGGCTCTTAACCACGTAACTCTCTCAGTGAAGGAAGAATAAACCACCTCCCGAGGATTTGGTTCTTTTTCAGGCTTACGTCTTTAGGTTATAATCTTCTTAATCTATGTAGGTCTAGTCCTAAATATTTCAGTTTGAGAAGCTAAAAATTTCTTTTTAGAAACTTAATGTATTGCAAGAGTGTCAAACAAACAAGTGACAAATGTATGCCCCCAAACTGTAAAAACCAAATATCAAAGGAAAAGTGGAATTTATAAATCTAACCTGGGAAGTTGGCATGAATACCGTCTCACAATACTAATCTAACAAAGATCTTACCAAATTTTTTTCTATCTACATCCTTTTTTTTCCTATATACATAAAGTGATACAAAATAAAGAGTTCCTGCTGAGATTATTAAAAAAATCCTACCAGCTGTGCTTAGATCTGGTTAAAATAGGTCCTGACCATGGGTCTCCTTCCTAGGCCAGCCACATTGTAAATGAGCTGCCATTTAAAAAGGTTTTTGTAAATAATTGTGCTATGTCTGACCCAGCCTCTCCTTTATCTGAAACCTCAGAAATGTTTAAAAAAAAAAAAAAAAAAGGCTTACAAGGAAGTAGAGCTGTCACCTCCACATCCCACATTTCTCCTACATAAAGGAGAAAACTTAAGAAGGACACTGGAATTTTGCAGGACACAATTTTTCCATTAAAAAGCCCAAATAAGGACTCTGTCTTCTTCGTCTTGGCCAAAAAATGTTCAAGCAAGTAACTGTGGAACTGCCACTATGTTTTTTATTGGCCACTTTAGGTGAACTGTAGTATTTTTTTAGGTTAACCAAGGTAGACATACTTAGAGGTGGTAAGCCATGCTCCCTAACAGTTCTATGTCACCCTCAAAATCAAAAGCCTTTAAGATCACCCACATTCACAGCACAGCACAATCAAATATGCAAAGGGAAAAAAAGTAAGCCCAAGTTAAACAAGTTCACTGATAAGTACCCACACATTCAGAAATATAACAAACCCATGTTCTAGGCGTACTTAGAAAACTCAAGATTCCATTTTGTTTACCACAGTGTGATCAGGACTAGACAAAGACGAGCACAATGTACTTTGACTTAACCAAGGAAGTAAGTGAAAGAGCAGAAGGACTACTTTGTAGCAAGATACGCCCTGATTCCTCAGCTGGCGCAGCCCAGGCCAAGGTGTCATGTTGAATTCTCAGGTGGCCCAGTCTACCCTATCTTGGTAATAACAAGACGTGTGTCTCAGAGAATGACTGAATTACTCAGACTGTTCAGAACAGACAAAGGGAGGCTAATGAAGGACAACACTTCTAAAAAACTGTTACCTAGAAGGAACTAAGGACTAAGACTAATTCTGGGGACCTCAATGGGTAGCTAAAACAAATGTGCCTCACTCAAAGCAAGAAATTTCCACTAGTCCAAAAGTTCCAATGAGAAAGATGATTCCAGAAAACCATGTAACATCCTCATTCTGAACTTAAAATAAGAACCCACTAGCACCAACCCTACTCTGCTTATCATCATGAGAAAGCCTGAAAATCAAGTATGGTTTGACAGGTTCTCTCAAAATGGCGTAATTAACTAGAGAAGCCAGACACAGCTGATTCTTGGCCTCTACGCATTAGGTGCCAGTAGCACCTCTCAGTTGTGACAACCAGAAATACTTGCAGACACTGCCAAATGTCCCCAGGAGAAAGGAACTGCCCTGGTTTGACACCACTGCTCTAGAGAAATAGTTCCCGAACTCCTTCTTCTGGATCCGGTTTCCTCACTGGATCAACGAGTGCTACAAACCCTTCTCTCCCAGAAAAAAAGCACACAATTTTGCATATAAGTTCAAGGACTTTGTGGATACTCTAAAATCCAGCCAAGGACCCCCATCCCATTCTCACCCAGGCAGGCACTCAATGGTTTTTCAGCCCTCTGGACATTCTCATGTGGTTATAAAAGGTACTGTGCCTATTTTAGAAATTTCATGGTCAGAAGTACAAAAATATCTATAGGTCTCTGGTCATCAGGTCATAAGCCAGCAATGCAAACTACACTAAAGATGAACCGATTGGTTCACTAACCCAGTGCACTTGTTCACCAAAAAATACTATTTTCCCCAACCTGGAATAACTAACCAATTTATGGCTGTGTGTTGCATGGCCCTGCAGTCCTGGCTGCAAAACTACCCCAACTCATGTTTCCACTCAACAGTTACAACAGCAAAAAAGTCCTGAAGCAAATATAAAGGAATTGTTTTGCAAATTAAAAACTGAACCTGAAGACCAAAGCTATTCCCACTTGGTTTAAAAAAAAAAAAAAGTGTTTCTTCCACTTGTATGGCTGGTGAGGCAGAGCCAGAGCAGGACTGCCTGGGAAGGGATGGGCAGCAAGGCAGAGAAGGCCGCTTCAGTTAACAGAAGACTGCTCCCCTCCACAACTCTCCACAAGGACTAGTAGGAATGGAACTTGCTGACCTGGGAATTCAAAAGCCATTTTTCTGATACAAATATATACCCCAAAGTAGACCCACTGTTATTTGTAACACATAAGCTCACTGTGTACAGAACACAGTGGACTAAGTAGGTACATATAAAAACCAAAAACAAGCTTACCATATTAAAATGGTCCCTCAGGAGGCAGGTATTGCCAGTGGTTCAGAATTTGGGCTCTAAAGCCCTGAGAAAATTTCTCAGCTTCCCTCCACCATACTCTCCTCATATACAATGGGGACAAACAGACCCCTTCCTTAAGGTTATGAATTAAATAAATCAATACATCTGAAGCACTTAGTGCATCACTTAGTATGCAACAGGTGCTCAATAAATTATTGTCTGGTTAGTTGGTATTTTTATCATCAATATTTGCCAAAGATACACGTATGGAAAAGCTGTAACTACATGTAGTCACTGATACGCTCTTAGCCTGGAGGAGGATATGTATGATGCAGCTATGGCCGCACCTATGAAATAAGCAAGACAGCACATGGTTCTAGGTTGTAAAACAAGGGCAATACTAGGGTGTTTTTTTTTTTTAAGCTGTCTATAATAGCTTAACACTGTTCAAAGTAAAGTTCTTAAAAAATTAATATTTCATCCTATAGAAATTGATTCGAAACCTTAACTTATTTGAATGGCATGCTCTAGTGCCTCTGGTGTCAAGCAACGAAATGAGGGACAGACCTTTTGCTAATGCTGGTCATTCTAAAATCATCTGATGATAGATAGACCTGAAAGATACCTTAGAAATGACTCATCATCTGGAAAGGAACCCAACCCTAAATTTCAAAACTGCCCAACTGCCAGCGGGAGGAGCTGCGGCAGAACTGCAATGAGAGCTTCTAACCTCTGACTGCCCATCAATTTCTGCACTTGATCAAAGCAAGTCCTGCCTACGAGCTCAGAAACAAGGCTAATACACTGGTGGTTGGCACTTCACTATAGGAAATGCAGTGCAAGGCAAAATTAAACCATCCCTTTGGTTGTTCCAGCATTGTTCATTCATTCCTCTGCTACGTTCCTAAGCCTGTTTCAGGTGCCAGAGATACAACAGTAACAAAACACACCCTTCCTTTTGGAGCTTATACCTTAGCGATGGAACCTGATCTCTACTATGTCCTTGATTCATCAAAGGCCAAGATTATACACTTCCTCCTTCTTTTATTTACCCATGATTAATTTATTATAAACCAAGTTGAGAAGTGCACACCTTCCCTAAGTAAAAGACAATGCAAGAAACCCAAGGACTTAAGATCTCAAGTTCACTGTAAGCCAGTTTACAGACCTGCTTTACCCTGAGCATCATAAGGTAAATCTTAAGTAAAGAAACCGATACCTGCAGTGGTTTCTGGAAGGGTAACTAATCCCAGGAGCCTATTACATAACAGGTAATGAACTACTACATATTCCCTTGAACACTTTTGGAGAAAATTATTGGATCACCTTGTAATTCATGCAATTTCAGAAGTTGTGTGATTAAATTTTCTAATACTGTATATGCCAAGGAAAAGGATAAAAACCAATTACTTTAAAGAATACATATATTTTTAAAGAATATAACTTTTATATTACATGCTTTATAATTATTCTAGCTGTGCATCAACATTACTTTAGCCTAAATGACAGCCCGAAGAGAACCAATGAATTCTGAACCATCCACTAATTAACTGTGGGACTTTAGTCTCATTTTATTCATCCATAAGATGGGGAAAACGCTTTAGTAACATTACTGGGGCTTAAATAAAATCATGGATGAGACAGTACCTTGGAAAATATTAAGTACTATAAAAATACCCCTTTCTATACTAGCTAGCTTCATTAAGGTTAATTTTGGACTTAAGAAAAAAAAAACACTTCTGAAAATAGGTGTTAAAAGGGACTTTCTGAGACTAAAAAGAAGCTCAAGTCTCAATTTCTGTTCATTAGGTCACAGAAAAGAACAAAAACCAAACGGTCATTTTAGACCAAAGGAACTAAAAGAGATCTCGGTATTCACTTACACTCTAATTTTAAGCTGAGAAAAGTACAGTCTTGAGAAGTTGAGAGACTGAGCAATACCCCACAGCTGGCCACTGGCAAGGTCAGGACTAGAATCCTGACTCAGGTAAGCACTCTGCAGGAAGCAGCAGAGTATTCCACACACAGCATTGGGAATGTCTGGATATTTGGCAGAAATATCTATCATACCAGTGAGGTGAAACTGAGTCAAACCCAGGATCTATTTTACTGGCTGGCTGACCTCAAGAAGTTATTTAGTACCTATGTGTCTCAGCCTCCTCATATGCAAAATAGAGATGATGATAATAATAATATATAGTAGTAATCTCGTAAGGTTATTGTGAGAATAAGTAAAACATTACCTACATGATAAGCTCTCTAAAATCATTTACTCTTATGATCACTACTTTTGTAACAACACTATATACCACTGTGACCAATAAAACACGAAGATATCTTCAAAGTTCCTTGACTCTTGAAAACAACCAGAAGCTTGCATTTTTACTGATCTGGAGAGAAGTTAGCTAAACATACCACAGTATGGCTAAGATCAGTATCTCTCCACACTCACTCAAACCACATGTACACAGACCTATTAATAGCAGAATTTTTCAGATACACACTGAAGAGTGATAGAGTGATGTTCAAACTGAATTTTAAATTCAGTTAGGAAAGATTCATGTTTTCATTTTTAAGAAGGCAAATTCCACATGCTAAAATACATATATTCTACCTTAACTAGCCTAACTTGCTCCTGAAAAGCAGACCAAACTCAGGAGCTTCCCTTTTCTATTGTCATCTTTCCACAAATTTAAAAGGAGGCACCACAGGCCTAACTAGGCTTGGGAGATCAGCATTTGTTATCCTACCACCTAAATATGCCCTTAGAAATATTACATCACACACATTCTTGGCTGGCTTGATCTGAAGGCAAATGTTCCCTCATTCACCAAATATTTCATGAGCACCTACTGTGAGGCAGCACCAGGCACAACACAGCAAAGAACAATAAACACCCTGTTCCCACAGAGCCTACCTACTAGTGGGAGAGAAGAGACGACAAGAAAGAAGTGTACACCGAGTGTCTGCACTGTATACTTTAGGAATGCGAAAATGGCTAGTTTCATTAAGCACTTTTCTAAAAGTAGACCTGGGCTTCATAATGTAATTTGTGATCCCTTAGCCACCCTATAGGCGGGGTGGGGCGGGGTTGGGGGGAGTCTGGGCTCTGGAAGGACACGGGAGGAGAGGGGAGCTCTGAACTCACACACAAACACACAGATCAGGTCTCTAGCTAGAGATGACACTCTAACACTTCTAGGACTGCCAGGAGCATCCCCATCTTCTTGTGTTGCATACAGCCAAGAACATCACAGAAACAAGAGCACTATATGCTATCTGGAAATAGAAAGGCCAGTGAAGGGAGCCCTGGAAGGGAAGTCAAGAAACCTACTATTTCCTTTTCTGCCAGCAACTCTCGCTAAGCCACCTCGGGCGTTTGCTGACCCTCGTGAACCCTGGTCTCCCCGCCCGCATGCTGATCCTCCTGTACTGTGACACTGGGCTAGTCTCTTAAGCCCTTAAGCCTCGATGTCATCTGTTCAAGGAGGCCAGTGGAATGACACTGCTTGGCAAACTGTCGGGTACTCCACAGACAGAGGCTATTTAAATAAATACATGGATCTGAGCTTGCTACTTGCTTTACAGGAACATCAGGAAGATTAAGGAGAACATATAAAAATGCCTTAAGCTCTCTGTAAAGAAAAGGTGTTAAAAGAGTACTAATGCTCATAATTTCTACAATTACTATTCTTTCCACTTCTATTTCCTTGCATTTTCAAATTCTTAAACCAAAATAATCTGCAGACCTTCAGAAGCAGAATACATATTCAGAAAATAAGAAGAGAAGCCTAATTAGAATAACAAGTGAAATAAACTTGCTAGGAAATCAGAGAGCCAATACCCACCTTCCTTCCCTCCACCTCTCATGCCTAGGCGGCTGCTGCTGCAGGGTCCCAGGCCAGCGGGTGGGGCCTGCGGTCAACTGCATCCTTCCTTTCTATCCGACACAGAAGCTCCCTCCACAACACAAACCGTCAAGTGTTTGTGGGCAAAATCCTCAAAAGTGATCATAAAGTGACCCACACACCAGACGGCAGAGGACCTGAGGGGTGTCTGGGAGTATTTTTCTTCTGCTCCTTTGACAATCCAGCTAAGAAAACCCACCCCCCGCTTCTTCCCGCCAAGGAGCACAGGATGCACACCACATCTCTCCAAGGGAAGCTGGGCTCGGTGGTAGAGAAACAGCAAAAGCTTGACACGAACGCCGGGTCAACTCCAATGAAAACAAAGCGGGTACAGAGATTTGTGCTGATGAATGCCAGCTAAATCCCTCCTTACAGAGAGAAAGCACCTACCACTGACAGCTGTTACTGCAGCAGAGTCAAAACGACCCTAATTTTCACTTCTGATTAAAACTTCTGAGGCCCTTCCCCCTTAAAGTACAGCAATAATTTCGTGAACTGTTTGCAGTGAACTTTCTCTGAACAAGTCAAGTCCTAAGGCTTGCAAACTGTCATTATCAGTGTAAATACTCAGCTGCCCACACCTACATGTTCTGCCTCCTGCTTCTCTCCAAAACTGATGATAACTTGGCCAAAGAACACTGGATCTGCCACCACTGCTAGAGCCCTAGAGTTTTTTAAGAGGAGGTGTAGGAGGGATCAAGGAAAAATACCTTCTAAAAATCACATCCCTTTCACCAGCCCCATAGCCTTCAAATATATCACTGCTGTCCTGGAGTGATAAACCAGTCTCTCCAGCCATGCCACATTAAAATGTGCTCATTAAGAACAGACACAAATAACTTCTAAGTACACATTTTGAAGATTTAATTCCCAACTGACTTTACCTATTCTACAGTGCAAAAAGGAAAAGGAAAAAAAAACCACCAAAATTCTAGGGAAGGAAAGACAAAAGGAAGAGCATGGGAACAGTGGGCCAGTGCCTGCACTCTCTGGACTGCACTGAGGCTGCAACAGCACCCAGAAAGATGCATCTTATTCGTCAGTCCATTAGTCCAACTGCTCAAAGTGATATTACTTAGGATACAAAGAACTTTGCCCAGCAAATAAAATAAATAAAATAAAAATAAGCAATATCCAGCAGGGATTAAGGGGCAGTGAGAAAGGAAATATCCTTTTGCTTAAGTGCTGCAAAGAAAGTCTTTTAACAGTCTAAGCAAAACATTTGCCTTCATTTAAAAGTTTGAGTTGTGTGCGATTTCCTGCATCTAAGAACCTCTTTCTGAACTACAAAGAGGCCACAAAACATCACATTTTCCCCTCCCAGCTTCCCTCTTCAAAAACCCACAAGATGGTGATTAACAAACAGTCCGTTGTCTTCAGGCATAGTTTTAGAAGCCACAAGGAAAAGATAAAAGTTAAATGGAAAAGCAAGTTTGTAAACAAATGAGAAATAGGTTACCCAGGGAGGAAGGAAACTCATCTTGATAAACAAGCAGCTCCCCTCACCCCATTTGTGGGAGACTCCAAATGAAAGCAACCCTTGCCCTCTCACCCACTGAAAGCAGTCTGGATGGAGAGAGAGTCCAGGCCAAGCCTCTGGCCCTGACTCTATGCAGAGCTGCAGAGAATGCCCTGACACTCCAGGAGTCTGGGTATTAGCTTGAAGTTCGGTGGCTCAAGGACAAACCCAAGGATTATCCAGCGTCCCAGGAGCTCTCCATTCCAGAAATGAGCTGGGGCCCGAAGCTCCAAGCCAGGGCAGACTTATCTCCCAGGAAACATCCTCCCAGGTAAATTCATCTGAAGTCCTGAATCTATATTACCTTGTGCAGATCTGATTCTGTTTAATAATCTTTTGATGGGACATAATCCCTTTCTTAGGACCTTTGTAAAAATTAAGGAATTTTGGCAATGTGCCCAGATCAGTGATGAGCACAAGCTAGATATATTCATGGTCACTGAAAGGAAATTCCAATTCTACTCAACAATCACTGCTTTAGGTGAAAAATCTTTCGATATTCTATGAAACCTCACAAAGAGAAAATTAAGAACCCAACATCCAAGAAGAGAAAAGGGGGAAACCCACGCTATCCAGAAAATACTCCTAATTACGCACATACCCTGACAGGTTAAATTTCCTCCTCCAGATCTGCTTCTCTCGAAGGTCCTGTGACAGGTAAAATGACAGCTCCATGGGTCCTGCCCAAGGCACTGCCACTTGGTATCAACTGTCCTAATGCTAGATCCTCTCAGTTTTGGAAAAAATTTAATAAAAATCTATGTACATCTAGACTTAGAAAACAGACCTGAAGTTGGCCTCCATCCCAAAATGTCCAAATCAGAGAAAGAGGGGAAAAATTACTGTCAATAACCTCCATTTGGTTAATATTAATTACAGAGCATTATTGAAGGATAAGCAATCTTAAATTAGAAAAGGTAGCTTTAAACCTTAATGAAAAACACGAATAAACACACAAGAACTCCTGCCACCCCCCGCCATGCTCTCCTAATTGTATCTGGAGTGTTTTTGCACTATCATCCAAATTTCAGTTTTAATCTCTTCTTGAGAACTTCCAGTCCAGCAGTGTCCACCAGTGTTCAGCCCCTCTAGATTATAATTCTCTAATGTTTATACAGCAAAAGAAAGTTCTGCTCAGCAAGATTTCCATTGGTTTATTAGTTACTTTCAACTAGAACATCCCACCTTTGATAATTCACTTTCATTATTATACAAGAGTTCAATCACATCCATTTCTGAAAAAAAGTCACTGCATAAGAATACAACAGAGACATTTTTGCCCACATTCTCAGACACCCACTCCTGCATCTACTCCTCCAAATCTAAGCACATACAATCTAAGACAAGAGATGTGCAAGAAATTAGCAATGCTCAAAAGAAAAAAAAGTTTTCTTATGGGAAATCTGGTCTAAACAGAACTTTAAACAAATTGACTTCCATTGCAAGTGCTGTCCCCAAATAAATTTACTGCACCCTAGAATCAAGTGCACTCAAGGCTGGAATGCCATGCCAGTCGTGTATTACTTCAACCTCGATAAATCTCTTTTTACTCTCCAAATCCATGGCTGCTTTCTAAAATAGTTCACGAAAAAGCACCAACCTAATTAACAACAGCTTCCTCTGCAACTGTGGCCTTGATTTCACTTATTTACACATTAACTGCAGCCTCCTTTTGGCCAATCCAGTCTATTCTCTGTACCATGCCGAGCCTTTTATCTGCCCTGGACAGCATTTTCTCCAGCAGATGAAGTAGATGCCGATTGATTTGCTGTCGAGCATGGTAAATTAATAGCAACAAATTGCTGAGGGCCCGTCTCGCTGCTCCACCATGCTTCGGCAGTTTTGCTTTATTTGCTCCATGATGGGCAGCAGTCGGCCTCTTCAAGTCAATTTCTTCTTAACAACCTGCAATACTTTTCAATGGTGAAAATAGAGCTGTTCCTTGTAAGTCAGAAATCAATATCCTATTGCCCTTAGAAAATGCTAAACAAGCAGTATTGGCAATCCACTTGGTACTAGAGGGTATCAGATATAATGCAAATCCATACTGCTTCCCTCCTTGTAGTTATTACAGTTTGCTAAAAGGTTCCTAATGTCATTTATCATCATTTACCATCGACCAGAGAGGCTATGATTATGATATCCTATCAGTTGGCAAGGCCCTTTCATTTCTATTCAATTAATATTTTAGCAGCACTCAAATGGTTGTGGCCCAAGTCTCATAATAAAATTTACATGGCTTGTAGTGAAACAGGAGTTCTCCTGCTCCGATTTGAAAAAAATAATAATTGTATATATATATGCATATTATACACATATATATTCATAGTATAAACACATATCAACACAGATTATGGTTTCCTAAGTGTGAAGTGTTCATTTGTTTTAGGTTCTAAATGTTGGAGATTTCTAAAATTTTTTAATTTCTAAATTTCAAATATTAAGCTAAATTTTTTAGATGCAGAAAGACCTTCAGATTATAGAATATTAACTATGAGAAAGTCACAGGATGATCTCAAAATGTAGCATGTTCATCTCCATTTACAGTTTCTGTGGGTTGAATTTATCTACCTATTGTTCCTAATCTACAACCAACATTCACTTTTTGAAGTGGTAACTGCCGCTGTCAAATTAAATCAGGGCGGTAGTCTTTAATTACAGCATTACAGGTGAAGGAGGGGAACAAGGAGCATTTAGCAATGTTATCAACTGCAGGCATCACTCAAGTTCTGCCCACGGTCACTGACCCATTTAGAAGTCACACTGTATAAAGGACAATCAACCAAAAAAAAAAAAAGTAACAACTAAACCATGGGCCACCTGTCCCATCAAAAACAAAAAAAAAAACCCAACCTAGGGAAATCCTTAGGAAATAAAAACTGATGTTCTTTCATTTTAAAAAATTTCATTATGACGACATCACAATAAAACATGTGCCATTTCTAACCATATCCCATTTGTCATCTTCACTTTCATGCTAGAACTTAAAGACAGTGGCAAAACATAATTCACAATACAGCCTAGAACATTCCACCCTAACCTTTCTGGGTTTTTTCCCAGCTTCATCTGCTCAGCTCTATTGATCCTACTGAAGATTACTAGAAATTAGACCCATATTTTATGCTCTAATTCCATGCCATGTCACTGAGTTCCCCTTAAAAAAAAAAAAAAATCAACTAATTCTACCCGACTAATGCTATTTACTCAGTTACCAAAATTTAAATTAATTATGTTCTCAAACATAATTGTTAAAAATTGGCAACATTATGCAGGCTTAATTAAGATTAAATCCAATTTACTAAATGTACTTTAATTGGTACTAATTACATTAGCTTTCATTTCAGAATGACAAATTCCCCATAGGTTTCACTTTATAGTCCTCTATCAGAACCAACACAGGGTGACTGACGATGAGCATCATACAGAAAGGGGAGGGGCCACAGCAATGGACACCCCCTCCCTGCTTGTCACCACTGCTTGTCTGTGCTTTTAGCCTTTTATCAATTTGCTAAGTCACAGAGTCATGACTCCATCACAGCCATCATTTTCTGTTCCAATGAAAAATTTCTCTAAAAATAAACACTCTGTGGCTGGCAGCAGCCAAGAACAGGAGCATTAACCAAAAAATACACAAAGGTTTCAAATATCAGGGCCACCAATTACTCGGGTACTTCCAAGGACTCCGGGGACTCCTACTCTTGAACCCTTAAGAGACACAAATCTAATAAGTGAATAAGCCTAACCCGATCTTGAGAACTAGGCCCAATTATGCCGCAGGGCAACTTCCCTGCATTATTGCTGCTTTCCATTACGAGGGTATCCAGCGAGTGCATCTGGAAGAGAGGCCAAGAGGAACCAAGGCTGTCTGCCTAGGAAAACAAATAAAGACAGATATGCCTCTGTGCTTAAGGGGGGAAAGAAAGAAAATATAATAAGTAGGTGGTTTGCAGGGCTGTCTGTATTTCATAATGTGATAAACTGCCCTCAGGATTCTTGATATGATTGAATTTAAAAGCAAGAGAAAAAAAGGGAAAATGTACTCCATTCTCAATTTTAAATGGATGGCATTTCAGCCAGCTGGACAAGAAGATGACAGAATTACAGAAGTATAAAATGTGTAAAATTAAGGGATTTCACATACTGCATCCTGCCCCCCAAAAGAAATACATGCAGCCAAATACAAGCTCTGTGCCTCTAAGAACTGTCAACAGTATAAAGGGATCTGGAAACTAAGTGTTACGGTAAAGAAGATACAGGAGGAGAAATAAAAAGACAATCATCTAGTTCAATCTTTAAAAAGACACTCACTGGTCTTGGGTGGTGGATGAGGATTAAAAAAAAAAAAAAAAGGCATGTACAAGATCCAGACCTAAAATGACATGTAATGAGGATAATTAACAAACATATCTCTCATGTAATTCACTCCTGTAAGATAGAACTAAGGGGAGCCCATCCATAAGCTTGATGGATTTTGTTTAAGCAAGAGATATTTACATTACCAATCTAAACAGAAATGGCAAAGATGCCAAAGTAAGAATTTTAATATGCAGCAAACTATACTGCTAATATTGACATAACCAAACAGCATATGAAGTAAAAAGAAGTATCTGAAATAAAAAGTCCTCAGTGTAACAACTCACTTTTTTTCCCAACTTTGTTTTCAAATACTGTCTACCTGATTGCCTTTATTGTCTAATAGTTGTCTTTTAAATAAAGATCTGAGTTACGTTTCGAATACGTGGCAATTAACTACATCCAAAAAGGAATCCATAAGTAGTAAAAGCCTTGTAATATGTGATCATTTCATATTTTTAAACTTTGAAGGTAATGACATCTACCGTGAGTATAAATAAGAAATGAAGGGCATTAAGTTTTCCCTCCTCTTTTCCCAGCAGGTAAACACATACACACTTACTCTGAAATGCTGGATGAGACAGACCTGAAGTACTTTCACTAGATCACTAAAAATAAATGCCTCGTAGAAGAATTATTATTGCCAAACATTATATATATGTATGTATATACATATATGCTATTTTTCTTTCTAGGAAACTTAAACCAAATCAGTTTATTCAGTCTCCTGAAAAAAAAAAAAAAAAGTCTGTTTTCAGTTACACCTCTCAACGCTTTCTAACTAATCATTAGCTTTTTTCTTTCTTTCTTACTTTTTTTTTTTGGCTGAACTAATTGCTAGATTTCAAGACCCAGTGTTGAACCTTATCACATCCTCCTATCAGGCTCATTTACTCTGTACAAATTTTGGAAATAACAGTTACAGTTCCTGGTAAGACCCAACTAAGTAGCCTCAGGGGACCAGCACAATGAATTTACATCAATTTCTTTTGTAGCTTTACGGATTTCATTTTGATCCTCTCAGCTCACCCTCTATCCATTCTTTCACACCAAGCCAAGGAAAGAGCCAAACAATTTACAATTTTACTGTTTAATATTTTCCAAGAAAAGCTTTCATAAGACAAGTCTGCAATGTCCAAAATACATGAATTCTTTCAAAAGAAAAACAAAACATATTTAAAAATTTAGCATCCTGCTTTTGAAAGTGTACAGAGTTTAATATGCATTCAGTTTAAATCACATTCTTAAATGATTAAAATTAGGATAACATACAAAAAAGAAGGGGAACCACACCTGAAAAAATAGCATTATCTCCAGTACAGTCTTTTAAAATACAGGAAACCACAAAAATGTGCAGAATAAAATTGCAAAACATACAATTTTCTTTCTAAAGTACATATATCACCATTTAAAATGCTTATAAAACTATAGCTTACCTGCTTGTGCATTTCTATATTCAACCCATAGGACATCTCGTAATACTGTCAAAGAAGGAAAAGCAATTAATTTCGTGTCTTTCATCAAACAACCTCCCTAGTCTATTCAAAACGTCCCCAAGCAAACATAAAAGCCTCACCTAAACCAAAATATCCATACCACCTATGCTACTAAATCAGGAAGAACGCTCTACCACTATCGTGAGCCTAACAAACTAGAAGCCACCTTAAGACACATAATCTAAGAGAATTACAAAACTTAAGAAAATCAAGTTCAAACATAGCATTCTTAACATCTCCAGTTGTCTTTATACATCACAGATAACTCACAAAGGTCTGATGAAAAATTGGTACCCTAGGGACTCTAATTCCTAGGCACAGCGGGCAAGTTAATAACAAAAAACGTGTCTCATATAAATGCTGATGCTTTGAAAGAACTGTTCAAAAAAGTGGTGCTACTTCAGAGTTCTGGTTCTCATTTTTAGCGCACTACTCGTGTTCATATTTTCAAAGGAAAAAGGCTTATAGGAAATGAATGAGTTACTCTGGAGCATTTATGAACAAGCATAAAAATACACTTGGTAATACTTCTGGAAAAGTAGATCTGATTGTTTTAAACAGGTAGTATAGCTGGCATTACAGATGTTCTGGCAGAACAAATCGGTTATACAGGAGACTACAACACTCCTCAAACCAATATAACACTATAGAAACTGAAAACACACAAAACACATGTAAATACACACACACTAAGAAAATAAAGAGTGGGGAAAATTTGAAAAAGTGTCTGGTGTCTTTTCTTACCCATCATTCTTTAAAAGAAATAACACATTAAAATTCTAACAGTTCACAGAAAAATTGGTTAAAATTGTTTGGAGCAAGAGCAATAAAACAACAAAGAAAACCACCAACACAAAAACATTTTGCTAGTGACTCTAAACAAAACCTAAGTGAGGTTTTTATTTTTTCAATCTGTGAAGACAAAGCACAGAAAATTACACACCGTGCAGCTAAACTTTTTGAAAATTCAAACCAAAGCTGGTTGTCACAGGCAAGTTATAACATCCTGGAATTACAGGTTGCTAATGGTCACATTCGCACAACTTCAACTGCACTGGCACTGCGACAGTGACCTATCCTGCAGCCTCCAGCAATGGGAACGTATTCTTGCTTTGGTATCCCAAACTAATAGGCACTTTGTGACACAGTTTTCTTACCATAACATAATGCCGCTGCATCTCTGTCTTCTCACTGGCGAGTTTCTCACATTCCAGCTTCAGGCTAGTTCAAGAAATAAAGAAATCTAAGTACAATGCAGCTCCTGACTTACATCCTTCAAATGTAAATACACATTCCCTCCTCTAAATCATCACCTACAAAACGCCAAATCAACAATCTTAAATACCACCCTCATTACTGAGAGGCAGGAGAGAAAAGAGTGATTGGAACCAGCCCCGACTTGCCCTTTCAACAAGGATCAAATGTGGGGTTTTTGTTTGTCTAAAAAAACAAAAAAACAAAAAACCCTCCAGCCAATTTAACTCCAGACTCTCATCCAGAAATGAATATTCATTAAATTCACTTAATAAAACAAGAACGAGGAAATAAACATTAATAATATCTACATCTCCAAACACAAAAAGTCCCTCAAAATGTCACAAGGGAGTTTTCTTCTAATATTCCACGAAGAGATTGATGAAAATATGAATCAAGCATGTCTTATGAATGATGTCTTATTTTTTTCCCTCCAAAACACAGAGACAAGTTGAATACCACCACCCAGGGGCAAAGCGTGAATCGGGTTCAGTAGCTTGTTTTGGTTCTTGCATTTATGAAATAAGAATAACATGTCATTAAAAATCGAGGGAAAGAAAAATATTTCAAAGGCACTCTAAGTCTAATGATTGTCTCTTAAGATGAAAACATCTTTTCAACATAAAAGTAATGAAATCGCCTACTTGCGACTTCCCAGGGCTCTGGGCTCTTGGTATTTCAGTGCAATGGCAGAAAGAAGTAAGAAGGAATCAAGCCCGGAGTAATAAAGAAGCAAGGAAGTCAAAAGGCCCCAGAATCTTCCCAACCTTCCATTCTCCTGGCCCTAATAAATCAATATCGGAAGTTTGGCCTCAGCGTTTTCCAAGTCTCACCAGTTTCGATTGTTTGGTCTTTTTGTTTTAATTTACGGGAGGAGGAAACGCTTAATTTCTTTTACACCTGCCTAAGAAAAAGAGG
Organism: Camelus dromedarius; assembly: GCF_036321535.1. NCBI lineage: Eukaryota > Metazoa > Chordata > Mammalia > Artiodactyla > Camelidae > Camelus > Camelus dromedarius. The sequence continues at coordinate 43,544,480 of NC_087445.1, read as the reverse complement.
CCTTGACTTGCCCTTGCTGCCCACAAGGAAAAACGATAATACCTTTGTGGTGGCCAAAATAAAAGGGGGGTGGTGGTGGTGTTGTGTGTATGGGGGGGGGGGGGGGAGACGACAAGAGCTAAGCAAACAGGAGGATCAGCTAAAGTCAATATCGTTACCTGTGGTATTGAGCCTGTAAAAACTGAAACTCTTCCTTAATCCGATCACAGGACTCGGAAATTGTAAATTTAAAGGGTTGAGCAGGCTGATGCGGTGCCTAAAGAACAACAATAAAATATTTAATTAGCCCACATCACAGGCGAGGCAGGGAGATGGAGAAAACACACCACGCGGCGCTAGCGGGGGGGTCATCGCGCAGGCAAGCATAAAAGCGATTAAAACTCTCCTCCCGCGCCCTCCCCTCGCCGCACAGCCCGGCCAAGGCTGGCTGCGGGGTGGCCCCGGGCCCCCGCGTGCTCCCCGGATCCGGCGGGTTCGAGACCCTGCTCCCCTCCCTCGCCAACGGCAGGCACCCAGGGGCCGACACGCCGCGCCCACCGCCTCCCCACCCGGAATCGAAACTGGCCCGTCGGGGGGACGCGCGCCATGGCGTCGGGCCGGGATCAGGTCAGAGGAGGGGGCACGCGGCCGCCACCCTCCCGGGCCGGCCAGCCGGCTCCCTAGTCCCCGGGGCCCGCGGAGCGAGGGGCCAGCGCCCCGCACTCCAAGCCGCCGCCGGGCCCGCCGCGCCGCCGCCCTCCCCGCCCTGGCGCGTAGTCGCGCCTCCTCCATCGCTAGCCACCACCCCCCCTTGAAAAGTCGCGGCGCGGGGACGGCCAAAGACTCCGAGCGGCTTCCAGGGGCTTCAAAGACAACAATAAGAAAATGGCTACAACTCAATCGCCTCTCCGCACCCTCTCTCCGAAACTGCCCCCGCGCCGTGGGGGAGTAGGGACGGGGGAGGGGGCGGGCGACTCCCCGTGCCGGGCGCGGGGTCCCGGCCGCCCTCCACGCCCCTCCGGCCAAAGACTTAACTCGGCGCGCAGGGGGGAAACGCAGGGAATCCCCTGGCGCCTAGCGAGCCCGCGCCCCGCTGCCCGCACTCACCGGGTGTCTGGTCTGCGGGTACATCTTGCTCAGGTCGCGAATCATCCAAACCGATTTAGTTGGCTGCGCTGGGCAGAGGCGCGCGGCTCATTGGCTTTAATGGCCCCGAGGAGGAGGCGGCGGCGGAGGCGCCGGCCGGGTCCGAGGGGCGGCTCGGGAGGTCCCGGCCCCCGCCGGGTCTCGCGTGACGCGGGCAGCAGGAACGCGCGGCGGCGGCGGCGGCGGCGGCTGGGTGCGGGCGGCCGGGCCGCTCCGCATTCCCCGCGGGCGTCACTGGCCCGCCGTGAGCATTGTCCGGCGCGCGTCTCCCGCGGCAACGCTCCGACGTTCGCTCCGCCGAGACGCGCCAGCCGAGCCCGGCGCCGCGGCCGCGCCGCTCACCCGGGCCGGCAAAGTGCAAGCTCCGCGCCCCAGTGCCCGCCGGCAGCGCCGCCCGCTCGCTTGCTGGCTCGCTGGCTCGCTCGGCGTCCCACTCCAAACTTTTTTTTATTTGTCTTTTAATTGGTTGTTATTCCTCCGAATGAATGATCTCTCTCTTCTTTCCTAAAAGCAAACACAAACTCCTTTGGTTCGGAAGAGGTCTCGGCGGTGCTTTATGGTTTCTCTGGAGATTTTTTTCACCTCACAGCAACGATCTTTAAAAGGCACCTTTTAGCTTCTTTTACCACAATCTCATTTCCTTATTTTTCTTCCTTCCTGTTTTCTTGTCTTTTTTTTTAACCCCAAATTGAAGGGGATTATAAAAATAAAAGAGAGTGAAACGCTTGCGGCTTTTTTAAAAAATTCTCTCTCCTTTCAAACTCTGCGAACACCACCTCAAAATAACATACAAGTGTGTGAGAGAGGGGGAAGAAAGCAGCCAACAGCCCAAACAACCGCTCAGAACAGCTCTAACAACACGCTCTGTGTAGGTGACTTCTTTGACCAAATTTAGCAGCAGCTAATCATTAACATTCTGATACATATTCACAACCGTCCGTGGAGGGACCGCAGAGCATCCGGGGAGATGTAGTCCGCCTCCGGCGACCGCGGCTGAGGATTCGGCCAGATTGACTACAATCACCGGCTCGCCACGCGACCGCTCCAGGGCGCTCTCCGAACGCCCCGCCCACCACCGGCGCGGCAGGCGTCTCCAGCAACCAATCAGAAATGGCTGAACATTAATCGCCGTTCTGTGTTACTGCCCATCATTTCATTGCTGACAAATGGCGAAGCAGAGGGGCGGAGCCGGTCGGGCTGGAACCCACGTGGGGGCCGGGCGTCGTCCGCGGCTCAGACCAATGAATGGAACGGGATGGGGTTAGCGGAGGCGGGGTGGAGATGGCCCGCCCAAGGCGGAGCTTCGCCTTGGCTGACGTTCCTTAGCGCGAGCGTTCGAACCGGGGAAACATTTGTTCGGCTGTCAATCAAAGTAACGTGGGCCTGGGAGAAGTGGTGGCTGTTGCTGCTGTTGCTGCTGCCCTGGCTGCATCTTCAGAACTGGGTGTTGGTGGCGGTGGTGGCGGCAAAATAAAGAGGGTGGAGGGGACGGTGAGACTAGAGGCTAGTCAGAAGATCTTCCGAGTCTCGCCCTCCCACCCGCCCCCCTTCAACCCAAACACCCTCGGCCCCTAGCTCCGGGCCGCGCCAGGAATGTGGACTAATTAGGGTCCAATGTCTCCTTAAAGAGACAAGCTCGGCCTTGTGTAACGCTCCGAAACCCCTGTTGAGACAAGAGAGGGAGGATCACGCCGATCCCACTTCGTTCGGTTCACATCAATTTTACGCGCCGCTGGAGCCGGCATAATTTTCCATGTGAACGCAGATTTGGGCCCCTGTTCTTACTTAGAGCTGGAGACTGAGCTGCGAGGCGCTGACCGGGGCGGGGGACGCAGGTGGGGAGGGCGTCTCTCCGAACCCCGAGGGGGCTGTGATTGCCGTTTAACCCCGAAGCGGTGCTGCCCCTCCCCCCAAGCAATTCTGCAAGGAAGCTACCCGGGACGCTCTGACCCGGGGTCGCAGGGGCGTAACCGTGGAGTCTCAGGGCGTGGCTGGAGGCCTAGGGGCAGGGGTCGCCCGATTCCCAAAGAAACTTTGTGGAGGCTGCCACCCGCACTCCGCAGACTGTCAGTAGTTCCTCACGATAGTGTAAACTGAGGACCAGCCCCCTGCACTGGGAAGAAAACGCTGCTGCGCGCCGCGAAATACTCCCGCCTCCGATCAGTGGGACGAAGACTGCCTCTCATATTCCCGCTCCTTGGAGGAGCAAGTCAAGTTTGTCGCGGTTGAAACGGGCAGGAGGCCGCCCGGCCACGAGAGATGGCAGGTCTGCCACCGCGGGGACAAGGGCTGGAAAGGTCGGGGCAGTCCGGGGCAAAGTTAGGGGAGGGACTTGGAGGCAAAAAGGGGAGAGGCTGGGGGCAGTTTCCGGGTTTAAAGGGAAGCTGCGCGGCTCGCAACTTTCTGCTTCTAACCTTTGGGGGCGGGAAAGAATTCAGAAAAAGGCAAGTGCGAAGTTGGCTAACTTAATGGTCTGGGTTTTGGATTAGTATTTATGAGTGTCCTTTGCCTACTTTACCTCGAGACGTTGGCGGAAATGGCTCACCGTTCTTAATAATATCCCTTCGTTCTAGAACATTCTATGGGCTTCTCTCTGTGTTGGGCACTTTGGAGGACTGGTGCAAAGGAAGGCTATGGTGGTCTCACCTCCCTTTAATTTTTTGACTAAAACCCTGGAACTAGAGTTCACAGAATGTTTCATTTCAGCAAATATCTTCCCCTCCATCCGCAAAATAAGAGAATGGAGGACGCCATTGGCAGCCTTCTGAACTTCCTCTGTCCAGTACCCAGACACACATGGCTTTTTGTTACTTGAAATTGTTCCCAGTCCAAAATGCGATGTGCTGTAGGTACGCATACACACTGACTTTGAAGAGTGAGTAGAAAAAAAAGAAAGTGAAATAGCTCAATAATTTGTAATGATTACATGTGGAAATTATAACATTTTGAATGTAATTGGTTAAACAAAATATATTACTAAAATTAATTTTGCTGTTTCTTTTTACTTTTTTAACCCAGAGGCTAGAAAATTTTAAGTTACTTTATGTGGCTCACATATTTCCATTGGACTGCACTGTTTTGAAACATTCCCAAGAACCAAAAATTAGAAGACCTGAGTTATGCAATTTCTACAGTAAGACAGTGAATCTAAGAACACCAGCAACAACCGTGTTTTATCCTAGGGTTGGCTATTTGCTCCCACTGGAGCTTTTCAGTAGTTTGTTAAATTACCCATAGTGCCTCTGTAGGAAGTTCTATGTTACCCATTCTAGCCAGAATGTTAGCAAGTTCCATGAGAACAGGGACCTGGTTGTGTTCACAAACTTGCTCCGAATGCCTGGAATGATGTCTGACACATAGTTGGTGCTCAGTAAATATTTGTTGATGGTATTAATGAGTGAACACCATGTTGTGTCAATATAGAAAGCTTCTGCATCATTTGGGCCATATTTATGAAAATTCCATGCAGTTATTTCCCAGGACAGGGAATAAGAATCCTAAAAATAGAACTTGAAGAGCTATTGAAAGGGTCAGTGGACAAAGGAAAAACTATGCTCTGTTAAGAAATATCAAATACTTGCAATAGGGCCCGTTCTCCTAATCTCTCTTGACAATTTGTGTCAACAGAAGAGTGCCTGGAGAAATCAGGGTGTTTCTTTATCTTTTTAAATTTGGTACAGTTTTAAAATACAGCACTTGGATATGTTTCACATTCTGACCATGGGGCAGATCTACATAATTCACAGGGATGTCTCAGGAGGATGCCGAGTAAAGCAACCCACAGCCCTGCCTGGGCCCCAACGCAGAAAGTGAGTGGGGCTCACGGCTGCTTTTGTTTCCTCTGCTGTCTGTTTGTGCTTCTCTCATTGCAGTTCCCCCGGAACTGTTGAGCCAGGCTGTGAAGTCACTTGAGGGCTTGTCCTATCCCTGTCTCACAGTTGGTGGGAGAAGAGGGCTCTGGAACAGCATTCAGGTTGGAAGCTAAGCCTGGAAGTTTCAATCATAAAGTGATATGCAAAACAAGCATATTGCTTTCACTTAGGTTATATGCTGTAAATAATTTTATTCCTCCATCAAATATTTATTGAACACCTAATATGTGCCAGGATAAGGGAATTTAGCAGTAAATGGCTATATTTTATTTACTGCCTCTCAGCTCCAAATGCATCCATCCTCTTTGCCTGCTCTGTGAAAATGGATCTGGGCCTTTTAAATAGTTGGTTTTGCCCCTGGTACCAAAGTTTTGTCAATAGAAGGTGCTGGAGAGACATTACAGCAGGTAAGGTTTCTGGTTCTGGTGTGCAAGCCCAGGAGGTTCCCACGGCACAGGTGGCAATCAGTAGCACCCAGCACCCAGCAGCTTCCTCCAGGGCCCTCCTTAAGTGGTTTTGGAGTTGAGTGCCCCTAATAAGACATCTTTCTGAACAGCTTTCCCCGGCATCTTAGTGGATGGATTTCCAGTAGGTCGGGAATGTGGGTTTCTGGCAAGTTTCAGAAGGCAGATTTCCTGCAGGGTCCATCAGCTCCAGCTGTGCCCTCTGGAGCAAGGTCTTGATTTCAATCGTAGGGTGTGTGTGGGTCTTGGGGAGGCTCTTTCTTGAGTCCTGTATCTCAGCCCTAAGGGTAATGGCTGCTCCTTGTATCTGCTGTTTTATGTTCTTTAGGGTTCTCTTTACCTCTTACTCACCAATCCCTCTTTACTCCCATTTCCTCTCATAGTTAATAATTCTTTATACTGAACTTTCCTTGTTCAAATTACCGTGTGCTTTTCCTCCTAACTGGACTCAGACTGGTACAGTAAACAACATAAGCAAAGTGTCTTCCTTGCTGGGGCTTACATTCTGATCAGGGGAGGCAAACAAACAGTCGAACAAGTAGCAGCACAATGTGAGGGTGATGGTACATGGTATGAAGAGAAATAAAGCGGGGTGGGGGGGGCATAGGAGTGACTGGAGTGGTATAACTAGTTTAGATGGGAGGTCATGGAAGGCTTCTCGGAGGAGGTGACCCAGGTCCCACAGGCAGAGAGTATGAGTCTCTCATTCTGAAAGAACTGGTTGAAGATAGGAATCCCCTTTCAGCTTACTCATCCTGGCACTAATGGGATGCTTTGGGATAAATGGCTGAGTGTGTGAGGATAATAAGTAGCATCCTGTCTTTAATTGTCATCCTTATCTCAGCAATAGTCCTGAGTGTCTGAGAGAGATCCTGCATTTCTAGCTAGTCTGAACTATTAATGGTCTGAACATTTCAAAGAAGCAGTGAATTTATTTATACTCCAAACTAATAAAGCAAATAGTATTTAAGAAGTACACTCTTAAAAATGACCCTCTTACTTGAGAAAAAACTCATGTTGTCTTTACTTTCCTTGATCCTAGAAAAGACCTTTAAGAGATTTTTTTTTCTGCTCCACTCCCCTGCCTTTAAGCAAACAAGGTATTATTATCCCCACTTTAAAGATTAATCAGCTGAGGCTCAGAAAGAAGTTATTTGCCCAAGGTTTTACAGCTTGTAAGCCCTGAAGCCCAGTTCAGAACTTCTGACTCCTACCTCCTTTCATACCTGTATAAAACCTGAGTTCCATAAGTGGGTATTCAATTAAAGTGTACAATTTAAGCATCTCCCCAACCCACCTGCATGGTTTACTCCTTTTCCAGCTGATGTTCTGTTGCTAAAATAAGGGTGGAGGGTGAATGAAGAAGATGACTGTGTTGCAGCTGCCACTGGGCAAAAACTGAACCCAGGGATTCGCAAGGCTTCACGGGAAGCAAACCTGGCTCCCTTCCTCCCATCAGCCCCCAACCTCAGAGTCTTGGAAGGCTTGATAAGTGCAGTTCAAGAGAGATGAACGGTGCTTAATCTGAAGTCCTTTTACTTTCCACAGCAGCAGGGTTCACACCTATTCAGCTGCTCCTGCCATCCCTTCACACAGGCTCTCACTCGTGCTAACGATCACAGCAGCCTGCAGGGTAGATATTACAGGAGAAAAACTGTATTTACTTTCTGAAATGGGTGGCATGGGAATGGGGTAGGTGTACGAAAGTGTAACTGAATACCATACTGCTTTGTACAAGAAAATTGTGAAAGTACAGTGCTGTTTTCCCTGGAACTGTGAAAATTCACAATCAACCATGATCTGGTTAACTTGGCCTACTCTTTTTAACCTTTCTAATTTCATCCGTATGGTGTCTCATCCATAAAGGAGGTATGATCCCTAAACCCTTCCATGCTACATGCAAACACTTGCAGCTTGGAAAGTGTTTTGTTTTATAATTTGGGACTTGCATTGGTCATGTAGAAAGAGTGGATTTGGATTCAGCAGCATCTGCTAAGCTTGATCACTTTTTCTTTCCTTCTTCCAAAGAAATGCACTTTTGGAATGAATATTATTTGGGGGAAGTGGAAGCAGACACATTCTGTTGAAAATTGATCAGTTGTCTTATAAAGTGAGCAAGACTGTTAAGGGTCTATAATCTTAATGGTAGTATGCGGGCTCCCACTGCTGTAATTCAGTTCAGGACTTGTCTTCAACATTATGTAGCCTGAAACAGTTCTGGTAAATCATATGACTTCCTTTAATAGAAATCCTTGTAAAATAGCGTGAATGAGCCATCATTCACAGTGTAATATCTAGTCCAGTGCACTACGACTTTAAGAAAAAATTATATTCTGGGATATTTTCACTCATGGAGACACTCTATCCCTGCCCCCACCTTCACTGCTTGGTTTTATATAGAACAAGATTTGAATGATTTCATTATAGATTTTTATTAAATATGCCCACAAGAGAGACCATTAGATACTTTATCTCTGTATGGACCACAAGGGTTTATACAGCACTCACATATAATTACATCCTGTAGTATGTAAAGGCAGCCTGAGATAGGATGCATGTGTATTAAAATCCCATTTTACAGATGAGGAAACTGATGCTCAGGGAAACCAATGGCCTCTTGAAGATTATACGGCTAGGAAACAAGCGACTTGGGAATCAAACCTGAGCTTTCAGATTCCACTTCTTCCCACTCCACTAGAGCTGCCCCTTAAACTGCTCAGTCGTAGACACCACCCAGCCATTGTTCAGTCTAGCATTCTAGTCCTTCCTCATTTCCCCTGATTTCACAAGAAAGTTGCCAATGGAATGACTGGCATACCTTCCCCCAGTACAATTACTTCTGTGAGGTGTCTTTGTAGCTTAGGGTTGATTTCTGAATCTGACAAATTTTTGCTCACCCATTCTCCACTCTCAGTTTGTAATCCAAACCGAGGCACTTTAAAAATTTATCTAAACAGAAATTAAGAATTTTAAAAGGAAAGCCATGCTGGAAATAATTTTATAATCTCCAAGAATGATGTTCATCAAGAATTTAAACAGCAGCATAGACTCTTTTTCCTTTATGAACTTAAGAAATTTGGTGCTTAAGCTTTCTCTAAAGGAAACGTTTGTTTTTAAGTCCTTGGAGGATTTCATATTCTTTGAAAATTTTAAGATATTAAATTAATCATGTAGAAAATGATTTATTATGATAGTAATTGTCATGTATATTTTGATAAGATATTGAAAATGTAAAATAAAGAATTGTCAAATATTTATTGCAAATTGCATTTAGACACATTTTTATAACATTTAGATTGCTATGTAGCCATCAATGTTCTCTCACAACCTGCTCTCAAAACAGTAAACATATGAGTCATCGTGTTATAAAAATTAGTCAGATTCAGAAATCTACTCTAAGCTGTAAAAATCCTAGATAGTAAAAACTACACTGGCAAAAGTATTCTAACTATATATTTTCTATCTAGGACAGAATGTTTACAATAGCTTAACACAGACAACCATGGTTGACACTTAGCTTTTGAAGATTCGCTTTTTGTTGAATGAAGCATGTTAGTCACATACATTTTTGAATTATTTACGCAATGCTTAGGAAAATTTATAATCAAAGTTGCATCAAAGTAAGTTTAATTAAATTTTTATTATCTGTAAAGCTGCTGCATGCACAACTAGAACTTTACTAATTATTAAAACCAAATATATAAAAAGTCATAGCTAAGGGAGGAGGAATTGCCAAATAAAGTACTAACTAGTCAATTCAACTGGAAATTTAAATAGTGATAAAAAGGGCTGTGTAATTTTGTTTTTAACATTTGGAGTGTCCAGATTTAGGATGCTAGAAAGCCTCTAATTTCTATTATGAGTCTTGCCTCATGGCCTTCTGTTATAGCCTAGGAAGGACCTGTATTTATTTCACAGCTAGGTTACATTGGTAGCTAACATTTACTGAGTGTGCCAGACACTGTCATCTAAATGACCCAATGTAATGCCTTAATCTCCATCTCATCTTCATTTTAAAAGTGAGCCCAAGAACTATTGGACAGGTTCCCTAACTTGCATAAATCCACCCAACCTGCAAATCACAGAATAAAGACTCAAACCCAGGACTGTTTCTCTAGAAGGGTTTTCGTTTTTGTTTTTTGCTGTTTCCAAACCATCCTTTTCTAGGTCAGAAAGGAGTACAACATTTAGATACATAATTCTGATATAAAATAGCTTTTGTTTTCTTCAATTTTGTTTTCAGGGAGTAAGTTGTGGTTAATAATACATTTTATAAATCTCGCTATGCTCTGGGATCTTGTTTAGGAGAATTTTGATATGAACCAGTGAATCAGCAAATGGTTGCTAAATTTATATTTCCTCCATTGAACAAGATTAAATCCTAATTCATTCAAATTGTTTTCATGTTCTGATGAATAATCAAATGACCCAGTCTCTAAGCCCGTCTTTTTATTTTTTATTCTCACCAAAGGAAATAATCACTACAATCAATGTTTAAAATACAGAACTAGGAATCATACTCAAGTAACTATCCAGAAGCTATTGTCAACATACTTCCCTGGGAATTTAGAAATATTTTAAGTTTCAGGCATGGTAACATTCAAAAACATCTAATCATAAAGGAAGTTATCATGAATAGCGGATACTCTCTCACACACACACACACACACACACACACACACACACACACACCCCATGAGTATCAACAGTTGATTTCATAGGTAATTTCCTGCCCACTGATGACTGCCCCCCATTCTTTCTTTAATTACAGAGGAAAATTGATAATACCTAATAATATAGTTTAATGAGCTATATTTCTTAGGTTTAGACCAATAAGCAATGTTCTAATGGACTTGTTTTGATTAGATGAAAAATATGTGAAGCAAGAACAAGGCATCGAATTGTTTGAGGAGATCTGTGACACATTTTAGGTTAACTGTTTCATTAATATTCTTTTCTCTCAGCAAGGGTCTGCTTGAGATAGTTGTCTAATGTAAAAAATTATATATATGTATGTATAGCATATTCACAACTGTTTTTTGTTAACAAACTTAGATTTACGAGAGCTTTGAATGCCACAAAAATCAAAATTTCATATCAAAGTCAAAGACAGAAACAAGCCAAATTCAAGTGTTTGTTTTCTGAAGTGCTGATGAATACATTGTCCGGGTTGTACCACGGAAGGCTGAAAGCAAAACACGGGTGGGTCTATCAAACAATCCCTGACTCTGTTTATAACAAGTGAAGCTGTGCCTTTCATATTGGAGTCCCATCAGAACGGGGAGGGGGAGGAAGAGATAAGCCCATCGGTGAAATAGTAGCCTTTAACAACAACCAGTCACTTCCTGCAATCAAAACCATGCTAGCATGTGGCTTGTTCAAATAAAAATTACTGGACTGGAGCCAAACAAGGAAAAAGTAATTGATAATGTGGTTTTTCAGAAACCATCCATCCATCAAATGTGTCAGCCCTTCATAATACTTTATTTCCCTTCCGAACAAAGATCTTTAAAATTCATTGTGTGCACTTAAAAACAAAGTGTCCTTGTGCTGGTTTATAAAGATTCTCTTTTAGTTTGGGTTTGTTTTGTTATTTGATTACATTCCCTCCCATCCTGCATTTTTTTTTCCAGATAGTTGCTGGAAATTTCTGCCATTCTCGAACAAAGCATCTTTGTGCTGTATCAGCTTGCATTTTCCTTGGATTGTATTTGGATGATGCCTTTTCACTGACTTCAGCACTGGAGTATTGTAGCCACAGCTTTAGTAAGTAGACTGTAACAAACAGATTCATTGGCCCTTTTTATGTGTTGCATGCTATTAACCTGCTGGTGGAGAATGCTACTCAGAGTAAAGCCACAGGAGTTATTGCAAACAGAAGAGAAAACTGATGAGGAGATACTGGATCATACCTGCAGCTAGAGAAAGCCATTAACAGTTTGTTACACACTAAAAAAAAAAAAGTTCTACCTCTAGTAATCCCTCCAATATAAGCGAAAATCTTTTAACTGAAAACATTTCATTCATTTTCGGAGCCTAAAGATCAGTTTGCAAAATTGATCATAGCTTACCTTACCAGTAGTATCCAGAAGAAACTTCTAAAATGAGAATTTCAGAGATGTTCACTCACTTTGGCTTTTGATTACTTCCATATTAAAGTCAAGTATACTGGAGATTTAATGCTACACACTCACACGGTTTTGCCCCACATATGGCAAAAATCACACTTCAAAATGCTTATTTAAAGAAATATGATGTTTTCCCTTAAATCATACTTTACTTGAATGCTTAATTGACTCAAAGCGTATTTTAAATGACAGTTATGTGATTACAACACTACAACTGAAAAAAAGGAGAAATAATTCATGAGATTTTGATGAAGAAATATATGAAGGAAAAAAAATCCATGTAAGTTTTTCACTTTCTGCTACCTATTTATAAGATTATAATGCAATCATATTATGATCTCTTTTGTAGTCTTCTAGTGCTATCAACTGTTGACCTGCCAATTACTTTACATTTGTATTTAGATCTTTGTCAGTGTCTTGGGACAGATTAGCCAGGAGAAGGGCCTTTAGAGACAGTTGTTCCTTATACAGCCAGCTAAGACCTGGCCAGAGAAACCACTCCTGTTACCTCACCAGCCATCTTAATAAAGTTTCTTTTTCAAGAAAGCCAGGAAGAAAAAGCTTCAGTAACAGCACAGAACCCCTCCATTGCAACAGGTCTTGCCTCTGGAATTTCTCTTTTGGCCTGTTCCAATAATAGTAAAAAAAAAAAAAAAAAGTCACATTTATATAAGATAATAATAACCATTTTCTTGTGTAACCTCTTTTCTGTCTATGAGATACTAATACTAGAATAGCAAAAAGAAGCAAATATTCACTCCTCATCCAAAGACTGCAACACAAAGAAATACAGAAGTGTGCAGGGCTCCAGGGTTATTTTTGGTGGGGAAGATGTTATCAATTTGGAAATGGCAAAGAGGTCAACTACTAAGTCAACATCCACAGTGGGCCCCTTGAAAACTGAAGATCTAATTTAGGTTTTTGGTGGGAAATTGCCAAGAAAGTCAATGTTACAAATCCTGCCTTCAGAGATACTCACAAGGAGTGGCTGTGGGAACGAGTAAAACATCTTCATTCTTTGTGTTTCTGCTAGAATTTACTGCATATTCAATTTTGCTCATTGTTTCTTGGGAGCAGTATTTTGATCTGCTTGATTTTGTTTGTTTTTTTGTTCTGTGTTTTCTGAAACTGGGATTTTTCTCCATTCTGCCAGGGGTATCCAAAAACATACTTCCTGGAAGTTTAGGATTTTTATAGAAATGGTTCAAAAAGAAAAAAAAAAGCTAAGATTCAATTTCTGATATCCAAAGGAAGGATTTTGGTCACAAGTCAATACAGTCTGGAAAGCCAAGCTTTGTCAAAACAGAAAGGATCTTCCAAATTCATTGTGGGGAAGGGTATAGCTCAGTGGTACAGCACTTGCTTAGCATGCACAAAGTCCTGGGTTCAATCCCCTGTACCTCCATTCAAATAAATAAATAAATAAACCTAATTACCCACCTCCATAAAAAATATATTAAAAAATAAAATGAAATGCATTGTTTCTCGTCTCATCAAGAGCTAGGCATAGCTGAATAGATGAGTTTCCATGGTGAGGGGAAACTAGGTGGTGAAGCTTCCTAGGATGCAATGACAAGAAACAAAAAGCCCACAGCGTATTCCTCTCGCTGTAGTGGGACTGTGGAGAGGAGGAGGTGAGAGAGGAAGGTTAGTGATCAGGCCTGCGTCTCCACCTTCTTGGACTGCCGTTTTCTGGACAGGAACGTATGTTACACACATACTTCATTTGCTCATTGCACGTACACATATTTTCACACTTTCACGTCTCTGAAATCAATGCATCGGGATGTGTATGTGGATCTTTCTAGGCACTTATTGTCTTTTTTAGCAATATCTAGAACAGTAGTATATCTTAAAATCAGTGGTATCAGTATCTTAGATTCAGTAAAATGTGCTAAGTTGAGGGAAAAGGTGAAGAGAGGGGCTTCTCTCCTCCTTTCTACTTGGGGCTCCATGAGGACAGAGCCCTGTAGCCCACCCTCAGTGACCAAGAATGAACTTGGCAAAGTAAACTCACAGATGCCCTCAAATGAGGCCAAAGGCAGACCTCCTGAACTGATGCTTCTCTGTGGCCTGAATGAGACCCAGGAGAACCAAGGAGAGTCTGAAAAGTTAAAGGGGAGTCTGGCAGGAACTTTCTAGAAGGAAGGTGGTCACTGTGCTGGGGCAGCACCTGAGGACTTCCAGACAGACTGACCTGGCCGGGTTCCACTGGGAGTCCTCCACACCAGCCAGGGCAACGTGGGACCAAGTCACCAGGGAAATGACCAGCTCCAGATGAAGATGAACGAGAAAGCTGACCATTAGTCACACTAGCCCCAGGCACCAGAATCAGTTCCCAGCAGAACCTCCTGGAAGGAGAGCCACTCACCCTCTGTGGTCTTTAGTTCCTGGGCAGCCCAGGCCAGTTTCTTGGCAGCAGACCTCACAGGGATCCAAGGTAGACTCTGCTGACCTGAGAACCCCATCACCTCACTAGCACCACAAAGCCACAAAAGCCCCACCTCTTCCCACGTCCTACCCAGAGGCCATTCCTGGGAAAACTGGGAGAGAAAGCAGAAGTCTGAATGATGGAACATTTCTTCCAAAATAGACTGAGCATTTAGGTAGAGAAAGTGTGAAATTAATGAAGAGGATGAAATTTTCTGGGTTGTTAAAATAAATTTATTTTTTTCTTTTTACCTTGCTGCCCAGCTGGGAATTTAGAAAAGGTATCAATTAATAGAAAAGTGAAAGAAACTGTGCTTTCTATCAACATCTGATTTGTACTCTAAGTGAATATGTGACTCTAGGACCCTAGAATAATGAAGATACTACTCTCAAGAAGTCTAGCATCAGCATAGTGATAATTTGAGAATCTACGTAAATATAACATAAGGTCCCTATTAGCATAAGGGTCTGTGAGAGAGAGAGAGAGAGAGAGAGACCATCTTTCAATTATGCATAAATTAGCAAATTGTGATTCTATGACCTATATTGTAGTATTAATGGTGCTTTCAGTGAACCAAAGGATACTGTTGTTATTAACATTGTTTCTACAACTTGATAGTATTCCTTGATCCTGGTTAAAAAAGAAGCAGATCCTATGGGTGGATTCCCAGCCTTTAATGTTAACAGTCAAATCCACATGAAAACTGAAATCTCAGCATTGGAATAAATTATCGTTTGCTTGTTGAGGGGCACTCTCAAGAAATAATACAAAATATACAAGAAAAAAGGATGAGCAGATGTTAGGGACATACGGTCAAGTAGTTTTGAGGGCCTGATAAAAAGACTTGTACAGAATAACTTTTACTGGAGGAGATAAGCAGGATTGGGAGGAGGGTAGAAAAAGTACCATGGCTCCTTTTTGGCTGTGTCAGCACAGTGATCTACCCCTGGCATCTTAAGTCGCCACCTATGTCCTCCGTCATCACTATGCTTCAAGGAGAGGAAGGCAGGGGCTCCCACTGTTAATCTGGAGTTCAGTTATCAGGATTTCTCCATCCTCAGTAGACGCTCACTGGCTACTGGGAAATGCTTCCTCGAGTGCTGAATATAATCTGTTTTATTCTTCCTCCTGCCCAGGACTCCTCGATATATGGGAGATGCTGGGTGAACAGAGTAGACACCAAGTGATGGACCATTCTGTCAGGAGACAGAGCACATTGAACATCCCTTTTAATGCAAATGAGTCCCCTCTTTGGAAAGGTGGACTTATCGGCTACAGACCATTATCACAGTGAGACCGAATGAGAGGAAGCAGTTAAACATGCTCTTCCCCGCCCTTTTCTGTTTATAGCTGCCCAGAAATGAACATCAATATTTAAACGTCTGAATTATCTTAGGCTAGTGAAAAACCAATTAGCCGCTCCCTGGGCCCAGTGTTTGGGGCCTCCGCAGAGCATAGTATGGGACGGTTTAGTTCTTGTGGTCTGAGGCAGGGAACTCTGGGAGAGGTCAGAGTGGCAAGGGTCATTGCTGGGTTAGTGGGGTCTCCAGGACCATCTGTCCTGAAGGGACAGGATTCTGCAGCCCTTTAAGACCATCAGAAAGGATTCAGCAGGACCGTTGGCAGCACAAAGAACACTTGGCCAGAATAGCTATCATGGAAAACACATCACAGATTGGAGCCTTTCATTCTGAGCAGTTCAGGGCCATCTCTGCCAACAGGTAGAAATCTCTAGGCTTATGAAACCTTAGTCAACCAGAGTCATTCTGGTTTCTCTGAAGAAATAGGTCCTCCTCTCCAGCCAGAGCTTACATGTTTGTATCTGAAAGTAGGGCCCCATCTTCAGACTTAGCATATCCTCGGCAGGAACATCTTGCTTGGCCTGGAGCCAAGAGGGTGGACCATGGAGACAAGGGTTCATGTTCATTAGGAAGGTTTCCCATTTCCTTAGTGGTCCAGATTCCCATAGTTTCTAACTCTCAGTGGGCCAGGATTGGTATTGATTTTTTTTTTCTGGCAGACTTCGTTAGCTGCCTACCCAGTATCTAGTCACCCATTTCTTCCTTATGGACAGAACCCCATATCTATTTGTGGCAACAGAGGATCCAGCCCCAGGAGGGATGCATGATTTTCTAACTTCCATGGCAGCGGGGGGGTGCTGAAAGAGGAGTAAGTGCGAGATTTCAGGATGCCGGTTTGTGAGAAAGATTCACCCCCCTCATCAATGAGCACAGATGCTGCCGGCAGGGTTCTTCCTGCCTTGATCTCTGTCCAACCTGCTGTCTGGAACTGCATTGGGATCAGCATGTGGCTGATTAGAGTACAGAGATCAGAGGTCAATTGGATCCCCTACTTTCGTTTATTTAACACTTATTTATTGAGTACTTGCTCCATTTCAGGCTCAACAAGTGAGACACTGACACATGTCTGAGGTCCGCATTATTCCTCCTATCAAGTATTGCATCCCTCATGGCTCCTTTTTGCAGTAGAAATTACCACCATACATACATTAAAATGTAAAATAAAATGGGGAGAGAGTTCATAGAAGATATTAGATATTGACAGTTTAATTGGGAGACTGGAAACTGTGACTTGAAAAATGGACAGAAGACAAGGAGGAAGGCTGGGCATCAGGCACCACAGCCATGGTCACCCCCAAGAATGGTCAAGTCAGAATCAGGCCAGGGCCTCTATCACAGCTTCCACAAAGGCTGTGACCACATCTACTGCTGCTGCTGACTTCTGCCCGTATTCTAGAGCCAGGATCTTGGGGCAAGCATCGGATTCTGCTGAGCTTCCTCATATGCCTGCACGTTGGCAATTTCAGAATGACTGGTGCCTCCACTGTTGCCCAATTTTGTGTGGATGGGGAGTACCAGAATCCCTCTCCTGCTGAGGCTACACTCACAGTACCCAAGGGCTACCCCTAAAGGAGACTGGAACACTCTGGAAGGAAGGGTCAATGCTAGGTAGTCAAAATTTAAAAGTGCACGATGGTAAACATAATGCACATTGAGTATCACTGGTTCATACAGTGTTTTAAGGTTTTCAGAGTATGTCTGATCATCATAATACTGAGGTGCGATCAGAGCAGGTATTATATCTGCGCCTTAAAAACATGACATTATTTTATAGAATGTAAGATGTTCAGTTATTATCTGACTTTCTTAAAAAAAAAAAAAGAGATGTGTAACCTTAAGTATGTGACAGTTTCAGCTGGGGATGACATTAGCATGTTTGGAGTGCAAACAAAATCTCCTATTGACAGTGTTGTTTATATATACACAAATGAACCTAGTTTTTCAAAAAGTGAAGATATTCTATTTGGAAGTTAAGGTGATTATTTATCATGTTAGATGCTTCTCAGATTTTATCTATCTCAAATGTTTATCAAATTCTCAAATTCTTATCTTGTAAAGACAAAGCAACATAGCAGACCTGATCTTACACTTAACTGGTGTAGAACAAGAGTGGCAGAACATGACATATGTCTTGTTACTTGCCTGTCTCTTGACCTTCCCAGACATAACTAATTAATCATGGCATTCTGCCTCAGTGTCCAGACTTGGCCTGAGGATTCCTCTCAATTCAGTACTGAAAGCAGTCCCTACCGATCAGTCATTTTTGGCAACCCTAGGGGAGCAGCATTCAATATGGAGTTGTAGTAGTCAAGGCTTTCTTTTGTTTGCCCAGAATGTTGAAGTTCTGGGAAGAGCACCCTTCTTCCTCTGGAAAAGTCTTCCAAGTATGTGGTTTAAATCCTAGGCTGTTAAATAGATTTGAAGCTATTGGTTCAACTCTGGCTGTGGTCTCTTGGAATTCAAGCCCCATCTCCATCAAGACTAAAGTTTTGGCAGATGTGGTAGAAAAATGTCATGATTGTGGGACTGCCTCTTAGGGCACTCAGTACAGTGCTACAGGAGAAAGACATGCTTGGCCCATGTTGACGGTGAACCAGCAGGAGAGAGAAATGGGTTTATTAAGAGATCCTTTCTGTCCTTCAGCAGTGGTCCTATCCTGCTGAAGGGCTGGTATCCATGCACTGGCAAATTGCAAAAATCTATTTCTCAGCCCAAGCTAAAATGACATACTGGGGAAAACCCAGAGGAATTAGGAAATCTGATCTCCCAGGCCCCTCCCAAGCATTAGCTGAGCATAGGGGAGAGATTTGTTTTCCCTCCTTTCTCCACCCACCCTTCCAACCACAGGACAGAGGCAGAGATCTAATTCTTTAAACTAAGGCCCAGACAGATAGAGGCTGGGAGAAAAAAATGGAAATGATGTTTAGTTCAAATGTCAAGCTGGGCTATATTTCTGGTGCTGGTGACTAGGCAGTTATGATGTTGCTGGAGAAATCTCAAATCTGGATGCAGGAGCCAGAGATCACTTAAGCCCAAAGGAAATCCTTAGGCCTCTAGGTCAGCACTCATTGGCGGTGAGCTAGACGGTGGAGGTGTTTAAACTTCCCAAAGCGTGTCTCCCTTTTCTTGGAGTTGCTGCTGATGGAAATGGAGGAGGAAAATCACCCAGCTGGCAGGACCTGAGCCACCAGATTGGCCAATTAAAGAACTCAATATACTGCCAGGGAAGTGATTCAACACATAGATGCCAATGATACCTACTAAAGTCATCATTTATCTTATTATCCCTGACCAGCAGGACATTTTTGTGCGTTTGTGTGGATGGGGCATGCTGGAATCACCCTCCTGCCATGGCCAGACATATCCAATGCCTGAGGGCAACTTTCAAAGGAAATCAGAGCATTCTGGGCACAGATCAATAGGAAGGCTCATTGCTAGGCAGCATTTGCCCCTACATGTGGCTTCTCTATCCCTCATTTCTAAGTGGTGAGTTTTGATTGGCATTATCCTAATTTTCTGACTCCATTAAATATTAATATCTTAAAAGTCACATCTACACCTGGCAGACAGGAACAGACATCACTCTGTGATATTGGACATTCAGCTATTTGCATTGAGGTGAGCTGAATATTATCTTTGTTTATATGTGGGATTATTGCATTGGTAAACTTATGGCTATATTGGTTATCTGTTTCCACAAAAATTCTGTTAACATGCAACCACAAAATCCAGTGGCTTAAAACAACAACCATGTATTTAGCTCCTGAGGTTGTGGGTTATTTGGGCGGTTCTTCAGCCTTGGCTAGGCGCAACTGATCTTGGCTGAGCTTACTTATGTGTCCACGGCTCAGGTGGTGGGCTGGTGGGGGACTCTCTGCTTTAAGATGGCCTCATCTAGAATGATCTGGCTCTGCCTCCAGAGTCTCTTATCCTCCATCAGACTATCCTGGGCTTGTTCTCATGTTGGTGGCAGGGTTCTAATAGAAGATCAGAAGCACACGGGAACTTTTCAAGTCTAGGCTCAGAACTAGCCCACTGTCACTTCTACCCTATTCAGTTGGCCATAGTCACATTTCCCTATCCAAAGGATAGGGAAATAAACTCTACCTCTTAATGGAAGTTGTTGCAAAGTCATATTGCAAAGGGCATAGGTAGAGGGGAATTGGAGCCATTTTTGTAATTGGTCAACCATGAAGACTTTGGGGAAATAATTGAAATAGGAGGGAGAAAGTGTGTGAGAGATCCAGGTGGCCAAGAGATGGACAGTGGTAGAGATTTATCTCTAAGATCTGCCCAGCACTCTTCTATTCTTTCACAAGCAGCACTCATCTCCTGTCTTTTAAGAAATGTGCATTTTAACCACTGGCCTTACTTAAAAGGAATCTGACATCTTCATATTGATTCTGCTTCCTTGGCCATAGTGATCAGACAGAGATGGGCACCTGACCCACCTCAGTTAATCAGAGAACCCCATATCTTGCCTTAGTGCTTTGTCTGGTTGTAGACAAGGCCAAATTCAGGCTATTCAAAATGCTTGCACAGGTGGGAGAGCTGAAAACTTGTGAATCCTGGAATTGATGTCAGTCATGGCAGAAGGGACCAAGCAAGCCTGCAAGCCTGCAACAAAGAAACTGACACTCAGAGGGAAGCAGAGAGAAAAGAAGGATAATAGAGTTGTGGGGGAATTCCAGTTCCTGGTCCAGTTATCCCAGAACCCTGTCACACTCATCCTTCCTATGGGTTGGCAACTCTTTCTCTCTTTTTAGAAAAATAGCTCAAGTTGGAGCTGGTCCACTGTAACCAAAGTAGTCTAGGTGTAATTTGGGACACAGTCCTCCTGTACCTAGACATCTTCTCATCCTCTCACAAATAAGACTTAGGCAGCTAGAGTTGCCATTTTCTCTATTAGCAATTCACTTTTTGGCTTAGGAAGGAGTATGAATTGGAATGAGCCGTGGACTTTGACACCTACTTATATAGCCTGGAAAGCCTTCCCACCCTTGACCTTGCAAACCTGTTTTCACCTTTCAACACTCAGCCCAATGTCACCTACATTTTGAAGCTCCTTTTCCTCTCCTTTCTCTGCCACTTCCAAATGAGGGGGCTTTTCCCCTTCATGCTCCAAAATACTTGAGCTATATTTCTAGGATACTACTCATATATCATATTCTATGCTCACAGCTCTTATGCACCTCTTTAGTTAAATTATGATTCCTTCCTTTAGGTTAAACATTTTAAAAAAATATTATTTACTTTTGTATTCTTGGGGCATAGTATTGCATTGCTTTTAATAAAAATGCAAGTCTTCTAAAGGTTAGTCTATTAAAACTTTAAGCCATTAATATCTGAGCTTGAATTCATTGATAAACATTATTTATGAACATACTCATTCAAACCTCAGTTCTAAATCTTGGCTGCACATTAGAATCACCGAGGGAGCTTTTTAAACATATTGATGCTTGAGCCTCACCTCAGACCAATTAAATCAGAATTTCTGGGATAAGGGCCCAGGCATCAATATTTTTAATAGATTTCCAAGTGGTTCTAATATGCAGGCAGCATGAAGAACCCCTGCCCTTATGAAGGAAGTTTCTATCTCTTACAAAGAGCTAGAGCCAAAGGAAAGATTCCATCTAGTTGGAAGGAAGCCTTTGTGAAAGCGATGACTCTTGAATTAAATTTTAATGGATGGGTAGAATTTCAGTACGGAAACATAAGTGAAGAAAATGGAACATGTACAGATAGGGCACACCAGCTATGTACAAGGAATGGTACATCCGGCTTATCTGCAGTGTAGGAGTATAATGAGAGAGAGCATTTACTGAGTATTTCTCTGGGTGAAGCATTTTATACATCTTTCTCCATGAATCCTCACAGCTACCTTCTGAGGGAAGAACTATTTGGTAGATGAGAAGGCTGAGGCATAGACAATTTAAACACTTGCTTAAGGTTATACCTCTGGCTGGTGGTGGATCTGGGACTTAAGCCCAGGTCTGAGTTGCTCTCCAAGCCAATGCACACAACTCCACCCCAGGGCTGGAAGGCGGACTGCACCTGTTGGCAGCCTCCCTTTTTCCCAGCCTCTCTTTTCTCCAGCCGAAGCTACTACTAAAGGACTCGTGGGGCGGGCTCAGGACCATCTGACTTCTTGAGTGAAAATCAACATAGTTAGTGCATTTGGTAGTGGCCTCTGTTCCCCTGCCAGGTGAGACTTAGCGTGGTCACTGTCTGCAGTGAGCTCTGGTGGCCGACCACGTGGCTCATCGCCTGCTGCAGCCAGGCAGGACCAATGGACCGAGGGAAACTAACCTAGCCCTTGAGCTGCAGTGTGGCTGCTACTCCTTTTGGTGACTTCCCAGAATGATGTCTCTGAAATATTTGTGTTATGTGTCCAATCATCCCTGTTTATTTTACTCCTGATTATAGACATGGCCACAGGGCACAGTTCCCAGACACCACAACTATCCTCTCTCAAGCAGGCTGTGGCCCCCTGACCCCTTTCCATTAAATCCTCTTTGTTCTTACTCCCAAATGTCCTCGTGCTGCCAAGCCACATGCCTGAGCCAGTCAAGGTAAGGCTGAGACCAGATTGTGCCTGGTGGGCTAAGCATGAAGATTCAGTGTTAAACACTCTTTAACAGAGGAGTGCTAGATCAAAAGGGAGATCAACAGTGGGATGTTTCTAGAAGAACTAGAAGGTGAGACTAAATATAGTTAGGAGATATTTAGAACCCTCATGTTGCATGTAACAAAAACCACAATTTAAACTAACTTAAGCAAAAAGAAGGATCAATTAACTAATATCATTGAAAGCCCAATACTTATATCTTTAGGCATGTTTTTGATCTAGGGGCTCAAACATTACCAGGTGTCAGATTCTCCACTTTTTCTGCATTATGTCTATGGGCTTCATTCCTGAACTCCATACAGGTGCCCTGTAGCTCTAAGATTGTATCATTGTTAGTGCTAGTCATCCTAGTAGAAAAGACTTTTGGGGGGTGGGGGAGTGTGCACCTTCTCAAGACTGAATTAACTGTGATTGGATTAACTTGGGTTTCTGCCCATCTCTTCAAACCAACCAATATGCCCGGGGGGTGGAATTTTGATGCTAGGGCAGGCCCAGTTTATGAGCCCACCTTTGAATGAATCCACGTGGCTAAGGAAATTCAGTACTGAGGTAGTCTATTTAATTTATTTTTTGTTTGTGTTGTTCTTGTTTTGTTTCGTTTGTTTCGGGGGGAGGTAATTAGGTTTATTTATCTACTTAATTTTTTTTAGTGGAGGTACTTGAGTACTGAGGTAGTCTAAATGTGGGTCATGTGATCACCGCAAACCACATGATCGGAGACTGAGTGTGGAGTAACTACCCAAAGGAAATGTGAAGTGCTGTAACCTGGGGAAGAGAGAATAGATACCGTGAGGCAAAAGCAACAAATGTCCACTACAGGCAGCTGTTTCAGAAGAGCAGACCTGGTGCAGAGAAAGTCTCCTCTAGTGTGTGGCAGAAACAAAGGATATAACAGAACTGTCCTCGACAGCCTACGGTTCACACATCTGCATCAGTGCAGACTGGCACTCAGCCACGAGGCAAATCAGATCAGTTTGGAGCCAATGAATTCTTTCTCATCTCTTCTGCTAAATATGGCTTAAGCGATGGGGCAGTCCAAGCTTTAGGAAATGTACAGTAACTGCTCAGCCTTCTATGCTAATGGATATCATGGATAATTGAATCCCACTCTCAACCTCCTTGTGTCATGTTACATAAATATTTTAATTTCATCACCAACCTTTTTGTCAAAGCTGTTAACAAGTCATTAAATCGGCTTACTGAATGGTTCCATTTTTATATCTTTTTTCTGGGCTATCATCTGATAAATAGAGAAATGGGCCAAGTAGTCCAGAGTTGGAGAAATATCAAGCCTCAATAATCTATAATTGTCTATTATCCTTGATATTCTAAAGCAGAGTGAGAATGATTATTTCTTTATATACTGTTTTAACATTTTGAGCATTGAAGTCTATGAAGTTATATGGATAACCCTTGGCTATCCATATTTGGTTTGGTTAATCAGCATATTTTACAAAAGCAGCTTAACATGTTGGCAAAGCTGGTTTTTGCTGACAGAGGCAATGGGGCCATATGCATGTTACACAATTCCATCACATTTCTTGGAATTTCACTGAACAAGCTGACATGGGATAAATTTAAAGCCTACAGCGAAACCATTCTATTAAAGCTTTGTAGAACTTTAATATAGATTCAACAAAATGATCAAACTCATCTAGCAAGTGTTCACAGCAATCATTTAGGAAAGGGGAAGACAAATATTCCAGTTTAGATGGAAAGGCACAGAACAGAAAACATTCGTGAATGGTAGGCACCTGCACGTAGACTGAGATCAGTTTAGAACCTTCTTCATCTGACATTTTCCCTTAGTTCACCCTGTGTCTCATTTCTTTTCTCTTGTTCTGCCTCCATCTTTGGCAGTCTTGCATTTTATGTGATTAGCTTTCAAGCAAAAGTTTTAAAGAACATCAGTCATCTTTTTCAATATTAAAAAAATATATAATGCACTGTTCCCAGAGAGAGAGAGTCAATAGAGTGTTTTGGGTTCTGTAGTCTGATGCTTCCCCCATAAACCCTAGTCATTTATTTCTGGTCATGTGACTTGAAGTTAATAAACTTCTTTTAGCCTCAGTTCTTCATCCATACAATGGTAAATAGAGACAATAATAGTACCTACCCTGTAGGTGATGGGGCATTCAATAAGTGATCGCTATCATCATCATCACCATCATCATTCATTTATACTTCTAGCCAAAAAAATTAAAAAGTATTTGAGGGGAAATTAAGAAGTCAAGAGAGTCTCAAGGAGGGCAAAGGATGATTTATTAACTTCATATAATGTATTTTTGTGTATACATATACGTAATCTGCTATAAGGAAATAATCAGGAGAGATTTTAAACAAAGGTCTGAGTAAGATCTTTCTTATTTTAAGATCCATTAGCTCCTGCTGTTAATGCTAAGGGAAGTGCAGGGTGTCTTAGAACATTTTATTTCAGCCAAGCAAACACAGCATGGGCACTCTTGCGCATAAGGAGAAGTAAACATGTTTATGCAATGCTCCAGGTCTTCAGAAGTGCCTTTAGCCATGTTTGCTTCATAAGCATTAGCCTGAAGCACTTAGCATGAGTGCTCGTGTGAACCTGTGTGTAAATGTACAGGTTCTGTTCCTGCCCTGCTGTTCAGCTTCTCCACTTATCTCTCCAGATCCATGCTCCACCCTTCTTGTTCTGGGCCTGGGAAGCTGACCTGCCTGCACCAACCAGCTCCCGTGTCCTTTTGCTTCGATTGAGATCTATGATTCAGATGCATTAGCAGGAAATGAGAGCACGGGAGGAATGGGAGGTTGGGGGATCTATTCCTTGAAGTCCCCCTACCAGGATCAGGATTGTGCTTTAGCTGCCTCCCTCATTCACTGGCCCTTTCCATTCAGCCACCCAACCTGACCCCAGTGACTACTGCATTCTTGGTCCTTCAGGCCCAAAGGTGACAACAGTTTCCTACTTGCTACCCGCCAAGGAACTGCCCTAAACCTTGTTGGTTTCCTCAAACCCTGACTGCACCTTTGTAAATAGTCTATTAAACTCCTCAGCTGTTCACTTTGGGGGTACCATCTACTTTCTGCTGAATTTCTAATCTATTCCCTATGTATAGCTTAGTCTTAGACATTACATTGACAGAAAGTTCTGATTAATCAGTATTTCTCCCACTCAAACATGTTAAAAAAATTAAAACAAATACAGTGTTTTTCCAAGTCCCATTAACATAACTAGTAGTGTTTCTCCAAACCCATCAGCAAGAGCAGTCTTAATAAACTTATTTTAAATCACATGATGTCTACTAATAGTGGAAATCCAATATTAACAAATCAAAATGAAATAAAAATTCACTTATGATTTTATCACCCCACATACTAAACTGCTTTCATTTTCTTATTGTCTATGTATAGGAAAAATGTACTTTCTTTTATTCTGGTTTCATGTAATATTATATCATGAATTTTCCACAGATTCTTACAATTTTAAATGTTTTCTTAAAATTATTTTTCCATTGAGAGCATGCAGTGTACCTTCTTTGACATTTTTCCTCTCATTATCATGAAGGTTGCAAATTATTTTTACTTAGAGATTGGGATGGAATTTTATCATAGAACCAAATATGTTACTTTGGAAACAGGTTCAAAGAATTCATTATTGGACTCAGATCTCATAATTGGAAACAAATTCTCACATATCAAATTCCTTAATTAGCACATGACAAACTTTCTCTCATGTTCATTGTTGGAAGTAACTTCACTGATGGTTAAGTTTTTATGCTCCTGTAAGCTCATCTCCTGATAACCTTTCTACCTGATCTCACATGCCTTGCCTTGATATTTTGTTGAAATAATTCTGCTCTAGAGATGTTAAAGCAAAGTGAGGAAGATGATTCTTGGAACATAGGTCAACAATGTTTGAATCTGAGCTAGGAAAAAACAAAAGAAAGGAAAACAATTTTTTTCTGGGGAGGAAATTTTAGTCATCTCTAAACCAGAGCACATAGACAAAAATCTGGCCAGATTAATCCCTTCTCCTGGGCTGAATCACAAACTATCTGTCAGTATCTTTACTGAAGGTCCTGAGTTTGTGTTCAAAATTCTAACTTGGGAATAGGCTACATGGATGCAGAACCCCACACTGGTACATTTTTGACTAGTCAATAAATATGCCCCTAAATTCATCAGGCAATTTTGAGAAATTATGAAGTCACCCCCAAGTTGACTAATATGAAGCCACAAGTGTGGACCATTTTTCTTTAAATAGATAGTAGAAATTTATTTGCAGTAATACAGCCTTGTCTGCCAATTTGTCTTAAATGTCTTCAAACAATCATCATAAGTATGACTATTATTTTTTAGATCCTGTGTTGTTAGATCCTTGCTAGTCAAAGACTGGTCTGTGGACCAGTGACATTGAGATCACCTGGGAACTTGTTAGAAATCCAGACTCTCAGGTCCTACACAGACCTTCTGAATCCGAATCTGCCTTTTAACAAGATTCCCTGGTGTACCTCAAAGTTGAAGAAGCACCAGGTGTACTCACATTTGTATAATAAGTGAAAAAATATGTTTCTTATGTTCAGAGATTTGAATCATAGATGTATAAAGGGATTTCAGAAATGATCTAGCCCTGCCTTCCCCTCTGTGTTTTCCATGGAACACTCATCTCCTAGAATGTCAATAGAGGTTATGCTGAAAAAATTTAGGAAATACCACTGGTTAAATAATGCAAATAATTTTCTTTACTACAGGATTTCTCAGAGTCTTTAATAAACTAATGTGCATTGTGACTCTCAAGGGAAGGATGGGGAATAAAATGTAAACTGTGAGTGTATTGGAAACATATTTAAGTACAGAACATTATTTTCACCAGGATATCTAATAGGACTAGTGTATATTCGAACACATTTTGAAAATATTTATCCAATTCAATCCATCATCTAAAAGACTCATATCCTTTATTTTCATCATCTTATTTGAGTAAAGATAAGGTAATTTATTCTAATTTCTTACTGATTTTTCACTAGGAAAGTGACTGCCACTGTATTGGTTAAGGCTCCAAAAAACAGATCACAAATGTAATGGTTTGCTTACATAAGAGTCCAGGGTTTTTCTAAGGTGGGTGGGTATCAAGAACTGTGAATGTCTGAGATCTTACCCTACTCACAAGCTCACAAGTTAGCCTACTACAGTTTCCTGAAAGCGGGCAGAAGACACAAAACTTCTGGGCCAGAGACAAATGACTTGATTACTCATGCCACAGAAAGCAGGGTGAACTTCATGTTTGTGTCATTTCTCCGTGTTCCCCATGTCCTACAGGCATGATGTGAACACTGCATGTAGAGTGGGTTTGAGTCAAAGATAAGAATCCTTAAGCCTAGGAACGTGGATGTTTCATAGTGAGCTGCAAGCAAAACTGCCCCTTGCCCCACAGGGAGGTATTACCTTGATTATACTGAACAATAAAGAGACCTGCACTTTGTTTCTAAGGGAGACACTGTCTCTGTCTTCCAAGGCTGTTCACCATATTAACATCTTTGAAAAGATAGCCTGCAACAAAGGCAGCCAGTGCCTCTGCTCACAGGACACACAGACACATGGGAGACCCATGGAGACTGGTCTCCCAACACTTCGTGGTGAGAGAGGGAGTAGGTGTTCTCCACCAAGTTATCCAGAGATCAGACTGATGGTGACTCTACTATGTTCAACACATGGCTTCTCAGGCTACTCTAGGGGGTGGGGGTGTCACCATTCCAGACAGCAGGCAGGGGAAGGGTTTGGAGGGGCACACATAGAAGGTTTCCTAAGCCATGCTTCAAAGTGGTACACACCATTTCCTCACCTTCCATTCCTAGAACTTGGACATGTGGCCACCCCACACTGCAGAGGAGGATGGGAAATGCAGCCTAAACTTTTTCCCAGGAAGAAGGGGAGAACAAGTTTGGGGACCCAGAAGTCTCTACCACATTGCCAATTTTGATAGCGATTTAGCTATAGGTTTCTCTGTTTTCATCTCAAGTTGTAAATGCACACGTAAATCTGATGCCTCATATTTCACAGCATCAGAGAATTTTAGAATTAGAAGAGCCCTCAAAGTCATTAATTCCAGCTAGTCCCCCTCCCCAACTCATTTCAGGGGTGAGAAAACTGAAATCAGAGAAGGTAAGTGGCTTAGTTATGTGACTTACTAAACACAGTTGGTTAGTTAGCTGAGTTAACATTTTTAGATCTCTGTGCCACTGCACTTTGACCTGTGCCAAACCTGCAAGCTCACAGGACTTTTTTGTATATTCACTTATCATTCCCTAGTGACCTGTTCTTTACATTTGGGACATTGATGACTGGAATTTCTTTTATCACTGAGTGTCTATATGAATTATTCATTCATTTATTCATTTAGAAAATATATATTGAGCCCTACAACAGCAAATATTGTTCTAGTTACTGGGAATACAGCTGTGAGTGGGCCAGGCAAGGTCCGACTCTTCGTAGACCTAATAAAGAGGTGATAGTCCATGATACTTAGAATATGGTTGCCTTTTCAGCATGAGAGATGCTATGGCTGGTTTATGATATAAGCCATTATATATGGATTCCAACTAATTTTCACTTCTTATTGCTAGCTTCAATTAGATGGCACAGAATTCACAACTTTTTAAGTTTCTTTACAATTAATTTACAGCAAGATTCTCTTTGTATTTATGTAACAACTAACCTTTTAAAATAAGCCTATGCATTACTTCAATAAAAATTAAGTTTTTATTATTTTGTTGTTGCTTTTGGGTTAATGGTCTTTATTAGGTTAAAGACAGAGCTTTATTTCAAGTCTCACAACTGCCTGGAACACTTTTAACAGAAATCTCATTCACATGTTTTGATTTATCACAGTATTTTATGTTTACTTAAAAATTTTTCTTTCTGTTCCCTAGAGAAGTCCGTAATGTACTCAGCACAAATTGAACATCAGAAATATAATGTAGTCAAATGACAGAATAAAATTCAGGAGAAACTGCTGAAGCTTTGCTCTTTAAAAGAAAAATCTATGTTCCTATATTACATTGTGTGTATGTATTATGGAAATATTTGAAAGATACACAGCACCCCATGCACAAAACTATTGCTTATGAACAAGTTTATATAATGCAGTTTATTGGAAAAGGGTTCAATTTAAAGTAATAGGGCAAGAAATAAGCATCACGTGGCAGGTTGCAGAGCGGTCTAGATTGTGTGCCTCAAGGATCAGGCTCTAATCGTGGTGGTGTTTAAGATAAACTATACAATAGAAATATTTGTATAACACTTTATGGGTGATGAAGCTTTTTTTTTTTCCCCATTTACCAATAGGTGATATTTATTGAGCATTTACCCTGTGCCAAATGTGGTGATGTCATTCATTTAATTCTCTCAGCACCTCTGTGAGGTGTTTACTCCCTCTGCCCCACCCCACTCTCCAACCTCATCCTTCTAGGTGATCGTAAGGTCGAGTTGACCTGATCGACCGACTGCCTGGACACCTCTCATCCTGGGCTGGGACACCAGGGAGAGCCTCTGCCTCCTTCTGGAAACAGGGTTGCCTCCTTCTGGAAACAGGGTTCTCTCCTTCCTGCATTCAGATTTGGGACATGGTGCTGATTAGCTGGTGGAATGGGAGGGGTAACCTGGATACACAACCACGTTATTTTTCAATTTGTGTATCTCATCAGGGTCAACGGAAGAAGGGAACAGGCCCACAGTTCCCACTAAAGTTCCCTGGCATTCATGCTTAGATTGACATATTTTACAAATCTCACAAAAGCCCCTTCTTATTTTGTTGCTCCTTTTGACTTTACCCATGTGCTGGCCCAGAGGCAGTCTCTACCCTCACCCAGCCTGGGTGGTCGTCAGTGTTGCCTACTTCTTTGTATCCAACTTAGAATTGCACATCTGCTGCCTCCGGTTAATATGTCATCATAAAACAGGGAATGGGTTTCAATTCTTGGCCAAATTATTTGACGCCGGTGCCTGTCTTCCTGGGAAGTACTCCAATTCTATTTTGTTTATGTTTTTTGTTTACTTCCAAGTGTGTGTGCAAACTGTCTATGCTTTCTTGATCCAAATTGTACAAAGACTGAGGTATTTACTTCCCATTGTATCTTCTCATTGTTTCTTTTCTCACCTATCCTTGTAATGTTTTTAAATGCCAGCCTGATTTTCTTCCCTTTGTCCACTTATTTATCCAATTTCATCCAACTACCAATGGACAACCTTTTATATTATATATCTTTTCCCTTTGATAAATACTATCAGATTACATTGATCCTAAGATGTGTATTTTTTCACATTTTAACATGGCTGAAGTCAACATGCATCTCTGGGGGTTGCCATCTCACAATTAATCTCAGCACTTTTAAAATTCTTGATGGAACATAAAATAATGGTGTATTTTAAACAATCTAAGCCATGTTAGATTTGATGAAATAAAGTTAACACAGTTGTAACAAATGAAGAGCCTTGCCAGCTGACTTGCCCAAGGTCATGCACTGTGATAGGTGAAGATGGGCATGACTTATTCCTGAGCAGGTGGCCTCCAGAGCCCTTGCTTTGTGCTCTGTTCTGTGGTGGGAGAGAGGTTCAGAGATGCGAGCAACTTGCCCAAGGGCAAGAATCTAGTCCTCAGTCATGCCATCTTAAATTCAGGAATTTGGTTTCGAAAAATCTCTGAAGTCCCAACCACCTCTAAAATTTGGATTTGAAATAAACCCAATTCTATTTCTTTTCATGTTTAAATGTTTAAAAAATACTGTCTTGTGCAGTTAATATGAGCACATGGCACAAAATTTTAAAAGTAGCAAAGGAAATATAAGGAAAAGTAATTTTTCCATCTCATGTCCCAGCTACTCAGTTCTACTCCCTAGAGGTAAACACTGCTGCAACTCATCTTATGCATATAAAGCAAATATGTATTACATTTTCAAATGATCAACCATGAATTCACAGTGGTATCTCCAATCCCAATCCTGCAACGCAGATTTGTTATAGATTTTTTCCTTTCCAAATTTGTAGCACCCATCTTCAACATTATCCTCAATATGTTTCCTTAATAAGTGATCCCTTGATCCATTGTCCCTCTGCTTTAGGGATATCCTTGTCATCCCACTTGACTGACACTGACAGTGTCCCTACTGCCCCCTTCCCCATATGGATGCTCTTCTCATCTAGACTGAGCTCTGACAGCCCACACTAGTAGGGTTGGCAGATAAAATACAGGACAGTCACTTAAATTTGATTTTCAAGTAAACAGTAATTTTTTTAATGTAAATACGTCCCAAATATTGCATGAGATATACTTATATTAAAAACATAATTCATTGTTTAACTGAAATTTAAATTGAACTAGGCTTCCTGGTTTTTAATTTGCTAAATTTAGCAACCTCACATGGTGGGCCACCCATCAGGACCTATTGTGAACCTTCCTCACCTCACTAGAGTTTTAACATTCCAAAGCTGAGCTATCCTGTCTGTCTCCCACTGTGTCTGTCTGGCTCAGCCCTACCTAAGCTTTTAGGCTGAACCGTTGGGAGAGGAAGGGGAGGGATGGAAAGGGAGAACAGAAAAGAAGAAAAAGGGAAAAGAAAAGGAGACAAAGTAGAGGAAGGGGAAGAATACATTAGGTTTTAAAAATTTATATTTATGAAAATAAATTTTTTATGTATCTAAACTATATACAGTCTGATAATTAAACAAACAAAATACATGGACAAAAATGCTACCTAGAGTCAAGGAATACTAAACTATGTCAATAAGAACTGTACTGAGATACGTATAGATGTAGATATAGATATAGATAGTATAATTGAATCACTTTGCTGTACACCTGAAAGTAACACAGCACTGTAAGTCAATTACACTTCAATTGAAAAAAAGAACTATACTGAGGAGGTAAGTTTGGAAGTTCAGGAGGGTTATCAAGTCCTGCTTTGGGTGAAATTAGGTGGATGAAATTTATTATTGATGCTTACTATCTCCCCATTTGGGAAAAAAAAAATCTTACTCAGAAGAAAAAAGGTTCAAGGCAATGAGCCTTCTTTGTTATTACAATAAGGGAACATATGCATTGTAAATAACACAGAAGGAAATAATTTTAAAAATTCCTCAAACAAACCTTGCCTACTTTATAGGTTGAGTATTACATTAAAAAAAAACAACCCAGCAACAATGAAACACTGGGTCAAAATGTTTTCTTTGGCCAAAAACAAGGATCTTGGCTTTTTACATACTTATTACCGTAGAGCATTTAATTAATTCCAAAGCACAGGTATAATCAAAGTGAATGCTTTTCTGGGTGTTTTTTCTCTCCCTAGTCCAAAGTGGACAACCAGCAAATGATGCTGCTCAAAAAAAAAAAAAAAAAATAGATCCCAAGTCAGAAGTAGAGTTTGCAGGACATCCATAGCATGTGGAAATATTTAAAGGGAATAAAGGGGAAAGGCCCACAGAGAGCACCGGTGGGCAATTCCGTATGAAACCACCCGGTTGTGGCTGTGCTTAGGGGAACTAGCACAAGCATGGGAGAGGCTCAAACTTACTAGAAAGGGCCTCAAGGGCCAGATGCATGTGGCCAGATCGCAGACTTCAGGTGTTGTGTTGCCTATGGATCCTCGGTCACAGCAAGTGTTCTATGAGCAGCTGCCCAGCCAGGATCTGGATAGCACCCTTGGGCCAGAGTGACGAACCACAGCTTGTGGAGTTGAAATGGTTTTTGAAGAAAAAGAAACGTTCAAGACTACAACATGTTCCTTTAAGCTCCGCCCTCACACCTAATAGCTGTTGGCAATTGACATTGATGGAAAGAAACTAGCTGTGAGCTCCCTCTGTCTCAAGACAGATATGGAAGAAAGGGGAGCACAAAGTGGAGAAAACGTGGGCTTTTAAGCCAAATACAACCTGGCTCCAAAGTTTTGTTTTCTACTTATTACCTAGGACAGGGGACAGGTTACTTAGTCCTCCGATCGTTGTTTTCTTCTGTTGAAATAATACCATCATGCAGGTTATTGAAGGTATTGAAAGAAGGAAAATAGGACAATGATTCTCAAAGTGTGGTCCCTAGACCAGTAGCATCAGACTCACACGGGATCTTGCTAGAATTGCAAGTTATTGGCACCACCCTAGACCTACAGAATTAGAACTGCTGATTCTACGGTGATTATTGGTGACTACTGCTGATTCCCCAGGTGATTACAGTACATGCTAAAATTTGAGAACCACTGAAATAGGAAAAGCCCCTATTTGCAGGGAGTCCATGTGCAAAAGTGGTAACTAGCTTTATAAGCATCTGCCCCGTTTCTCCAACTCTCTGTTCACTTTTTCATTATTAGAATATATTGGTGTTGCCTTCTGTCTTCTCTGTTAAAAGGAAAGGAATACTGAGAGCAGAGCTTGGGAAAAGGCTGGGCTGCCATAGGCAGACTCAGGCCTAAGGTCCCTGATGCCCACCCCACCAGAATCCCTGTGAAATGCCACCCCACTGTGCCCATACACCAACCAACTCCTGCGAAACCCATAGGAGACGAGAAGGAAGCTTGCAGGGAGAATTGTTCTCATCGTCCAACCTGGATCCAGTCTATCCTCCTCACTGCAGCCAGGTCATCTTCATAAATAAAAAGTCTCGTATCCTGCTACTGTTCTACCCAAACCCTTTGTAGCCTCCGTAAGACTTTGCTCTTAAGATTTGGCCAAACTCCTTAGCGTAGTAACATATAAGGCGATTCCCAATCTGACCCCAAAGGACCTCTTCATCCTCATGCCTCTCTCACTTCCTGTATATCCCTCCTCTCCCTATTTCCTACCCAGCCCCTACCCAAGGCACAGAGGCACACATGCACCTGCAGGACTTGGCTGGTACCCGTGGGAGAGGAGGCTTCCAGGCGGATGTCACCCTTGAGCTGATCATGAATAACACAGAAGTGAAACAGCATGGGGAACTACAGTGTGGTATTGTGGGGATCATTTCTGAAGTTTAAGTTACTAGGGGAAGTGTGGAGACAGGCGAGGTGGGCTAAGGACAGCTCTTTAATGATTTGTTAACTAAGGTGCCCAACAAAAATCAAACTGCATGATTATATGCAAATTTCAACATATCGCAGATGGGCTGCAGTTAGGTTAGGCTGTTTTGTTAGGAAACAATATAAGTAGGAGTTATTATCTCCATTTGATAGCTGAAGAACCTGAGACTCCCAGAAGGTAAATCACTGACCTGTGGGATGCTCACACTATAAAATACGGAGGGAGGGAGCCATCCCTATGCTCCCAACCACTACACTCTTCTGTATCCAAAGATTTGCCTGGCCCTTTAAAAACCAGAGACTGACTTCAGATTTGGACTATGGCTGTAGATCCAACTCAAACCCTTTTCACCAAAGGCCCTCAATTTAGAGGAATTACTTTTTTGACCTTAGGAGATTTATTTCCTTGTAATTAGAGTCTTAATTGTTTGTTATTATTTATTCCTTAACAACTCTGGCTAGGAATATCTGAGATTTGCACAACTATTTATTTCGTGGGTCTCCTTGATAAATTCTTGACGGAGAGCCTCCTCTGTCTGCACAGCTGGCATCAATATCCATAAAAGGCCATTTATGCAATTTGTCAGCTCTGTTAAGTGTCAATTTCCTAGAGTGGTGTCTTTAGTGGCCTCCACTTATGTTTGAAACATTTTTATGAATGTATTTACTTCTGAATTTTTTCTGAAAAATGTGTGGAAAAAACAACCTTGAAAATAATATTTTGTTCTTGAAGAGATGGGCTATTCTCCATTTTTCAGGAGCTGGTTGACAAAAGTTACATCCAGGGAAGCACAGTGAAACCTTAAAGTGAAGGAAAAATCAGAAATCAGGGTGTCAAACTGCTGGTTGGACTTATCTGAAATGAGCATAACAATGACAATACTAATTAATATAGTATTAATGGTAACATGAAGGCTGATAAGATAATCTTAGTGAAGTATCTAAAACTTGTAAAGGGTTTCCTTTCCTTGTTGACAAAATTCTTCTATACACCTTATGGGGAAAAAAGTTACTAATTGTTTATTCTTGGATTTAAAAATTATCAATATGAAAACATTTCTTAAGTTGGAAGAAAATTTTGATTAACTTTCACCTGCTAAATCTCTCAAACTTTCACACCTTTTGAAGGTAAAAGATTATGATTGTTTCTAGAATTAATATGGAACTTACTGTACAGTAGTGAATCAAACAAAATTTGTTGAATCAAAGAATGAAAATATTAAACCAAATCAATCGGCCTAAAAAGTACTTTTAGTTACTGTTTCATTCATTTTGCCTTGTGCACTATGTATCTTGGAACATGGCTTCCATTTAAAATCAGTTATGATAATTGCTACTTCTAGATATTCATTTTATAGATAAAGTGGCACACGTGCAAAATACTATTGGTACAGAAATATTCTTTGCAGTATAGGTTGTAATAGCCTCAGATTGAAGTGATGAAAATATCTGTCAATAGAAAACTAGTTACAGTCCTATGATGAAATACTATGCAGCCATTACAAAGAATTGGCATCTCTGTGTATCATTAAGTGAAAACAACAGAAGAGTGTTTTTATCTTGAAACAGTCTCAAACTTATAGAAAGCTTGCAAGGATAATACAAAAATCCTATTTTTTTCTGAGCCTCTTGAGAGTAAGTTGCTGACATTGTGTTCCATCACTTCTAAATACTTGTGGTGTGTATCTCCTACAAAAAGGGCATTCTGCATACCCTTAATACAAACACCAATATCAGGAAATTAACATCTGTGTTCCAGCCATCTAATCCCCAGACTCCTTTCCAGTTTTGTTAATTGCTCTAAGAATGTCCTTTATAGCAAAAGGATTCAGTCCAGAATCATGTGTTGCATGTAGCTGTCACTGAGTTTTAGTTTCTGTGCTCACTCTAGAACAGTTCCTTTTCGTCTTTTGCCTTTTATGACCTTGACACTTTTGATGATTGCAAGCCAGTCAATTTGTAGATTATCCTTTATTTGGGCTTCCGTTTAAAATCAGTTACGTTCCACTTAAAATCAGTCTGATGTTTCCTCATGATTAGATACAGGTTGTAGATATTTGACAAGTTATTGTTCTCATTGCATCCTATCAGGTGGCAAATGGTTTCCACTGATCTCATTATGGGTGATGTTAACATTGATCCCTTGATTAAGGTGATGTCTGCCACTGTAAAGTTAATCATTTTCCCTTTGTAATTAGTACGTATTAAGAAAGACAGAGCTAGGATATGTGTATCTTTGCTTACATCTATATTTATTGTGTCATTTGGAACAGCCCTACTAGAGCAAGGGTTCTGTATTCTGACATAACCAGCCAAGTACAGAAGCCCTGCTTTCCTTTTCCTCTCCTCACAGATCATAAAAGAAATTAAACCCCCCAACCCTTTCATTTTCTTGTTCTCATGTAATTTTCCTCTTAATTTTTTAATCTGTGTCCTTGAAAGACTATATTAAAGCAAGGACACCTCATAAAACAATGGGTGGGTTGTGAGAAGATGGAATTTACCTTCAACAGCTAATAGAACCCTCACGCTTCTTAAGATATAAAACATACAAGTAGTGACTACTAGTGATATTGGCTGTTGTCCACCTAGTAATCATTCTTGGCCCTTTTATTTCTTGCTGGAAAAAAAAAAAGACCTTGTTTTGCTCAGGTAGAGGGCAAAAATTCCTGGATCTCTGGGAGGATGGGATCCCACCTTTGGCCTCCAGGGCTGATGGATTTATATGGACCAGGGTGATGTGTTTCCTCTTGGCCTGTGATTGGCCTAGGAGGGGCATGTGTCTCAGTTCTGGCCACTCAGATCTGGGGTATAATGGGAGGATCAGCAGGGAGACTCTCCTTCCTGAACGATAATACAAAGCTGCTTGAGAAAGAGGACTTTTAATAATCCCTCTCCCTTCCAGTGTAGATAATGCCTAAAGGTGCAGTAGCTTTTTACAATTGCAAGGCAACAGCAAGCAGATAAAAGCCAACTCTCAAGAATGGTAGCAAGAAAAAACAAGATCCAGATCCCTGATTCATTTCTGAGCTACTGACTCAGTGCCAGCAACCACCTACCTCAGGAGTTCTTGTTATAAGAGAAGAATAAAATACCTATTTGTTCGAGCCTCTGTAAGTCAGGTTTCTGTTATCTGCAGTCAACCTGCAGCCTTTCTAACTGAAATTGTGATTAAAGAACTCTTCCCTAGTCCCAATCTCTGCTAAGAAAAGATCACTGCTGGCATTGTGTCCTTCACTGCAAGATGGGAACTGGGGGGGGGGGGGGGGCTAGGGAATAGGTAGGAGATCTCTTTTAAAAAGGCAGCTAAACGAAGGTCCAGAACGGTGTCCATATGTTACTTTTGTCTTTAAAAGGGATTGAATGATGTATTCATACTTTCCTGTACTTACATAAAGAAACACCAAAAGGACACACACACATTTACACCACACCACATAGCTAAGGGCAAGGCAGAGAGAAGCAGGGTGAATTGGGGATAGTGTGGGAAGGAGGAATAAGAGCTAAACAGGAAATAAGAAGAGTAAATTTGTTATGGAAAATCTGAAAATTGTGTTTACAAAGAAGACCTTTATTGGATGGAACTATATTTTGGGTCTTTTTATGCCATTTAATGGCTGAGTGATTTGGGGCCAATCACTTAACCTCCCAGCATCTGGTTTTCTTACCTGTGGGATGAGCAGTCAACAGTTTTCTAATTAAACTGTTTCAATTCTAAAAGCATGTAGTTCTATAATGGATCATTCAATTATACCATAATACACAAAATTAACTTATTACATTTAATAATTTCAATGATTCCAGTTAAATTTTCCAACTGGAAATTCTCATTTGGACAACTTTACAGTTGGTTATTGGCAGCACATTTGGAGACAGCCTGGGAATGGGTGAGATGAAACAATTCTGACTTGTTCCCATTACTACACATTAAAACTATTCATACTATTTGGAACTGCAACCTTCTCCTTGTCTGTAATTCTTGATTCTCTTTATTCTGCTCTACTTTTTTTTCTGTTCTCCATAGCTGTTATGCCATGTAACATCCCAAATAATTAACTAATTAATTATGCACAGAGTTAATGATCTCTCTCCCCACATTATAAACTTTGTTCACACTGTGTATCAACCACTTGATACAGAGTAAGCACTCAACAAATTTTTGCTGAATGAGTGAATAAATGAAGTGTCATGGTAGTGTGCCAGATTCATTTAAAAGTCTAAACAATTTTTTACCCGTATTTGGGAAGAACAGCATGAAAGAGCAAAACATCACTTTTTACATTTAGAAGGTTGGATGGTTTGTCAGGAAAATACACAGACTCCTAATTGTTTGTTTGTTCCTGGCTCATCTTTATAACAGAAAGTTATGTGGTAAAAGTAGGGATCTTAAGAATGCATTAATAGCAAGTAAATGTCATAGAGCATTCTGCTTAATGTTCGTGTTAACCCAAACGTCCTTGGGTGCCAAGAGCATGTGGATCTGAGAATGAGTCACTGGAAGACTTTACTCCTAAAGCTCAGAACTCAAGAACTCTTGCCCCTCAAAGAGAGAACTCAGGCCTTCTGCTTTCTTGGGTATCAGTTCAGCCTCTAAGGAAGGTTTCCTCATGTGAAAAGCACAAGGCAGCCCACCTGCTTTAGGCTGCCTTTGCTTGTAGTTCTTGCTCAGCCTGTCCCACTTGGTGGCTGAGTGCTGGACTGCTCGATGCCACCTGGCTGCTCATGTCACCTTACGCTGCCCAGACAGTGGTGGTGACACATCCTCTACCTCAAACACAGTTAGGTTCCCTGCTCTCCCCACTGTCCTCTGCAAGTGCCTGTCCCCTCTGACATTCCCCTGTTCAGTTGTGGGCATGGGAAAGGGCCAGCCAGCAGGGTTGCTTGAACTTTCAGTTGCATTTCTTTTGTTTTTGCAATTTAGTCTTCATCGTCCCAGGGCAGAGAACTCTCCCTGACTCTTAAGTTAGGGTGGATTCCAGGGCAGTGTCCTTTATATCTTGAACCACTGCTCCCTTTTCTTTCAAGCAGTTGTGGAGGCTGCCCTTACTTACGAATCTCAGTCTCTCCCTCTCTCTTTCTCACACACACACACACACGCGCACACGCACACACACACACGGGCTTCTTGGTTGCTACCTACAATCTTGCTTCCATGGTCCCCTTGCCTCGAAGGTGTGTCAGACATGTCTAGATATCTGACCTACAACAGTAGACAGGCTTACAATTCTTTCCCACTCAACTCCTGAGTTCTGTGAAAATTTGGGGAATCTAGCAGTTGTGTGTGTGTGTTTGTAGAGGGGGCCAAATCTCCTAACTCAACATGTTAGGGGGAAAGAGACCTACTGACCTGGGTTTGGAGCCTGGCTCTGCATTTTATGGGTTCTGTGACCTCTGGCAACTTACCTGTCTCTCTGGAACTCAGTTTCTTTATTTGTAAAGTGGGCATAGTAATAATACCTACTTCTTAGAGTTATTTTAAAGACTAAATATGTCAAGGGCATGTAAGACATTGAAAGAGGAGCATATGTAAGTTCTCAAATGTTAGCGTGTGTAGTAATTATCATCATCATTTTATCTCCTTCCCCCTTCTCTCCTCCTTCACCATCATCAGCACCGTCACCACCACCACCACCATCATTATCATTTTGGATCTGGCTGGGTCCTCTGTAACAATAGATTTTTACCCAAACTCAAGTACTTTATCTTCCAAATGCAGCAAAGACACTATTTAGTTTCTTTTGAGGGAGTTTTTATCTTCCTAAAACATTTCTAATCTAATTGATCAAGAATTTGGAAACTTAGAAGGATATGACACAGGGAAAGTATTGCTTATTGTAGTTTATAACACACATAAAATTGAGACTTACCAAGATTCTGTTTTTAAAAGCATCATATCTAGAAGATCTAAACTTTAATCATGAAACTCAATATCCACAATCAGAGAAACTCAGAAAGAAAAGATAAAATGAGCTATATTATACAATTCCTATCTTGTAAAGAAACAGAGGCTGCAGATACTCAGTATATACTCAGTATCTTTTCTGCGTCCTGTCTAAGTTTCCCTACTTTAACTCCAAAATCTAGGGGAGAAAAGGGATCATTTTTAGGCACAACACCGCAAATTAACATGCTAGATATTGTTTAGGAGTTGTCTAGGAATTTAGAAGTCTCTCTTTTCCTCCAGGAGAGAGAGATGATATGTGATCATGTTGAGAACATTTATAAAACTTTAGAAGGATATTTGGAAAGTGGCCTCACTGAGAGATACTGAAAAGGGAGGCAATCTACCAAAATGATTCTTTGAGAAACTAGAAATCAATAAATTGAAATAAAGAAAAGTGGACATAAATTTGGAACCCAAATGCTGATATCCATCTCCTGGAAGACAGACCTGGGTGAAATAGACAACCATTTTTCCTTGTTGTATTTTGATAGTTTAATACTACTCTGAATCATTTTATAGACTCTCTGGACTATTACTTCTTGTATTGGTGTGCATTTGTGTTTTTTGGCTTTTTAAAAATTGTGATTTCATGCTCTTTTATTAAGGGGTGGGGATAATTGAGTTTTTTCCTTAACTTTTCATTTTGAAATAATTTTAAACTTACAGAAAAGATGCAAAAACAGCACAAAGATCTGTGGTATATCCTTCAATCAGATTCCCAAATACTGACATTTTAGTACATTTATTTTACCATTATCTCTTGTACACACACACACACACACACACACACACACACACACACGATGTGCATATTATATTTTTCTCAAAGATTTGAGATTTGGTTTCAGACATGGTACCCTATTGCCCTTTAATACCTCAATGTGTATTTCCTAAAACAGTGTCTCATGTAATCATAGTCAAATCTTTTAATTCAAGTAATTGATACTGATAAAATATTACCACCTAATGTATAGACCCATTCACATTTTACCAATTGTCCTAATAATTTCCTTTATAAAGTCTAGGATCTAATCCAAGATCACATGCTGTATTTTGTTATCATATTTCTTCATTTTCTCTCAATCTGGAACCAATCATCAGTCTTCCCTCGTCTTTCATGACTGATATGTTTGAAGAGTACAAGCCAATTATTTTGTAGAGTGTCCCACAATTATGACTTGCCTGATGTTTTCTTGTGATTTATGCATTTTGGGCAGAAGTATCATAGAAGTAAAGTGTGTTCTTCTAAGTGCATCATGTCTGGAGGTATAAGATACCCGTATTTTTGGTGCCTTTACCTTTTATAATTTACTTTAGATGAAATTTTCCAGGTTTCTTCATTGTAAGATTACTTAGTATGTGTTTTGTACCTATTAATTGATGAGAAACTAAGTGATTTGTGGAGAAAAGTTGGAGACTGTGTGAATATCCTGTCCCTCATCAAACTTTTACCCACTTGTTTTAGTATTCTTTGGTGAGTCTTATCTGAATCAATTATTTCTATAATCGCTGGCAAATGATGATTTCATAAATTCTATCATTCCTTTTACACACACGGCATTCTACTGTAAGACAGTTTTCCCTTCACTATAGGAGAAACTCGCACTGTCTATCACTTATCTATCTACACCTATCATCTATACCAGTTTTGACTCAGATTCCTGTTTTATCCAGTGTTTTTCAATCCATTATTATTATTATATATCTTGAACAAATTATCCCAGGCTTAGCCAATGGAAACCCCTTCACCTGGCTCCTGTGTCCTTTTGACATAATTCTTTGAAAATTTTTTCACTCTCTGTCATAAGATATTCCAGGCTTATCTTGTTTCCCACTCCGGCCCCACATTCAGTTATTTCTCCAGGACCCTTTGTTTCTTTTAGTAGAGAATGCTACTTAGAAATAAAGATGTGAGTACCTGGGATGCTTGTTGTTACCAGGGTGTCGTTGTATCTAGTCCCTTTTTGCAGACAGCTAAGGAAAGATGCATGTGTCCACACACCTACACGGGCACACATACAGCTGTATCTATTTCTATTTCTATTTTTAAACCATGATTCCATACCAACACTTTCAGTTCCAATTTAGGACTGCAGGATTAATTCCAGCATTCCCTGTCTCCATAGTTGTAACTACCTTCTTCAATAGTAAGAAATCTGCTTCCCATTGTCTTCAGTTTATCTACCTACCTACCTATCTATCCATCTATCTATCTTTTCAATACCCCTAAATAGCCAATATTCTCATCTTACAGGCTTTTCTCTCAGCCCTAGCCCTAACTCTATCCCTAACTGCCCCACCCCACTGAATGTGCCCACTAACAGATGGCTCAGTCCCAACCAAGGGGAATGGGAAGGAGGTTGGTTACGTTAGACTCTCTCCATTATTCATGAACAATGAGTGAGAGGATGCAGAAAGAGAAACCTGAAATGCTAATGAAAAATATTCAGATGCATCAAATATTAAACCAAATACTTTGCCTAATTTATGGTAAACACAATATCTTCCTTCTTATATAGGCTTTGGTGCTAGTCTGCGTTTATGTAAATTTCCATTAACAGCACAAATGACAATTTAAATACACTTAAATCATCCTAATAAGTTCACAATCCAATTTATCATGTATGATTGACAGATGGACTTATTTGGGCAAAATCTGTAATTTCATTGTTATGATTATGAACACTGGGCAACGTAGGGTATGCTACTGCCTCCCAGGAATGTGTGAGGACTGTCAAAGTTGCCTGGTTCTTCTCTGAAGCAAAGGAACTTACCTCATAAAGCTAAAACTTGAAATTCTATTCTTGTTTCTTTTTTTTCATCAGAAAGCTGTCCTTCTTTCTAAGCATCTGATGTCCTTAAGAATAGGAGGCATCTCCTTGGGACACTGGGGTCCCGAACATGCTCTGTGCGTCTCTCTTTTTTTAATAACTGGGAATGAGGAGCTCATGGTACTTGTGTTTGCTAAGGATGGTTAGAGAATTGAAGGTGAAAAAAGCACTTCTTTTCTTTTCCCTTTCTTCATTTTAGAGTGACACTATCAGGGAAATGAAGATGGATATAGAAATTTCAGTGAATAAAGGATTATATCACACATATACAAATCCATGTAGTAAATATTTTCCATAACCTCCCCTCTTTTTTCTAAATTATAGTCAAAATATGCTGAAAAGCTTTAAAACATTAAAGGGATATGTTGACCAAGGGCCTCTATGAAAATTATCACTTTATGGAAGGTTTTATAAAATTCTGTTGACAAATTTTTATTCAGGTGTTCATAGTTCTTAACAGAGTAATTACACTGAAGTAGTTTCATCTTACAGCATCATGATGTCTTTTTAGCTATTATTAATAATTCATTTTAAGTAAATACAATAATGATCCAACATCCTCATATTCATTGAATATTATTTTTTTCTAGTAAAGTTTGTTCAAATAAATTGAGTCCTCAGAACAGGAATGACTTTTTTTTTGTAGCTTGTTATTCTAGTGCTTGAATTTTCATATATTTCCCCTAAAATTCTGAAAGTGCATTTGTTTTCTGAATTAGAAAATGTAGCTCTGGAGAATGTATCAATGCACTCAAATTAGTATAAATAATCATAAACATAATGCTAAATTCTGGTCACTGTCTATTATAACATCTACAAACCATTATTTTGTTTCAATATTCAGGTACATAGAAGAATGTGTATTGTGTCTCTGTTTGCTAACAGAGAATCTTTCTGGAATTGATTAAATAGTATCCAGGAAGGTTTTTAGAGATCTTCCAACCAAAGAAGGCTCTAGATTACAGGTTAATTACTTGGTGGCATATATACTCCAAAGGGTCAGTCTGGAAATGTTCCATTTAGTCAAGAAACAAGAGACTTTGGATTCAGTAAGGTACTTTTAGGGAATCAATGGAAAGGGATTAGATAGGAATATTGTCAATAGTTTTTATTTGAAGCGATCACATTTTATTTTGCTTTCTTTACTTACAGTAATACTCCAATATATGAGTATACATCTCTGTAATGGAAAGCACTTTTTGTATACCTCATACAAATGTGCATAAGACTATTTACTACAGGAAAAGTTAGAACCTAACCAAAGGTTAAATTCACACGAAGGAGGCTCAAAGTACTCCGATAATTTCTGCTTGCAAATCTGGTGCAAATCTGTTTCTTAGGGTGTAGCACATTACACAAGTCTTTAATAATAGCCTCCCAAATCTCCCAATTATATGTATTGCTATTTCGTTTTCTGTGTGTGTGTGTGTGTGTGTGGTGGGGTTCTTTCTTTTGTTATTGACTTCTTCTAGTTTAGTTTCAGATGCAGTGTAAAGTAAATATGACTTTTACAAAGAGAAATAGATCATTTTTCTTTAGAATGACAAAGGACTGAAGTTAGTTTTGTTGTGTTTTGTTTTTAAGTGAGTGTTAAAGAAATGTTTCCTCTGTAACTGATCTCTTATGGCTGGTGGTTTCATGACTTTGAGATTTGCCAGTGAAAGTAAAAATCAGACTAAAATACGATGGAGAGCTCGTGCCATGGTGCCCAGGGAGCAGGCGGAGGTGTGGAGTGATTGAATATTTCGTGGAGTCAGGCTTGATCATCTAGGACAGTGGCTGAGCAGACCTAGTGCAAAGTAATTGGGTAGGAGAGACCTGAAGGCAACATTTCAAGGAAAAGTTTCCAGAAATTTAAATGGAGGAGTTGGTTCTATTTTTATGTCATTTAAGGATGGCTGGTTTCCTATCCCTTGTACTATGAACAAGAGGCTGCAAAATTTCCCATTTA
This sequence comes from Camelus dromedarius, assembly GCF_036321535.1. Classification (NCBI taxonomy): domain Eukaryota; kingdom Metazoa; phylum Chordata; class Mammalia; order Artiodactyla; family Camelidae; genus Camelus; species Camelus dromedarius. The sequence goes on along the minus strand of NC_087445.1, from coordinate 43,499,728 downwards.
CAATAGAAAATGCTCAGACGGGATTTACAGGGCACCAAATAGTTGGATGAGAACCTTTCTTCCTGTGAGCCCTGCCCACATTCACTTAAATAGCTAGTGTTTTGTCCGTAACCTGCTAAACACTAGACTTTTAGGAGCATTAGAGTTGTTTGAATGCTTCAGTTTCCAGGCAGATGCTATCATTTTGTGTCCAAAGTTGGTGAGCTAGCAGGATCATTTTGTATATATCATCTTAGGTATCTTCACTTCATCTCTTGATTGTATTTCTTTTACTGATGTTAATTCTACCAGCTGAGCCAGCAGTTCCCAAATATTTTGGCCTCAGATCTCCCTTTATACCCCTAAAAATGTTTGAGAACTTGTTTATATGGGTTTTATCTGTTGATATTTACCATATTAGAAATTAAAACTGGCAAGTTGTTAGAGTATTTATTGAATTAGAATAAAATAGCAATAATAAACTCATTATATGTTAACCTAAATAACATGTATTTTAATCGACATATCTATTTTGCCCAAAACAAAACTATTTGGTGAGAAAAATGACATTGGTATACTTTTTTCTTTTTCTTCTTTGCAAATCTCGTTAATGTCTGGTTTAATAAAAGACAGCTTCTTTATTCAGTCTGTTGTGACATCACATGTCACAAAGCCTCTGGAAATCTTCCATACCGTCTTGAAAAATGAGAGTAAAAGAGGCAAGATAATTTTAGAATTATGATCTTTTCGTATTATCGTTTTGACTTCTTGGCCTCTCTGAAAGGGAGCAGTCTGTTGGTTCCCCGGATAACCCTTTGAGAACTGCTGAGATGAAAAAACCTGAATAAAACTATGATCAGCTTCAGTACCCTGGTTCAGAACTGTCTAAGGGGAAGAGTCTGGACTCTGCAGAAGGTAGTTTAATTGTCACCATGTGAGAGAGACTTCTCCCTGACAATTCTCTCTAAAGCAAATATTCCCTACTCCCTATGTTCTAGAGTTTCATATCCTGTGTTTTTGTTTTGATGGAACTTATTCCAATTTGTAATTTAAACATTTACCTCTCCCCCCAGCCCCTTATGTTTACTTTGCTGTCTCTGTCATGAGACCATAAACTTTTTGAGTTTTCCTATCTTATCCATTGTTGCATCTCTCATGTGTAGCATTGTGTCTAGCATGGAGTCAGTATTCAATAACTATTTGCTGTCTTAATTAATGAATAAATTAGTGGTTAGTGTTGTTTTTCTTACTTTTCTTTTGGCGTTTAGTTCTTCTACTGAGATGATCAGTGGACATAGAAGAATCGTAGTAAATACACTTTTATTCATTCATTTATTCTAATAAACCATGTTTTTAGAGTGCCTCTTATGTGCTGGTCAAGTTTATAGGATAAAAAAGATGAGTAAGTACTTATCCCTAGTCATAGCCCTGTGTAATGAGGCATTCCAAAAGGGGAAACTTTGGCAGAATCCTGAATAGAAAATGTAGGTTCTATGAGGAGAGGAGCAAGCCATAGTCTCCAAGATGAATGACAGCCTGGCATATTGAACAAATGGCAAGGAAGTCAATATGACTGAGTCATTTAGATTAGAGGAGGATTGCAGGAGAACACTGGGGAGAAGAGTGAGATGTGAGGTGAGAGGCATGTAGACCCCAGGACCCCACAGACCTTGGGTTCTGTATTAAGGAGTTTGGACTTTATCTTAAAGGCAGACCATTACATGGATTCATCACACCCATCAACAAGAGAAAGTTGTAGGCTCACAGACAGTCCGCAAAGTACAGAATCAGAGCCTCCATTACACCTCCTGCTCTGGAGCCCAGGAGAACTCATCAAACTCTCAGCTCTCTTCACTCATGTTTATCCAAGCCTTTGATTTTATGTGACATAGCACTGATGCCATGTTTCTAATTGAAAGGAGTTATTCTGCTTACCAAAACATTGGGAGGAGGTCACGTGATGCTGCTAATTAAGAAGTAGATACTGATTATTTTGCCAGTGTATTTCGTATTAACATTGAGGCAAAAATTCTAAACAATATTTGCAAATTAAATCCAGAAACATATAAAAAAGAACAGTAGAAAGCAAGTTAGAGTTTTCCAGTAATACAAATTTGGTTTAACATTTGAAAAGGCAATGAATGAAGTTCACTTTGTTTTTAAAATAAAAGAGAAAAAAGGTATAATCATCTCAATATATGCTTCAATAACATTTGATAAACTCCAATGTTTATTCAGAATTAAAAACTCTTAGTAAACTCAGAATAGAGAAGAACTTTCTCAACCTGATAATGGGTATCAAAATAATGCAAAAAATGATCAACTTAAGGTTGAAATATTGAAAATTTTAGTGCTCAGTTTGGGAAAGTAGAAAGATGTCAGTTGTCACCACTTTTATTCAACATTGTACTGAACGTCCTAGTCAGCAAGAAAAATAGAAGGTAGAATGATTGAAAAGAGGGGAAGAAACCATCTTATTTGCAGATGATTTGATTGTGTAAATAGAAAATCTAAAAACAGAGTCAATAAGAAATTATTGTAAATCTACATGTTAGTAGTAAATTATTAGATATTAAAATTGAAAATGACACCTGTACCATAGAATGAAAAATGAAATACCTATGGTTACAAAATATGTACAAAATTTCTCCATAGATAATTTTTTTTATGATTACTGAGACAAAATTTAAAATACCTACATAAATTTAAAATATCTACATACAGATGGCCAACAGGCATATGAAAAGATGCTTAACATCATTAATCATAAGAGAAATGCAAATAAGAATCACAATAATAATCAACTTACACCTGTCAGAATGGCTACCATCAAAAAGACCACAAGTCACAAATGTTGGTGAGGATGTGGAGAAAAGGGAAAACTTGTACACTGTTGGTGAGAATGTAAATTGGTGCAGCCATTATGAAAAACAGTATGGAGGTTCCTAAAAAAACTAAAAATAGAGCTTTCCATATGACCGCAATTTCACTCCTGAGTATATATCTGAAAAAAAAAACCCAAACCACTCAATTCATAAACCCCCAATGTTCATGGGAGCATTATTTACAATTTCCAAGATATGGAAGCAACCTAAGTGTCCATCAACAGATGAATAGATAAAGAAGATGTGGTACACACACACATACACACACAATGGAATAGTACTCAGCCATAAAAAGATGAAACTTTGCCATTTGCAACAACATGGATTGACTTGGAGGGCATTATACTATGTGAAATAAGTCAGAGAGAAAAAGACAAATACTGTATAATACCATTTATATATGAAAACTAAAAAATAAGGCAAACTAATGAGTATAACAAAAAGGAAACAGACTCACAGATATAAAGAACAAACTAGTGGTTACCAGTGGGAATGGGGAAAGGAGGGTAGATAGGGGTAAGGGCTTAAGAAGTACAAACTATTATGTATAAAATAAATAAGCAACAAGGATATATTGTACAGCACAGGGAATATAGTGAATATTTTATGATAACTATAAATGGAGTTTAACATTTAAAAATTGTGATCACTATATTATACACCTCTAATTTATATAATATTGTACATCGATTATATGTCAGTAAAAAAGTAGAAAAATGAATTTACATTTTAAAATTATAAAAAAAAGCAAACAAACAAAAAACCAGTGCTAAATCAAGTTGATATCCCTATTAACATAATAAATAAATCTTGATTCCTAACTCACACCATATACAAAAAAAAAAATTCCAGAAGTATCATATAACTAAATGGAAAAGTTAAACCATATAGCTTCCTAGAGGATGTAGAAGAATTTTTTAAGCCTTGAGTTAGGGAATTTTCTTAAATAGAATGCAAATAATGCCAGCCATAAAAGGAAGGATTGATTACTTGGACTGCATTAAAATCCAGAACCTTAGTTCATCAGATAATATCCTTCAGATAGTGCAAAGACTATAGAAAGATTGGAAGAAGATTCTTGCTGTATATGTATCTCCAGCAAAAACTCCTTTCACATTTATATATATACATATATACATACACATATGTATATATAACATTGTATTACATGTAATATATAAGGTATATAACTTCTGTATATAAATAAGAAAAAATAGACAACATAATATAAATGGGCAATAATTTGAACAAACATTTGATGAAAAGAGATATCTAAATGATCAATAGACATTTGAAAAAATGTTCAGCATCGTTAGATATCTGGGAAACGCAAATAGAGCCACACTGAGATATCACTACATAGCCACAAGAATGACTAAAATAAGCCAAAGCCAAAATACTCCAGAATATTTCAACTGTTTTATGTGTAAGAGTAATTAGAACTCTCACACAACTTGGGAAACTATATGGCAGTACCTTCTAGAATTAATGATTTGCTTATCCTGTTACTGATGATTTTCCTCCTAGATGTATACCCGACAGGAATGTTACATATGTGCACCAAACCATGTACAAGAGTGTTCATAACAGCCCCAAATTGGAAAAGAATCTAAATATCCATTAAAAATGATCGGATAAATAAATTTTGATATACTAATACAATGGAATACTCTACAACAATGAAAAGGAGTGAATTACAGCTACCTGCAACAATGTCATTGAACCTCATAGATAAAAAACTGAGTAAAAGAAGACAGACACAGATGAATCTACACTATATAACACATTTGTAAGAAGTAAAACATAGGCAAACTGATCTTTGAGAATGAATTCCAGAGTTCCTTTGCTGAGAATGGGGTAATGACCAGAGTGTGTATGTCGGAGGTTTTTAGTTTGCTGGTAAGAAGCTGTATCTGGGTTGTGTGATGGCTATTTTTAAAAAAATCATTAAAATTGATATTTTAGATTTGTACACTTTATGGTATGAATGAAAAAGTAAAACAACAAGAGAGTAAAACAAAATCTGTTGTTTTCTAACTAGAATGCAGGTATGTATTTAGGAATCCCTTCTATACTACTGATCTGCTTTATTACTCTTTGTCTCAGAAATGCTTTTATTACAGACATATATACTGAATATTGTGGTCAATACTGAGTTTTCTTACGACAGGACCACTGGTACAGAAGACAACATTGCACGCTAGGCCCTGTCAGTGACTGGCAGCAGGCCACGAGATACTTGGCTCAGTTTGAATGGGGTTTGTCAGTGAGTTGATTCTTCTGAGTCTCTAATTCTGCTGTTGCTTCGTGTTCAACTGAACAACTCTGACTCAGAATAGCTAATAATAAGTGTATGTGTAAGTATGCCCGAGGTGGGGCAACAGTACAAAGAAGATTACCAAGCAGGATTTTCAAATGTGAGGGTGACATTGGCTTGAGGTGCCTTCAAGAGACAAACTTGCAGGTGGGGAAACAGGTTAAAAAGATCAACCCACAACCAGGTTGGACGGAAGCCGTGGGCCAGATAAACATCCCTGCATCAGACAGGGAGGCAGGCTAGAGTGGTGTGGCTAGTACCCAGAAAAAACAATGTTCAGAGGCATGTGATGACTTCAGGGAAGCTGAAATGAATGGATAAACCATTCATTTATTCAACAAATATTTATTGAGCGTCTGCTCTTGAACAAGGACTGTTTTAGGCATTGGTAATGATGGAACAAATGCCATGTAGGGACCACATCCTCATGGGAGCTATGCTGTAATGAACCTAGATAGTACTGAGTGACTTAGCATTCCCATTTCCGGGAATGCATTTCCTGTGCTAATGAGGATATGCCTAGATTTACCTTGAAAAAAAAAAGTATAGTCCTTATTTGTAAACATCTTTTGCTGATTTGTCTAGAAGATATGGTAAGGGAGTAAGGGAGTCTTAACTGATTCATTCACATTCTTATCTGGTCCCTCTATGGGCAACATTATGCGTTTGTAAGAAATTTGGACAATAAATAGTGGCCATGAGTTATAGTAAAATGCATCATCTTATACGTGACCTGTACCAATGCCAACTGAATGCCGGATTTGCCTATATAGCACAGAATGAATTATTCAACAGTTCTGTGTTAAATGGCCATTTTTGGAATCTATACATTTGAGGTTTTTGTATTTTAAGTGGTAGACTTAATTTGTGCTTATCCTGACATTATAAGTGTCATTCTGACATGCTGCCTTTAGCAAAGCATGTATTCTTACGCATGGAAAATACATTTTAGAGTGACAGTTTTCTGCTATCATATCCTCACTCCTAGCCTGTATCATCTTGGGTGTCTCTTCGAAGTTTAAGTGAGAGAGAAGTTATTTATTCCATAATATAATTTATTTTTTTAGGAGCCAATTTTATATATATATTTTAAAAATTAAAAGTTATTTCTGATTTAGTGTTCACAGTTGAGCATATATCTAAAATTTAATTGGATCCTCTTTGCTGGGGCTGATTTGTCTAGCCCCAGTAGTCCACCCAAGCCCATGTTCTTCACCCATTTCTCATGTATCATTTAAATTATTATACCTAAGATGAATCTTTGGATCCTAAATGAAAAGAGGAATAGAAGTCTATTTTTTAAATGAATTCTCCAAAATTTATATAACTACTTCTATCTATATACTTTCTGTTCAGACTTTTTGATCTAATTCCTCTTTTTTCCTGCTGCAAAAATTCAGACAAAGTTTCCTTTTCCAAATTGAAGGTTGTTCTTCATTAAAGAGTTCTTAGCGCACCTTAGTTGTTGGTTGAAATCTGGAAGCATTACAGAATCTTTCATCCAATCCCAAAAAAGTGGGAGAGGCAATTCAACAATTTCTTTCTGGCTTTTTGGAGAGTATCTCTATGCCAGTACTGTCATTAGGAACTGTCTTAATCAGTTCACGCTGCTATAACAAAAATACCATAGCCTGTATGGCTTGAATGACAAAGATCTATTTCTCACAGTTCTCGAGGCTGGCAAGTCCAAGATCAAGGTGAGGTAGATCTGATGTCTGGTGAGGACCACTTCCTGGGTTGTAGATAGCCACCCTCCTGCTGTATCTTCACAGTTAAGAGAAAGATGATGGGAGCTGGGGAGAAGGGTGGACAAAGGAAGAGGATGTGTCTACTTATAAGGGCACTCATGTCACCATGACGATTCCACCTGGTGACCTAACCATCTCCCCAAGACCCCATCTCCAAATATATTACAGTGGGGACTTAGGCTTCAGCATATGAATTTGGCAGGACATAAACATATGCAGTCCATAAAGGAACATTACCACTCTACTTGGTTTTCTCAAGTTTCTACTTCTCTCTGGTAAAATAACCCAGATTTTAAGTCACTCCACCATAGCATGACAAAAAGTGATAATACAACTATTCCTCTCTACTGTTGAGCTTGTTGGAGAGTGGGGAAGGCAGGGGACACAGGGAAGTAAAGTATGTTTGAAATAAAACTGACTTCCACCCAGCCAAGATTTGTCCAATTGGGTATATTCTTCCTCTTGCTCTTACTCACCCAGAGCTGTCTTTGCAGTGTGAAGACACCATTTGAAATGCTCTTTGAGTGACGTTAGGTCAACCACGGGACCCAAAGTAGCTTTGATGTTTGTCAGGAAAGTGTTGGCATGCTGGAGTTCCAGTATACCATGGTTGCCCCAGAATGTGAACAACTTAACAACAAGTAACTTGCACAAAAACTCAGGGAGGAATTGTACATAAAAAAGAAATCTCTTTGATAACAAAAAAGAATTAGTACCTTTCTTAAAGGCTCACCTGGGAAAATTTTCAACCCTTCTTCCTTCAGACATACGTAGTCATTAAATTCGGTTCTTATTTCAAACAGAACATTTATATGTCAGTGGCAAGAAAAATGTAGAGGGGGCAGCTGACTTTAATATCTTATTGAACAATGTGATAAGAATTTTTAAATGTACAAACTAACCATGGGATGACCTTTCAAAACTGAAATGCATAGGTGTGCATGACATTTTCTCATTCAGTTACTTATTCTGAAATCTAAATTAAAGCATACACGGCACCAAATTAAATATCTCCTCCCCAGAGTGAATATCCCTAATCATTTATAACTAAGCAACTTAAACATCCAGTAATCAACAAACATTAACATGTAAATACTTTGTTTTAATAAGCCATAAACATTAATAAGCGCATGGCTGAAATTACTCCTGCCAAAATCATTCATCTGCAACTTGAAATATCAAATAAGGGCTGGAAAGAAATAAAACTGTTAAATTTGATTCTAAAAACATTCGTGTGAGTTTGCATAAATCCTCTTTATTTTCTAGTGTTTTTTTTTTCAAGAATTTTTTTCTTCTCCCTCCCCCTGCTAGGAGACTTATGAAACTGAAATGTCAAGTGAGGGTTGCTTTATATCATGTTCTGTCAATCAAAGGAAGGGAAGCTTTATGCATCTGTTGCTAGTATATTGGCACTTTTTGAAGAGTGTTTCGGTGGGAGCGAGAATAAATAAAGATCCTTCAGGCACTTTCTCATTTATGGATGAGGAATCAAAGCAGTCTGAAACTTCATTTTCAGCCTGATACCCTGAAGATTGTTGGCTGATAATTCTGGATGGAACAGCTTATCTTGGAGGATTAGGGAGAACATAGCCTTGCTATTACTTCTGGCTTCAGCCTATTCAGCTGGGTAGACTTTGTCACACAGTATCTGGGCCTTTACATATGTCACTAATCTTATCTATATCTTTTCAGCTCCTTCTGTTGGAGCTGCGGTTTCCCATGCCTAAACCTCCCATTTCTTCATTACACCATCTGTGTAGGCATTAGCCTTCACTAACAGCCTTTCTACTCCATGTCATTCAGTAATGGCAAGTTTTGTAGATGTGCTGCTTTCATGAACAGTTTGGGGTAGCATTTTATCCCAAATCTTGAGACTCTGAACATCAGTTATATTAGAAACTCCCAGTCATCCCCAAACAGACTCATTTTTCTCTTTACCAAATCCGCTTAACTACATGAAATAATCTGTACCATACATGATCTTTGCAACCAGTAAAGAGAACATGGATGTCTCCCCATGTGCCTGGGTCCCCGTGCCAGGCTGTCACTTCTTTCCCACAGATGTGTGACAATCGTTCACCCATGAAACAAATACTTGAATGTCTGGTGTATGCAGGACATCAGGAGGCCACAAGCATGATTTCAAAATTGACTCAGTCCTCAAGATGTCTGTAATCTAGTGGGGGAAATGTGAACTCACAGAAATAGCTATGAAGCAAGGTAAAAACTGTGCATACCCAAGAAAGGAACATAAAATGTGTGGATAGTTCCTAAGGGGCATAGAGGAAGAACCTAAGAAGGCTGGGTGAAAGAGGTGGCATTTAAAGATGACAAAGGTTTGAACTGTTGTGATGGGGTCAGAAATTCTTCCAGTATCAGCCTGGTTATCTTCAGAATAAGGGATGTAAGTCAAAAATGGTTAACGGAACTAGTGACTGAGGCCAGAGGAGATCTGTATCAAAGATTGCTCCTTGCCCATCCATTCTCCACTTTGCTCCCAAATTAACTTCATATTTAGCTACGCATACTTCTCCCCAGAATACAGACCACATTTGTCAATCTCCCTTGCAGCTATGTGTGGCTATATGTGCATGCTAGTCAATGAGATGCAACTGGAGGAAACTGTCTTTAAAGACAAAGGATGAGCTTTTCTCCTCTTCTGCCTTTCTGGATCTTGGAATGTGGATACAAGGGCTGGATCTCCAGCAGCCATTTGGAACATGAAGACAAAGATCATACCCTAGAGTAAGAAATTGGAAGAAGCCTGGGAGACTACCCCAACCCTGCCTTGCTGATCTTCAGCTTGCTTTTATGCAACAGAGAAGTAAACTTCTGTCTTTTTTTTTTTTTTTTCAGTCTTGGCTAATCCTAATAGCCAAGCTAATCTTAACCAATACAGTCTATACTCACTGCTAAAATCTTGGTCCTAGGAGCATCTATCATGTAATGATAACCTGATAAAGTTTCTAGTTTCCCAGCATGGCATTATAATGACATGATGCAGCAGCCACAGAATATATATTGGGTTCCTGCAACGTTCAGGGCACCACTCTATGCAAAAAGAACAAAAATGATGGGGCCTGTTCTCAGCCTCGTGAAACTTAGATTCTACTTGGAGGTTTAAAACATGCTTGCTAAAAGACAGTTACTCAAATAATCATTAAGCATTGAAGGAGGAGTTGAAAGGAGACAGAAAACTCTTAAAGCTGGGGTAAGTAAGACTGCCAGATAAAATAAAGGATTCCTAATTAAAATTGAATTTCAGATTAAAAAACTGAATACTTTTTAGTATAAATATATCTCAAATGTCACATGGGACACACATCTTAAAAAATTATTTGTTATTTATTTGAGATTCAAAACCCATATTCAAACAAAAATTCTGAATTTCGATTGTCCAAAGTATTGTATGGGATATACTTTAATAAAAAAATTATTATTTTTCTAAAGTTCATATTTAACCAAGCGCCCTGTATTCTTGTTTGCCTCATCTGGCAACCCTTAGTGGCAAGCTTTGGTGATGTCTTCACAGAAGAGGTGGGAACTGAGTGGGAAGATGCATGGAATCAATGGAGTGGCAGGGATGGGACCATGCTTTTCAAAGCACGATGGTGCTCTGCTGTGGGCCGGAGCCCAGGCCAGGGTGTCGGAAGATCATGACCCCATTTTCTTTCAGTGTCCATTTTACTCAAAGGAAAAAAAAATGTAAAATAATATTATTATCACCATGGAGTGGAGTGCAAAATTTGCATGAATTTTAAATATAAAGCAGGGCTTCTCAACCTCAGTATGACTGTTATTTTGGGCTGGATAATTCTGTTCGGGGGGAATGTCCTATACATTGTAGGGTGTTTAGCAGTAACCTTAGCCTCTACCCACTAGCTGCACACCCTCCCAGTTATAACAACCAAAAACGTTTCCAGACACTGCCAGGTGTCCTGTGGGGGATGGGAGACAAAGTCATGCGTGGGTGAAAACCACTAATATATGACATGATATTTCCGAAAAATGGTGGGTTGTGGTGGGTTATCTGGGGCTTTGGCCCCAGGGTGTCAGTCGTCTGCATTCATTCTCCTTATCACAGAGGTTCTTTTGTGAACAGTTTTGAAATCCACCCAACGAGGGCATTTCTGATGATGAGAGAGATAAATGTCTGAGTGCCAATTTAAGCCAGTATGTTACTTTTCCATCTAATTTGTTTATTTTTTTCCTCTAATTTTTCAAATTGTAACCTCCTTCAGGCAAGCCCAATGTACTGAATACCTACCACGTGACAGATAGTCCATTGATGTGAACTAAATTGTGGAATAAAAATTTTAGCTTCTGTTTTAAGAATCCAGGGAATCAATGAATGAGGTAGGGAGGGGGTGGGGTGGGAGAACATCCTTTCAAATGACCTCAGGTAATAATATGCGAGGTGAGGACAACACAGTCAATATTAGCCACATGCAGGAAGAATTTCAGCAGCAGGACTTTAAAGGCAACCTTGTAAGTAGATTCCCCAGATACTCTGACACTTGCTGTTTGGAGTCATTAACCATTGTCTGCACTTCCTATTTCCACAAGGAAATGTCTAGCTTCTCCCCACCAAGTCAGGAGCAATATTCCCCCTAAGCTGTGAGCCACTGTGGTTGTACCAGCCCTCAATTACCACTGCCTGAGGCCTCTATTTGTAATCCTGCTGCCCACCCAGCTCTCCTGGCAGCACATATGCCGAAAATGAAAACGCGCCTCTAGGTCAGTACAGCATACTGATAAGAAAACAGCCGGATTTTTAGCTCTGGGACTGCACAACTGATTCCTCCACGGTGACAGGAGAATCCAAGAGAAGGATGATGTTCCTAAGAAGTGTGGAGACCCAGAAAGAAACAACTTGAATGATGCAAAAAGATAAGACTGCGTGCCTCTGTGTGTGTGTGTGTGTCCACAGCTGTTCTCACACACATTGAGGGAACAGTGCAGTCACTGGATATTTTTTCCTGAGACCTAGTTTATTTAAGAGCTGTTCCCATAATGATTGTGGGCATAGAGAATGGATTTTGCAGGCATGAGATGTGGTGCCTGGAAATAGTTCCTTCTGCTCAAATGGTTCTCTTACTCTTTCCTCTTCTTTCTCAAGGCCATTCTTTCTATGTTGATTCCTGCTGCTTTCAGCCCATATTTTGGCCATCGTCTCTCTCTTTCTTACTGCAGACTGTAGGAATGTTCTTACTGGCCTGGGCCACTGCAGTCACACGCCTGCTAGTCTTTGCTGTCCTAAGTTCTTCTGCACTTGTAATGCTGAGGGCAGAGCCCCATGTGGGGAGAACCAAGCAATGCCTTCTAAGAACCACTGAGGCTAGGATGGACAGACCACCTGGCTCTCTTTAGTCCCATGCTCACAATTTTTCTAAACAGAGTTCCTCTGGCCACTGGTACAGTTTCAGTTTGAGTTGGCACCCAGATCAAACTCCTTTATCACCCCCATCTGAGGTCATGGGGAAAGGGAAGGGTGGGATAAATAACCGAGAATGGGAGGAGTGGGTAGATCAATGGACCTTAGCCCTGAGGCTAAGAGGGTGCAGCACAGAGAAAACTCTAGCTCTGAAGGAAACAGACCTCAGACATTTGTCTGTGAATCAGCTTGCGTGACTCTTGGTATGAATTATGCTGTGTGAGTACAGGTGTCCTTAGGTGTGATGGGGACCAAACTATACAGAATGTTAGCAAAGGTAATAAACACGGCCATGGTGATAGATAACGGTAAACTAGGAAAACCAGGAAAAGGGTCCTCACCAGTCACTGGATCCCCGGGTCTGTGATCTTGGACTTCCTATCCTCCCCAGCTATGAGAAATAAATTTCTTTTCTTTAAGCCACCCAGCTATGGTATTCTGTTATAGATGTTTCTTAGTCCAGAAATGGACGAAGGCAAATGATGATTGATGTAAGGCAGTCATGACAATTACAGTTTCCTTTGCAATTCAAAGATGTGGCTGTGTGGCTGAATGTTAGCTAAAGAGTAGTCTGCTGAAGGGGAAAGTCCAGAATGGCTTTTATAATTTTAAATGATTGAAATAAAATTCAAAATAAGAATGATATTTTGTAATCAGTGAAAATCATGTAAAAATCCAATGTCAGAGTCCATCAGTAAAGTTTTATGGGAATTCAGTCATGCTTATTTAGTCACATATTGTCCATGGTTGCTTTCATGCAGAGGTGAATATTTTAAGACAGAACAGATGGGCCACAAAGCCTAAAATGTTTACTCTCTGGCCCTTTACAGAAAAAAATTGACAGAGCCCTGCTCTCCCACATGAAGCCCCACACAAGCAGGTGTGATTCGACTGCATGTTGGGTATGTCACTCTCTCTTCCCTGCATGCCCTTGACCATGGGGATTTTCCTCCACTGAAATTGTCCTTCTCTAGTCTTTCTGAATATATTGCTGTATCGAGTTTACAAAGCACTTTCACAAATATTAGTTTATTTGATTCTCACACAAAATTCATTGAGAAGATAAAACAGAGGTGATGATTATTATCTGGAAGAGGAAATGGTTGCCAGGGTGCAGTCCACTAGGAAGGATTTTGGAGCGAGAGAGGTCTAAGTCAAATGTTCAAAACTCTACTCAGTAGCTTTGTGACTTTGGGTACATCACTTAATTTTTCTGAGCCTCAGATTTTCATTTGTCAAATGTTGATCAAATACTTAAGGCACTCCGTGTTAAACCACTATGTGGCTGGCCCAGGTTCCCAGAACTTGAAAGAGCTTAGGCTAGAAGTTGGAATCCAGTGGATAAGGTCAAGTTCTGTACCAATTCACAGTCAGTTCTGAGAAACAACATTAGGAAGATAAATACCTGTTCAAAGATGAACAGGAAAACATCTCAGAATTTCCATTTCTTAGACTGGCATTGATAAAGCAGTTAGGAAGCTACTTGCTTGCCTAGAAAAATGGCATCTTAAGAGAAAGAGAGAAAAGGAGAGAGGAGAGAGAATACTGTGTTTTCTCTCAACTAAAGCACACATGCCTCCCGGAAATTAATCAGTGGTCCACCGTGGATTTCAAAATGGTATGCATACAAGACCCTCCAAGGCTTCCAACATTCCTTCTTATGTCATATTCTAGTTTAAAATACAGCAGAATAAAAGAGCCAACTCTTTCACTGAACTCCTTGGCCCTGAAACCTCCTTTTTCTTGCCCAAACGACCTCTCTGTCAGCCTCTGGCTCTCTCCTAACTCCCACAGCATATTTTGAAATTGCATATTTCAATCACCTATATGTGCTAACTGAAGCTGAGTAATGAGTGTCTGGAAGGTTTGCACAAGGTTATTAAAAGTTTCTTAATCTGCCATCAACTTCTCTTTTAATATTGTTTGTAGATTTCCTAAAGCACAGGAATAAATTCCCTTGACCCTCTTACTCATTAACTTGGAAACTATGGCAGAAAATCAAAGGTACAAGGCTGTTAGGGTATTTGGTCCCTTTTAATAACCTCATGACTGTAGCATCGAAAAGATAAGGCTATCTCGGCTGTTGATCAAAAAGACAAGAAAAGGCAACCACAGCAACAGACACATCGTTATGCAAATAGTGTTTTTAAAACCATTGCCTCTCAATTCATTTTATAATAGTTTTTTTTTTAATTAGGGGACATTTTGACCACAAAACTAAGACAGAGAAAATGGCAACTCTAGAATGTCTTCATAGTAAGGACGTGGAGTTGACAGTCTAATAGTGGGGCGACCAGGGGTGAATACATCTTAAAGCTGTGTGAGTATTAGCAGGCACAGAGTTTTCACTTAGGCTGTTTCTATTACACGGGGAAAATAGGAGGAGGGGAATTTTAAGGCAAAAGAACACGGTTCATTCCTAAATTCTCCACTTGTCTGCTCTGAGGACTTGGACAGGTTATTTAATTTCTTTGACACCAATTTCCTCATTTGTAAGTTGAAAATAACAACAAAAAGGAAAATTGTATTCATCTTTCCTTGAATACCTGTCATGTACTTTAAATAATTTAACCCTTTCAATGCGATTTTGAGTTACTCTCTCCATATTACAGTGGAGAAAAGCAAAACTCAGAGACTTTAGCTATTGTGTCCAAGTTTCTACAACAAGTAAGTGCTGGAGTGAGGACAAAACCTCCTGAGCCTGTGTAAACAGAGCTGCCAGGAGGGTCTAATGAAAAAAAAAAGTGCTTTTCCAAACCAAAATGCCAGCCTATAGACCCTTTTTCAGAAGACAATCCAGAGGGATTTTTTTGCCTAGAATGTTCAAAGAGAAGGTGGTTAAAAAGTACATTCTAAACACATTCATGTTTTGGGGAGTGAGAGAAGGGAGGTCTGTGTGTTCTTTTAAATGTGTAAGTAATAGAGAATAAATAGAACATGTCCTTTTGGTTTGTTTAGTTTTCAAATCATTCCAGCGCAATTTGCAGTAAAAACTGCTTTCATTTTTAAGTGATCAAAGCAGGGCATGATCCAATCAGGTCAACAACAGCAACAAGCCAGAACAATGCAAACATGCCTAAGCTGCCTGTTTACTAAAGATGTCCACAGAAGATAATAATGTGCACGTCCCAGGATATTTAAAGAAAAATAAATATATACGAAGGAAACCAGTTCCAAGATGACTGGGACGCAGGAGAACATTTGAAATGAGCAGTTGTCATTGACTGCCATCATTGTTTTTAATTATAACTGAGAGTAGTAGTTGAAATGTGTTCTTTCTTTTTGCTTTCCCTTCTCTGGAATTTCTCTTCCTTTTCCCCAAAGGGCAGTTTACTGCTGAGGAACCTAATTTTCTTTGAGTCATAGAGGCCTTTCTTGGCCCTGGGAGGGAACTCCTGCATATTAACAAAATGCTCTGGCTTCTCACGTGTCGATCTGGGTGTCAGCGGGGCAATAGGACTCAGCCGAAGGTTAAGCAGGCCACCGAGAGCTCAGCTCTGAGCGTTTGATTTCTTAGTCACACCACATTTATTGGTTGCTGCCCTGGAACAAGGATAATGGCCGCAGTGTGTCTGCTTGCCAAGTACAAACAATGCTGCCCTGTGGAGAACAGAAGTAAAAATTAACTTTAAGGGGACTGTATTATTGGGGATTTTTAATCCAACTCTTTCAAGCAGTTGCATGTTCATATTTTCACATGTCCCTTTCAAAAATATTTTAATTCACAGGGAGCCTGTAATCACGGAAGGTTTAGACCTAAAAAGGCATGAGTGACTGCTTAGAGCCAATGGATGAGTAAAAGGCCAGCAGAATGCCCAGCACATAGTAGGCCCTCAAGCAATGGCCACCATGATCAGTACACCCTACAGCAGCCTCTTCTGTTTGTAGTGGAGGAAACTGAGACTGAGAGAGGTAAGTGATTGACTGAGTTTACAGACTTCCCATGGCAAGGACTGTTGGAGTCTGTGTCTTTGGCGTGGGCATCGCATCTCCTGCTATAATTTTTACATGTAAATTTTTTATTTTAAAATCGTTCTCTGTTGGTACCATAAAGGAATTGCTTTATGAATGAATTTCCTGGGGAAAATGAGCAATAGGACCTATCACTGACTTCGATCCTTGGCAGTTTATGAAACCTTGCTACAGAGGTACCCTCCAGTGAGTACGCTTGTTAAGTAAGAGAAAACAGTGGTTAGGGCCACCGGGTCTGGAGTCTGACCTGATTCTCAATACTGCCACTTTCTGCTAGCTTTGTAACCACAGGTAAGTTGTTGAGTCTTTCTCTGTCTCTGATTCCTCCTCTGTACAGTAGGAAAATTAGGACTACATTACAGGGCTGGTGGGAACATTAAATGAAATAATACAGAGAGCATTTTGGATAGTATGTGAAAAGCGGTATAGTGCTAATCAAGGGTAGGTGCCATTAATATTACTTTTGTTGTTATGTTAGTTATTATTGTAGAATAGCATTTGGTTAAGGTGGGTTGTTCCCAGGGTTTGGTCTGATAAGTGCAAGGACTCCTTCTTTATAGGGTGTCTCACCTATAACCTGATTCATGGCATCAATTTACTCATGGTTGTCAGCATATCCGGTGACCAGTAGGAAATACTTTCAAATATGGTTAAAGCAATTGAACAAGTAAGATCAAGAGGGTAGTCAAGAGTATAATTTGAGAAGACAATGGTCAGTGTGTAAGCATCAGAATGAGGAGGAATTATTTTACTAGGGACAGACTGAGATCATGAGTCCAAAGCTGGTGTCTCCAATACTAAATATTCTCTCTATTGTAAAAAAAAAAAAAATTAAGGGTGATAAGATAGAATTCATTGTCTCATGTAAGTGAAGAATCCAAGATTTAGGCAGGACTAGATTTTCGTGATCAAATGATGCAGTTATGTCCTGGATTCTTTCTCTCCATCTCTCAGTTCACTTTATTCTATATGTTGGTTTCTATTCCATGCATCCTGCTCATGGCAGCTCAGGCTAACATGCTCATGGTCTCAAGTCTGGCAGCAATAATGTAGGTCTTTCTCCTGTTTGTTCCAGCAAAATCCTGGCATTGGTTTGACTATGATTGGGGTAGGTGCCCATTTGTGATCTATTCATGGTGGCCCATGGGAGTCAAGATCATCATGAGTCAGGTCTGTGTTTCATTCCTACCCCCACATCCAGGTCTGGTGTTGGCCTACATGAACCAAGAGTGTAAGAAAGATGGTTCCCTCAGGAAAATGTAGGCTTTGTTCTGAAAAGATGTCTTCTGGACAGACAAAAATAACACATGTTCACTCCAGCATCCAAGTTGGAGACAGATATATTAATAGATATATCCCAAATGGGTACATTTGTAGTCATTTTGTTTCTATTCATAGTCATTCTTCCATCTTTAAGTAAACAGGCTCTTCAATTTCCCTTCCTCTCAGGACCTGAATCTTCCCAACTGCCAGGCCTTTAGTATCCACTGTTGGCTTTACCATCACCATTTCAACTGTTAGCAGAGTTGGTATGAAAAGGGTGGAGCCATAGCTAGTCAGTAAACCCAGCTGGCCATCCAGCATCCATATTGCATGTTGCCTTCAGTATATATAATGTCGGAACTTGAGGGAGCACCCCAAATGAAAGTAACTTTTCATACCCAACTTTAGAATGAACTGAGAGGGAGAGATTCAGGACTCAAGCAGAGAGAGATTAAAACATCTCCTTTTTTAACTTTTGAGGTTTAGGGAGTGCAGATATGCAGGCTTGCTATCACTCCCCTGAATTGAACAGACACCCCCAAACTGCAGGACTGCCCTGTGGGTGGCAGATCCTGCCGCACTAAACTTACCCCATGAAAGAGGGCAGAGAGACAGAAATGTGTTTTCACTGTAAGCAGGCAGATCGCAAAGAGAAAAAGAAAGGGCAGGGAACTGTTTTAAAAGTCCTCAACTATTCTTAAGTGTAACATTATTTTAACTCTCCCTAGATCATGATTTCTCATACTTGACATGATTGACATTTTGGGTCAAATGGTTCTCTGTTTGAGGGGCTGTCCTAGGAGCACCCCCAGCCATTACCCACTAGATGCCAGTTACATCCCTCCTACCCCATTGGTAACACATGTCTCCAGACGTTGCCAAGGCAACATCACACCTGGTTGAGAACCACCACCCTAGAGTAAAAGGGACGTAAAAGGGGGAGAGGCCAAAAGTGTTTTAGGGACATTAGGGCCTCCACATGGAAGGAAACACAGGGGTAGGAAGGCAGGCAGTAACTCTCTTGAAATGAGTAAAACAGAACAAAACAAAGAAACAAATCCACTTTGTTCAGGGGAGAAATTATCTTTCCCCTAAATTGGTACTGGTATGAAAGTGAAGAAATATTTAAGAAAGCATTCAGCAAATATTTATTGAACACACTTGCTATTTGCCTGGCACTCTTAACAGGTCTCAGAGTTGTAGCAGGTTAGAAAAAGAAGAAAGAGAAAAAGAAAGAAAGAAGGAAAAAGAAAGGAAAGAAGGAAGGAAAGGAAGGAAGGAAGAAAGCAAGCAAGCAAGCAAGCAAAAGAGCGAGAGAGAAAGAAATAAAGAGAGAGAAAAGAAAAGAAATAGTGGGTTCTTGGACAACAACTAGGAGTTTTAAGAAGATAAATAAGCACAATATCTATTTGTCATTGACTTGAGTAAATAAGATAGACAGGACATTCATAAACATTATATGGAAACCAGGAAATTGGATTCATGAAACCGTTCAGAAAATTATTCCAGCCACTACCATGATTACTAGGATCTAAATTTCAAAGTCTGAAACAGTGGTTAATTTGATATGAAGATACCTTCAAGAAATGTATGGCTCTCAATACATTTCAAAATTCAAGTAGAAATGCCTGTACTACTATTTCTGAATTCACAAATCTGGGCATTCCAAAGGTCTCAGTCTGTGTCCCTCATGAATGTCAAGTGTCTACTCTAATTACATATAATTACCACCATATTTTAATTAATCTGTCATTTAGATCCGCAACACTGCTGTTAGTTCTCCTCCACTTTTATTCACGTTACTTTTTAATCAGGTTTCAAAGCATTTCACAAGACCACGTCTGATTAAAACCCAATAAAACTAGTATCAAGAAAAAGTCTAGGAAAAAAGAGATACCATATAATCCCAGCTGTCAACAATGCATTTTTTAAAGTCAGCAAATTACTCTGAGGTCTGGTCCTCCTAGCAACTTCTGAAGAATCTGGAAACCCCAGCATGAGTGGAGACTTGTTCTTTTAGGGAAAGCATTAATGTTGTCTGCAGGTCTGCCACCGGAAGGAAAATGAATGCCTAGGGCTTCCATTACTTTCTCTCTTTAATCTACAAACTCCTAACACTCCATTCTCCAGACTTCCTCACTGTTTGGGATCTGTACCATGGAGTTGGTAAAAATAATAATTATACCTCATATTTTCACTGCGGTATTCACTTTTCAAAGTGCTTTTGTATCTTTTTGAGCTTCCAGACACCCAGGAAAGGATATTATTAACTTTATTTTGATAAGAAGAAACTGAAACTCAGAGAGGTCTAAGATTTCCTGTCAGCCGTATTTAAGTTCTCTGCCGGACTGGGTCCTCCATGGTTTGAACCATTGGCTAAGTGCCCTATGCTGAGGCCCGTGAGGAGGGGGTAGTGGGTGAAATAGGGGCTATCTCAAGACAGCGGGACAGGAGAAAACATTTTGTGGGCATAGGGGTATACGGTCACGCATTTAAACTTTCCTTCACTTAGTAAATATTTACCGAGCACGTGCCATGTGTCAGCAACCTTCTAGGTATCTCAAAATGTACCACCACAGCCTTCAGCTTCTTTATGAGCAAAGGAAAAGAATCTCAGCCTCCAGTCAGAGTGTATGAGAGTCAGAATTGTGTCGCTCCCTTTAAAGCTCATAAAATTGCTGCCTCTCAGGGCGTATCTATCAGGAGACTAAAAGTACGTGCACTCAGGATAGTGTGGAAATAGATTGCTGATTGTATATTGGTTGGTTTTCTCAGCCATACTCAAATCCAAGAGCAGCACTGATCTATCATCCATAGACTCATAATCAAATCTGTGAAATGTTGTAGTTGCCAGAAGGATATTCAATACACCGGTAAAGCAGTTGGAGAGCAAATTTGGCAATATGTAGCAAAGACCTTAAAAATATACAAACTGTTTCACTTGTTTTATTTTGTTTTAGTTTCTGGGAATTAATCCTCAGGAAATACTTCTATATATGAAAAAAATCTGCTTGCATATGATGTTAAATTTTTAATTGTTTTATTATAGTGAAACATTTCTTACAAACTAGCTATCCAAAAATAAGGAAATGGTTAAACCATTGTTTTCCAAAGTGTGCTCTGGGGAACACCAACATCGTATGATGCTCTGTGGTGAAAACAGTTCCACATTTAATTAAGTTTGAGAAATGAGCACTCTAATCTCCTCTCCTGGAGCTTCTCAGGACATAACAGTGCAGATATAAAGTAACATAATAACGCAGGTATACAGTAACATCTTTAACTTTTTCCAATTGGGTGAATTCTAATCTATTTACTTTTGGACCCCAGTTTTTGAAATAACATATATTTATATTCTATGGACCTAATGCCAGGTTAAATAAATTATAATCAACTCAGAAATGATATGCAGGCATTAAATTTTATTTTTTAAAGCACATACATAATAACATGAGATGATGAAATATAATTTTATGGAAAAATAATGAGATAGAAAATCTGCATATGTATGAAATGTATATATATAAATATATGATACAAGAGATATATTATAAATGATTACACTATAATGTAAAAATGCAAAATAAAAAGACAAGAACAAAAAAAAGCAAAAGGCATTTGCCAGCATTCTGGACATGGGGTCATATTCCAGGTACTTTTTTGTTCTCATTTTCACCACTTTGCAAACTTTTAGTTACATGGTTAAATTACTTTTAAGATAAAAATATCTTTTAGACTCAGGAATAAAGGAAAATAGGCAGCCACAATAATTACTTGGGTCAAGCTGAAAAATACAATTTTGTGAAGTTAGTATCTACCAATATGTGTGGATAATAAACAAATTAAATGTCCACATGGGTATGATGCATAATTTTTCTCATCCCTGGTTGAAGATCTTTCTGATTTCAGCAGCTGAAATTTAGTATGATGTATACATAAAGCATGGTTGACCAGCTCTAAGTTGAGCTGAAGATTGTTTTATTCACTCCCACCCAAGGGGCTAGGTCTAGGTCCTTACGTGTTATTTTATTCTCTCTTTTCTCCCCACTCCACCCCCTCTGGTTTTCATCCATCTCTCCTCCACTTCTTTCAGAATCCGTAAGCATTTGTTACCAAATTCCCACACCATGTCCTTCCCATCAGGGTCCACTTGACTGTACTTATCCAGCTCCCTGGAAACATGCAGCCTTTGTTTTAACTTTGCACATGCTTGCTACTTATAATAGAAAGAGACAGGAACCAAGATGTTTGCTTTTTCTAGTGAGAGAAAATAAAACAAGAAGACAATCCAAAGGAAGCCATAGTGAGATCACCAGTAGATAAACATTTCACAAGAGAAATGATAACCACTATTATGAGAAGCAAATGCAGCTTTTTTTTTCTTGGCCATAGAACTTTAAAACAGTCTCTGAAAACATCCCGTTATCCCTCAGCTAGCAGACACACATCTTCCAATATTTGACAAATACCATCTTGAATCTTTCTTAGTGCAGGTGGTTCTAACTATGTCATGCTGTTACTCTCTTCTCAGTTAAAGTCGCATTTCTTTTTCAAATTCCTTCTGCACAGAAGAAAAACCTTAGCAGATGGATTAGGGTAAAGGAAATGGTACATAATGAATCACATTTGAAACCCCAGCATGCAGATCAATATATAAATATATATAGTCCTCCTCCTCTCTGTGTTCAGTGAATTTGAGTGTTCCAGAGACTCAAGAGGCCAGAATCCTGCTGTGCTGAGAAAGCTTCTCACTGCAGCTGTGACTCTCTCCTTCAGATACTCCTTTATCCCCCTTTGCCACTGTGCAAGAAATGTAGTAGTGTCTCCTAGACCAAGCAGTCTGAGCACGTGCAGATATCAAGGTCAGAATTGTCATCCTCTAGAACTCTAGGGAAATTTCCCAGTGAGCATTTGCTATACACTGAATGTTTGTGTCCCTCCCTTGCAAATTCGTATGTTGAAACCTAATCAGAATGTGATGGTGTTGGGAGGTGAGGGTCTTTGGGAGGTGATTATGTTACGAGCGTGGAGCCCTCTTGAATGGAATTAGTGCCCTTATAGAAAGAGATCCCAGAAACTCCTCCCTGCTTCTACCGTGTGAGGACACAGCAAAAAGATGACCATTCATAAACTAGGAAGCACATTCTCACCAGAACCTGATTTTGGACTTCTAGCCTGGCAGACCTGTGAGCTAAAAAAATCTCTATTGTTTATAAGTCACCTTGGAATTTTGTCATAGCACATAAATCACATATGGTATTTTGTTATAGAAGCCCAAACAAACTAAGAGAGTATTATTATCCCCGTTTCACAAAAGGTGTGACAGTGGGTAAGTTCAAGTGATGTTGCCGAAGTTGCAGAACGTGCTAGCAGTCTAAAGCCAAACTCTAGAATAGAAAAATCCCACAGCTTTTGAGGTCAGCTGGTGGACTTGTGTTTTTAAGAAATTACTATTTGCAAAATACTTTATTAGTCTAACTGTGGAGGAAAATGTATACAGATATAAGGAAAAACGAGAGCCGTCGTGCATTTTTAATAAGAGAATAATAAGAATCCCAACATTTGACAATTTTGTGATAAGTTGTCTTCAGATTTTTAATTCTACAGTTAAGTGAATTCTGTTATCTTCTTTCCTTGATATCACTTTTGCATAGAAGTCTTGTAACTACTTACAGAGTTTTGCTATCATATTTTTTTGCATTTGGGAACAAAGCTTCTTGGAAAGTTAGAGTGTGATTTGTATCTAATTGCAACACACCAAACAATTTCCATTATAAGCTATCTACAGGCCTCTGAGTTAGGAGTGAGGCTGAGATATCGGTTTCTTGCCATCAGAAGTTACAAAATAGGCAAAAATGTTGATGACGGTACACACGAGGAAAGTGTTCACTGTGACTAATAGTTTTGAAGAAACAATCTTCATGTCATAGTAGATAAAGCTGTGAGAGAGCCATGACTTCCAGGGTCAGTGGTAAAGCTGAGGGTAATTCTGGCTGCATGTGGTACCAATAACGAACAGAAAGACTGAAACATGTCATCAGGAGGTCAGGTTTTGGGGTCGCCACTTAAAAAGCTTTGGGGTGGGGATAAATTATTCCAGTAGAGAAGCTCCACCCACAGAGCATGTGCGTGTTTCATACTCACTCCTGCAGAAAATCTGAGTATCAGACAAAGCTGGTAAGATATTTGAACACACACACAGAGCAACTTAGTATTTCTTCGGTGAGTGTACTCGCCAATACAGTAGTGGGTGGGCCCCATATAATTTTATCAGACTTGGTGTCTCTTCTTTCTCAGCTACCACTCCACTCAATTCCTTCATCTGACGTCAGCCAGGTAGTACTGGATTGAAAAGTTACCCTGAGTTTCCCAGTGAAAGATTGTCTTCTCCATGGAAAACAAATCCGAATGGCATAGAGAAGATAGGCTTAAGTATCCAATACCTGGTTCTTTCAAAGCCCATTAAGCCTGGTGCTTAGGAGGGTACCTCTCTGCATGTCTGCGTAACTGCCTCCTTTCCTCACTTCTTAGTCTCTTTCGTGTTGCTCACATGTTGACATTAAGTGGGAGCATTTTGGCTGATGCTAGCACATAAAATTGGTGGTTGTGATGGCAAGTCTTGAAGAATGGTTGAAGAAGAATGATGAGTAAGAGCTCTGAAAATTTGTAAATTCTAGTAACTGGGATTTTTTTTTTTTTTATAAACAGAAAAAATAGTTATTTCTAGGAAGTACTTTTCAGTGTTTTCCAGAGTTAGGAGATGGTGAGGAAGACAAGCAACGAGGATGTGGAAGTTAAGTGATAGGATGGCTGCAGCAGAGTTTGATCACTCCTGGGGGTAGATTTGTTCAAGTTGAACCTGCAATTTTGGATAGAGATGTCTTGGTCAGTGTATCACAACTGGCTTTCTGGAAAAAAAAACCACAGAAGCGAATGTACTTAAGTTGTACCTTACTCAGGGAACACAGTGGATATACAAACCAAATGCTAGTTAACACCGGTAGTAGTTTTGATGAGTGTATAGGGACAGTGGCAGGTAAAAAGCCCACTAGAAGGGACATATAGAACACAAGACTTAAGAGAATGAATTTTGAAGTCAGAAAACACCTGCAGTAAAATCCTACAGCCGAATCATTTACTGAACTTCTCTGAGACATAGTTTTCTGGCAGGTAGAATAACACAGTACTTCCTTCATACACAAGGAGAAAGCAGAACTAAAAATCAAGTCCTGGTTTGCGGTGTTTGTGATTTCCATGGTGTACTCCCATCGTGGCTGATTTCAGATCACCAGCGTGATGTCACTGAGTGTAGAGCTGGAACCATGTGGTATTCCCACTGTATGTACAGATACTCTAGGCACAAATAACCTCAAGAGCATGGATACTAGTACAGTTCAGTAAAATATTTAGGAAATGATGAGTTTTGAGTATTTATTACCTTTTAAAAATATGATTTATTTAATTAAAAGTTTATATACTTTGGTTTTTAAGAATAGCTGTGCTTAACCTTAACCCCCAGTATATAAAATCCCTGAAAAGTTGACAGTTGGCTTCCATGAGCCCGGAGCAGACTCCTGCACTCCGCTGGCTCTGGCGAAATGCAAATCTGCTCTTTGGTCGAGGAATAGGGTGTCCATGGGAGCCTCACTGGACTTGACTTAGACCCAGAAACTAGCCTTGTTCGCCCTAGTTCACAGATGTTAACACTTACACAATTAGCGTCTTCAGTTTAAAAACAACAGTGGCAGAGATTCCCTCAGGCTATACCGAAAATCCCGAGATCTGCCAAACCTTACCCAGATGCCAGCAGCCAATAACTGATGATGGGATTAGGAAGGAGAGTGAAGAAATGTTACTTGTTAATTTATGATTGTGAAGACCACACACCACGACAAGAAACATTATGTACAGATGAAAGGATTCCTGGCTTGGAGAGAATTCACATCTTACTGCCTTTCTTCTGCTCCCTGTAGCTCCACCTAAGGGCTTCCTATTCGCTTTTTCCTAATCGAAAGCCCATCAATGAAGTGTCTTCACAAAAACTCTGGCAACTGCGGAGTTCTCAGGAATCAGCAGTCGACGAAGGCATTCCAGTACCATGTCATGCAGGCTGTTAAAGAAATCCAGCCCTGGTGATAATGTGTATATTCATTCTGTGCAAATGATTAAGTTTAAAAAACCATACAATGAATCATGGTAGCAAGGCCAGACTTGCTTTGATTAACTACACTGGTATAATGAAACCCAACAGAGCAATCAGTGAAACATTTCACGCCAAGTGTAAATCTTCTTGAACTCGGGAGGAAAAAAAAGCATGTTAGGCAATGAGAGGAATACAGGCGTAGAATACAGCCGCGTTTCACATAATGAGAGTAGAGGTGGTTGTAAAGAAAAGGGAATGTTACAAAGTTGTTAGCTGTGTTTGGCAAGAATGAGTCATTTAAAAAGTGTCAATCATGATAATCCAACATATTTTTAATCTAAAGGTCAATAGAAGCAGCTTCTCAGGTGGTACAATAGTTATGCCAAATATGAAAGCAAGCGGTTGTAAGATGATTTCAAGTGTTACTGCTGTACCATAATGTGTCTTGGAGAATTAATCTCAGCTCTAAATTGAAGAGCAAGGATTGATTAGGTAGAAGAATTTTTATTAAAAAATGTACTAAAATAGCTGGTGACACTCTCATTCCAACCAAAGTGCTCAGTGGAGTTCTTATCGTTCAGACGTGGCTCAGCGAAGGCTATAGGGTGTCTTCTGTGATATAATAGTTATTTTTCTCTAGAGGGTAGTTCTTCATCTCCTAGTGCTGGTGTCTGCAGAATGAAAACTCTTTCCTTACAATAGCCTACAACTCATTTCCTCAAAGGCAAGAGTAACGTATGCCTAAGAATCATAAAGTCAGAGTTCTCTGATGGAATGGCCAGCCCTTTATGAGCACGCAGAACTATTCCAACCCCTGCATATTTTCAGTTTTGTCCAGCTTTCAAAGGTACTTCAAATGTGCTTGGGTCATGTTGTACACTTAAGCATTAGAAATAGTACGTGAGAGAAAAGTAAAATTGTGTCCTTTCTTTAAGGTTTATGGGAACGTGTGGCCTTCCTTACAGGGAACGCAATCGCTACCTTGGCAGTGTTAGGCTTCCGTCTCGTGAACTTCATATGCATAGGTTAAACATATGAGCAGTTTTGTAAGGCTATAGAAACTGTGTCAGAGAAAACAGTCCGTGAGAGGTCTGAGCCATATGAAAACCACTGGATACACGCATTTTCATGATAAAGCTTTTTTCAAAGTTATTAGATTGCATAATTCAATCTATGTTATCACAGGGGAGCTTGGAACCAACCATTGCTGTAGATTATAGAAATAATTCTATATCCACACAGTTGGGTTACAGAAAAGCTCACCCAGAATTGGTTGGAGACTAGCACCAGGATATTCTCTTCTGTTAAACCTCATAAATCTAATGGATAATTTATTTCTGTTACCACATGAATTAAAACCACTTTCATATTTAAAAATACCTCGCACAGGCATAGATATATACACACACACATATATATGTCACTCTTTCTGGTAATCTCTCAAGAGCAAATTTTACATAATTTGTCAGTTAACAAACATTTATGGAGCTTTAGTTGTATTCTCAGAATGCTTTTGGTGGTTTGGTCAAAGGAAACAAAAGAAATCAAAGATGAAGGAACCACTCTTTCACATTCTGTGCTTTTCTTAGGAACTTTGTCTATGGGAGAAAATGACTACATCGAGATTATTATAAATGTGCTAGGAGACAGACATTTGGACCCTCTAGTACTTCTTGTTACTTTACTTTCCCTTTACTTCTTTCCTCCCTAGATTATTATTATTATTTCTAATTATAGTTGCTTTATAATGTATTAGCTTCTGGTGTACAGCATAGTAATTCAGTTATACATATACATATATTCTTTTTCATTATAGGTTATTACAAGCTATTGAATATAGTTCCCTGTGCTATACAGTAGGGCCTTGTTTATCTATGCTGTATATAGTAGTGCGTATCTGCTAATCCTATACTCCTAATTTATCCCTTCCCCACCCCCTTTCCCCTTTGGTAACCATAAGTTTGTTTCCTATGTCTGTGAGTCTCTTTCTGTTTTGTGAATAAGTTCATTTGTGTCATTTTTTTAGATTCCACATATAAATGGTATCATTTGGTACTTGTCTTTGAGCTACTTCTTAGTATGATAATCTCTGGGTCCATCCATATTGCTGCAAACGGAATTATTTTGTTCTTTTTTATGGCTGAGTAGTATTCCATTGTATATATATGTGTTTGTGTGTGTTTAGGTGGGAAAAAGTTATCATCTGTGTTAATATCATTATTAATATTAGATTTGCTAATGTTGGAAAAGCTATATTAATATTACTCAATATTATTTTACTTTTCTTAAAGACTGGAGATGTCTTTGATGACATTATACGTATATGCTTTTATCTCTATACTTTTACAGATACCCTGTATATGATGGCATGTATTTCTTGACAGTTTTGTTTTTTCCTTGCATCATTGCAATTTCTAGGCCTGGCGTGACTATTAAAAAATCTTCAAATGGGCAATGGTTGTAAATGTAGAAATATTCATACTTGCAGTACAGAAAGGGGACATCTCAGAAATATTCTAGATTGTTTTTCTAAAAGGCCAACTCACAAACTCTGCAGATTTATCCATTTCAGGCTCACTGACTACAATACAGAAATATACTTGGCAAAAATCCAAGGACTGGAGACATTTAAAAGCAGCATATTTTCATAAATCCCTTGCTTTTCCCAAACACCATCAGTTACTTTTCTACCACTCATTGTATAAAATCAGAAGAGAGGAGAGAAGAGATAGGTTAAAAAGTGTTGACCTTGGCCTTTGCAGTCTGTTACCCAGCAGAGCAGACATGGACAGGGAGGATGGCCAAAAGAGAGAGACAATGAAACCAACTCCTTGACGGGGGTTCACTTATATTGACTTTCACAAAACATGTCTGCCCTGTCATGCCAATGAAGTTCTTAAAATTGAAATTTAAATTTCTTCCAGGCTCTGAGAAAACAGTTGCAGGACAAGGCCAGCCTCCCTTGCCTTTTGGGGGAAAGCCTTCACTTTCATGGAGTGAAACTTCAAAAACTGCACTGTTCAGAGTCTCTTTTACAGACTTAAAGCACATGTATTTCAGAGCTCTATCTGTTATAATGTCTCTCTTTTCTAGAAACAGTCCTCCCTTATCCATGGGGGACATGTTCCAAGACCCCCAGTGGATGCCTGAAAAGCAGATAGTACCGAACCCTACATACCTACCTACAATAAAGTTTAATTTATCAATTAGGCACAGTAAGAGACTAACGACCATAACTAACAATAAAATAGAGCAGTTATAACAATACTCTGTAATAAAAGTTATGTGAATGGCATCTCTCTCAAAATACCTTATTGTACTATAGTCAACCTTCTTGTGATGATGTGAGATGATAAAATGCCTACATGATAAGATGAAGTGAGGTGAATGACGTAGGCATGACGTAGCGTTGGGCTACTATTGACCTTCTGATGATGTGTCAGAAGAAAGGCCATCTGTGTTGGGTCGTCCTGGATCATAGAGCATGTTGGGCAGTCGATGATGATGGTTGGGATGGAGCCGGAGGGCTTGAGCCAGCATGAGATTTCATTAGGCTACTCAGAATAGCACATGATTTAGAACTTATGAATTGTTTACTTCTGGAATTTTCCATTTAATATGTTTGGACTGCAGTTGACTGCAAGTAACTGAAATACAGAAAGCACGGATAAAGGGGGACTACTACACTTCTCTTTCAAATAAACGTTATTACTCTCTGAGAGGCTATAGTTGCAGTTACAATCTTCGTGCAATGTTTCCATTTGACCTGGCTTATAAGCATTACAATGTGGATGTTGGGAAAATCTTCTGCGTGAAAAGTATTAAAATGTTTGGTGCTATCTTATTTGAGGAGGTGTAAATTTTATATAGGTGTCCTATCATTGCTGAAGAGAAAGACATGTTTCTGTGTAATACAAACCAGTTCCCATCTATCGTTCAAGAGCCGAAAACTTGACGATGAGAGTTGAAGTATCGTGTCTGTAGGCTGATTATCAGAAATGTGAACAAACTTGACCTGGGTCCCTCTGCAGTGCGGAAAGAGAAAATTTTGAAAGTGCTTGGAAGTCACACACACGTAAGAACTCTGTTTAATTTGCATGGTTTTGAAATGGATATTTTTGGTTTATTTCTCAATTTATGTTCCTTGGTGGGCAAATCAGTCTCTCTCCTGCTCCACCTCATGAATATATGTGCCTTAGAAAACAGAGGACAGAGGTCACTCTGCAATCTGCTGACCTGAGACAGGGAGGGAGGGAGGGAGGGAGGGAGGGACAGGCAGTGGACAGACGGAGTCAGAACTGTGTCTGGTGCTCCTACCTTCAGAGCTTTATTGGATGGACTAAGAAGTCTGGTTTGTCCTTTGAGAAGGAGACACTGGATCAAAACTCAGGGGCCTCTGTGGTCAAGCAAAGGAATCATGCATCAAAAACTAGGAAAGGAGAGAATCTGGGAAGAGGGTTCGAGAAGTCCGACCAGCTACCGCAAAGAGCCTGAGTCAAACCAAAGGAGGCTGCTGAAATGCTGAATTGGACCAGGTTTTAAACAGTTCATCTCCTCATCCCCCACCCCCACTACCCGTGAAGGTCATAGCAGCTTTAGAGAAAAAAGGTCGGCATTTTCTCTGCACATCTGTGTTTATTGTGAATACTCTTGTGACTTCAGGACACTGTTACAGTGAAGCATGGAGGAGACTGCAGCCTCTTCTCAAGTTTGTCTTCCTTTCTTCTCGTTATTCCCAGCACCTACGATGTCACCCTCTTCTTCCCCCATCTATCATCCAGTTACTGTCCCTCTTATCAACTGAGTCCCACTTGTTATATTTGTCCTTTTTTAAGGCTTTCTCTGACCCACACTCTTGCCACTATTTCAAGCCTGCAAAATCTCCTTAATGGTTTAAATTCTATTTATTATACAATTTCTCAGTTAGCATTGGAGATATTCATTTAGAGATGTTCCTCCCAGACTGTAGAGGAGGAACCAGGATCTAGGAGTCATCTTCCCATCAGAAAAGGACCAGGTGTAAACATATAAATGATTGTGCAATGGATGCATGAATGTTAGAGAAGTTATCCACACTTTGCTTCTGGCATTTTATATTTATTGGTGCAAATGACCTTCTTCTGTCATAGTTTGATAGCTAAGAAAACATAGCTTAATCAATAGCTTTCAAACCAAAGAATACAGGAACAATCTGACACGTAATCTGTGCTATTCTTCTGACTCTGAACACCTGTCCTATGTTCAAAAGAGTAGAGAGGGTATTACAGAGCACAGTAAATAAAAGTCTCTGATGTGCTCTAATAATCCTAAAACTTCGTTTTAGCCACTTAATCCCTTTATCAATTTTTTAAAGCATTGTTAGCCTTCCTGTTGATCAGATCAATGAGAAAAGAAGAAGGAGAAGAAAAGGAATAGACAGTAATTGAGTATAATTCAAGTTATATACATTATCTTATTTATGCCTTGGGACAATCCTGAGAAGTAAGAATTTTGCCACTTCTTCCAAAAAGTTTGTCTTCCTTTGTTCTGGTTATCATCCCCATGCCAAATGAAACAGGATTAGAAAAGTTGAGTAACTTGACATCACACAGAGAATGAAGAGAGGAATTGGAATTAAACACTAGTCTCCTAATGCCCAGTCTGATTTTTTTCCCCCTGGACAACGTTTCCTGCAACTAGGAGCATCATAGTATAGAGATGCAGTCATGCAACCTTTAAATATAAAGTGCTTTTCTGGGTTGCAAATCTGGGTTGCAAAGCCACCAATGTACATCAAACAAAAGTGAGTTGGTAGCAAGTACTTTGCTCTGGAGAACACATCTACACACCTTCTAGCTTGGGTGACAGTTTTCATCTCTAGCAGTTTCACAGGTTTGACCGCTTACTTGAATCTGTTGCATAAGACACACACACACACACACACACACCCCAAGAGCCTCTGTTGTTCCCAGGGACCATAAGTTTGTGCTGGTGAAAGCCCACAGAGCACAGCAGAGTGCCTCCAAGCAGACAGCAAGGTGAGGGTCGCTTTCAGCTCCCCTACAGAAGGAAGAATGCACATGGGTTGCATTTTATGCAGCGGCTGTAACGGGGGAGAATAACCCTCTCTCCATCAGGAGAATGAGTGAGCCCCTGCATCTCACTGGGTGATTTAAACAGAAACTATGTTGTGAAGCTGACAGTCTAAACTGGAACTCAAGTACAACAGGTGCCAGATTTCCCTTTTAAATTTTTTAAATTTTTGGACAGAAATACACGTTTTTGTAAGCCAGCTGCGTTCATCCTGAGAGGGCTGGTGCCCTCCCCAGGGGGCATAAATACTCCACTATTGTGAGTCTAACAGAGACATCTACTGGCTGAGTCCTAAGCTTCCAGACTGGTCTCTGCTGGACCCTGTAGTTGATCAACCCCTCATCTCTGACAGCTTGCATAGAAATGGAAATGATAATAATAATGATTATATTTGTTCATACAGAATTACTCATTGCACATTTGATGCACCTGTGGAGATTGAAAAATTCGCAGAAGTCTGGGTGGGCAGGTTTGGTAAAGTATCAGTGGTTTGCATGTTGACTTTAAAAATTTCTTTGCCACATCTGCCCAAGGAATGGTTCCCCTATCTTCAGTTTCCCTATCTAAACAAATCAAATATGAAGTTCAAATTTGAGAGTAGGGCATCATGGATAACCGTTTTTCTATTTAGAGGACCAGCAGATTAAAGAGAAGTGTGTGTGTAAATTACGAATTCCAGCGAAATAAATCCAGCAGTAAATACTGAAGCGCCCCAGTGGTGGTTTATTTTCATATTAAGCATCAATTTATGGGGCAAATGTAAGATACTGATGGATCTCTATTGGAGGGAGAGACAGTACTCATGAGCAGAACCCCCCAGATAATGTTGTCTTCTAGCCGCTGGGCTTTGTGTCTTCTCCTCCTGATATCAGGCCAATATCTGCAACATTAGGACCGGGTCCCTATAAATCAGCATGAACAAGCCCCCTGATCTTTACTGGGAGGGA
Organism: Camelus dromedarius; assembly: GCF_036321535.1. Classification (NCBI taxonomy): domain Eukaryota; kingdom Metazoa; phylum Chordata; class Mammalia; order Artiodactyla; family Camelidae; genus Camelus; species Camelus dromedarius. Next base: position 43,466,968 of record NC_087445.1, on the reverse strand, counting down.
TCATGAATTAGGGGACTAAATGTAGGCAAAGAAATCCAATAACTAAACCCTCACAGCCAAGACATAAGCAAATATAAATCCCGCTTGTGTTATTATAATGCCTACAACCTAATTGAGAACACATTCATTTTAAGCTAAATAAATTACTGCTACAATTATCTGACCTTGAGGTCACCTCCTCTAGGAGATGGCCAGCACTTGTATTAACTGTTCCACACTTTACTGTAAGTGGCCTCAGCCAATCAATGCCAGATAAATGCTGTTAAAATATGCATTTAATTAACTCAGTTCTTCATTTATTTGCTACTTTAGCCTAGGGATGAAGAAGAAAGTGAAGTTAAAGTCTGCGTATTCTCAAGTAAGACTTCAGAATGAAGAGTTTTTCCTTCTCAGTCAAAGCACTGTCTCCCTTGTTAATCTGGCCAAGAGAGCATCCCTTAGACCTTAACAGAACAGTCCATCCATCTGAAGAGTGGGCCTTTGCTAGTGCCATTTATAACCCCACACTCAAAGAAGTAACTTTCTGTTTTCCATCAAGAGATGGACTTACCAGATGTCTTTTGCACTGATGATTTGTCCCTCTTGGACTGTGAGCAATTATTCTAGGAGCCTTCTGATCACAAGGATACAATGGCAATTATATCACTAATGTATGGATTCATGCATTACCTAACTGTTTTCAAGAAACAGCCATTGTTTTGGGCTGTATTTTGGAATATTTGCCTTCTCCTTCCTCCCAACGTTATGCAAAATAGCCGAACAGCACTCCCTGGATAATACGCTTCTTACCAATCTCTTCTTTTGGTTTGGCTATTGCTGTTGAAGGCACATTATTATTCTCTGAATATTTATCTGCTTCTCCCACATGTCCTAGATGTGTTAGCCAATACCATGTGGTACTGGGCTGCCAACAGATGTGATGTATGTTACTTCAGGCTGAAGCGTTTAAGAGCTGATGCACAACCTTCTACCTCTCTCTTCTGGTTCCATGATGATCCAGAAGGTGGAAATGATACAGATACAAAACAAAACAGAAGCAGCACAGTTTGCTGAGTCATGGTAGAGAGGAAAGCAGCTGTGAGGGGTCCTCTGACTCACACCTCATTTTACATGAGCAGAAAAGAAACCTTTGTCATATTAAACCACTGAGATTTCAAGGTTTGTTTATCACAGCATAATCTAGCCTATGCTGACAAATATAATTGGCTGCTATGGTAATAAACAAATCCATAATCTGTAGTACTAAGTAACCATCTAAACTATAGTAATTTGGATCTAATTTGCATGAATATTAATTCTTTTAAACAAGAGAGGAAAATGATGATAGTCCACAGACTTGATACCTTTAGAATAAGCCACTTGTTCATTAATTTTTAATGAGAAACATTCATTATTATGAAATCTTTGACAAGACTTTGATTTTGGGGGGTAAATGATGACCATAATTAAGCTCCTCATAATGAACACAGCAATTTTTAAACAGTACAATTTATATAATGTGTCTCCTCTGGGAGGCTTAGTTTTCTTAATAAAAAGAAACAGTGGATATATGACTAGTTTTCATAATACATCAGGGTTTGTAGTCATTATTATATGCATCTCCACTTCCATTCATTCATTCGTTGCATTGAAACATAGCCTTTCTGCACTTTTTGGCAGAACTAAGTTTACTTAGTCCAAGACTAAATTTTAAAAAAGGAAACTTTAAGGACATTATCAAATGCTGGGTTACCAGCAACATAACTTTTCCCCTCTAAAGGGCTTTCTTGTTATGGTTGGCTTAATGGTTTTATTTATCTATGTCATTTAAAATCTTTTTAATTCTGTCATTCTTTTATGCAGCCCACAAATGTATTCACATGGACCATAAGTCAGTCATTCATTAAAATACTAAAACTATTTTTCAGTAGCATTTGATATCAGAAAAAAAAAAGAATAAAAATAGAAATCCCTCTTGTTTGCTCTATTAGGGAAGCCCTCATGGGTTACATCTTGCCCTAGATCACAGCAGAGAAAGTTTCCTACGTGATGCTTATCTACACAATAATCTTTCTGTAGTTCCCTAGTGGAACTGTTCTGGGAACTATTAGCATCATTGCCTTACTCAACTCATCTGCAGTAAAGACAAATAGGTGCAGACACATTTGAAGGTAAAGAGGCCCAAATTGGTCAGGATACAGCTGACATTAACCTATTGTCCCCCTTTTGTCCTACCAAGTCATATATGAAATAGCATTCTCAATCCCAGTGCATTTTTGCAAAGTCATTGTTTTCATTTGCTGTGTCCTCTAGGTAAAGCTTGGTCCCTTTGAAGAATTGTACTAGTTGTATCCTTCTCTGATCTTAACTTAATATTATAATCCTTCTTTCACCAACACTGCTTTGCATCCCCAGTGCCCCTGAGCCTACCCTGTTTTTTTCCCATAGCACTTTTCACTTTTAAAAATACTATATTCTTATTATATTTGCTATTTATTGTCACTACCACACTAGAATACAAGTTCTGTAAGGGTAATGTTTGTTTACTACCTTTGGTTCATTGATGTAAACATTGGCACATAGAAGGTATTCAGTAAGTATTTTCAAGTGAATGAATGAGTGAATGAATGGAAGTTTCCCTGGTTCAATCAAAAATATTCTAAGACTTATTTTCCTAACACCCCCTTTTCCCCTTCCAAATTCCATTTTGCCTCTGGCTACCTTGTTCCGGAATTTCATTCATTCTTCAACTGACCTTGTCAGCTTATTACATAACTGACCTGCTTCACAATTCTCGATTTCTTGAACCCTGACTCAGTGTCTTCTTTTTCTGGCATGATGTCTTTCTTGGCAAAAGAGCTAGGTAATTTTCTATGTGTATTCCCATGGGCAGCCCTGACTAGAAATAGTGAGGTCTTATGGATGAATTTTGGTGAACATTACAAATTTTGTTTAACTGAAATTATTTAAAACCCAATTTAAAAATTATTTTTAAAAGACTTTGTCTTGTAAAAGTTATACATGCACAGTGTGATTTAGAAAAGAAGAAAATAGTTACCCATAATTCTATTATGAGATTAATCTCACAGTTCATGTTTTAAATTGCATTATTTATTATTTTTCCTATAACTGAACTAACTGCTTAGGTTAAAACCCACCAATTTATTTATAAAAACAGAGTTCAAATGATCACATTTTATAAAATCCTCCAAAGCTTACAAATAGATACAACAAGGAAAGGGATAAGAATAAGATGCCTGAAATTAGGAAAAAGAGAGTGTTTCATAATGAAGGGCAGACTTGCAAAGAGTTCTCTGACTCTAAATCACTATTAACCAAGTTGAACTTGTTCATATACAGAACTCGTATCCATAAAAAGAGTTTTGGGTGGAAATGATTTCAGAGAAAGTTAAGAGAAACTAAATTTAGGGCATATTAATCATACTGTTCAGTACTGCTAGGATGACCAACTATTGGTTTCCTTGGGACTGAGGACTTTCTTGGGATACTGGTCTTCCAGTGCTTGGTTACCTGGTCAATAGAGATGTTATTATGAAAATCTTTAGGAGTAAATGTAAAATAAAATAAAATAAAATAAAATAAAATAAAATAAAAACCTACCACAGAATAAGGATAAAAAGAGGGACCATATCGCAAAAGTAAATCTTTGGAATCTTTTTTTTTTCTAATGGAGGTACTGGGGATTGAACCCAGGACCTCATGCATGTTAAGCATGCTCTACCACTGAGCTATACCCACCCCCTCAAAAGTAAATCAAAAGGCATGGTGGCCCAAGCTGATGTCAAGACTGCAGAAGCACCTCCATCTCATTCAACTGTAGGAGATGAGTGCTTATCAAAGTCTTTGCATCTGCCGGGCAAGCATCAGCAATAAGGGAAGAATGTACTTCCAATTGTTTGGATTAACTGACAAGCAGGAAAAGCCCACTCTTCTTGAGACCCTGACAGGAACAGAATGGTTAGCTGTGACATGCAAAGCAGGCCTCGGACTGACTCAATCTTAAGTCAACTGAGAAAAAGAAAAGGATTGCACATTTTCTACCAAAATTGTTTGAGCAATCGTGCCGTCCCTGGGTGATGTCTAATATGAAGGCAAATGAAAAGGGACATCTCTGAGGACTCAAAATGCCTTCCTCTTTGCGTTTGTTCACTAATTTCCATTAAGTAAGGAACTTTCAGAATGTTCCACCTAGGAAATCAAGTTAAAAGAAACTAAGGGAAAAACAAAGCTAGGGGAAAACCCCTTGGCTTTTAAGAGAAAAAGATAAATTAAAAATTGAAATTGAGATTTTCCCAAAAGTCAAAATTTCAAGGGTTAAAAGAAAAGAAGTTTATGGGGTTATGACACTGTCATTACTAAAAGCTTTGTAAGAATGAGGTTTTTGAAATAATCTAAACAGTAGTTTCATGTAAGATATTACTGCAGTGCTAAACACGTGCCTTTTTAAGGAAATGGGTACTTATCCATTGTGTTAAATAAGTGGTGAAACAAGAATCTCTTCAACAGAAGCACTTGTCTACTTCAAGAATTCTCTTGAATATCACAACTCTACTAGTTATACTCACAATCAATAAAATATGAACAGGAACTTAAACACAATCTAAATGCTAAAATCAAATGGATTACCCAACCTTGCTGAGTTCAAAATACCAGTTTCCCCCTTAAGTAATTATAGCAACTCATATTTGAATATCACTTTCAAATTTAGTCTCCTAACCATTTTGTGATTTAGGTGTTAAGATCATTTCCATTTTACACACAAGGAAACTGAGGCCAAGGATATCTGTGGCTTACTCAGGCTTTTGCTGCTAGTAAGTTCAGGGGCTAAGACTGCACTCAGGTTTTTGGCTTTGGATGTCATCCTATAAACATAAAGCAAACTCTCAGTTTAATCTTATAATCTTTTGACTATTAAGGAGACAGAACCTTTTTCAAGATTATCTCTGCTTTACATTAGTAGGTGTAGAAAGTTCTGGTCACTCACTTTAGCAATTGCAGTGGCCAGAGACTTATTACTTCCTTCATGTTGAGACACTCATGAAACCTCAGGGGTTGGAGCTGAAAAATCAGTGCCAGATGGCTGTAGGATAGATACTCCTGAAGATTCTGCTACTGTCAAGCCACCCCAACAGAAATGTCCTCAGTGCTGATAAAGATGGAGATAACACATGCAGGCCATCTGTCCCAGCCACATGGCTTTCAACGAGGGAAATCTCTTAGGGTAAAATGAATGAAGATTAGGTACAGGCAAAAGAGCACCTAGGATACATTTCTATGTGTCTGCTGGTCATTAGCTAATTATGGATGAAGACAATTAAGACAAGTTTCCAAAAGTTACCCCATTTGGCAGGATTAGCTACTACCGCTGTACATGGAGAAATACGTTGAATGATGAGAAATCAATGTTGACAAATCCGCTTCAAGGAAATCCAAATAAGCATCACCATAATTTTTTACTGGAATGGATTACTCTACTTTTTTCCAAATATAGTTGAGGTGGTTTCTGGTAAAAGACGTAAGTGGAAAGAAAGGCAAAACCTGAACGTGGTGAGAAATGATCACTGCCGGCAGTCAATGTATTGCAACCAGCAGCTACAGAACTGTGATTGTAACAGGACTTAATCAAACTAGGGGCATTTCAAGCATCTGAGTCTGTCTTATAATCAAGAAAATGCTTAATAATATAATATTAGAAAGTCCAAAATCACTTGTTTTTTCTTTGATAGTGAAATCCATCCATGACTTCTTTCCATGAATTTCATCATGACATTATAATCACACTTGGAATCCTCAAAACCAGATTTCCAGGAACATGTGCAAGGAAATGAAAATTCTTACCTGGAGGTACCTACCTGGAAATGAGTCTCAGTGAGAGATGATTGTTGCAGGTGCCCTATTGATGTTCATTTGTTGTTGCATTTTGGCAGGGTTAAGAACATGAAGGCTAAGAGGAAATTTGTTTAAGGCTCCTGTACTTTGTTTGCTTTAAAATAAAATGTGCATTTCTTAGTATTTGATTCCAAGAAGTCAAGCCACCGAGGGCTGACTCTTCAATATGCTTTAGAACCATCATTTAAACAAAGAATCTATTTAAGTTTCAGGTTGGAAGCCATATTCAATAGCTTAGCAGTGGTATTTCTGAATAGCTTCTCATTCCCTGCTGTTGTCCAACCTTTTCAGTAATAGAACTCCTTCTTGTCATCATTGTCAGAAAATGTGTTGGGGCATCCATAATCTGGCACAAAACAAGCAAGACTTCCAAAACAGTTCTTTGTGGGGACTTAAACCACTTTAAATCACTACAAGATGAACTCTAGGACCTCCTAGAAAAGAAGTTCCTCGATTTTGTCAGTTCATGGCAGCCTAGTATCTCAGTAACTTTTTCATGGTGTCCTTAAGCCAACAAACAAACAAACCCAACTCAGTAGTTGTTTATTAAATACTTAGGTCCAAACGACTTAATATACATTTATGTCCAATAATTTAGTAGCCACCTGAAAAAAGTAATACCGATATATTGATAGAAAAACATACTATTTTACTCTTAGGTAACCTGAATTACTTACTAATAGGGTGAGTGTCCCCATGGTGCACTGCCTAACTTCTCAAACCTGGAATCAAATTGGACACTGCCACCCTCATTTCTTGGTCCACATTGATTTTCACACAGTGCTTGCTTTAGATCACAGCAACTGCTAATACCCAGCTACACAAAGTATGACATCATCAAATAAATTTAGTGTGACCTAATGTTGAAACTGTCAACTCTCTGCAGCTAGTAGTTTGAATGATGTCCAAATTTCCTCTGACCATGTATTGCTATGTTCCCTTAACAATTTAGAATATTCTATTGTACAGCATGCTTAGGTCCTCTTCGTTAAGAGGTGGGGAGCTGTGGTTCTAAAGAGTTGTAGTGACAATACCTGTGAGCAAATATAATAAGACTATTATTGAGATATTGTGCTCAACAGACTGACCAAATTAAAAGCAAAAGCCATGCTGAGCATGTTCTCAGAAATCACTTGTCTGGATTAGACAGAGGATGTGGGCCTTGTGGATAGCACTGGTTGTGAACTTTTGAGATTGTTTTTGTCCTTAACAAGGGAAAAGGAACTATAAAAACAAAAAAAAATCATGTCTGTAAGTGGCCTGGCTTTCTGTAAGGCTAGTTGGGGAATGTAGTAGAGATGTGTTAGACACTTTAGGGTATGCATCTGAAGTTTCTAAGTAAGGAGAACGAAGCTCTACTCATGCATGCTCCTCCTCTATCTTTTCCTTTGCATTTTGTCTCAGTCTTTTTAGGTAGGTATTCTGTTCTGTTCAAATAATTATGGTTAATCACAAATCTAAAAATTGGCGTCCTTAACATGCAAGTCACATGAACTTCACCACAGGTCATCTCACAGTTCTGATGTTGCCTGAACAAAGGATTTAGCAGCGATTGGCATTAATGTCAAAGATCAAACCATAAAAACTGCACTGCTGAAGTCTAGACATTCAGGGAAGTTTCATACTAACGAGACCTCATCTTGTCTATGTTTCATTCTATTCACATTTGCTAAAGAACTCTGGGGTAAGCAATCAACTGATGAAAACAAGACCTAGGCAATGATTAACACCTAAGCTGGTTTTTCATTTTTAAAAAAAGTTTCATAGTGTGTTTTTCAAGAGAGTTTGCTGGATCACATATGTATAAGAAAACATAGCATTGTGATGTGAATGAATTTAATTTTTGCCCAGTTTGAGCTGCCAGTTACTTTTGTGGTCTTAGGTCAAAGCCATTTTGCCTCCCCGGACCTCACTCCCCTCACCTGAAGGTACACTAGGGTAGGGTGTGGGTTAGCTGTCTCTAGGGCCTTTGGGTTCCAACACTGAATTCTCCTTGAACTTTCTGGTCAACGTGGATTTTTGCTATCTTCTGAGGGACATAAATATCTTTGACTCAACCAAACAAATAATTGAATTAAAGGAAGAGGGCATTACTGTTGAGTTTTCAAAAACACTTAAAATTGTAATATAATTAAATAAACATAAACATAAATACATTTAAATGTAATATAAAATTTACCACTTTATTTCTAAATTCAATAGTGTTAAATACATTCACATCTTTGCATAACCAATCTCCAGAACTTTTTCATCTTGCAAACTGAAACCCTGCACTCATGTTAAACCATAACTTCCCCGCCATCAACACCTGACAACACACTCCTACTTTCTGCCTCTATGAATCTGACTACTTTTGATACCTTTTATATAAGCAGAATCATTTGTCTTTTTGTGACTTGCTAATTTCACTTGGCATAATGTCCTCAAGGTTCATCCATGTTGGCACATATTGTAGGATTTCCTTAGTTTTTAAGTCTAAATCATATTTCATTACATGTATAGACTGTATTTTTTTTTCCCATTCATCCATTGATGGACTCCTTGGTTGCTTCTACTTTTGGCCACTGTGAATAGCGCCATTATGAACAACCTTTAACTACTGCTGAGTTTTAAAGGAGAGGAATGCATATTTATTTTCCCCAAGCCCCAAGAAAATTGCAATGTCAATACTCTTCTGACTTCATCTAGAGAGTTTCCAGAGGTAAGGGAAGTAGGTCACTGGGGGTGCTTAAACTCCATTCTAGAGGACCTGTGGGAGGATTATTTGAAATATCATTTCCAGATGTGTCTTAGGGCCAAAATGTATTTCCTTCTATTTTATTACCAGTCATTAAAGGAAACAACAGGGAAAGAGAAAAACAAAGTTATGTCTTCCAAAATGTGAAAGGTCTTTGCCATTGGGACAGTTTTATTGTGAACTCAAATCTCCTTAGACAAGTCTCATTTTTAATTATTTACAGATCCAAACCTTTGTAAAAAAAAGTCTCTCAGGGATTTAAAAATTTTAGCTCCACTTATTATTCCATGTCCCACTTCAAAAGTTTTACACAAATGGATATTAATATCTGTGAATAATTTATATGTCTGGGTAAAGCCTGACTTTCTTTAAAGCAAGAGGTTCAAAACAAACTTGTCAGGGAAGTTTTTTGTTGGTGGTGGTGTTTTAATGAAAGGAAGTCACTCTTCAGGCCAGATTAAGGCTCTTACTTCTAGATGTTCAATCACTAATTAAATACACAGAGTGTATATTTTTGACTCAGAAGCAGCAGTGTTGCCTGATAACTGAAGCCACTTCTGTACTTTCCATATTTGCATTTTATTTGTTTGTTTTTGTACATTCTGCTACCTCAAGTACTTTCTTTTCTAAGCAGGCTATATAAAGTTCATGTCGAGTGCACCTAGAAAATCTTTTGATGAAGAAAGGCTTTCAACATCACTGACAATGTATTTTTTTAATCATATTCACATATAAAATTTTTGGAGAAATGTCATCGGGGGAATCCATTCCAAATTAGATGTTCACTTTGAAAAAGGAAATACAAGTTCTATTAAAATAGGAAAATAAATCACTCAAAACCCATAGTTTCCATTTTCCTGTACCTGTAGAAATATAGGTGTAGAGGTCCCATACATGCATTACACGAGGTAAAACTTCATATTTAAGGCTTTTAAATCAACATTGTCTATAGAAATGTATTGTGAACCATATATGTAATTTAAATATTTCTAGTAGCCACATTGAAAAACAAAAGGTAGAATTAATTTTAATGTTATAGTTTATTAACCCAAGATATTTAAAAAAAAAAAACTGCTTCAAGATGTAATCATATAAAAATTGTTAATGAGATATTATAAGGGTTTTTTTGGCATTTAATCTTCAAGAACTTGTGTATGTGTTACACTTAAAATACACTGCAATTTGAACTAGCCATAGTGGTCCACAGTTTCCATACTGAACAGCACATGCAGTATTAGATGGCTATTTTCATTTACACTCTTTTGCCTTTCCTAACAAATTATATATATTTATACTTATATGCAATTTCTGTTTATATCATTTTTATTTATATATGCATTTTAAAATGTTCTAAACTTTTAAAAAGCTCAGTGTTCAGACATTGATGTGTATCTATCCTACTAAAACTTTCCTTACTTCACAAAGCAATTCATCACAGATTTCCTTTGAAGAGTGAGAGCTTCTGTTTATTTCAAATGATTTAATTTACAGACATGTAATTTTCAAACAACATTTTAAGAACAACACAAACACCATGTAAACAAAGAAACACCTGTCTACCCTTACAATAAAAGAATCTAATTGTAACTTCAAACCTCAGTTCTCCTGAGCAATAGAGAAGAGGTGAAAAGTGACTCAGGATAACATAACATCTGGAATACCTATTTATTGTGGTTCACTCTTCACTGTGAGAGGACAGTTGCTTTACCTTTATTCAGATACTTAAATGGCACTTATTTTATTCAGTTCAATGTAGAGGTTTTCCTATGTCTAAAGTGTGAAAGATGTACCATATCTTCCCTTTGATTCCAGGATTAAACACAAAGACAGACGGTTAAAACTGAACAACATAAATGTAAACTTACATGTTATAATTTTGGGCTCTTTGTAGAGAGAATGATCAAATGTTAAACTGGGATGTCATATATTTTCTCTGTCAGTTCACCTGGATTTTACAAATGAAAAAGACCCAGAATTACTGCTTGATTTGTAGATGATCACACAGAGATTCAAAATCAAGCCTCCAATCCTTTTATTTTATAGATTTAGTGTTACCCCCTTCCTCCCTGTTCTTCTTTCTATCACCTGTATTTCTTTTAATCTCAGTTTTCTTTGGCTATCATAGTAAACGTCAAGCCCATTGGATAGTGATCATATTAACCCAGATGGTTTTAGGCTTGGTGATACTCTCAGTTTAAGTCTCATAAGGACTCACCATTTGTCTAGGCACAATTGGCAACTTTTGATGTCTTCCAAGACATCCCAAATTCTTGTGTTTCTATTTCTATTTCTATTTCTACCAGACATGCTCTAGGGACATCAAGCAATCAACGAGCACAAGCAGTGAGACTTTGTTATGGGTAAAAAAAGCAGAAGAAAGAAATTCCCAAAAGAGATAAACAAGGAGATGTAAAAATGCTTGGCACATGGAAGAAGGGACAGAGTCCACTGCCAGTGGCCATTGGGGTGTGTCAAGGAGTGGAGACAAAATAGCTGAGGAAGGAGAAGAGACAGTTTGTGAACGGTCTTGATTGCTGGATTAGCTACTAAGTTTGCTCTGTAGATGTGGAGAACCAACCACTGATCTGTGTGTGTGCACATGCATGTGCATGAACAGGTGTGTGTTTGAAGCAGAATGGTTGTTAGGCTGAGTTGTAGAAAAATAATTGAGTTAACAGTATAGCAGAGGGATTTGAAACAGGAAGACCAGATGAGAAAGGAAGATTCTGTTATTGCAAGGAACTATACAAGGAAGGTTCTGTTATTATTCTTATTTTACAGTTAGGAATTCAAAGAAATTAAGTAACTTGTTCAACAATGTATGACTGGTTTATACCAATTACTTCTGAGCAGTCTTTCAAAACCATGTATTGAATAAAAGCTTTGAGCATCCTTTTCCAATATAGTTAATTTATACACTTATATTACACATTTAATCCATTGAACCCCTGATTTGTTGTTTTTTGACTTGTTCTTATGGAAATATTTTTAATGGTTGAGCTTAAAGTTTCTCTAGAGATAATTACTTCATCTGACATACTACAAGTGAGAGAAACAAGGCACAGAAGCCAATAACAAAATAGCTACTCAAGTTAGTGGCAGAGTTCCTGTTAGAAACTCAGGATTAGAACCCAGATTTCCAATGCTCATTGTTTTCCTTTCAGTTACACAGGCTACCTTGCTGGTGGCTCAATATGTAAATTTCTTGAGTGTACAGATAGTACTTTACCCGCTTGTTAATGTGATTGGCTATATAATTATTTACTAAAGTTTACATGAGTATGATAATTATTTAGGATGGTGGTTTGCACCTCTGGTTCCATTAGAATCACTTAGGGGAACTTAAAAACAAATACTGAAGTCCAGGCCCTCACTCACAGAGGTTCTTCTTAAATCATTGTGGAATGGGCGATCAGACATTTATATTTTTAAAAAGCGACTCAGATGATTCTCATATGCAGCCAGGGTCCAGATCTCTGACTAAGACCTATTCAGACTCAATACCTGTCTTAGAGCAACTAGGAGAAAACATTATTGTAAATATTAGGCCTGAAATTGTTATGAAATTGTTCTTGAGCTGTATCATAAAAGTAAAAGATAGATAAGATACAGAGTGTCTGAGAAATGCTATTCAAAGGAGTGATTTAATAGATATATATTTAATCTTCCGCTTTATAACTGAAGAACACATAGTTTTGAAATGACTATGGAACATATAAAAATTATCATATTGTAGGCTTTCAAAATAATAAAAATATAAAGCACTTAGTGATAAACCTAAGAACTATGTGGAACCAGCAATGAAGGCAACCAAAAAACTTTTCTGATGGACTTTAAAGAAGGGTATAAAAAAGGAACATTTCATGTTCCTGGATGGAAATGTTCCATATTAATTACCAGTTGTCTCCAGTTTATTTTGAGAATGTAATCCCATTAAAAATGACCTTTTTGGTGGGGCTGGAAAAATGTCAAATTTATTTTAAAGTTAATATATAAAAATAAACAGGTAAGAACATCAAAGCAAATTTAGATACAGAAGAAGAAGATTGCAGCTGTTAAAAAACACTACATAGTTAATTGAAACAGTAGGTACCATGCAAGAACAAACAGATCCACAGAACAGAAGAATCTAGTATATTTAAATGGCACCATTTCAAATCAAGGGAGAAAGGAAGCACATTTAATACCAATTTTTAAGAAATTGGTTAATGATTTGGAAAAAAATTATATCCCAACATCATGTTACACTAAAATAAGTTCCAGACATATTAAAAGTTAAATGTAGAAATAGAGCTATTAGACAATTAAAAAAAATTGTAGTGACAATCTGATACTAGTCAGTATATAGGCATTTCTAACCTCAAAAGAAAAGCAGAAAATAATTTTGACTACATAAAATATAAAACTCCTGTATATCCAAAACACATCATAAATGAAATTAAGAAACAATAGGCAAACTATAAGAAACTTTTGCAACCAAATATTAGAGGGTATATAAAGAGTTTTTATGAGTCAGTAAGTAAAGTCTTTGTCAAAGAAACATCAGAGGTAAGTCAAAGTTATGTTTTTTATAAGTAAAGTTATGTTCATTACAAGGCTATTCCTAATAAAAAACATGAGAAAAACCTAGAGTCAACAAATTAGAGAACAGTTACATAAATTATGGTAAATTCTAAAAGAATAATTTTCAAGAAAGTAAAATCAAGAATCTCCTGCAAATATAAAGTGAACACAGATTAAAGATTTTATTCTACTTATTAATTAATGAGGAAATCAGTAAGATGTTAAGATGGGCTCAAAGAGCACTTGAGGAGTTAGTATTTATCAACAATTTGATAAATGAATATTAATATAATAATATTGGTTTCGTTATTAAACTGGTTAATATCCTAAATGGCAATACATTTCTAAATTTTGGAATTGTATTTCCTCTTGGAAAAAAAAATTTGCATCTCAACTGGAAAAAAAATTTACAAGTTAACATAAAACTTCAGTAATTCCAGAACGTTTCTTAAACAGTTAAGAATAAGTTGAATAAAGCTTATTCTTAGAGATAATCTTTGGGAGGATTTTGTCCTATTTAACATTGAAAGGGTGTGCCATATTTTTGCAGTATTTCCAAGTTTTATATATTTTTCTTAATATGCCACATATCGAATAATAGAACTCATTAAAATTTGTAGCATAGATGAATACTTCAGCACATGGAAAAAAATGTTCACACTATTTTGGTAAATGGAAAAGAGAGAAGATTAAGAAAATATTATGTACAGTTTGATCCAAGTTTTAAAAACAATGGGTAAAAAGTTTGGAAAATAGGTACACAGAAAACCATATTCATCAGAATGTTAATAGTGGGACTTCTGGTTTCAGCTCTGGTATGTAAGGAGTATGGAAGTCATCACTCCCTTTCTTACAGCAAGAAAAAGCCAAACAAACCGGCCCAACCAGGAACTGAGGTTGCAACCAAAATTGCAGGTCAAATCATTACCTTGAAATCTGAAGAGAAATGCAAATCCAGAGTCACAGCTAACATTTGCTTACTGGAGCAGAGGCCTCTGGAGCCATAAACTGGCTTTTGAATTTCTCATTGGTAATTTTGACAAATTGCTGGAAGCTGAGTGTGAACTGATGTGAGAATAAAAAACTCATGGGGGGTCATGGTCTTGGTTTAATGAGTTTTGCTTGCAGGAAATCCACTGGTTTCTCACAATGAAGACCCAAGAGTGATCTACATTATGACTCTGGCAAGAGAAGGGACGACCCATCATTATGAAATACACCCAGAGCGTTCTCCATAAGAAAGGCGCAGACTCCTGGGAAAGTCTTTATCAGAACTTTATTCCAGCTGGGGGAAAAGATGTCCTCCCACTCTCATTCCCTCTAGACTTCCTATTTTACTGAAGGGAGTTTAGCAAAAAAAAAGCTATCCCATTGGAGAAACATTTGTGAAGGTCATGGACCACAGAAAGAGGCTCACTAAAAAACCGAGATTCTGTCATAAGATTATAGAACATTTCTTCTCCCTCATGTCTTACCAGGACACCAACTGGGCTCCAATCTAATAATGGTGGATTACAGCAGAAAGAGCTGCAAGACACAGACTCCCTGAAGAGGAATATTTAGGGAAGCCCAAAGTTAAGAGGGGAGAAAAAAACAAGGATACAAGCAGAACTTAAAGACTCTGACATCTACAAGCTACAATAAATACTAAACACAGCCCAGCCCCTAGTCAGATTAAAACCCCTAGACCTCATACTAAAGGACTGTTTACCTCAATTCCTATTACCTAACACAAAATGGCTTTCAACAGAATTATTTCAAGGCACATCGAAGGGCAAGAGAAGACACAGTCTGAAGGGGCAAAGCAAGCATCAGAACCAAATTCAGATACGAGACATGGGTATTAGAATTATCACACAGAGAACTAAAAGTTATTAGAATTAATATGTTAAGGGCTCTACTAGAAAAAGTAGCAGGTACAAACTGAAAGGAAAATCTGAATCAAGTATGGACTTTTAAAATAATAATGTATCAAGGTTAATTCATTAATTATAGCAAATAAACTATACTAATGTAAGATGTTAATAAGAGAAAGTGAGTCTAGGGTATATGAGAACTCAGTCCCATCGTCACCATTCTTCTGTAAGTCTGAAACTATTGTAAAATAAAAAGCTTGTTTAAAAATATTAATAGTGGTTTTCTCTGCCTGGTGGTGTTATGGCTCATTGAAAATACTTTCTCTTTGTATTTTTGAGTGTTCTGAATTGGTTATAATATACTCATATTCTAAAACCAGAAAAAATGTTTTCTTATATTAGAAAGTACATATTTTGTTTTAAAAAAGAAACTACTTTCAGATTGTTTCTTATTTATTTGTTTGTTTGTTTGTTTTCTTCCAGTTACATAACAGGCTTCCTGAGGGTAAGGCTAATATTCTTTCTTTTTGTTCTCTTTCTTCCTCAGCATCGCACCCTATCACATCCATCATAATGCCCTACTCATAGTCCTGGATCAATACATACTTGTTAACTGACACCAACTAGTTACATCTAAATTGTTACCCTGAAAAAGGATCAGTTTGGTATTTTTGTTCAATTTTAATGAGATCGACTTTATGGCCAAAATATGCATGAAGAAATGAATCAATGAAACATGGAAGAACTCAAAAGAAGTCCAACATAGTTAATTATTGGATGCCTTAACCTGGCTTTTGTTTAAAGAGCAGCATCTATTTGAGGATTTATGGCCAATCGATTTGGCCAAGTTGAGCTATATGGTGAATTATGTCAAAAGTCATAAAGAAAGACCACAGCTAAAACTATTGTCATGGCAGGAGCTCACTTTATAGTCTTTGGAGGAGCCATTTCTATAGTGAGCCCTGAAAGGATCACTTGAGTACACTTCAATTTTTCATTGAGCATAATTTGCAGAAATCTCCCTTTGGGGCCAAGTTCTTTTGCCCCAGTCTGGTGCTAACTTCTTTGTCTACTTTGTGAGGACAGAAAGTTTGTACAAAACACTTGTGGCCATGTTTCTTTTATGTGAGTGGGCCAAACCAAACTTCAGTCATAGTTGTCTTTATTTTATGAAGATTTAAAGCCAGCATTGACCTCATGTCCTTCATCAGTATCTACAAGAAAGGCTGCAGCCAACAGCAGGAGGCCCAAACACAGCCAGGCCACCCAGATTCCGCCTGCCGCCTACCACTGGTGAGAACGCGCTTAAGAAGTCCTTCAAGATTTACGTCACACCCAGGAGCATAATGGGAAGTGCCTGAGTGCTTTGTGTGTGGATATGTGAAGTAGCCGCATGGCCTTTCTGCCCCAGAAATGACCCTTCTGCACCATCCCTTGATATGTAGAAACAGAATGCAAACAGGGAGAACTGGGCTATCAGCACATGTGTATGAGGCTTGGATAACTGCTCACACCTACTTGGGAAAGAAATTTTTAAATATTCCCTAGGTGTTCTAGAGAACTCCAGCTTTGGTTCTGCTGCTACCTTTGCACTCCTAAACTTGGCGTTTGAAGATAATAGTTGTTAATGGTTCTATTTTCTTCCTTTTTTAAGAGTGTTTCGGTAAAACTCAGATTCACTCAGTGGAGATGACGGTCTCTTATCTCCAACTGATGAAGAAAAGAAACTGACCAAAAGTCTCTCTCTTTTTGTGTTATGTTTATTGAAATAATCAGAGAATACAAAGTAATTTGCTGTAATAAAACAGTATAAAGTAAATGTCTGTGCCATGTTCAAATGACTCTTGCACAAAACCCTTCACTCGCTCTCGAGTTTGTAAGCTTACTCCAATATTCTTGTCTTTGACTGCCATGTAACTTTTCTTACTTTGAGGAGTATGCCTTACTGTTAATTTTCTCCCCTCTTCAGCTTTGGAATTAACTTGTTAAATTAATCTCATCTTCATTTATTTTACAGTGTCTTCATGTTTAAATGCTGATTTTATGAACATCTGTTTCAATCACAGTTGCAAACCTATTACTTTTATGAGCCATACATATTTTAAAGAGATTTACTGCTGACCTTTGTTGGCAAATTGAATGTTTTTGTTGTCAGTAACATTTCTGTAACTGATGCCATTGTTACTGCCACCCGGATAGTGGTTTCAAATGAGATATGTTTTGGGAAATCCTTTCACACTTAAACACATTCAATCAGACAGACATCACTTTAAAATTGTGTAGCTTTGGGAAAAAGAAGTAAGTGTGTAAAATCTTGCAACAGGAGGCGAAGGTAAACAACCATTCAATCTTCTACTTTGAAACAGTTTTAAAGTTTTATATTTGCTAAAAGTGTTTTTTCCCCCTCCCCAGTACTTGTCATTTAATAATACAGTTGGAAGAGCTGCACTACTTACATCACTGCTCTATGACTATCGATAACTCCATCAATCAAAGTAAGATGAATTATACGTTCAATTTTCCACTCACTTAGGAAAAAATACTGTTTTCCAGAGTCAGGTAGTAGAGCAAAGCACCGCCTAAGCATTTGACCTCCAGTCTCTACAGAGTTGTTTTGAATTCTCTCTTCTGTGTGTCAGGGATCTAGAAAAGTGAGAGAAACTTTGTCTCTCACAGCTGACGAAAGTGGCAGGCTGTTCAAAATATCTCCCAATTTAATATGTACGTAGGCTGAATCTTGCTTTCATCCTGGAGCAGGTAATCAGAGTTGAAGTACCGTGGAGGAATGGGGTGGGAAAGCCATCCCCTTAAGATGACAAGCTTATTCTCTAATCCATCTTAGAGGAAACTTGCTTGTACTTAGTCATGATCATTCCAGTTCCGGACCCAATGATGTATTCCCACTTCTGGTACCAGAAGAATTTGGTTTATTTTAAAGTTATCTACAATTATGTATCAAATTGTCTGTGTGAATCGGATGTAAATATTTAACGCCTCTGATGGACAGTGTGATTTCTGTGTTTCTGTTTGGGTGCTTCTTTAAACCTTAGACAATGAAAGAGTATTTTATTAGCATATGGTAGGTTGCTAATTGTCATTTCAAGACCTTACATTATGAAGTAATGTTATTAAAGTCCAAAAGTACATGGCAGTTATGTAAACTCATACAACTTATATATTTAAATTAATTCTTTTCTTACCAATAAAATATTGTCTTTTTACACTTCACAATTCAAAACAGAGAGTGATAATATTTTCATTCTTTCAGCACAGGAAACAGCTGTAAATCACAATTATTATAATATCTGTTATATGTCTTTAACCTGTTGCATTATTGGATAAGAGTGCATTTTGTTTGCTTTTTTATTATCCTGATCACAGTCATCTCCTTTTTGCCACTTCCTCATTATAAAAAAAATTCCTACTGTAGGAATCTTGGAAGATATAGAAAAGTATCAAAAGTAAATCAATTTAACCTGCAATACAGTGTAATTATTTCAGACATTCATAACATTACCTTCTGAATACGGCTTTGGATCTGGATTTTATCACTAAATATTATATCATTTTCCTATCTTACTGTAAACTTTACAAAGGAGATAAGTTTGATTCTTGTGAATTTTCTATCAGAGTTTTACAATAATAGATTTAATTGTTCACCTAATTTTGCACAAATAGTTTGATTCTAATTTTTTAAAACATAAATAATATGGTAATAAATACTTTTGCATATAAATCTCTTTGCACATAGCTAAATTTTCCTTCAGGATAAACTCCTAAAAGAATTTATAAGGTAAAAGGCTAATTCTTCCCAAGGGAATAGATAACATTTGAAAGTCTCTAAATTTCCCTTGAGAAAAGATATGCTGATTTACAGTCCTTTAGCAGAGTATGAGAATGATCATTTTCCATGCTCACTTATGGTGGCTATTAGAGCTTAAAAGGATTATTGAAGAATGAAAAATATTTAACTACCATTTTAATTCGTATTTTTAAAATTCTAGAGATGTAGCTTTTTTCATTATTACCTTTCAAATGCTGCTTTTGTAATTTACTGTTTATTTCTTTGGTCCATTTTTCCATGGGTTATTGTTTCTTACTGAATTGTAAGAGCTCTTTATATATTAAGGATATCAACCTATTACATTATATTTCTGTTCTAAGCATTTTTTTCCATTTGTTGCTTGTCTTTCTTGTGTATAAGCTTCTTCTATATAGAGAAGTTAATTTTTATGTCACCAAATCTATTTCTTCTTTTGCTACTATACCTAGAGAGCTTTCTGGCATCCAGAGATAATTTAATTATTTAATTATTTTCTTCTTTTTAATATAAATCTTTATCTATCAGGAATTTACTTTGGGATATGGTGTGAATTAAAGATTTTATTTAACTTTTTCCCAAACAGTGAACTAATTTTTCTTGCTCAATTTGTCCACTACTCTTCCCTCATGATTCCATCTTTACCATGTACATAATTTGATCATATGCTAGAGTCTTTGGGGGCTCTCTATGCTGTTTTATTGACTCTTCTTATTTATTGTTATTGAAATTTAATAGTCATAACATTGTAATAAAGCCCATTTATTAAAGTAAGGTGAATAACTTTTTCTCCCTCAAGAATACTGCTTCCAAGATAGCTAATATTACAGAATTGTCCAACATGAAAAATTTCACATTCTTTCAGGAAAAATTTTATTTCTTTAGATAGAAGATGTACTCATTTTGAGTTTCACCTCTAAAATTGAGATTTGTCCTGCAGTCAATGTTAGCAAACAGCAGTTATGAAATAGTTATAAGAACACACACTAGCTTGGTCATAGCTGTTCATACTGCTGTCACCGCAATTATATTTTGTGCATTGCTAATATTACATGTGTTGAATTTGAACAATTTAAGAGGTTCTCAAGATTACACTCTGGGTGTTGAAAAGAAGTTATTGTAAAATTAGATGTGAAAATTGAACAGAAGGCATATTTATTGGTGAAAGAGGGACTTAGATTTCATATTATTTAGCAAGAGAAACACCTGTGTGCTTTATCTGAACTAACCAATGAAGATGCCTCCTAGATGAAGCTCTTACATTCGAGAAAAGGCTTGCATATCATGCTAAGCAGTGCAACTAAAGACAGGAGAAATAGCCGAATCCCTTGGAATAGATGAAAGAAATTTCAAAGCAGTAAGGACCATATGTGACTGGTTCATGCATCGTGTAGGGCTATTCCTAAGACATTAAATTATCAGAAACAACTTGCTAACTTTGAGCAGAACCTGCTTAGCTTCCAGCATCATGTGATTGAATTGAGTAAAAAAAAGTGTTGGTATCAAAACTTGCAAAGTGAGTAGAAGAGACTTGGAAGAAAATATTGGAGATAGCAGTGGAGTACTTTTTAAAAATTCAGAATCATCAATTCTCTTTAAGTCACCAGGAATAATATGGTGACAAAATTTCCATCTATACAAGTATAACATTTTCTTAAGTGAGAAAAAAAATTGCATTGACAATTTAATTGCCAGGGTTGGTACTACATACAAATATGGTGCCTCTTATGATGAATACATAGTATCTTGACTGAATGAGAAACAGTCATGGGTTGGATTTTCTTATTCTTTAGTGACTTAATATACACACACGGTAAATCTGTCTTTGCTTATAAAACTCTATGAAGGGATTTTGAAGTCCCAACCACTATAATAGAGCTAACCTTCTTGAAGAGCATAATAGTACTGCAGCCTCTTTGTAGAAAAACCACTGTCTCAATTGGTAAGCCTGAGAACTTGGAAGTGGTTCTTTCAAATCTAACTCATCTCTAGGGCTCAACTTTCCAAGTTGGTTTCACTTAAAGTAATTTCTTAGACAGCCTCAAGTCATTTGGGGCGATTTTGAGTGTCCATCCATGCTTGACTCCAATCTGTACTTTCTAACAAGACCTTCAGTATCTTAGTTTTCCAAACCCCACCTTTTCAGTGAAGTTTTCTTGGAACAGTCAGAGAATGGATGGCTTCTAGTCTCTTATCCTGAGAAGCATTTGTATTTGAATGTCTGTTTCTTTCATTCATGTACTTTAGATTTCAAGTGCAAATTTTATCTTAGTCATTCCACCTTTACCAGTTTCTCTTGTCAGTGTTCCCAACAGCTTTGGACAATTCTCTCCTGCCTCTGGTGGTTGGTGTTCTCTTGCTGCCAGGGACCTCCTCTGTCTTTCTAGACTTTCCTGGGTTTTCTTTTCTTTCCTTTTCTGTATAATGTGGTATCACCTGGTGCTCCTAAAAAAGTGTAAAATGCCTCTTTCACCTTTTGCCTTTTTCCACCCCATCTTCCTTTGCACTAAATTTGCAATCTCTGGAACATGGTCATTACCTAGAATGCCAAATGTAGGTCAATTGATGTTGCTGCAAAAAGCACTGTAACATCTCTTTCATGCTTATTACAGAGAAAATACAAGATACACAATGCTGCTTTGAGAAAAAAGGTGACTGTATGATCTAGCTCTTACTCCAAAAAAGTATTAAGAAAATAAAAGCTTAATAAGTTGTTCATATAATGCATTCAACATATTTATAGTAACATAATTTAAAATAATCCTTTTTTCCTGCTGATTTGTGATGCCAGCTTTACCACATACAAAATTCTTGTAGTTTCCTTATTGTCTTGTATTCTGTATTATAATTCTATCTTTGATGAAATCTTGGACCAGAGTATAAGGCACAGAACAGGAATTACTTCAGGATAGGAAGACTCTTGCTTCTTTGTAGTTTTGATGGTTTAAAAATGTATCCATAAAACTTTTGATTATTCTCCCCATTTAATGTGGAATCCAATTCTTTTCTTCTTAAGTGAGGGCTTGACTTAGTGATGTGCTTCTAACAAACAGAATGTGGCAGAAGTAACGGTATGTGACTTCTGAGGCTAGATCATAAAAGGCATTGCAGCCTCCATCTTGTTCTCTTTCTCTTTCTCTCCACCAGTCTCTCGGGGGGGAACCAGCTGCCATTTAGTGAGTATGCTCAAGCAGTCCTAAGAAGAGGCCCAGGTGGCAAGGAATTGAACCTTCCTGCCAATGCTAGAGAGGAATTGGGGCCTCTCACCAACAGACATGTGAGTAACCATGTTGGAAGCAGATCTCCTAGCTCCAGTAAACCTTCAGATGATTTCGGCCCCAGCCAGTAGTTTATCAGCAACCTCAAGAAGGTCCCTGAGCCAGAATACCCAGCTAAGCCTCTCCCAAATCTCTGATCCACAGAAACTGTGCCATAATAAATGTTTGTTGTTTTAATCTGCTAGGTTTTAGGGTAATTTGAAAAGAGAATTAAACAGAAACAGGTGATTGTAGCCAAGGTAGATCATACCTCCAAAGTATTTGCTGGTAAAAGGCAGTAGCTGGAGTAAGGAAGGGGAGGCTTTTGGGATGGGGTCAGGTGTAGTCTACCTTGGCCACACAGTTTGTCCATCCTATTTCCAACATCTTAATCTCCTTCCCTGTATCAGTGTATGTTTGGGGTGACCCTATGTTTCCCAGTCACCATATCTATCAGAAGAGGGAAGAGAGAAGATTATCTGTTCTTTTTTTTAAAAGTCATGCTTGTAAGCACTGTGTTATGCATAGTTCTCGGCAGCCATTACCCATACTGAAAGATGAAGATTTCAGTGAACAGAGTGCAGGAGGCTAATCTGAGCTGTTCCCCAGCACTGACAGAACCATAATTTAATTTTTAGAATTTGTAATTTGAACTGTATCTATTTTCAGCCAGAAATCAAATTGATGCATACACATTATCAGTGATCATTCTTTAAGCATAGAAATAAATCCAGAATGAGAAAGAGGAAGGAAAAATGATCTAGCAGTTACTGAGGACCCCACTATATGCCAGGTATTGGGTTAGGCAAAATTAGTAGACCAAAAAGAAGGATAGATACAGTTACTGCCATTTCACTGTCTCCTGTGCGCCTGATTTTGATGCTGGTATTCTGCTCATGCCTTAAGTTTCCCCCTCCCGTTGCCTGCACACTCAAATTTCCCCTGGCCATAGACCTTTGCTAAGCCTTGCCTATACTTTTCATGTCTTACTTTGGGTTTGTTGATTAAGCAACAATCATATGATAGCATTTCTCATTATGTGCCTTCCACATTCATTTTTAAAAAATATTTTTCCACTATGGGAAACTCTTACCTTCACCTATCATGACCCCCGATTCCATTCTACGTGACTAGACGTAAATGCCTTGTTAACAGACATCATGTGAGGCTTTATAGGTACTGATGGAAAGTGACATGCTTGAAAGGAGGGTGTAATGGTGATTGCAATAAAGAAGAAACAAATCACTGCTAGAAATACAAAATAAATGATCCCTGTGAAAGTTTGTTAAATTTCAAATATTCTTATCATACTCTTGCACATATTTCATCTGATTTGGGGGTGACTCATCCCTCAGGTGACTCTAGTCCTTCTTTCTTTACCTGCAATTACAATGTTCTGCCAGCTGATGGACCTGGTTAGGAGTCTGTGGTCCAAATAGCCATACTTTAAGCACATAACACTGAGATAAATGAGTAGTTTTACCCACTTGATAATTGCTAATTCAAATAAAAATATCTATCATGAAAGATTAAAAAAATTGTTAATGTCAAAGAACAAGTTGCTAAGAGAAATACACACATACAGATCTGCTCTGAGTTACTAGGAAGCCTAAAGCTGATTTATCCCTGAGCTTGATTTGACTATGTTTTCAACTTGAATTTGTAAAGTTGGACTCACAGTCTCCTTGGTGTATGTACATGGTCAAGGATTTTGGGCTTTGTTGTCTTTCAAGTGAAAGCTTTTCCTGCATTCTGTATATCAAAAGCAAAACCTTAGTTTTCCTTTACAAACTTGCCACTTAACAAACCTGCTTTAAAAGGAAAGATCCTGTATGTTATTGGTGAAACAGGATAAAAGGAAAATGTTACAAGTGACAACTTCAACAAACCATTTTGGAAAACAGGAAGAGGAATTTTTTGCTTGCTGTGTGAGTTCTTAGGCATTCTTTTACTCTACTGAATCTTGGTAAAGGAGGAACAGGGGACTTGAAAGGAGTCAGAGAGGTTAAAATGAGCCATGTATTAAAGAGGCTGCACCAGAGACAGATCAGGGAAGATACAAGAGAGGCTGATTCGAGAGTTTTGGGGAGTTGAACCACTAAGAGAAGAACTGGGACCTTTTGAAAGCTGCCACACGTGGAAGGAGTTGACAAGATAGGAAAGAGAATATTTCCAAAGTTTTTCTGTATGCATTCCCTCTTAGGTATTTTTACGAATGGCGGCAATGAAAATTTACATTGTTTTCCAATTATTTTGGATGCTGACCTAATACTTCGTTAATGTGAAATTATGCCCACAAGGGGTCAAGAGATGGCTGGGCTTTGAGGATACATTTTATTATAAACTTACTATTATTATTATTTTGTTGTTCTTGTTGAGGGAAGGAGAGAACTGGCTCCAAACTGCTTCTCAATCTTTAAATTTCTTAGACATTTTTGTAATGCTTCCCTTAGCAACAAGTTATAGAATACACAGTAAGCTCTTCAAATTAGTTTTGTAAGATTGAAACTCAAGAAGTAGCCAAAGAAACACAATACACAGATGTAAGGGAGTGGTGAAGCTTACTCTTCCAAAGTGGCTCCATTTGACTTTTCTGTTCTTCCATGTTCTCTGACTATCCCAGCCCCATCTGTCTCCAGTTGGTTAGCCCATGGCTTTATGACTTGATAATGTTATTCTCTTACCACCATTTGTGGCATTTCTGGTTACCTCTTAACTCTTCTGGACTTTGGCTCTAGGACTTGCCACTGAGTTCCAGTCCTCTCACAGCTGATCTTATCAGCCAGTTTTCCTGTCTTGGTTTCATCATTATGTAGTAGGTCTCATGGGCTCCCTTGGAATACAACTCCTTTCTATTTCTAAAGAGCCTTTTGGAAGTGCTTGTGGTAAAAAGCAAAAAAGACAGTATGATTACTCTATCTTAAAACATTTTATCTGGAAGCTAGTAAACAGAGCTTTATAGGGTTTAAAATAGAGATGAACAGTGTTGTCATTCAATCATTTACTTTTTAAGGTGAAAATATCAATGAACAAATAATTTGGTATTTGTTTGTGTATTAGGTTAAGAGTGAATGTCATTTCTCAGGAGGCTCAGTTAACTATCAGCTTAGTACCAAACCTCCCATTAATCACATAGATTTAGCACCTGCACAATGAATATGGCTAAGTGGACTTAGTCATGATAAAAAGAACAGGCAAAGTGTTTTATTTTGTTAACATAAGGTATCTATTGAACTAAAATAAATGCTAATTTAGCAAAAAGTGATATTCAATGATAAGAATTTAGTTGTGAAATCTGAATCTCTTATTAGGAGACAAATGAAATCCTGGTGAAAGTTATGTTAAGAAAATTTCTACCAAAAATGGAGGAGGAAGTACACACATATATTCCATCTGTTTTTAGTGAGTTTCAAAGTTTGTGAGAAACATCATATACATGGTTAAATGTGTCATGGAAGCAAACATCAGTTATATATCTCCGAAGCTTCAGGGTCTTTGGGGTGTGGAATGAAGTAGAGGGTGGGGATTAATGATATAAGATATATTCCTGATCTTCTTTTATTGCAGTATAGCTGATGTAAAATATTATGTAAGTTTCATATGTATATATAGTGATTCAAAATTTAAAAAAATTTTATTGAAGTGTAGTTGATTTACAGTGTTAGTTTCAGGTGGATAGTGATTCACAATTTTTAAAGGTTATATTCCTGGTATCTTGAATGCATATACAGGGAAGATGATTGTTTAAGTTTTGCCTCTAAACTTCTTCCTTATAAATAACTCACTACTTGGTTTTTAAAGATTTTTAAGTTGGAGCAATTAAAAAAAATAACAAAAGAACCCTTGTGATGAAGATGCATGCACATAATTTAATTCCTTAAGACCCACAAAAATTTCAGTTGCACCAAAATTTCATTGACCACCTTTCTCTGCACCCCCAACTCACTATAATAAGTGTTGTCAAGTGATTCCTGGCTAAAAGGAGTATTCAGAATATCTCATACTTTTAGATGAAAGAGATAGAGTGTGAGAGGGCCAGAGCGTGTGTGTGTGTGTGTGTGTGTGAGAGAGAGAGAGAGAGAGAGAGAGAATGAAAAACCTCTAATAAGAGTGGAAAATGGAGTCAACTCTCAATTACCTGGGCCAATGGAGTGGGGATAAAACAAAATGGCATACAATCAGCCAATCACCCTGAGGGTTTTTTCCTTGCTACCAAAAAAATTTCTTTCTTTCATGGACAGAAAACTCAGATCAGAAGAGAGGTGGGCCAGAAAAAAAAAAAAAAAAAAGAAGAGAGGTGGGCCTGGGAAGCAATCTGGAGCTGGTGGTTAGGAATCAGATGGTTTTTATCTGACCCCTTTGAAGACTGCTAAGTACATTTTCTTCTTCTACCAAAAAGAAAATACTGTGTTTCCCTCTAACCTTATTCCTGTGATGATTCACACCTATGGCCCATTCCTACAAAGGAGTGGAGCTAGCTGGCATGCTTGTTATATCTCCCCCAATAACAGTATAATTATCACTATTGTCAGGTTCCTTTAAGATATTTGGAGGAATATATAGAAAAACACACATAAGAGATGATGTAATTCCAGAATGTAATTCTAACCACATAATCCTGAATAACTCAGTAAGAAAGAGAAGGGGGAAGCAATTACAGAAATCAGTAAGGAAGCATAAAAAATTCTCTA
Organism: Camelus dromedarius; assembly: GCF_036321535.1. Taxonomy (NCBI): domain Eukaryota; kingdom Metazoa; phylum Chordata; class Mammalia; order Artiodactyla; family Camelidae; genus Camelus; species Camelus dromedarius. Next base: position 43,440,155 of record NC_087445.1, on the reverse strand, counting down.
GTAGATTCAGCTTTCAATGAAACAATAGACAAAAGAGGAAGGCCAGATACCAGCATGCCTATAGGACAGGCATCATGAAGGCTGAGGCTAGGGTCAAGGACTTTATTTTATTGGGAGAAAGAAAATGAATCCACATAGTGGATATTCATTTCTTGTCTCCCTCACATTTATTCCCTACCTCTCCTTTTAATAGTACCCTAATTTTCCTTTGTTTAATTCATTCTCATGCATAAGATTTGTGCAGGAAAGGTCCCATTTTCAGTTCCAGAAATGGTTCCTGATTCACTGAATCCAATCAATCTAGCCCTTCCCTCTGACTACCAAGTTTAGTTCAGGGATAGATACCTGACCCAGTTGGCGCTAGTGAGAAAGTGTGAACGCCAGGACCATATGTGAGATCCATCAGACATTCTTTCTCTTAGATGAGTTGGTGTTAAAACAATGTGAAGTCTTGAACTGTTCTAGCCATTAAAAAAAAAAAAATCATAGTAGGAAGAGCCTTGAAATTGAATGGAAAACCATAAAAGACAGAAGGGACGGAAAAGAGAAAAAATGGATCCAGTGAGTTTCTAAATAATTTCTCTCTTAAAGCCAGAATTACCTCTGGAGTTTTAAGTTTTGTGAGATAATAAATGATTTTTATTATTAAAGACTGCTTGAATTGGGTTGAATTTTGCTGTCACTTGCAACCAAAATATTCTTAACTGATCAGAAACAGGGAATATGGTGTAAGTTAACTGGGAACTACAGTTTGGGGGTAACTTTTATTTAATGAATACTTTAACATTTGAATCCTCATAGTATCACCAAGAGTACAAAGTATAGCAATAAATCTGGTCAGCAGACCTAAAGCCTTATCCTGAGAGGGGACGCCCACTTGGGAAATTGACCTTGAGGGACAGAACTCCCTTGGACTCATTCTTGCAGGAATGTGTTAGGGGTGTTACTGGTTACTTGTACCTAGTGGGTGGAAGGCATAGAGAAGCTAAATGAGTCAAAAGAAAGGAAAAGAAAAGAAAAACTGGGTAACAATGGCAAAGGAAGCGTCTTTAAGAACTTGAAAGTGTCTTGACTGTGGTTAGGAGGTACCTTGGTGGTAGGATGCCTTTATGGGGTTTTGAAGATCAGGGAAGCTCACCTATCCAAAGTGACTGATGCCGTCTCTTCTTAGCTGTGAAGTCATCTGTGTGAAGTCAGTGGTGCTTTATTCTTTAGCAGTGTTAAAAGAACTTGTACCTCTTGTCTGTTGGTGTCTTTCCATTCATTGCAATATTGTTCCGATTAAACATCATGCTGTTGAATATTATTAAATCCAACCATATGCTTGGGAATCTACATGTCAGAAAGGCCACATGAGTTGCCAAGGATCACACAATGAGTTAATGGTGGTTCCAGGGCCTGAAGTTTTGATTCTCTATCTTCAAAGCCCATGTGTTTTCCAAAACATGATTTTACTTCTGTCGTCTCCTGAGGGAGGATAATTTTCAAACTGAGGAGGATAGATAAAGCATTTCAAAGAGGAAATTAAAGTATTAAACAGAAGAATAGACTAAGGAAGCACCTGGATATGCTAACTGAGTTTCAGACTTCCAAGCCCAGTTGAATATATATTATGGGGCAGACAAACTTGTGGATGACTTGAACGTTTGAGAATTTGTGGAATAGGGATGGTAAACATTGTTGTCCCAAGGGGGAAAAGTGGATTCTGGAACTTTTGATTGGTGATTTATAATCTCTGGCCCAGACTGCTTCTCTGAATTTCAGAGCTCTATATCCTGTATCTGTGACATTATAATTAAAAATTCCTTTAGATAAGGTTAAGCAAATGTTTTCTAAGTAAGTTAGGTTTTGAGTGGCCAGCGTCTGTACCATGATACAGTTTTTATTAAAAAGAAATTGTATACTGAATTTGTTGAGAGGTGTTTTTTCATGAAATGATGTTGAATTTCTATATTGTTATGAACAACCCAAGGAAAAATTAAGAAAATAATTCCACTTACAAACAGCATCAAAAAGAATACAATAGTTAAGAATAAACTTAAGCAAGGAGATAAAAATCTTGTATATTGAAAAACTGCAAAACGTTGCTGAAAGATGTTATAGAACATACACATATAGAGAGAGACATTTATGAGCTGGAATATTTAGTATTATTAAGATGTTAATACTACCTCAAGTAATCTACAGACTCAATGCAATCCTTATCAAAATCCAAAAAATTTTTTTGCAGAAATTGAAAAATCCATGCTAAAATTCATGTAAAATATCAGGGGACTCCAAATTGCCAAAACAATCTTGAAAACAAGGAAAAACGTTGGAGGTCTCATACTTCCCAATTCTAAAACATACTACAAAGCTATGGTAATCACAGCACCAGTATTGGAATAAAGATGGACATACAGACTAATGGAATAAAATAGCCTAATTAAAAAAAAAAGAAACTCTGTTAGGGCTTTTCAGAGAAACAGGATCAATAGGATATATATTATATACTTAAACAATTTATTTTAAGGAATTACGGAGGCTGACAAGTCCCAAGGTCTTCAGTCAGCCAGCCAGCTAGAGACCCAGGATAGCTTATGGTGTGGTTCCAGCCTGTAAACCAGCAGACTGGAGACCCAGAAAGAGCTGATGTTTCAGGTGGAGTCTGAATGAAGGAAAAGCCCAGCCCATATACCTCCTGCCCTCACACATGGAAACCTCTCCCACTATCAGCATCCTTCACCAGAGTGGTACATTTGTTTCAGTGGATGAACCTAAACAGACATGTCAGTATCACCCAAAGTCCATAGTTGACATTAGAGTTCACTCTTGGCGTTGTACATTCCACTGTTTTGACAAATGTATAATGACATATATCCACCACTCTAGTATCATACACAGTAGTGTCACTGCCCTAAAAATCTTTCAGTATCACTTCTTCCCCACTTCCTTCTGCCCAAGTTCCTGGTAACCATGGATCTTTTTATTGTCTTCATAGTTTTGCCTTTTTCAAAATATCATATGGTTGGAATCATACAGTATGTAGCCTTTTCAGATTATTATCTTTTACTGAATGTCTTAGTCTTTTGGGGCTGCTACAACAACAGCAAAAATACCCTAAAATGGGTAGCATATAAACAACAAAACGTGTATTTCTCACAGTTATGGAGGCTGGGAAATCCAAGGTCAGGGTGTCTGGAGATTTGATGTTTGGTAAGAACTCATTTCTTGGTTCATAGACACTTGTCTTTTCCCTGCAAACTCAAGTCGAGGAAGGAGGTAAGGTGTCTCTCGGGCCTCTTTTATAAGGGCACTTGTCTCATTCATGAGGACTCCACCCTCATGATTTAATTACCTCCCAAAGGTCCCAACTCCTAATATCATCATCTTGGGATTAGGATTTTTTTTTATTGATGTGTAATTGATTTACAATGTTAGTTTCAAATGTTCAGAAAATGATTCACATATATATTCAGAAAATTTGTATTTTGTTTGTCTTTGTATTTGGCGGGGAGGGGGTGGGGGTGGCATTTATCTTATTTGATATTCTCTGAGCTTCCTAGATCCATGGTATGATATCTAACTTTAATTTGGGGGAAATTCTTACTCATTATTGCTTCAAATATTTCTTCTATTCCTTTTCCTCTTTCTTCCCGTGATAGTTCCATTATGTATATACTACACGTTTTGTAATTGACTCACAGTTCTTGGAGATTCTGTTCCCTTTTTTTCCCAGTCTTTTTTCTCTTCGCTATTTGTTTTGAAAGTTTCTATTGACATATTCTTAAGCTCAGAGGTTGTTTTCTCAGCCATGTCCAGACTACTAATAAGCCCATCAAAAGCATTCTTCATTTCTGTCACCGTGTTTTGGTCTGTAGCATTTCTTTTTGATTCTTTCTTGGAATTTCCACCTCTTTGCTTATAGTACCCATCTGTTCTTATATGTTGTCTACTTTTTCCATTAGAGCGCTTAGCATATTAATCATAGTTGTTTTATATTCACGGTCTGAAAACTCCAACATCCCTACCACACCTTAGTCTAGTTCAGATACCTTCTGTCTCTTCAAACCATGTTTTTGCCTTTTAGTATGCTTTGTCATTACTTATTGATAGGCAGACATGATGCACTGGATAAAAGGAACTGTAGTAATAAATAGGTCTTTGGTAATGTGGTGGTAAGAGGTGGGGGAAGGCAAGTGCTTATAGTCCTAAGTTTAGGTGTCAGTGTTTTAGTGCACCTGTGTCCTGGGGCTGCAAACTTCACAAGTCCTTCTCATTTTTCCACTTCCTTAGGTGAGACAGGATGGCTAGAGGGGGCTGGAGTTAGGAAATTCCCTTCCCGCAGGTTGGTTAGGTTCTGATAACCCCAATCGGTTAGGCTCTGGTAAAATAGTTTCTCTTGAGGGCAGAACTCGTTAAGAACAGAACGCCATGGCGTGTTTCAAAATGGTCACTTTTTCTTTCCCTTCTGTGGGAAACCAGAGGGGATTTTTCTCTGATCTTCTCTGTGAGAACCTGGTAGAGCTCCTGGAAGTAAAACTCACAAAAGTGTGATGTGCACTATGACTCGGGCCTCCTAGAGTTTTCATGTCTCAGCTTTGTTCACACTGAGCCTCCAGCAATTTGTCAATCACCGCTCAGGTTTTTCTACCCCAGTACCCATTCCCGCAGAAGTTTCTGGTCTCTGGGTCTCTGCTTTCATAAGTTGTGATTCTCTGATTTGCCTGTCTGTCTCTTCAGTTTTGGGGGCTGTGGCTTGCTCTGTGACTCACTTCTCTGACAGATCTAAGAAGTGTTGTTGTTTTTCAGTTAGTTCAGTTTTTCAGTTGTTAGGATGGGGAGGTGGACTTCTAAACTCCTTACATGCCAGACCAGAACCTGGAAGTCCACAATCTGCTTTTTAAGCTAGAGGAGTAGTGTAGACTTAGTATCTCTTGTGGAAAAGATTCATTTATCTGAAGTTTAGCAGTTCTTATAGTTTCACTGTAGATTTTTTTCTGCTAAAAGAATCTTAAATTTAATATATTTTAAAGGAAACTGTTTAATGTTAACTCAATGAAATCATTCTTTTCCACTCAAACATCCGTTTATCTTTCTATTTCAATTTGTGAATGAAAAGGTGTATGAATAATGTTTCTATTTCTGGAAAGGTAGTATTTTCAAGAATTTCTTGCTTTCTTTTTTTCTATATCACTTATTTTAAAAAATTATGTGTGTATTGATTTTATAAAAACAATAAATGCTTTTAAAAGAAATACCTCCATAGGTTAGATCTGTGGGCCCTTAAGATGAAAAGTAACAAAGACAAATGTAAATTTCTGCTTTTAGTTGGAAAGAATTATAGAGCTAGCTCATAAATGGTGCTCTCAACACCAAGGGAAGGTTCTCATTTCCATGTTCAGTGTCAGCTTTTCATCCATAACATCCTACCAGCAAAGAACGCTTGCAAGATCCCTGACTAGAGTCCTGAAGCTTCCATTAGGTGGAAACCAATTTACATGTATGATTCTACCCTTTTTAGAATTACAAGTATTGTAAGTAGTACTTTTACTGCAAACTATATTTTTATTTCAAACCTATAGACAAGAATAAAAGTAGTACAATGAATAACCACGCGCTTGCCACTTACAAAAATCTCAGCATTTTGCCTTATTTCCTTTGGATCTTTTTTCTTAAAAAAATTAAATATTGTGGATACAATTGCAAACTCTTGTGAGCCTCTCCATGAACCCATTCATTGATCCTTATCTCCAGAATTAGATCATATTCATTGTGCCCCAATTAAATTTTTGCAAAAATCACATCCAAATAGGATCTCAGTGATTTTTTGAACTTTCTAGGATACATCAAAATTGTTTGATCATTTCCCACTCCCAGTACAGTATTTTGTCTGTTTCTCCAATATAGTTGTGGTTTGTGACATATGGCAGTATCTCTTGTAAACAGTGAAAGTATCAGAAAGATTAATCCTTGAAACCAACCTTGAAAAACTGAACTGTTGATTTTCACTAAAATTCAAAATTCCCCATTAACTATTAATAACATTTGTTCCTGTTTTGCAGTTTGTACAAAAACAATGAATTTCATTTGAGGAGGAACAAAAGCTGGAATTTATTCACAGATTTTAACAGTCCTGTGGGACTTAATTGCTTTTAGTTCTGTATGTGGAAATCCTGCTCATAGAAAAAAAAAACCAGGTTATAGCATCTGTCTTGTCAAATTAAAAAAAAAAAAACTGGACAGAAATGACAGGCTTAAGGCACTAGGCCACAAGTGACCTGACCAAGTTAGAAATTTGTCTTCAGTTTAGAAGGGCACTGTCTCAATCCTAATGACTTATCAGTTCCTTTTAAACCAAGGGAGCCTAAAAGATTTAGAGAGTCGTGCATACACGATAGGGCCAAATAATCAATAATCTGCCTTGCCTCGATTAGAATCCCCTTGGTGCCTATTGAAACTGAAAGTTGAAAGTTCAAGAGAGCACTAAGGAAGATAAGCTGTCCCCATGGTTGGAAGCATCCTCCATCCAAAGTACATCAGCTGAGTGAAGGAAATCCATCAGATGATGTGCTAAATGAGAGACCAGGGAAGGCTGAGTGAAATTCAAAGCACCAGACATTTAGAGACAGAGAAAAAGACCAAGAACCTGACTCTTTCTGTAAGAAAGAAGCAGGAATATCTGGGGACAAAATGCCAAAGTTCTGAGTTACAGGGGACAGACTTGAGAATTAATCAGAGAAGAAAGATGAATCATAAGAGCTCTGTAACTTGCATTTATATGCTGCCTTTCTCTGGGAAGTTCATGGTACTTTATGGATAACATCTAATTAAACGTTACAACATGCCTGGAAGTGAGGAATCAAGTGCTCTGGCCCCCGTTTAACGGATAGGAAACTGCTTTATTCTGGGCCTCAGCTCCCATTGTTAATGGCACATGAGAGAGGAGGCTTTAAATTTATCTTCTTCATCAATGCTGTACCCACTGTCCTTTCTTAGAGAGAACATCAAGAATTCAAATAGTGCTGTAAGATATTAGGAACAGTACAAGAAACCTGAATGCATCATTATTTCCATTTACTAAATGTTCCTTCCCAAGTGGATGGCTCCTCTTTCCATATGAGAAGAATTCTAATTCTAAAAATAACCGTGCAATATAGAAAAAGAACCCCCATTTCACAGAAGGGAAGATTGAGGCCCAGAGACTGTGAAGAACCACTCACCTTTACCCAGTATGTGGCAGAGCCAGGATCTAAACCAGTCCTTCTCAACCCTAAAACTCAAGCTGTCTTAATACAATACAGGGTGCAATCTCTACCTTCTGTACCCTAAATTTGAAAGCATTGTACTGGGCTAAAAGGCATAGAAAAACATGCTCTTTGACATCCTTGGAAAGTGCCTCATTATCTGGCCCTAGAGTATCTCTCTGGCCAGGTCTCTGAATATACCCTGCACCAATGAAACTGGATAACTTTCAGTTCTCCATTGTACTAAAAGTGTAGCCTCCAAACCCTAACACCTGACTCTTCTTTGCTCTCTAACACCCCACTCCCCCTTTTCTCTGCTGAACTGCTCCTTATCTCCAGGTCTCAGTTTGGGTGTCACTTCTCCTTGGAAACATTGTTTAACTCCCAAGGTTAGACTCAGGACCCTTCTGGTGTTTCCATCAAGCCTTGGACCACCACCATCACAGTCCTTTTCACTCTGTATTTGTAACTGCTTTTTACTCATAAACTCCTCATCAGAGTGACCATTTCTCTTTTGTCAACAACTAAAGCCTTGGAACGTGGTGCAATGCTTGGCAATCGTAGACAAAAGCATTTAATACAAAGTTAAATGTATTTAACTTTGAGCCTTCAGTTATTTACATTATCCACCCCTCAGTCTGCCCCAGTCTTTCTTCTCCTTTCCAGGAATCAACCAGAGACTGTCAGGCCTTGGTCAAACATACAGCCTTGATTATCTTCTCTCTGTGAGCCTGAGAAGTTTGGGCTATTCAGCTTCTCCCCGCTGAAAAACAGAGACACCAGCTACAGTGTTGCCACACCGTCAAAGGACATCTAAGCTGCCTGCATCCCTTGTGCTTGCATTTCTCAGAGGCTTGGTGAGATCACTTGCAGCCCCACCTCTGGTTCACCCCCACCCTGAACACTAAGTGAGCCTGCCCAGTGCCACCACTCAGGTTGGCTGAATGGCTCCTGATCAGTCTAGTCCACTTTCTTCTTGATTTGTTTGCAGACATTCATTGATATGACTCCTTGGGAATCACCCTCACTCTACTCCACTCCCTGCCCCCATCAGACCCCATGAAGACCTCCGTACTACCTGAATGTCTGCCACTGGTCTCTGATTGTTGTCATCCTTCCCTTCCCTCCACTCCCAGGCTGTGGTTTCTGCCCTAATTGTGCTGCTTCTTCCGTCTCACTTCCTACTAAAGACTCTTTCTATGAAATCTCCTTGTTACTAAAGCCCCCAGCTGCCATCGGCCACTTCCTCTCATGCCCGAAGACACCCCACTTAAGCAAGTTCCTCTCTGTCTTCATACCCAATGATGGGGAATTAATCCAGCCTCAACTTGGCAGTCAAGGCTGACAGCTTCCTTTGGATTAGAAACCTGAACAGAATGTGCAACAAACAATGTTACCATGGCTGGTTTAATTAATTAATTAATTCGGCATGGTCCAGGCTGCAGGGAACAGACTGGACAGTGGATCATGGCCCCCTTTCCTGCTGGCTCTTACTGTCATTTCAAAACAACCAAAGCTAACCACCATTTTCGTTTGGGGGAAAAGAAAACCCCCAAGAACTCAGCAGGCACAGTCTCAATAAAGTATATTTAACAACCTGTAGTTTTCACATAATGTATTAGCATTATTCATCAGGGAAGAAAGGCTACAAAAGCAGTGGTGAAAGGAAATAAATATTTTAAAAGAAGCTTTTCCCAACATATAAAGTAAAATCATGAATATTAAAATATTTTATTGTCTATCCTTTTTTTCTAAATTTTAGAGATGTCATAATCCCCTTTTAGTAACTATATTAATCCGTTCCTTCAACGGGAATTTACTGAGTCCCTACTGTGTGTTTGGAATATCTTTAATGCTATATAAATAGCAAATTCTTAAAAAAGTGAGTGAATCCAAACATACATAAAGCTTTCCTTTGTGGAAGCAAAATTCTTCTCTAAATTGTCAAATAGCCACAAGTTATATTGCTTTCCTATTTCTCTCCAACTCATCTAAATATTCTCTGTTGCCCAAGTGGCCACCTACTTCATAATCATCTGCAACATTCCTTTCTTCATCTTTCATTTCTTATCACACCACTGCAGGACACATGTCACAAAGGATTTATTTTGATGTCAGAAATCATTTTTCTGTGAGGTGGAGTGGAGAGGGGACACAAGGATTCTTCCAGTGTATGGGGGAGGAAATTCCTCTTAGACAACCCAGAATCGGGTTCTAATCAAAAGCTCTTAACAGAAGCCCAGACCAGCTTCAAAACTGCCCCCCACCCCATAACAGCATCCCGGAAACAAGAGTTGTTGAGTTTTATGTTACAAAGTGCTGGAGCTTTCAGAAAGGACTCAGAATTAGACCACCTCTGCAGAGCTCCCAGATAGACGGGAAGCTTTTTCCTCTACATTTGATTTGTTAGAAACCAGATCCAAGGAGATTTTATAGCCTTTTAGCACTCATCAGTCCTTTCATTTTGTCCCTGTTTTATAGCCCTCCTCACTGAGACCGTAATGCACAGGGGAGACCTGCCAGGATACCTGAGCTCATCCATTCCGTGTACGCCTGTTGACAGGAATCCATTCGGTTGTCAGTTGCCACTTCTGCGTGAAGGAGGAGTGGTGACTTCAGGCTATCAGGCAGCACGAGGTGATGAAAAGAGACAGACTTTCAGAGCCCCAAAGACCTAGGGCCAAATCTAGGTAACCTTTACCTGCCTCCAATCACATCATTTTTATGACACTCAATTTCCTCTTTTGCAAAATGGGGAGATAATAACATGCATCTCACAGACTGCTCTGGGGGCCGAATGAGGCAGCACGTGCTCTTGCCAGCTTTATGTTTGTTTCTGTGACATGGAGCTAGTAATAGTACCTCCATCACAGGGTCATTGTGAGCATTAAGTGAGTGATTATGTGTAAAGTACTTAGAATAATACCTGGGGCACACATTACAGGTCCCCATAAATATTACTCTAATTGTGAGTAGCAGCAGGATATATGAAAGTCTCTAACATGGGGTCTGCCACCTAGAGGATGTCAACATACATTAGCACCATCCTACTCCTCTATTTTGGGAAAGGACTTTTATTTTGGGTGGGATTTTTAAAAAAATTACATGGTGCCTGGTGCATTGCAGGCCTTACATGTATCTCCATAGATACTGATTTAGAAAGGGCAACGAGTTCCAGTTTGGTCCGTGGTACCTGACCTTCGCTGAACCAAACTATCTGAGTCAGAACATTCATCAACCCCCAAATTATTCAAGGACCTCATTTTGCTTTGAATCAGTAGCTGTGGTTTTTGCTATTTATGGGCTGTTGACAGCGGATGGAACTTTCACACAAACTGTAAAGACAGTCATCTCCACAGTGGGGCCACACAGTGCTGAAGGTCTGAAAATATCTCCTCAAGCTCTGTCAAAATGGCTAAAATCTCAGCATGAGAGCCACAGCGAGTGTAGATTAGCTGGAAGAGGATGGAGAGTCAGGGCTCATAAACGTGTCGCAACCGTCTAAAATTTCCTTCTTAGAGAGAGTGGCTGTCACCTGGCCCCTAGGGAATGGAACCCAGGACAGCTAAATTTTGATAGGAAGTAGAGCTCCATGGATTGGCCAGGGAGGCAGAATTGGGTGGAAAACTGAATTGCTGTGAAGGTACCAGGGGGGCAGGAAGGGGCCCATGGGCAACAGGGACCATCCAAAAGAAGTGGGAAGGCTTCAACCAAGCCAGCTCTTGAAGCCCCCCCTCTGCCTTGGTTTGGCTCCAGCTGTAAATCAGTCAGTTGTAGGTAGAGTCTATTCAATTTGGAAAGGCTGACATGCAATTCTGCATCCTCGTTTCCACAAGTGAACACAGAAAACTTCACCAGTCTTGACAGACTCAGATCCTCTCTCTTCTGGTTTCACTGCACATGCTTATCTGCTGTTTCTTAAATGGTTTTTACAAATCCCAGATTTACTCATCTTGGAAAGAGGCCAGGAAAAGTGAAAGAAAGGAAGAAAATGAGGCTCCTTGAGTCGGCCTGAATGGGTGGGTCTCAGCACTTCCTTCTATTGTCTGTCTCTGTGAGAGTAGAGTCTGAATGTCAGAAACTTTGCTTGGGCCAGACTTAGGCAAAGGCAATGTAGGCGGCGGTCTGATACTCAGCTTTTGGGTTGTATTCACCTTTATTGGGCTTTGAACACCTTCCAGGTACTGGGTGCCTTTTTTTCACAAACCTCCTTTGTTTCATCGTCACAATAGGCCTGAGGCTCACAGGAAGTGAACTGCCTTCTCCATGGTCACACAGCTACGATGTGAAGGTGCCGGGTCAGTCTGACCACAAGGCTCTGACCTTCCCTTTGAAGTGGCAGGTGTGGCCATTTTCTGGGGTGGGGAGTGAATCTCAGGGAGGAGCTGAAGGTTTGAAGAATGTGAAAAGGGAAAAATATGAATTATGGTGGGGGCTGTAATACACTGAAATGAGACACTAAGCAATGAAGGCTTAGTTGAAGTTAGATAGTGAGGTTTATTGACTTTTCTGTACTTCTCAGTGGTGGAAATGGAGAAAATAGTTGGTAAATGACTAAAGATGGAGAATTTGTATAGAAACATGAGGTCAAGATGCAATTCGTAAGCAGAGAAAACTGTGACTTTCAAGGAATTGGGCATTCCTTAAGTCTGAGAGAGTGAACAAGACAGAAACTCAGGAGGTGGTGGTTAGGGAACTAGAGAGAATTTTGAATGAATATTGGCTTCACGTGTGGCTTCATCAGTGAGCAACTTTAGTGGCACACAGATCACAGTAACTAGATTTGAGAAGGATGAGAAACTGAGCAATCAGAATGTCGGGGGAATTGTCCATGTGGATATATTGAAACCCCTGAGAATTATAAGCAAAGAAAAAGAACAAGTCAGAAACTAAAGATGTTGCCTCTATTTCTATCATATATGTCACTAGCTGGAAGAAATGTATATCATTTTCTTCAAGAAAAGCAGGAAGCATATAGCAGCTTATTTAATTTTGGAATTCTACATTGCTGGTTATTTAGATTTGTGTGATAACTACAGCCAAACTTGTCCCCATCCAATATATGCATAGTGTTCCTTGTACCCGAAGTGAACAAAGGGTGGTATTATTTAGACCATTTTTACCAAAAACACTTTGGTAGGCAGACCTAATGTCTTAGTTATTTACTATAAGCTAATGGCCTAATGCTCACTTATCTGTCATAAACTAAAGCTGTTTATGCGTATCATGTAAGTTTTGAGACTTGGAGTTAATAAATAAGGTATTGTCTTTTTCTTTTTTCCCTCTTACTAGGGACTAAGTGGATCTTGTTTCTTTCATTACAATTAAACTACAAATTTAAAGCTGCTCACTTGAATATGCATGCAGATTTGTATTTGTAGTATGTTCATAATTATTTTTCAAATCTGTGCATAAAGACCAGACGGAGTTACATAAAAATATTAATAAAGTGCGTGAGGATGGTAGACTATTACATACTTTTTTTCTTTAACAGCCTTCAGATTTTTTTTTCACTTTTTCCATAATGGTAGTGTGTGATTTCTATAAAAAGAACAAATCAACAATATTTATACATGATATATAATAAATGTGTAAATAAAATAATACTTTTATTTCCATCCAGATTCATTATGCCTTGTGAAGGAGACTATTAAGAATTAAGATATGGTTCAAAGAGGAATTGGAACCTACTTCAAGCACTTGTTGGATTAATAACTACTCCTTCAGGGCAAGATTGCATATGCAAAGAGTAGCCAATAAATCTTCTGTCACTTGGTGCATGATTTCTCATTTGGACACTTTTTTGGGAATAACACACCCTTGCAAGCAGATGAAATAGCTGAGATATACCTCTCACACAATGATGAGGCACCATCTCCCGCAATTAGGCACTGATTCAATACTAACTTAGATAATCAGCACTGTATCTAAACCTATATTCCTGGGTATTATGGGTTGAACTGTGTCCCCACCAAAAAAGATTTGTTGAAGTTCTAACCCCAGTTACCTGTGACTGTGACCTTATTATCTTTGCAGATGTAATCAAGTCAAGACGAAGTCATAGGAAAGAGCCCTAATCCAGTATGATTGGTGTCTTTATTAGAAGAGGAGGAGGGGAGACACAGAGAGACACAGGCACAAGAGGGGAGAGGCCAGGTGATGACAGAGGCAGAACTCACAGTGCTGCAGCTACAAGCTAGGAAGAGGTCAGGGAAGATTCTCCCCTATAGGTTTCAGAGGAAGCTTTGCCCTGCCAATGCCTTGATTTTGAACTTCTAGACTCCAGAACTGTGAAACAACACATTTCTGTTGTTTTAAGCTGCCCAGTCTGTAGTACATTGTTATGTTAGCTCTAGGAGGTTAATACACCATGAAATTACAGTGGCTTATTTAGGACCCCAGACATTTATTTGATAAAAATTATTTTATATCTCTGCTAGAACTTTGATGCTTACCAAGGTGTAGAAAGGAAAAGTGTTTAAGTGAGTCCAGTAATCTGCTAAAGATGTTACTAATGTTGCTCCAAGTTTCTATGTAGATTTAAATATTCAAAGTAAAATAAGCTCAATACAAACACTAGACACAAAGGGCAGTCAACCATGGTGAGGTATTGAATGGAAGAAAACTTACTAAATTAAAATTGAAGTGATGGGTAAATCATGTTGCAAAGCTATATGGATGAAAAAGGTCAAGTTCTGAGCAAAAAGGAAACTAATAAAAGAATCTGGAGAAATACCTCAGAGGCTAGGTGAGGATCACAGGTAGCTGTCATGGTGCCAGAGAACTTCCAGTTACTACTAAGACCAAGATGGCAGTTTCCGTTTCTGATTCTGTCTTCAGCATGATTCCTTTCAGTGGTAGGTTGCTGCCAGGAGCACTGTGCGGAGCAGGATTCTAAGGCTGATTTTAGGCATGGAAGGAGAGAGTGCTGAGATTGATTGTTAATGTCTGCCATGGATATGGTTTGGGAGAAAAGCTGATCATAGGGATACAGTATATTTAATCTGTTAGGAGTTACTTCAGCAGCTAAATGATCATCTTATATAGACAAACATATAAGCATGGTTACATAGACAAGCTCCTGGTAGAACTTGGAACCCTTCAAATCCCGGAGCCTTTTCACAACTATAATATAATAAGGAGGAGAAGTGGTAAACATCATCTCTTGAGTGGGTTAAAGGAAATGAAAAATTTAAAGATAATTCCTTAGGGTTGCCCTGACATCTGAGTTTATTTAGATCCTGTTCATTTTTTAAAAAATGAAAGGTAATAGACTAGTGTCTATTGTTGGCATTTGCTGTTTTAATAGCTTTGTTGGGTTTTTGTTTAGTTTTGTTTTCTTTTGTTTTCAGGAAGAGCCACATAGAATGGACGAGCTGGCTAAATCCTTTTCGATATAGTTAACCACTAATATGCGAAGCCAGGTTATATGGGGTACAAGGCTGTGGTTTGTTCACAACATATACTTGACAGCAACGGGCCACATTTTGATCATGATATTGAGGAGGAAATAAAATAGTCTATTGACTAGTGCCTTGTAAATAAAAGCTCCAACATGGAAGAATGAAGTGAGGATGAATTTCAAAATGTCAACCCAGCAGGGGTTAAGGAAGTGGCTTACAGATCTCTCAGCATGAGCAGGCGCACAGCCTCCTATTTCTTGGTGTCCTGAGTAGAGGCATGTTTGTCCCAGGGTCTGGTGGAAGCTCTGTGGTTGTGCTCTCAGGGTGGGACCCTTCCCAATAACCCTCCACTCCACTGTTTTCCTTTTTTATGGATCAAGCTTGAGAGCAGCTTTATCAGTGAGGGATCAAAAAGACTTTTGATGCTAAACAGGCTTAGCCTAATGGTCAGGTGTTTATAGAAACAAATGGAAAAACCAGTGCCCCCATCCATGGAGATCATGAGAGATGTGTGAAGTTGCAACATCTACTACCAGGAAGGCAGCCTTAGTCTTAACTAGCTATTGCCAGGCAACCCAGAAAGCTGGTGGGGACATTTGTGGAGTTTTTGGAAGATTGTATTTCTTTTGGAGGACCCAGGCCCTTTTCTACCAGGTTTGTCTCTGTGGGAGGATTAGAATTTCTGCTCCATTGGTGTGTGACTTGGCATTGTGACTTGCTTTGGCCAATGGTATGTATGTGGAAGTAACATGTGACACCTCTGAGCAGAGACTCTAAGGGCCATTGTTGGTTCTGCCACTGCTCTATCTCCTCTGCCTTGAGACAGGCATGTCCCACATAGCAGCTTCTCCTTCATATTGGTTCCCAGACAAGGAGGGCATGAAGTAAAACTTCAGCCAACATATAATGTGAGTGAGTGAAAACCTAACCTTTGTTGAGGTAAGCTATTGAACTGATGGATTTTACTACCGCAGCACTACCTAGTAAAAGCTGACTGTAACGTCACTCCAAACAGGTATACATGAGTTAAGGTAGTTATGGACCATCTCCAATAGTAGAAGGCAATATCAGGAACTGAGGTAGATCCAAAGGACTAGAAGTCTACAAATGGAAATTAGGCTCCAAATTGGTGATTCAATGGATGAATATATTTGAACAGCAAGCCTCAAAGTAGGAAAGAAGCCAATGAAGGAAAAATTACATGTAGTGCATAATTGATAATATTATTAATAAAAGATCAATACTGGTCTATCAGAGAGAGAGAGAAATAGAGAGAAAGAGAGAATGCTTGTGTAAGTGGGTGCCAAGAGAATTTAAGATAGATTGGTCTAGCAATGGCTTGTCTTCCAAAGAAACTGGAATTAAAGCATCTAATCATCAAACTGAGTGATGAATAGGGCAGTGGTTCCACTTAAATAATGAAGGAGTACAGTTGTTGGAAGGCTATAAATGGGAAGTGGGGCAAGGAAGAAGTTCAATAGGAAGGAAATATGAGAAGGGAATTAATTCACAGGAGAAATGGGGGTCAAGGCAAATATTTGGCCAGTGAGAAGCAAGGCAAGGCTGGATCATAAAGATCAGACAGAAATCCAGTCTTTGAGAAACTGGGATTCCAAGGTCATAGCAGAAATGGGAATAAACTGCATCAACAGTAAAGAAGTGAGGTGCCGACTTCATATTCATCCTCCAGGAAACTGAAGGGAATCTGGAGTGGGTCAGAAGCTGCAGATAGTGTGTAGGTGGCTCTATCCGTGTAGGTCATAGAGGAAATGGCCAAGCTCTGATGTTGTAAGATAAAGGAGCAGGCCAGCAATTATCTCTATCTTTTAACAGATGTAATGTACCACACTAGGCCAAAAAATCTTTTTCTGTTGCCCGCAGTGAGAGAAGTTAGGGCCTTGCTTTGAGAGGAAAAGGTGGCACACTAAGCTTTTCGCTCTGTTTCTCCCACCTTGTCTCTCCCTGCCTGGACACTGAGGCCTCGGAACAGAGCAGGCTGTGGAGTCCATGCCGCCCGTTGCTCCACAGTACCCCCCACCCTACCATCTCGGGGACACCTTAAGCCCCACCGCCTCTCCATCGAGAGCTCGAAGCCAGCTCTGAGGAGGGCACGGAATACTCTAAGCTCATCTATCTTTCTTTCTTCCCCTTTCCCATTTTATAAGTGGGCAGTGTTGCTTTTTGCCACTGCCACTCCCTAGGTCTAGGACAATTGGTAGGCTGGCCCAACTTGACTTCTTGTTAACAACTTTGGAAAAGTGACAACTCCCTTTATCCTCGATCTTCTATGTGAACGGCAGCATGTGGCCTATAAACGTAGAGATAATGGAGCTACAGACCCAAATCGCACCATAATCCCAAAGTATCCCACAGATGACACCCTCTTCCCATCAACAGTAAACGCAGGGAGTTATTACGCAGGCCTGATCCTCGATCAAATAAGTGGGGGCCATACTAGCATCTGTTACTGGATAAATAATAGATTTTTATGATGCTTTTAGACAAAGATTTCTCTTTTCTATTTTTTACGGCTTATTCTCCCCACCATCCCCCACCCTCACCCTGGTCTACATACCTTTCTCTTTAAACGGAAACATAGTCTGCCATTTAATAAAATCCCAGTAACGATCCTTCTCGAAAGGACAAGGGCTAATAACCACTCCCCATTTAACATTCCAGTCACGTGATGGTGGAGGAGAATAAATCAGCTCAACAGCAAGATCCAGCACAACTAATTTTCATGTAAAAGGGGGTGATTGCTTTTTTTTTTAAACCATTGTGATTTTTTTTAAGCTGTTCAAGCCCAAACATCCTTGTCTATCAGTTTATGAATTATTAATATTAAAAAAAGGAGAGAAAAGAGGCTTTCTTTTTCTAAATATCATCTGCTAAGCCACCCAGGCCTGAAGAGGCTCACACTGATTTCTGATTTACATAGTCCCAGTTGGAAGTTAATGAAGACCGCTGAGCCACCTTTCAACATGCAGATAAACCTTCATGTATTTAAAAGCAGGGAATCTGCGCTTGTTCCTGGCAAATTATTCATCTAAGATCTGAAGTTTCTGACACCGCCTGCGTCAGATAAACTGTCACCCAAATTGCAAACTAATTAGTGATTCAAACATTTTCGAGCTGATTGATGACAGAATAATTTACGCTTGTTTCTCAGTTTCCAGCTGGCACGGGCTGCTGACTGGAGCCCTAATTAACGCGAGTACATCAGTCATGTTCTGCCAAGGCAGCACGTACAATTAAAAGGCAGTTTAAATGGAATATCACATTAAAAAGGCTGGGAGATGCAAATGTGAGGAAACAGCGCTTTAGGAAGGAATGACAACAAAAACCCACAAACCAAAACAGAATAGAAAAAAAGATTTTTTTTTTAATGGAGAAGTAAATTGTACTCTGCATTGAGTATTTAACAGCAACAAAAATAACAAAGAGGAGCCAGACTGGGCGTACTAAATACTGTTGTATTTAAGGAGTTTTATTGAGATGAGTGTTTATTGCTCTTTTTAGTGCAAACAGTTCGGATAATAGCCCTTTGAATTTGTTCTTGGGCAAAGGGGGCCTCTTCCCCCTTCGTCCTCAGCAGTGTTTGGATGGGTGGGATTCCTTGAAGGCCTTAGATTGTTCCTGCTTCCTGGATCCTTCCAGTTCTGTTTTCCAGGCCGGGCTCATGTTGCTTTTCTGTTGCTGGCCCTGGGCTCTGCTGATCTCCTTCTGCACTTTAGTCCACCCCACACCCTTGATGCCTAGGACTGCCTTGCGTTATTATTATTATTATTTTCTATTTTTAAGTTCACAGTGAAATTGAACAGAAAGAACCAAATTCCCAGGTACCCTCTGCCCCTTCTACATGTACAGTCTCCGACACTATCAACACCCCAGACCAGAGCGGTACATTTGTTATCACTGATGAACCCACACTGACACACCATTATCACCCAAAGTCCATCACGCTTCATTGGATGTTGCACATTCTGGGTTTGGACAAATGCACAGTGACATATATCTCCGCTGCAGCAGCATACAGAATAGTTTCAGCTGCCCTGAAATTCCTCTGTGCTCTGCCTGTTCATCTCTCCTTCCCCCTTCACCCTTGCCAACCACTGATTCCTTTTACTGTCTCCGTAGTTTTGCCTTTGCCAGAATGTCATATAGTTGGAATCATCACAGTATGTAGCATTTTCAGATTGTTTTCTTTCACTTAGTAATAGGCATTTAAAGTTCCTCCATGTCTTTTCATAGCTTGATAGCTCATTTCTTTTTAGCGCTGAATACTATTCCATTGTCCGGGTGGACCACAGTTGATTTATCCATTCACCTACTGAGGGACATCTTGATGGCTTCCAAGTTTTGGCAGTTCTGAATGAAGATGCTTTAAACCTAAGTGTGTAGGTTTTTATGTGAACATAAGTTTTCAACTCATTGGCATAAACACCAAGGAGCACAATTGCTGCATTTGTTCACTTTTAACCTGCACACATATTACTCTCTGAGACTGCAAGCTGCTTGAGGGCAAGCAACACATGTCGTATCTCCTTATACAGCTTTGCATTTCCAGCAGAGCATGGTGAAATGTTTTGCACAGAATAATAATACCACATTATATTGTAATTTCCGGTTTACAAGTGTTCCTATAGTTTCTCCTTCTCCACCTTCTTTTTTTGTATTTCTTGATTGCTTTAACACTCCAAGAGCACTAGTCAGTGTTTTCATACTCATAAATCATACCCATAACAATTTATACTGTGGGTACAATTGTTGCTTTCTGTTTTTGATAAAGAGACAGACTCAAATGTTAAATAAATTGCCAAAGACCACATAAGGAGTGAGTGAGAGAGATGGACCTCTTACTACCAGTTAGATTGCCTCTCTTTTGAGGCTGCAGACTTCTCTTAGTACTCCTAACATTCTGAGGGTCCAGAACTAGTAAGTGGCCAAGCCAGGGTGGTAAAGGTTGGAAGGTCGGAAATCAGGTGTTCAGAGTACTGCTAATCTATTACCTGTTACGGTATTCATAGCGAGCAGACATGGAGCATCTCTTTGGTCCATGCCCTGGCTTTGATTCTAGACAGGACTCTTTTCTGCACTTCAACAGAAAGTTGAATTTCACTCTACAAATAATTAGTGAGTACCTATTCCAGGCACAGAACTTGGCTCTGGGGATACTGCTGCAGACAAGTCTGAAAGCCTACTGTCCAGAGGGAGAGAGAGACCTTCTGATACCTTCAGACTCAAGGACTTACACCAGTCGCCCCTCAGTTCTCGGGCCTTCAGTCTTGGACTGACTTATACCATTGGCTTTCCTGGGTCTCCAGCTTGCAGATGGGAGACTGTGAGATTTCTTGGCCCTCATGACTGCATAAGCCAATTCCTATAATAAGTCTCCTCTTCTCTTTATCTCCCTCTCATCAGTTCTATTTCTCTGGAGAACCCTGAGTAAAACAGGCATCAGTTGTATATTAACATAAGTGGGTAATGAGTTCTGACTGTGGCAGGTGTTAATAAGGTGTGAGTGCAATGATAGGGTAAAATGGGGAAGGGGTGTTTAACCTACTTGTGTCATGAGAAGGTGACTGAATTCTCCAAGGCTCTGAGCTAGGGTCTCTTGGTCATGTCCATGCTCAGAGGCAATAGAAGGGAACCCATATTACAAGAGAAGAGGAGGAGATGCCTAATCATGGATTAAAATCCCCAAATCTACGGAAGTGGTGACTTTGCAGAGCCAGTAATCCCCTAAGGAGGAAGTCGGTAAACACCATTTGAAGTCCACAGATCATTTCCTTTCTCCAAAAATCCCAAGGCAAGAACAAGTCATGGAAGTCAGCTTCTCCAGGTGGGCTCAGCCCTGAATGGACAGGCCCTGAGTGTCACTTGCTACATTTTGCCTGGTGTCCTACTGTGTGCAGAGAGCAGAGTGCCCACTGCCACCATAAAGAGGAGGGACTGATTACTTTTTTTTAGCCTTTAAATAAGTATGTTATATAAAATGTATGAAACATACAGAAAAATACAAAAGAACCATAACAAGTGGATATTTACTAGTCAGCCACCTAATAAATAGGTGGTATAACTTTGCCACACTTATTTTCACCCTCTCTCTGTTTTAAAGAAATAACCACAAGATTATAACTAAGGGGCAACACCCCATATATTCCTTCCCTCCAGTCTCAGAGGTTAACTATCATCTGAACCTGATCTCTAGTTTTTTTTAACTTTTACTTTGTTTTTACCTTAAATTTGTATTTGTAATTTTACTATATAAAAAGTGCCTATGAAAATGTATAATTCTATGCATTTAAAAATGTTACGTGTGGTGTGCTACTGTGTATTCCTCTTGCAATTGCTTTTTAATTGACCATTATGTTTTTGAGAAGTATCCAGGTAGAAGTGGTTAATTCATTTTAACTCTTGCATAATTTTACACATATGAATAATCCCCAGTTCTATTATCCAGTTACCTACTTGATAGGTTGTCTCCACTTTTCTCTGTTACAAGAAGGGCTGCAGTGAACATCTTTGGACAGTCTCTTTATGGTCATATATGAGAATTCCTTTAGGGTGCATTTCTAGAAACTAAATTGCTGGGTTGTAAGACAGGCAGGCATGGAGTCAGCCTGACTAGGAATTACCAACTTGCTTTCCAAAGCAGTAATACAAATTACACACCTAGCAATCAAGTTCCTACGTTCCTACAATATTGCCGTGATTTGAGATTTTCAGATTTTAAAGTTTTGCCAGTCTTTTGGGTCTGACATGATCTCCTTGTTGCTTTAACTTGCATTTCCTAGATTATTAGTAAGGTAAAGACTATTTTCATATGTTTATTGGACATTTAGATTTTGTCTTTTGTGAACTGCCTCTGCATATCCCTTTTCTATATTCTTACTTGTATATTTGTCTTTTTTATTGGCTTGTAATTCTGTATCTATTCTGGACACGAATCCTTTATCAACAAATACTTTCTTCTAGTATGTAACTTGTCTTTTTACTTTGTTAAGAGAATTAGGGTGTGAGTGACTGAACTTTTACTGATCTTGTGGAGCATATATTTTCATGAGTAATATTTTTTCAACATCATTTTCTTAGGGATTTCTATAATTGATCTTATGATGCTGGCACACCTAAAACTTTTGTAATTGCTCTTTTGGAATTGCATTCAAAGTCAATTAAAAAAGAAAATGAGTTTTGTTCTTTTAGAGCAGGGGCCAACAAAGTTTTCTATAAAGGGCCAGATGGTAAGTATTTTAAATATTGCTGGCCAAGTGGCAACTACTCATTTCTGTTTGTGTGGTGTGGAAAAGCGTCCCTATACAGTATGTAAAAAGTGAGTGTGGCTGTGTGCCAGTAAAACTTTATTTACAAAGAAAGGTGGTCAGCAGATTTGCATTAGAGTTGCTGCTTTAGAGTCACATATTAATTTCAATTAGTAACTTTATTGCTTAATTTTTTTTGCAGATTTTTGTAGTTTGATTAATCTATAGTTACTAAACTTGGTATCAAATGCCATTTGGTTGTTACCAATATTCAAATTCACCCTGAACAATAAAGAGCCACCTCTACTTAGAACATGAACATTCAAAACAACAGTAAGATAGGATTCAAAGGAAGTAAAATCAAACAGCTGGAAACATTTGAGCTGCTTCAATGGAATCACTTTTGAATTTTAGGGCTGACTCAATTCTGTAAAAACAACCCCAGATCAGAGTGGCCTAGCACAATAAGCTTATTTCTGCCTTTCCTATCAGTCCAGTGCAGGTCGGAGGGCTCAGAGGGAAGAAAGAGCTCTGCTCCATGTAGTCACTTAGGGGTCCAGGTTCTTTCCCTTTAGTGGTTCAGTCATCTCTTAGATCTTCAGCAGATTGTCTGGGTGGCCAACGGATGAGGAAAGAGAAGGGATACAGATGATTGTGCTGAGGGCTTACTGGCAGGCCTGGAAGGGGGTGTGGTTCCCTTCTGCCCACATTTCATTGGCCAGAGCTCAGTAACATGGCCACACCTAACTGCAGTGGAGCTGGGAAGTGTAGTCTAGTCGTAAGGTCAGGATGGAGAAGAAATGGGTTCAGGTTGAACGTCTAGCCAGTCCTAAGACATCCTTTACACACACGAGTACAGGGCCTTTGAGTGGTAAAACTTTTTTTTAAATAGTGAACATATTACTATATGACCACATTTTTAAAGTAATAAATGGTGAAGAGTCTGTGTACTAAGGACCAGATTAACATATATGCCTGTATTTTGTGACAAAAATAAATGCTTCATTCATTTGGCCTAGTGCACGTCTAATGTATGAAGAAATAACGTATTACTGCCAGATTTTTACCTCCTGCCCTTCTGAAAGGGAGTCAACCTTTCGAGATGTTCACCCTAACCAATTTAGTTTTAGGAAGGAATGACATGAGACAAATCTATAAATGACCAATGTTATTTCTTAAAGCCTGCCACAACTGTGCCCAGGGTAAGGACCACGTGTGGTGGTGTAAGAAAGCCGCCGTTTTTTTGGCCAAGTCTGTGGCTTTGAAGCAGATAACCTTCTTTTTGGAACTAGGCAATTCATGTGTCTGCGGGTAAAAGTACCTCTAGTAAAGGTCTCTAGAAGATTATAAAGTAGAAAAATCAGAGGATTTCATTTCTGGCTTGTACAAAAAGTATCTGTGATACCTTAGGTAAGCTTTTTACTTTCTCTGTGCTTCAGGTTTTTGTTTTGTAAAATAGACATAATATTGGCCTTGCAGGGCTGTTGTGAGAGTTAAATTAGAAAACATAAGTGGAAGCAGGTATTCTACAAATCCTAGGTGCCTTCCCCGCCTCTGTGGCTAGCTCAGTCACTGACCAGCTGTTTGAACTTGGGAATTATCTTTACTTTTCTGGGCTCAGTTTTCTCATCTGTAGAATGAAAGCATTGGATTAAATAATGTCTGATTTCCTTTGAGCTCTAAAATTCATGGACAATGTACGACAGTTTCACATACATGACTTTGGCTTAACTGGTGTATTTGGGATAAGAACAGAATTTTGAGAATAAGGTCATCCCTGAAGAATACCTTTCATGATCTCCTGTGTGTGTGTATGTGAGAGTCAGAGTAAAGAAAGACAGAGGGGCTCGGTGTGCACTTACCCTGATCTTCAGTTACTGTATAAACCAGGATGAGGATATAGGATAGCCCCCGAGTCTCCGTCTCCATGCCTTTTTTATATCTTCCCCTCCTTTGAATATTCACTGAACGTGAACATCTCGTGTGACACTGATCTTGCTTTATCTGCCCTTAAGATACGTGTGCACATCTTACCCCTCTCCTAGATTGCACTTTCCTGGAGAGCAGAGTCTATGTACTATCCTGTTCACAGTCATAGATCCTTCCACAGTGACTGGTGTAATTGGGTTTGCCAGACTTTTTCTGTAAAGGGCCAGGTAGTAAATTTTTTTGGCTTTGCAGGCCAAAAATCTTGTCACAGCTACTCAACTCTGCTGTTGTAGCTCAAAGCCACAGGCAGTAAGTACATAAATGAATGAGGATGGCGGTGTTCCAAAAAAACAAAAAAAACCCCCACACCTTATTTATGGACACTGAAACTTGAATTTCATATAATTCTCATGAAATAGTCTTCTTATTTTGATTTTATTTTTAAGCTTTCAGAAATGTAAAAACCATTTTTAGCCCTTGAGTTGTATAAAAACAGGCAGCAGGCAGGATTTGGCCCATGGGTAGTAATTTGCTGACCCCTGTTGTAAGCTGTAAATTCTTATTAGTGTTTGCTGCTGAATTCAATTAAGTATGGATTTATATATAAATTTTTATTTTCAAGAATGGCATGGAAGATATTCTCTCCTTATCCTGTTAGATTTAGGATTTCTTGCGAGTGACTCAGATATCTACAGATTATCAACCTAAACAGAAATAGAAAGGATATTCATACAATAATTTTTTCAAACAATAAGAGCAATTACCAGTTACTGTAATAAGCTTTTCTCATAAATAGAGCCAAGTGTGGGTGTTGGATTTATCTTTTATTTAGTTGATGAAAAATATTA
The DNA here is from genome assembly GCF_036321535.1 of Camelus dromedarius. Lineage (NCBI taxonomy): Eukaryota > Metazoa > Chordata > Mammalia > Artiodactyla > Camelidae > Camelus > Camelus dromedarius. The sequence goes on along the minus strand of NC_087445.1, from coordinate 43,415,487 downwards.
AGTATTAATGTTATGATAAAAGAGAAAGAGAGTAGACTTTGGTGTCTAGAATAGAATCCGAGTTCTGTTTCTTGCCAGCTGTGTTCTTGGGCAAGCTACTTAACTTTTTGAGCCTCTGCATCCTCTTCTTCCATGTGGGGATAATAATACCTTTCTTGCAGCATTGGTTTGAGTCAGAGCTAATGCATGTGAGCAATTAGCACATTTCCTGAAGCATGATTCACTTTTAATGAATACTACTTACCATGATTCTCTCTCCTGAAGAGTGGACAAGTTGAGATCCCAATGGTTTGCAACATCTTTGTAAAATAAGAACAGGTATTGAGAATTCCCTGTGGATATCTGGACTTGGAGTGCAAACATGGGAAGGTTTCATGACTTTGTTTTCATAACTTGCCGCCATATGCCACTCCATCCTAGCTGAGCTTGGCATGTAGGTAAGCTGAAGAGAAACACTTCAGCCATGATGTGAAAAAATTAATTTCGAGAACAGAAGCAGACCTACCTTCTCTTTATGAGTGAAGTCTTGCTTCTCACTTATTGTCAGTTATTAGAGGATTTCTTGAGCCCAAGAACTTGATGCTTTTGTATTTCTTGGGGAAAAAAGGGAAATTAAAAAGGACGCATGGTTGATATAGGAAAATGCACTAAATGAGAAATCTATAGTGACTAGAGAGGGCTTTGAAAAATTTGAGGCCAAAGTATATTCCATTGATTGAGTATATTAGTCAATTCTTTACTCTTAGAAATAATTTATTAAAGGCAAACTTGCATTGAATGGTGATGCAGCTGCCATGAATCCTGCCCCATCTAGCTCTCTACTTAGCTAACTTGCAAACCCAGCTGCTGGGGCTTTACAGGGTGGAGGCGATTCTGAGTGTGAACTGCTGCTTTAACAGCAGGTTGTGGGAAACGCCACCACAGGAGGAGGATCAACCTATATGTCTTGTCTAGGTCAACACACACACACACAGGCAGGTTGGCTTCCAGAAGGAGTCATCTGACTCATTAGAATGTATAGTACTGGCTACAGTTTGAAAACATCTGTGGCCAAAAGTTTTGATTATTAATTGTCAAGTTACAACAACTTTTCTCCCTGAACCTACTTACAGTATCTGGTGAATGAAATGTTGCTGCCTGCTTTTACTGTGCCCTCTTTTGTTCAGGAGGTACATGTGCTGCTTTTTCTATAATCACGTAGTATATAGGTTTGTGTAGAGGGTTGCAATTTATAAAGCACAGTTAATTTCAACTCAACAGACATGGATTTAGCATCTGCTATGGGTTGAACTGTGCCTTCCCAATGACACTGAAGTCCTAACGCCTACTACGTATGAATATGAACTTATTTGGAAATAGGGTCTTTTCAGATGATCAAGTTAAGATGAGGTCATTAGGATGGGTCCTAATCCAAAGGGGAAAGGTGGACACAGAGATAGACATGCACATGGGGAGAACACCCCGTGAACGTGAAGGCAGAGACGAGGGTGATGCATCTACAGGACAAGGAAAGCCAAAAGTTGTCAGCAAACCACCAGAAGGTAGGAGGCAGCCCTGACAGTCCAACCCAACACCTGGATCTTCAGAACTGTGAGGCAGTACGTTGCTGTTGTTTAAGTCACACAGTTTGTGGTATTTTGTCACAGCAGCCCTAGCCAACTAATACAGCATCTGTGTGACAACACTTACAATATTCCTGTAGGTGTCATCATTATTTGAATTTTAAAAACCATTTAAAAACCATTGTGAGTTCTGGTAGAAAGACAAAGGCAAAGAGTTGTGCTCTTTAGTTTGCAATAGGCATGGGGTTTTAAAGATGATACCTGGATAATCTATAGAAAAGTATGGAAGCTGAGAATCCAACTGGTAAGGCAGCATAGTTTCTTTAAAGTTTACCATTAGGTAAAAGAGCAGTAATGACCGAATCATTGTTTGATCATGGGTCACATTCATGAGATGGAGATGGAGGCGATAGTTGGTTTTGACTGTTTTTTTTGGGGTTTTTTTTTTTTTTTTTTTTGGTTTTGACTGTTGATAGAGAGAACAGAATTTTTTCACAGCTCTGATCATGAAGAGGTAGGTGCAATTCATGATTTGAGTTAATTTTTATTCCTCTAGAAATTGTAGTAAACAGCACTAAACATATTTTCATAACCAAGAAGATACTAAAACAACCCACTTGAATTAAAATGTGCTTTTCTCCATCACTGTACATCATACCCATTGCCTGCATGAGCTGATTCACCTTTTCAGAGAAGCAGATTCTTGTTGCATTAACATGGGATCCTGCTTTTGTTTTTTTGTTTTTGTTTTTGTTTTTGTTTTTTTGCTAGAAGTAGCTTGTATTTCAAATTCCTGACACACTTTTGAGGAAGCTAAAATTTATGGAATTAGAAATTGAGTTTGGTCCTGGGTGAAGGTGCAGATGAATGGGCTTTACCAACATAAAGAGCCTGGGGTTGATGGACTGGTTCACATCATGGGGTTCACATTCACAAAAGGATGACAACCAATATGGATTTCCATGAGTTCATAGACTGCAGTGTCTGGGGACCAGGCATTCTTTTCTATCATAGCCAAATAGGATAAAACAGGAAAGGAAATGGGAGGATGGCTCCAACTTTCTGTTGGTTCAACCTCAATTGCCTTCCCTCTCGCATTCTTGCAATTTCATTGACAGGCAAGTCTAACCCGCTTGAGTTTCTGTGTTTTTGTTTTCAGAATTGCCTTTCAGAGTCTATGCTGAAACAATGACAGAGAGGGCGCCCACTCAGAGGAGGAGGGGGGAGAAATCACTTGTAATTCTCAAGAGTCTTGTTTGTCCAAGTTTACAAGGCTGATGAGGTGTTTGCCACTGAAATACTCTGCAGTAGCCAAGGGTGTAAAATGTGACTCATAACAGCCCTTGAACTCTGGCTCACTGGCTCATGCTGCCAACACACTCGTGGAAGGAGGGAAGTGGGTGGCTGTTGCAGCCAGGCCCTCCAATTCCAGAGCTCCATACAGCTGCCTTAGAGATGATTTTGGCATTAGGGGCTGCTCCTCTGTGCAACCGCACTTCTATGGAGCATGTGTTAGGAATGGGGTCCTTGTGGGAGGCAAAATGGGCAATGATGGATTAAATAAAGTTAGGTAGAGAAAGATGCAAGAAACAATTGTGAACCAGCCTAACCTGCAAGCAGGGAGTTTTCCCTTCTAAAGCCACATGTGTTAAGGAATTGATCTTAAGAAGGTGAGCTCTTCTTTAGGGTAATTATCCATCCCCCCAATGGTCACTTTTCTTTCCAGGCTTCCCCTGTGCTGATTGTTTGCTGCCAGAGGCAATTTTCATAATGCTTGTTAAGCCACTTACCGCAAAGCCTTTCCCAATGACAGCTGATTATCTCCTCTGTGTGTACCTACAGTGCTCTGTCAGCATAGCTGCCCCTCCTTCCACCACCCCTGTGACATCATGCGCTCTGTTAGGACTCATAAAACTACTACTCACTGAGATTTTATTCTGAAAAATAAACTCACAAGGTGATGGTATTTGTATGTCCCCCCAAAGCACTTACAAATGTTTAAAACATGTTTTGTAAATGTTTTACCAATAATAAAAACACACATGATTTTGAAAGTTGCACTTTAAGCAGCCATATTTTCTTGAGATATATCCACTAAAGTTTTATCTTTTCTTTTTGAATTCAATCATCTTTTCTAACTTTCAGTAGGCACTGGGGGGAAAAGTGTCTCTGAAATGGGCAGGTTCCACAAATAATTTTTCCAAGAGTAATGCAACTCACTTCAATTTATAAAGATGGGATATCACGTTAAAGCCAGAGGTTTTATCCTTTTACTGAAATGAAAGAGTGGTATGCATAGAGGGGGAAATAAGTGAATGAGGGAAGGAAAGAATGAATGAGTTAATCTAAAGCAGACAGCTTGACTTTCTGTATAGCTTGATTTAAGCTAATACTTTTGAAGTTGCTTTAAATCTCTCAAGTAATTCTAGGAGCCTGGTTGATGGTGTGAAATACTAAAGTATTCACTGGTACTTAAGCATTAATGTAATTTCTGGAGTCTACTACAAGCTGTTAGCAGGAGAGGGACTCACACCCAGGAGTAACTTCCGTACTCTCTCCTGTGTGAGCTGAGGTCATGAGCTGATCATACTAGGAACTGCATGACCTTGGAGAAGTCCTTCTCACAAATGTAAAAGAATGTGTCAACAAAGACTGGTTTGAAGGTGTCAAAAAAAGACTGTCTTCAACCGTGTTATTTTGAAAATAATAAAGTTTAGCAGAATATACCGTTTTGGAGCTGTTGTTTGCAAAATAAACAGTGTTTTTCACTTTGTGTTTCCCCCTACTAGTGTGTGTTTGTAGACACAACTGAAGCGCCTGCACACGTGGCTCACCGAGAAGGAGTCAATGGCTGACGGTGAGAGGGCTTTAAGTGTTTATTGCTGTGATGATAGACTAGCGCACTTGAAGAAGTGGTTTACTAAAGAGACCCTCAAGGCTGGAAGGAGTGGCTGAACGTGTTGTGCAGGGCACACCTGATTCATTCACTCTGACCAGGTTCACAACCCATCAAGACTGATCTGGCCAAATTGTTGGGGGCAGGAGGCTTGGGGGGGGATGGACAAATATTTTGGAAATGGCAAAAATGATGGAGGAATCTGCTGTGTGGAGATTCAGGCTCTCTTGTCTCTTTCTTTCTCTCTCTCTCACACACACAAATGTATTAGATGTGTAACAGACACATTAGGAATCACAGAAGTCCTTAAAGGTTAAGATTAGTGATTTGCAAATTAATTTCAGCAGCCAAAAAAATTACTCCCAGATGAATTTTCACCCAGGACTTCTTAATATGAAAAGGGTAATGTGGAGCTCTGGGTGACAAGTCCAAAGCTTTAGCTGGCCTAACCTCCTCCTGACCCCTGGCCCTAACCCTCCTCCCCATTCTCAGGCCTCCGGAGCCTCTCCTGGAGCTCAAATCCAAGAGAACGTCTCCAGTTGTCTTTAAAAGTAAATAACCATAAATTATCTGTAGTCAATAACTTTACATTCACATGCTTAAACATTTCCATAAGTAAACCTGGAGTGCTAGTCTTTGTGGAAAGGGGTAGGATTTCCCCCCTTTTAGCTCATGGACCTGGGTGACAGTTTTACATAGCACAAACTTAATTTCATGTCTTTTTGGAGCACATCGTCATCAGTTATAAACAAAGATCTCAAGCCACATTTTCAGTTTAAAAACTTCTTTTTGGTTTTAATATACATTTTTAGAATCTGAAATAATTCTCCAATACAAAATCTTTTGCCTGGTATAGGGGAATCAGCAAGGAAGGTCTTTGAATTATGGCTGGAGCAGTCCCATGGAAGTGGGCAAGCAGGTTATCATCTCTGACTTTTAGTTTCCTCAACCATAAAATGGATATAATGGTATCTGTGGAAGGCTGCACGATGCCCTCTAGAGATGTCTGTGTCCTAACACCAGACCTATGCATATGTCATCTTATACAGCAAAAGGGACTTTGCAGGCATGATTAAGTTAAGGATCTCAAGATCGGAAATTTCTTTGTGGCCCCTAAATGTAATCACTTGTAACCTTATCAGACTGAGGCAGAGAGAGATATTAGACTATACAAGAGGAAAGTTTAATGTGATTCAAGTGATGCAGCCACAAGCCAAGAAATGCCAGAAACCACCAAGAGCTGGAAGAGATGAGAAACAGGTTCTCCACTGGAGCCTCCAGGAGGAACCAGCCCCACTGACACCTTGGATTTTAGCGCCATAAGACTCATTTTGGACTTCAGGCCTCCAGAACTGAAAGAGAATAAATTTCTGTTGTTTTCAGCCATTAGGTTTGTAATGTACTGCAGCAGAAGTGGGGAACTAATACAACATCTATCATCCATGATTTTTGTGATGACTGGAATGAGACCCCACAGTCACACGTGCAAAATGTCAGCATACATAATAGGTTTCAACAAATAGTGTCGCTGCCATTCTTCTTTCTGCATGAAACATGTACCTGAAAAATAAATTTTATAAACTAAATTACTGAATGCCTAGAGAAAGGAAGACAACTACTCAACGGTCTGCCAAAAGATGACAAGGAAGTAAGTAATATACAAACAAGTCTTTAGATTTCCGTGGGAGAGATCATTATCATGGAGATCTGGTTTTGTTGAGTTCACACGCCATAAGCTCCTTTCCTCATAGCCATTTTGGTGCCTATTTTCTTGAATGCCATAACCAACCCTCTGGATTACGGACGGTTTGTTGAACTTTTTTTTTTCAAGTGCATTTACTTTCCTAACTATGTTTGGCAGAGGCTAATCTCAAAATGACTTTGAATTTTTGATGATGGAAGGAGTGGGGAAAGCCAACCCACATTTCTCAATGACTTCTGGTGCCTTCCCAGTGTAACCGAGCTGGACCCTGTGCGGCCTTTCAGCGTCAGACCATTCTGACTTATATTTTCTGAGGTTTTCGGATGCTTAAAACCACCACCAAAGGGAAGAAATTACTTGATGATTGAAAACACGTGGCCTCCAGACCTTCAGGTGCCTGGTTGATAGTGTTGACCTCTTACCTCAACATCAGCCAATCAGAGAATTGTGCACGAGCTGATCACGTACCCTGCGAACCCCCTCCCTTACCTGGCCTTTAAATACGCTTTGCTGAAACCCACTGGGGAGTTGGGGGTTTTCTTGGGCATGAGCCACCTCGTTCTCCATACTCAGCCCTGCAATTAACCTTTCTCTGCTCCAGACTCTGAAGTTTTGGCTTATTTGGCTTCACTGTGCATCGAGTACACGAACTTGCTTTCCGTAACAATTTTGGTGAGCCAGCCCTGGAATTTGTGCCTGAGGCCTGTTGATTCTGGCTGGGGACAGCCCCTTGCCTGGGTCCCAGCGGCTGCCGGCAGTGCTCACCTCGCTCCGGGAACCAGGAGGGACTCTTCCTGACAGGCACTGGCCGCTGCAGGCACCGGGCTGTTTGGAGCCAAGAAACGTCTGGAGCTGCGTCCAGATTCGGCATCACCTAGGGGTAAGTCGCTCCACCTTGCTCGGGATGGGAATTCTCTCTGCTCCCTCTGGGCTCATTCCCACCAGGAAGTGAGCTGCTTTGAGCTCATCATGAGCCACTCTGGGTCCATTCTCTTTAGGGAGCTGGGCCCATCTGTTTGGAGGCCTCCACCTGGGAATGAAAATGGAATTTTGGGGTACACCTTACCTAATCTTTTGTTTGTGGGACCACGTTTGTTGTTTCTGTCACTACTTGCATTGGCCGGTTGGGATGTCTTTGAGTAACAGGGCTCATGTGTGAGGACACAAGGCTGTCCCTCCCTGTTGAGTTGGCGTCACCTGTGGCAGAGCGTTGGTCTGGATGTCCCTTTCCAGCCTTGGTCTTTCATTTAGCTTCATCTCTGATGGGCACTGGGTCTCCCGTTTTGGACTGATGGGTCGTTGGTTGGGAATCTCCCTTGTGGAACTAGGGAACTGTGACCCTGAGAGACCGTTTCGAATTGTTGTCTGCTTGGTGTTTGATAACGTCGGCCATGAATAATTAAGTATGAAGGATCAGAGCCCTGTTTCATCACATGTGTAGTCCTCCTAGAGTATATTTTGCAAAACTGGGAGATCTTCAGCTATGCTCTCATAAATGAAAGAAAATGATATTTTTACTGTAACACTGTATGACCTCAGTACTCCCTGAGATCTGGAGAATAGTCCTAATGGTTCTGCTATTATATCAAAATGGGCCTTTTGCAATTTGGCTTTTATCTTGGGTATGTACATGTGTATGTGTGTGTATCTTGGAACCTGAGTCCAAATTCTGTTCTCCCTAGTTTTGCTGAAAGTGGGGCACGTGACCATGAGTGAACTATATATATGTAAAATTTTTTATTGTTATTTGTTTAAACTGAAGTGGATATTTGGGATCTGGGGAAAAAATCCTGAAAATAGCCCAGATGTTTGGGTTTTGTAAAAACTATTAGAGGAGGAATTTGCATTCCTCTTCCTGTGTCTTTGAGATGTTAAATGATCTACCTGGGATCTCAAAGAAAAAGTTTTTTTTTAACTCAGGCAGAAAAAACTGTGAGATCTCTGGTTCTGTCTTTAGGTAAAAATTAACATGTAAAAGAGCTCTGTTTAATTGACTTTAAAGTAAGCACTTACAAATTAAATACTTCTAAGTATAAAAGAGGTTAGACAAGAAATTTCAGCCTCATGTGATCTAGGAATATTCAATATTAAATTAATATCTGACATTAAAGCTAGCTTAAGCTTGTTGGTACAGTCAATACAGACATGTTTTTTATTGTACCTGGGTTTACTGAAGGTCAATAGGTTCATGTTGTTTCTGTTGCAGTTTGTCAGAAACAAAAAAGCAATTAACTTAGTATGACAAAATTCTAATAAGTAAATTAAATACAAATAGCCTAAGAGTTTTGGGGTGAATTCATTGGAAATAATTCTGTTTTAGGAATGGCTTCTTAGAAATGATCTCTCCCGATAATTGGTAACTTAAAATTTTAGAGTTGTGCTAACTTGAATTAAAGGATGGAAGTTTTTTGAATAGCCAGGTCTTTCCCAAACAAAATAACATTCTAAAACATTATTTACTGAACACTGGCTTCCCTTTACAGAGAAACTAAAGGTGTTTAGGACCATTATTAAATATGTTTGGTGCCACACTGAGGTATTTTCTGCAAAAAGCACATGTTTTTAGAAATTATTACTGGTATTTATGTTTGCCAGTCTACAGAATGCTAATGCAAAGATAGTTCATAATTGCATATTTCTTTGTTTACACTAGAAATTAAAAATGTTAAGTGTTGAGGATTCTAATTTATGTCAGTAAAGCTGCTAAAATAATAAAGGAAATATTTCAGCATATAGTAGGAAAGAAGGTTATATATTTCGAGTTAAAAAAAAAGATTTTGTCCTAAAGCTGATTGTTTCTAGATGAAAAAAAATAATGGACAAACTAATACGGATACAGAAAGTTGTGGAGAGTTTGTAGGAAGAGAGCCCTGAAAGAGTTTTGTGCAATGGTTGGGCTGAGATTAGAATAAACTTAAATAGGTAAATGGATTTTGTTACTGAAAGAAGACTGGTGCAGGACTGGGTTTGGTTCCTCTCTGTTAAGAGAACAAGTTTACTTGCTTGTGATAACAGATGCTTCTGGTAACAGATTGTGTGAAACTTTTTGACGTTGTTGACAAAACTTCCTATCAAATTCTAATCAAAGTTCTTTTGACTTCAGCTAACTTTGGGATGCTTCAGAGGACCCCCTGAGACATCTCAGAGAAAAATATTAAACTAACTAGGATTGGTTGGGTTGTTAAATTACATTGCATTGTCAAATCAGGGATGACTTCTCAGATTATATAGCATGGATAAGTGTCATTAACATAGACCTTCTTGAAATTATTTAGAAAGCTTCTGAAATTTAGATATGTCCTAGTATAATCCTGGCAGTCATAATTCTAGTTGTTCTAGTCATAATTCTAGTTCTGTTACCCCAAAAGGAAAAGACACCAGTTCTTGTCATACCCAAAAGATAAAGATTACAGACGAGATAGAGAGTGTCGTGTAGCAAAAGATTTTAAAGGATTTACTTAGGAAAAGTACACCTCCCAAGAATGGGAGGTGGGCTGATCCAAGGGGGAAAAGCTGTGGTCTTTGTCTGCCCTTTGTCTTATACCTTTGCTTAGAGGTGGTTTTTTTGTTTTGTTTTGTTTTGTTTTTTGTATTAATATATTTTGTTGAAGTATAGTCAGTTTACAATGTGTCAATTTCTGGTGCATAATGCCTTAGTAATACATGAACATACATATATTCATTTTCATATTCTTTTCACCTTAAGTTACTACAAAATATTGAATATAGTTCCCTGTGCTATACAGTATGAACTTCTTGTTTGCCTATTTTATATATATTAGTTAGTATCTGCAAATCATGAACTCCCAATTTATCTCTTCCCACCCCCTTCCCCTACTGGTAATCATAAGTTTGTTTTCTATGTCTGTGAGTCTGTTTCTGTTTTGTAAATAAGTTTTTTTTTTTTTTTTAGATTCCACATATAAGTGATATCATATGGTATTTTTCTTTCTGTCTGGCTTACTTCACTTAGAATGATGATCTCCAGGTCCATCCATGTTGTAGCAAATGGTATTATTTTATTATTTTTTGTGGCTGAATAATATTCCATTGTATAAATATACCACAACTTCTTTATCCAGTCATCTGTCAATGGACATTTAGGTTATTTCCATGTCTTTGCTATTGTAAATAGTGCTGCTGTGAACGTTGGAGTGCAGGTATCTTTTTGAATTAAGGTTCCCTCTGGATATATGCCTAGGAGTGGGATTGCTGGATCATATGGTAAGTCTATTCTCAGTCTTTTGAGGAATCTCCATACTGTTTTCCATAATGGCTGCACCAAACTACATCCCACTAACAGTGTAGGAGCATTCCCTTTTCTCCACACCCTCTCCAGTGTTTATCACTTGTAGACTTTTGAATGATGGCCATTCTGAGAGGTGTGAGATGATACCTCATTGTGGTTTTGATTTTTGCATTTCTCTGATAATTAGTGATACTGAGCATTCTTTCATGTGCCTTTTGGACATTTGTATGTCTTCATTGGAAAATTGCTTGTTTAGGTCTTCTGCCCATTTTTGGATTGGGTTTTTTTTTTTTCTTATTAAGTCGTGTGAGCTGTTTATATATTCTGGAAATTTGCAAATATTTTCTCCCACCCCATAGGTTGCCTTTTTGTTTTGCTTATGGTTTCCTTTCCTGTACAAAAGCTTGTAAGTTTAATTAGGTCCCATTTGTTTATTTTTGCTTTTATTCCTATTGGCTGGGGAGACTGCCCTAGGAGAACGTTGCTGAGATTTATGTCAGAGAATATTTTGCCTATGTTTCTTTCTAAGAGGTTTATAGTGTCTTATCTTATGTTTAAGTCTTTGAGCCATTTTGAGTTTATTTTTGTATATGGTATGAGGGAATATTCTAACTTCATTGATTTACATGCAGCTGTCCAGTTTTCCTAAAACTATTCACTGAAGAGACTGTCTTACCTCCATTGTATATTCTTGCCTCCTTTGTCAAAGATTAATTGACCAAAAGTTTGTGGGTAAAGGGATCCAAATTGGAAGAGAAGAGGTAAAATTTTCTTTATATGTGGATGACATGATACTACATATAGAAAACCCTAAAGGCTCCACACAAAAACTACTAGAGCTGATAAAAGAATTTGGCAAGGTAGCAGGATACAAGATTGACATACAGAAATTAGTTGCATTTCTTTAATCTAACAATGAAATACCAGAAAAAGAAAGTAAAGAAACAATCCCTTTTGAAATTCCATCCAAAAAAATAAAATACTTAGGAATAATCTGACCAAGGAAGTGAAAGAGTTATACATGGAGAACTACAGAACACTAAGGAAATTAAAGACAGCTTAAAAGAAGTGGAGAGATACACCATGTTCTTGGATTGGGAGAATTAATATTATTAAAATGGCAATACTACCCAAAGCAATCTACAGATTTAATGTGATCCCTATCAAATTACCCAGGACATTTTTCAAAGAACTAGAACAAATAATCCTAAAATTTATATGGAATCACAGAAGACCAAGAATTGCCAAAGAAATACTGAAGAAAAAGAATGAGGCTGGAGGAATAACCCTCCCAGACTTCGGACAATACTACAGAGCTACATTAATCAAAACAGCATGGTATTGGTACAAAAAGAGACTTATTGGTATTGGTACAGGAACAGACAGGATCAATGGAAGAGAATAGATAGCCTGGAGGTGGCCTTTTGATTGATTGATGGCTCTTGGCCCTGGAATGCTTAGTCAGGTTTGGCCCCTTTGCACATGTCCGTACCCATGGTGTACACAGAAAAACCCATGGGGGTGGGGGGAGCTAAACCACAGTCAGTGCTAATTATATTACAATGAGCACTGGGTCATGTCCAGTTAAGTTCTCCTCACTGCTGAGCGGTTGTGGCTGTCACATTCTAACTGGTTTCTTGCTGGCACTCATTTGGAGGAAGTAAAGCCCCTTTATGCTGGAGGCAGGCATAATGCCATCTTCCAGACCATCCTCCCTCTCCTCCACCTATCTGCTTGGTGCCCTCACTTATCTGACTACCTATCAGTTCTAGTCTAGTTATCTTAAAATGGTGCATGCCACGGCAACTTGATTAAGCTTTTTTGTCAAAAATGTTGTAACCAGATCGTTAACCTTGCCTTTTAAGTCTTTTGTCATTCATAGACAGTTAAGCTGATGCTTTGCAAAACTGCTTCATCTTCAATAAGATCCATAAAAAGGACTTTTTGACAATTATGGGTTTCTTTTAAATCATGCTGCTGAACTGGGTAAGATATTTAAAAAGTTTAATGAATACTCTGAATTTGTGAAACTATTAGTAAAAAGGAGTAATTAAATAGGAATGAGTTAACTGGTGGATATGGTTATAATTTTTTTGGTTTTATCGGAAATATCACTGGCTTTTAATCTGTATTTTCTAATTGAATTATTTATCAGATTTTGTCTCCCTCTCAATATTGAAAGTTACTGTCTTACTTCCAATGACACTGTCGTCCTCAATGTTTAGGACAGAAAGGGGATTCTCTAATGGAGTTGTCAGAGAGTATAACTACTCATGATATATTACAATGCTTGCTTTATGTCTATTGCTAAAAGCACATGTACAATACTTGTGGAACAGTTTGGTATAAGTGATGAAATGTATGGCCTAGAAAGCGTTTCCCCATTAACATACCTCTGAACCTGTTCACAATATCGGATTAGTCCCCCCCCCCCCCCCACAATGTGGGTACCTTAGCAAATATAAAGGAGGCCTAGCACCAAGGGACATGATCTGAACCTGGGACAAGAGCTACTACCCCAACATTGAGAGACATATATTTTGATCATCAATGCTTTCTATTGAAAGATTTGCAATCAAAAGGGGAAATGATAGAAAAGTCTGCACATGTTGAGGTATGGGTAGGTCATTCTGACTTATACATAGTTAAACTTTACTGACCAGAGTGGCCTGTTTTATGGCCTTTTGGACATGCACTGTACATCTGCTTTGGCCTTTAGAAGGGTAATGCATTTGAAAGTCAAAATGGAGTAGCTGTGATTCAGACATTCAAGCTAAAACTAGATGGCCACTGGGGACGTGATTTCAGACACATTCTTGTATTGTTGAAAACTCAAATTTTCTGAGCTGTGTCATAATCTGGATATGACCAACATTCTCAAAGCAGTGTCTGCTGGCAGCTGCAACCTTATGACTTCAAGGTCTCCTCTTGTAACTATCAAATTTTAGACAATAAAATTATTTTAGATCAGATGTTAGCAGAAAAAAGAAGACATGTTATGGCTAATAGCTCCTGTAATGTATATGTTAATACTACATCAGAAATTAAAACCAACTTAGATAAAAGTAGACAACTGTCTGCGTGGCTCCAAGCCTCCCCTAAAGTGCCAGATCCAGACTGGTTTTCAGGCTTATTCTCCTGAATTCCTCTGGGAATGGGGAGTGAGTTTTATTTTGTCTGTTAAAGTTTCAGTCATCATTCCTCCAACTACTTCTAATTGGGTCTGTTGGCACCAAAGGGTGGACTAAAGGCCTAGGATCTTAATCATTACAAGACTCAGATACAAGACTTGGAACTGGGAATATTTGCAATTTGGTATTTATCCCCCAGATTGAGGCAGGACTATACCCCATTTTAGCAGGAAGTAGCCAGAGCAGTCATTGCCCCATTCCCTGAAAGATTTGGGGAAGGATGAAATAGGATTGGAGATTGAAACCAAGTCCTTCTAAAACTGGGTTCCTCTGCCGAGTTGCTGGTTAACTTCTCTATCCAAAATGTTATTCCCTTTCTTGTCCAACAAGATTGGACTGTTCTCCTCAAGACTGAGAAGTATCAAAGAAAAGGGGGAAATTGTAACTGAGCAGGACCCTGTGGGCCATCCTGTGTCAGATCCCTCCCCCGTATCCTCTGCTGTAGCTCCTCCCTGAAGGACCCAGATAATAGTACCTTATGTATATTTTCTGAGTTTTTCGGATGCTTAAAACTACCACCAAACAGAAGAAATTAACTATTTGATGATCAAGAGCATGTGGCCCCCAGACCTCCAGGCGCCTAGGGGTTGATAGTGTTGACTGCTGTTTTACTTCAACATTAACCAGAGAATTGTGCACTAGCTGACCACATACCCTGCAACCCCGCTCCCTTACCTGGCCTTTAAATATGCTTTGCTTAAACCCAGTGGGGAGTTAGGGGTTTTCTTGGGCATGAGCCACCCTGTCCTCCTTGTTCAGCCCTGCAGTTCACCTTTCTTTGCTCCAAACTCCGATATTTTGGTTTGTTCAGCCTCATGGTGCATCAGGCATCAGGCACATGGACTTGCCTTCGTTGGTACCCTAAGTACTGACTGCCTACATTTTGAGTTTGAAATAGGCTGTTTGCGAATCTGTGTGTGGGGAATGCAGGCGAGTCCTCCATTACATATTTTAAAATTAGAAATCTTACGAAAGAGGACTAACACTTGAAGAATGTTAACATTCTGTTTGGCAAAGCAAAAAATACTGTGGGAGAAAAGCAGCTATTGGAGTAAGTTATGATATTCTCCACTATCGCGTGAGTGACATATAATCACCTCTTTTGATTCCTTGAGATTGTTTAATCTTAGGGATATTTGTTTATGATTGTGTTTTTCTGGTCATCTTTATTGAAATGCTGTAAGATGGAGGTGTAGAACTATTGGTTCTTAATATGTAAGCTTATTCCCTCAACAGGTATTTTGCAGTTGCAATCAAATCATTCCTCTCCAAGAAATAGCTTCAATATTCACTTTATGCGTAGATCTATTTTCCTACATTTTGAAGTATAGCAAAGGGGATGCTCCCTTCAATGTTGACAATATTTTATTCAGTTGAAAGGAACTGTGATATGTAACACTAGTAAAGGGAGCAAAGTGTGGATGATAAACAGTCTTCAGCCACTCCACGTAATCTGATAGCCTGGTGTTCGTGTAAAACAATTTAAATAATCACTTCTTTCCCAGACTAGACTAAACAGTGTCACACATTCTGTCTTGCTTCAGAATGTGAGCATAATGAAGGCAGAGGAAAGCAGATTACAGGCTGTTGCTGTGTTTTCCTTGGTGAAGGTATTTTTGTTTCTTTTCCTTTAGTGAGACTCCCAAAGAGGGTCCCCTTTCCCCTTCCAAATGCAGATTCTTTTCTAAAGAGAAATGGTGAGTTCAAATTCAGCCCTTGTTCTGTTCTCAAGCAGAGTCAGAAGTTGAGTGTATAGGTTGAAGGAGGAATGAAGACAAGGTCATAAGGGGGTCTTTGAAAGGATCACACTACCTTTATTAACTTTATTAACTCTTAAGTAACTAAAGAGTTCTTTGAAGAAAAGTCTTTTTTTTTTTTTTCTTTTTAACATCTTTGGGAGTTGTAAGACCACAAATCTCATGATAAATTTAAACAGTGGATCTTGAAGTACCTACTCCAAGACCGATTTTTTCTTTTATTTTCCAAAATTTCAAGAGCAGACATTCAAAACCATTTCTAACAGTTCCCAACTCTCATTTCCAGTGGAGCTTGGTTCCTAAACGTTTGTCATCTTAAGACCACACCGTTTTCTTTTTGTTTCAGTGCACAGCTTTGGGAAACCTATGACACTGACCTAATTCAGAGCAATGAATTTTAAAATGTTCCCTTTGAAGTTTTATAGTATAATTAAAGTAAAAGCAAACTCATTTAGATTTTGTGTACTTTGTATTTTATATTTTGCATATTTTATTTTTTGAATTTTATTTTAAATTATTCAATTGTTTTTGAATAGCTGATATCAATTAGACACAGTTTAGAAGGCACTGGAGAGTAAATATACCTCTTATTTCTGTCCTCTGGCCACCCTGGTTCCCAGAAGTAAACATCTTTACCTGTTTTTAGTGTAATCTTTCAAAGACATTATATGCACAAACATATACTCTTATAAATGACAACATTAAATTCTAATTCATATTTTTTACTTAAGATTTTATCTTGTAGACCATTAAAATCAGTATATATAGAGCTATCTCATTCTTTTTAAAGCTGTATATTTCATTGTAAAGAAATACCACAATTTACTTAACAAGTCCCCTGTAGATACACCTCTAGTTATTTATAATGCTTTGACACTGCAAACGATATTGCAATCACTTTGCAAATACATTATCTTATCCACATGGCAATAATTAGGAGAAATATGTAGATGTGTATTTCCTGGGATTCAAGATATTTGTATTTTAAATTCTGATACATCTTGACAAATTTCTCTTTACAGAGATTGTATCAATCTTTGATGCATGAGAATGTCTATTCCACATGCTCTCATCAGCATAGAGTTTTACCAAATTGTTTGATATTTGACCATACTGGAGAATTGTAACTTGGCATTTCTCTATTTATGAGTGAGATTAAGCATTGCTTCATTGCTTTAAGAGTCATTTGTATTTAATTTTAGTGATCTATCCTTTTATATCCTTTTCACATGTTTCTATTGGGTTGTTAGTCTTACTGGTTTGTAGGTGTTTTTTACATATTGATTTGTAGGGATTCTTTACATATTAAGGACATTAGACCTTTCTGATATGAGTTGAAATATTTTTCTCACATTTTCATTTTATTAACTTTTGACTTTTTAATGATGTTTGTCACTTTCTTTAAAGTCTTAAAAAATATTGTGCCATATAGAAACTTCTGAGTTTTATATGGTTAAGTTTCTCATTTCTTTTCTTTTATAGGTTCAGAATTTTGTGTATACTTAAAAATGCTGCTCACTTTGATACTGTTTAAAACACATTTCTATGTTTATTTCTAGAAATTAAAAAAAAATTTTCACTGTAAATATTTAACACATCTGAAATTTAAATTGGTATAAGGAATAAAACTTTTAGATAGTTCCACACCTCTGATTTTCTCTACAGTTTTCTTTAATTCTTTGTTCATTTCTAAATTATTTAATTCTCTTTTTTCATATCTTAGGCCCCATATTTCTTAGTGTCTTTTCAGAAATGTCTATTCTCATTATTATTCTTTCTAACTTAGCTTTCTTTTATGTAATTATTTTGTTTTTCCTATTTCTTGGGCTCTGCTTGTTCATATTTTATTCTTTTGCAATTTACCTATATCTTCTCTAATTTTTAGTATATATCCTTCATGTTCTTATGCTGTGTATAGTTTTAAAAAAATTCCTGTTGCTTTGTTTAGTCAAAATGTTCATGTATTCACAGCAGGGTCTCCTAGTGTGTTTTATTGACTTACTATTTGTTTTTCCCATTACTGTCTTCATTTTATCCTCACTGTATATTTGTGTAATTCTTGTGCTTACTCATTTTTGGTTGTTACTTATTTTTGTATCAGGTGTGTTTACTGAAGGTTCATGTGGTGGGAGAAATAAAAATTATGTTCTAGGCTACAAGAAAACCATTTAAAGAAGTTGTGAGAGTGTACAATTTCTTTTAGCCTTTATTTTCCCCAGCCAACCACGTTGGCACTCACTGCAGAACTTCACACAATGCCAAATTTCTCTTCTTTCTAGCCTCACAAACAGAATATGTCCTGCAAATATGACTGACCAGTGTGTTTCTTGAAACTTAACTTTTGCTCCTGGAAAATTATTGTCACCTCATTGTTCCAGACAGGGGACTTCTGGTTTTACCTCTGTGTCTGGGCCAATAATTCTGGAGATTTGTTTCTTGAGATTGTCTCTGGGATCTGCAGACACAGGCACCCTCTTGAATTTTCAATTTGTTAGCCCTTCCTTGAATTTGTGATTCTGGGGTATGGATGCCTCCAAAATTTGGTAAGGCTGCGTTTGGGAAACAAAAACTCAATCTATTGTGACTGTTGCATAATTCTGAAGAGGAGAAAGCGAAAATAACCATCTTTAACTAGCTATTTAAAAATTGGAATCAAAGATTGTGTTCTTGGCTACAAGAAACTCTTTTAAAAATACATAGTTGTGAGTGGAATTTTGTTTATAGCCTGTGGATGTTTTAGGACGTTATGCATATACTGTGTTAGGTTCTCCAGAGAAACGGTATCAGTAGAAGATCTCTCTCTCTCTCTCTTTCTCTCTTGATGAATAGACAGACAGACAGACAGACAGACAGACTGATTAATTTATTATAAGAAACTGGCTCATGTGATTGTGGAAGCTGAGAATTCCCATGACCTGCTATCTACAAGCTGAAGACCCAGGAGAACCCGTGGTTTAGTTCTAGTCCCAGACCGAAGGCCTGACAATCAGGACAGCTGACAGTGTAAGTTCCAGTCTAAGTGCAGGAGCACACTGATGTCTCAGCTCAAAGTCAGTCGAAGAGAACAACTTCCCCCTTTCTCTGCATTTTTATTTTATTTGGCCCTCAACAGGTTGGATGGTGGCCTTCCACACTGGGGACAGCAATCTGTTTCACTCAGTCTATTGACTCAAATGATCATCTCACTCAGAAACACCCTCCCAAACACAACTAAAATAATGTTTAACCAAATATCTGGGCATCCTGTGGCCCTGTCAAGTAGACATGTAAAATTAACTATCACATTCATCACCTTTTATCTTATTACCCAAGGATTAGTAGGAAACTTTGATCAAAGATGGTCTGAAAATCATTGCCACCAAGTGCAGCTTTCTGATACCTGAGAGGTTTCTCCTAATAACTTCCTAGAACAACCACATGCCAATATTATCCTTACAAACCAACACAATATCTTTCTTCTTGTTCATATGACATATATACTCACCCCTTATCTTCAGTCTTCTCTCCTCACCCTGCAAGGAAAGGGGAATCTACTATTTACAGATAATCTGTTATATTTTGTCTTAAGTTATTTTGGGGTGAGTTAGTGTTTGGCCACCAAACCACAAATAATATCTTAAGGGTTTTAGTATTCCACCCTCTCCAAAAAAAAAAAAAAAAGTGAGAGCTGGTATATCGTTTTGACAAGCTCACCAAACCTTACTTTAAACAGTGGTAAGAATCCACATACTTTAAGAAACCAGGAAAGGTGCTCTCATAGCCACAGTGCTGAAGGAATGATAGGGGTGGGTGTAAGTAACTGAAGTTCAGTTCTTGTACTTGAGTCCACTGAAGCCTGTCTAGAAGGAAGCTAACAAAAACTTGTCTGTTCTTTACATACTGGAAGATTCCTAAGATGCAACAGTGTGATGGCAGCTTTGTCAGAAGCAGGAAAAAATGGATGACTATAGATTCCTCACCAAATGTCTAAAAAGTATGCTCAGATTTCTACACATCAACCTGAGGAGGTGAATAACTGAAATCACATTATCCCTGTATTTACTGAAGTGAAAACTGTCAACATTTCTATCACTAACAATGTTTTTCTGACTGAGATAGGAGAGTTTGGGCAGTCCACAGTCTGTTAGCTCATCTTTCCACAGCTCTGGGGAAATGGCCTCAATACTTCAAGACCCAATACCTGGATTGTCAGAGTGAAATTGGGGTCAGAAGTAGAGCCATATTTGATCTAGTACTTTCAAAGTTCTAGGAGAAAGACACAACACATGATGTCAATAGATAAAGGAATAGATAGGATTGAGATAAACTTATAAGTCATGTTACACGCAGGGAGTATGTTTTTTACATGGAGAAATGTTCCATGTTCATTTATTTGATGTCTGTTTATTAAATATGATTCTAAGCACTATTCTGGGTGTTGTAAATATAACAGTAAACAAGCAAATACCCTACTCTTTAGGAATTTCCATTCATGTTTTGTGTAACGTTGGGGACACGGATAGCAGAGATGATGACATGGGCAGGTAATGCATAAGTAAAAAAATAAAGATATTTCAGATTGTCATGGAGGCTAAAAGGCAATAAAATAGATTTAGCACAGAGTGATTAGTGAGACAGTGGTTCTTCAGAAAGAAAATAGCAAAGTCCCCTCAGAGGAGGCGGCATTTGAACTCTGACATATGTCATATAAATGCACTGTACTTGTGTGGACAAGCCTTCAGAAATCTTATCATAGTGAACAGGCCAGTGAGAAGCTTGATGTGTCAGGGAGCTGAAGCAGGATATTTTCTTTGAGGAACTGAGGGCTGAAGCAGTCATTTCTTTGATCTTACTTTTGGTTTGGGGACATTTTATATATGTACCCAGAGAAGTATTTAATGACCATGTTTTAAATATGAACATAGGGAATTTTGTGACCATGGTTTTTTTTTTCATGTAGAGGTTATATTTTTTTACATGTAGAATTTAGTGACCAAGCTTTACACCTGTCCATGAAGACCTATGCTTTTCACTTGCATCTCTACATATTGTATAAAACATTCAAAAATTAAAATATAGGGCACTTGAGTTTAACAAAGCAGAGACACATGCACTGTCTCAGTGAACTCTTACAGCATAATGCCTCATAGCGCCCGTGGGTGGGTATTACTATTACCTTTGTTTCATAAAGAGAAAAGTAAAGCACAGACAGATACGTTAAATGCACTCCAGGGCTGGGGGAGGAGGCATCCAAACCATTTGACTTTAAATTTGTCTTTCTTCCCACCAAAAATGCGGTTCTGTGCAGATACTACTTGACATTAGGAGAAGAACCCTGTGTTGAAACATACTCAGTCTTATATGTAAAGAGTTACACAATATAGACATGTAACACCAAGGTAACAAATACAATCTAAATTTCAGAAATGTTTTGATTTCATTTGGCAATAACTTTATTTCATAGTGTAATGAGGCTCAAGCTCAGAGAGATGCCTTCACTTGATACAAAATATTGCTGGGACTTTCATTGTGAAGTTTGCAATCTAAATGAGTAAACAATCTGCCTAAGTATTAACACTGTGCAAAATATTAGTTACTAAATTGCCAACACATTAAAAATACAATCTATTTTTAAAATGGCAAAATCGAGGGATGGATGGATGGATGGATCGATCGATCTGTCTATCTGTCTGTCTGTCATATTCTTTTCTTTCTCCAGAGACTCAAAATGCTTCTGTAACTTTCCCTCAGATATTCTCAGAATGATGAACATTTAATGTGAGATCAAGCATAGCACATTTGTTAAAAAAAAAAAAAAAACCAAAAAGAGATTAATTTCCAAAATATACAAACAGCTCATACAAAAAAGGAAAAAGCAAACAACTCAACCAATGATTGGGCAGAAGACCTAAACAGACATTTCTCCAAAGAAGACATATAGATGGCCAATAAGCACATGAAAATATGCTCAATATCACTAATTATTAGAGAAATACAAATCACAAGTACAACGTGGTATCACCTCACACCAATCAGAATGGCCATCATTAAAAAGTCTACAAATAACAAATGCGGAGGCTATGTAGAAAAAGGAACCCTCCTACACTGTTGGTGGGAGGTGCAGCCACTGTGGGAAACAGTATGGAGGTTCCTTAAAAAACTAAAAATAGACTTACCATATGATCCAGCCATCCCACTCCTGGGTATTTATCTGGAGAAAACTCTCTAATTTGAAAAGATAAATTCATCCTAATGTTCATAGCAGCATTACTTACAATGGCTAAGACATGGAAGCAACCTAAATGTCCATCAGCAGATGAATGAATAAAGATGATGTGGTGTATATACATACACACACACACACACACACACACACACACACAGGAATATTACTCAACCATGAAAAAGAATGAAATAATGTCATCTGCAGCAACATGGATGGACCTGAGATTACCATACTAAGTAAAGTAAGTCAGACAGAGAAAGACAAATATGATATCACTTTTATGTGGAATCTTTAAAAAAATGACAGAAATGAACTTGTTTATAAAATAGAAATAAACTCACAGACATAGAAAAAGAAACTTACAGTTACCAAAGGGGAAAGGGGGTGTGGGAGAGATAAATTAGGAGTTTGGGATTAGCAGACACAGACTACTATATGTAAAATAAATAAACAACAAGGACTGACTGTACAGCACAGGGAACTAGATTCAATGTCACTACATTGTACAGCAGAAGCTAACACAACATTGTAAATCAACTATACTTCAATTAAAAAAAAAAAACCCTCCATTTGTTGTCTCTAAGTAGGCGAGGTACACTGATAAGGTGCTTGAAGTAACTGTTTACTGCACTCTGATTCCTGGGTTAAAATTCCTTTTCTCTTGAGCAACTTTTGTCCTCACACTTTCAGGAATTTAGGGACCTGGTGCTTCCTCTTCTCTGCCTGACTTATCAAAACATATTCTTAGGACAGACTCTGACATTCATTAATCCTAAGGTACAAATGACTGATAACAGCTTATAGTATTCATTCCCCAGCAGACATTTATGTTTTAATAACACCATTTTTGGTCCCTGTTTTTACAAGATTAAACAACAGAATTTCAGATACCATGAAGGAAGAATAGCAGGAACCTCTGAGGGCAGTTTTATAACCTACTTTTTTCTGAGGTCAGCTGCTTCTGAGCAGTTGAAAACAGGACTCTGTAACATGTCAGAAAAACTTAACTACCCTATCTTTTAATGATGAACAAAGTAAAATGTAAGTCTGCTAGATTTTCTCACAGCATTAGCTTTCTTCTCTACCTCATGGCCATGCAAGTTCTGACATGCACTGAAGTAATTAAATGCCATGAAGCATCCTCAAATTTTCTTTATGCTCAACCAAATGCATATCTTCTTCCACACCTCTTAGTAGGTGTGGAGCCAGAGCCTGAAGGAAGACTGCACACTTTAGTCGCTTCAAAAATGATGAGCTGGCCACCATCAAAGTAATTCTCTTCCCCACATGGGGCAATCTCCACGGCCACAGTCTATGTGGGGACTTCCCCCTGACGATTTTATCCTAATGAGTTTTGGTTAAAGCAAACATCAAAGGAAACCTTGAAGCAGATGTAGGAACAATATGAACGATCACAGCAGGAGACACAGTGTTGAGTATTTTATCCCCCATCTCTCACAGAATCGTCACAGGGCACCGGGGAGGTAGACGGTGTCACGCCTATACCCAGTTTACAGACGAGGACATGGGCAAGTGGCACCCCTGGCCTGGTCTCCCGGACCACACAGGTAGGCAGCAGCCAGTGGGAGCGCAGCCCTTTTCCTTAGCCGCTTCGTGTGTGCTGAGGAAGTGAGCATCGGCCACAGGAGATATATTTTTGCCAGGCATTCCCAAGTGGGTGCTTGCTCCTGTGACCCCAGACAGAGCTTTCTATTTTGTTTCCTTAAAGTAATTTTTTAATGAGGATCTCCCTAGCATCTTACTCATATTTTATGGTTAGCAGTTGTCAGAATACATATTCACTTACCATTGTACTATGAACTCACTGAGAGCAAGGACCAAAATTTTGTTTACTTCCTCCCTCCCTCCCTCCCTTCCTTCTTTTCGCTTAGTTTTTCCATTCCCACTTCCCTCCACTCTTCCTTCCTTTCTTCTTTTAAGGAAGCTTATTTGAGTCTGTGGTAGGCATGCAACTCCACAGCCAGTGGGTTTTAGGGGTAATCTTGGGCCCAAATCTCAGTGTTTACATTGCACTCTTTTATCCTTTCTGTTCCTCGAAAGGGTCTGTGGATAATTTCATGATAGTTAATATGCTACCCACTGACCTCTCTTGACTTTTTTCTTAAATATTTTAGAGGCATACTATGATTGCAGTATCATTTGATGGAATTGGGGTGATTTGTTTTCCTTGTACTTGATATGTAAGATCTGTGTAACTTAATGAGTGTTAAAGGTTAATATCGTGGAAGAACATGGCTCAGAATGTTCCTGGAGCCAAGTCACTGGGAGGGTTTTGACCCTGACAGGAGCTTTCTGGTGTTGACTGGTTAGTGGCGCATGCCACCACAAAGAAAGCACCTATAGGAGAGATGAGATCGCTAGGCCAGTATTGTGAGCTCAGACATCTCCAGATTATCCCTCCAATTAGGAGTCTCCAGTCCTCATAATGGGAAAGATGTTGTTATGGTGATATCATAACACCATGTTTTGTGATATCATAACACCATATTTTGCAATATCATTACCAGCAAAACAGAGGAGTTCGACCTATTAAAATCTCTGAAAGCCTATTCTTGGGAGATGTCTGAGATATGGTTTGCTATCTAGTTCCATGACTCTAGTGGGAATCTTTACCACATTCTTCCTGATAATCACAAGGAGGTCAAAGCACTTGGGGCACAGATGTGATGAGAGCAGCATATTATGGTTCCATCCTTACCTATACAGTCATTCACTCAAAGGAAGAAAACAGGGAATGATGATTTGTAAGGATAAGTAAAGGGTTCAATACACATGCATAGGATGGATATGTAATTCACTTGTGGGGAGTTAAGGAAAGCTCTTGGAACAAGTGACATTTAAGCTAAGTTCTGAGGATAATGTAGGAATTAAGCAGGTAAAGGAGGAGGAATGGGGCTGAGAAAGTTGTATCAGGCTTTGAAAGGGAGTAATTGAGAGTTTAAAATAGTCCTGAGAGTCAAGTGGTAACAAAGAATGAAATGAGTCCTCTGGATTTGGCAACAGAGTTTGTAATGATCTTGGGAAAGTGTTCTGATTAGAAGTAAGGAGATGGAAGACATAGGATAATGATTGAAGACTGAAGGGCAGATGAGAGTGGAGGAGAATTGCTCAAATTTTACCTATGAAATGAAATGATAATGTTAGGATGGTAATGGTTTTGAGGGAGTTAAAAATATTTTCTCAGCACACTTTTGTTTCATATGTACTTTTGTTTCCTATGTATTGGGAGGGCATCAAGACTGGAGGCTTGGACTATTTGGAAGAGTATCATGGAGGCAGTGGACCATGGGGTTGGGCTGGAGAGAGATGGAAGGGCAGAGAGAGAGAGAGAGCAGTGATGGGGAAGAGTGAAGGGGTCCAGAAATTACAAATCTCAATAAGGTCTAAGTATCTGTGGTGAGTGAGTGAGAAGACTGGAGAGGTAGGAGGTGGTGACAGGATGATTGAAACAGTGGTTTCCGTTGTTGTAGAACAGTGTTGATAACAACAAGGTCCAAGGTGTGGTTGTGGGTGTTGGGGACCGAAGTGGGGTGGGTGGGTGTGGTGAAGATGATTTTCATTGGAATTGAAGACATCTAGGAAGAATTGAGAGATGAGGTTGTTAAAAGGTGGGTTTTCCATCAGGAAACTGAAGACACACTGGGTATTGAGAGGAGTTGAGGAGAAAGAGGAGGACTCTGAGTTCAAATCTTAACTAAATGTGGGAAGTGACTATGACTTATGTAGATGACTTTGAAAGAAGAGGAGAAGTGGGGGTTACAGCTGAATGACACAAAGTGCAAAGCAACAAGATTTTTCAACGAGGATGGAAGAATGTCATTTGAGAAACTGTCCTGTGTTTGAGTTTATGTAGCACAATTTCTGGTACATAGAAAGTCACCCGCAAATGTTTGCAGAAGTGAATTAAGAAGGAGTAAAAAGAAAGAAGAAACCTCAAGTGATCTGAGGAGAGGAAAGTCATAATGGAGGAAAGACCACAATCAGTGGCAGACTAATTTAGAGAACAGATAAAAGGACAGTCCATTGGTTAATTATTTCCTCCTGATTCTGGTTTATTGCCTTTTAGTGCTTTTAAAACAGAGATTAGAGAGTGCAAAGGTATTCCTTTCACATCACAGCAAATCTTGGAAAGAAGCAAGTCTTATCAGCATCTTCCCAACTTGGGGTCTCATCTTATTAAGGACACAACAACTAACATGTGTAGCATCAGGTGCTGTTCTGAGTGCTTTGCACTTTTGGCCCATTTAAATTCTCAGGAATCATCTGAAGCCATCCGGTGGTAAAATCAAGGAAAATACCTTTTCCCATTGATCCTAGGTCTTCAGATCTTTCCAACCATGACACATGAGATGTTGTCAGGCGTAACACACTCTCACACAAAAATTTTGCTAGACAGTTCAGGGAAGTGAAAACTTCCTGGCACTACATGTCACATAGCTTCCCTCAAAGGTTCTTGCACCGATAGCAGAGGAGAGGCGGGGTGGGTGCTGTTTTCAATGAGTTCCTGGCCACCTGTTGGCTACCTCTTTGCCTCTCACTCCAGAAAGTGGAGACATAAATGCGGAAGAATGACCTGAGTCAAAGAATGCCTTTGAATTTTGTCAAATTCACGACAAACAGATGAACTGTTTATAAATGTTGGTGCTTCGGCTCTTACTGGAAACATCAGTCCACACGGTCCCCTCCCCCCCAACTGCAAGTCATCCACGCGTCTGTCACACGTTGGGGTCATGTTAAGAACATCTGCTTTAAATCATCAATACACAATACTTCTGTTTGCACGGACCTCTTCTGACCTTTTTTCCTCTAAAGGGTAGGGATAGAGCAGGCGTATAGACACATCCTGGTCCTTTTCTGGGCCGTGTTCAGCCATGGCGCTCTCACTCTTGTTCTGTCTCCGTAAAAGGAATTCAGTGTATGGCAGATGAAGTTCATAGGTGGCAGACTTCATGGAAAATGAGACCTTCTTGTTTATTTTTCTATGAAAATTATTTTCAGTGCTTTGTGCTGCCTTCTCAGACATCATGGTACTGGCCAAGAATGTTCATCAGTCTATTTCTTAATATCAGGTTTTAATCGAGTAATAGGGGGGCCCAGGAGCTGGCTGGCGGCAGAGTGAGGAATGGGGATTTGGGCGCAATGCCCATAAAACACCCACCTCACTCATTGCCTCTGATGGGGACCGTGCGTACAGCCTCTCTCCGTGCTGTGTCCCCCCGACTCAGGCCGCTGGGCAGGTTGATTTTTCCCTCTCCTTTGTCTTAATCAAACAGTGAATCAAATGGGGATGTTAATGTAAATATGGGTTGTCTCATTTCATTTCAGTACTGGAGGTGTCTCTTGGCAACGCAGGGTCCTGGTGCCCTGATGGACTGAAAAACCAATGTTTATAAAGCATTCTTTTCTCTAGACTTGCATAATGGAGCAGAGATTTTCTGTTATCAGTTCACAAAGTAGACAGCCCTTTCCTTCCTTAGCCTTTCAAGTGATTTGCATTTAGGAGTGGAAATTTCCTCCAAGACCAGGACTAGCAACCAACAGAGTTTTCCTTTCTTCTCTCGTCTCTCTCTGTCTCTCTGTGTCTACCTCCCTCTCTCTCTGTCTCTTTCTCTCTCTCTGTTTCTCTGTGTCTCTCTTCTGTAGTAGTGGAGTCCTTTCTTCAAGAGAAATCTTATGTGAGGTGTCAATATATTTAATTGATCAAAACTGATCTGCTCTAATTGAAATTGAGGTGAGGGGCCTGGAAGCTACTCACCAGCAACGCCAGTCCCTTCCCCTTCCCAATGGTCACTGATAAATCAACACTGAACAGTGGCTTGAGAACCACTCTTTTTTTTTTTTTTTTAACATTTTTTATTGATTTATAATCATTTTACAATGTTGTGTCAAATTCCAGTGTTCAGCACAATTTTTCAGTCATTCATGGACATATACACACTCATTGTCACATTTTTTTCTCTGTGAGTTATCATAACATTTTGTGTATATTTCCCTGTGCTATACAGTGTAATCTTGTTTATCTATTCTACAATTTTGAAATCCCAGTCTATCCCTTCCCACCCTCCACCCCCCTGGTAACCACAAGTCTGTATTCTCTGTCTGTGAGTCTATTTCTGTCCTGTATTTACGCTTTGTTTTTGTTTGTTTGTTTTTGTTTTTGTTTTTTAGATTCCACATATGAGCGATCTCATATGGTATTTTTCTTTCTCTTTCTGGCTTACTTCACTTAGAATGACATTCTCCAGGAGCATCCATGTTGCTGCAAATGGCATTATGTTGTCGGTTTTTATGGCTGAGTAGTATTCCATTGTATAAATATACCACCTCTTCTTTATCCAGTCACCTGTTGATGGACATTTAGGCTGTTTCCATGTTTTGGCTATTGTAAATAGTGCTGCTATGAACATTGGGGTGCAGGTGTCATCCTGAAGTAGGGTTCCTTCTGGATACAAGCCCAGGAGTGGGATTCCTGGGTCATATGGTAAGTCTATTCCTAGTCTTTTGAGGAATCTCCACACTGTTTTCCATAGTGGCTGCACCAAACTGCATTCCCACCAGCAGTGTAGGAGGGTTCCCCTTTCTCCACAGCCTCTCCAGCAGTTGTCATTTGTGGATTTTTGAATGACGGCCATTCTGACTGGTGTGAGGTGATACCTCATTGTAGTTTTGATTTGCATTTCTCTGATAATTAGTGATATGGAGCATTTTTTCATGTGCCTTTTGATCATTTGTATGTCTTCCTTGGAGAATTGCTTGTTTAGGTCTTCTGCCCATTTTTGGATTGGGTTGTTTATTTTTTTCTTATTGAGTCGTATGAGCTGCTTATATATTCTGGAGATCAAGCCTTTGTCGGTTTCACTTGCAAAAATTTTCTCCCATTCCGTAGGTTTTCTTCTCGTTTTATTTCTGGTTTCCTTTGCTGTGCAGAAGCTTGTAAG
This sequence comes from Camelus dromedarius, assembly GCF_036321535.1. Lineage (NCBI taxonomy): Eukaryota > Metazoa > Chordata > Mammalia > Artiodactyla > Camelidae > Camelus > Camelus dromedarius. The sequence goes on along the minus strand of NC_087445.1, from coordinate 43,386,966 downwards.
TTTCATTAGGTCCCATTTGTTTATTCTTGCTTTTATTTCTTCTAGGAGAAAATTTTTGAAATGTATGTCAGATAATGTTTTGCCTATGTTTTCGTCTAGGAGGTTTATTGTATCTTGTCTTGTGTTTAAGTCTTTAATCCATTTTGAGTTGATTTTTGTATATGGTGTAAGGGAGTGTTCTAGCTTCATTGTTTTACATGCTGCTGTCCAGTTTTCCCAACACCATTTGCTGAAGAGACTGTCTTTATTCCAAAGTATATTCTTGCCTCCTTTGTCGAAGATGAGTTGACCAAAAGTTTGTGGGTTCATTTCTGGGCTCTCTATTCTGGAGAACCACTCTTTTGGCTATTTTTATAATGTGGACAACTTTCTGGTAACAGCAGAGTTGTCTCTGTCGATTTTCTCTGCCCCCATCTTCTTCTTGTTAGTCCTACAGACCCCTGCTTACCTTTAAAATGCAAACACCATGCCTGTCAGTAGATTTGGGAACAAGATGATTCAGATGTCTAGTCTACCAAAGTCTGAGAATCACTGAAAATGTATCGTTGCCTTAGGGCTCAACGACTCCTGAAGATAATGCCCCAAACGAAAGAAATAGATATTTTTGTCCAATGCACATATTTATTATGTCAACTATGTGTGTATCATTGTACCAGAAATTCCTGGAACTGCAGAGTTATTTGGCATAATTACTCCTCTCAAGAACCATTTTTCTAAAGTATCTTTTTAATCATGGTTTAATTAACAGGGGATCTGAGAAAAAGAAAACTAGGTAAAGAAGAAAATAAGTCACATGAACTCTCACCAATCAGAAAGAATCACTGATTCTTTCTTTCTAGTCTTATGGGACAGATTTCCAATGGTACAATTTCAGGTGTGGTGGCTTTTCAAGGAAGGCACTTAGTAGTGGCTTTTTCTGGTGTCTTTTAAATCTTTTCACTGAGGAGGCTACTTTCTCTCTTAACACAGAGGCTGCAGTAGCAGTTAACATCCATGAATCCTTCAAGCCAGTTTTTTGGGCTTCTCTACGAGTATTGTCTGTTCCATTCAAAATATTTTTATGATATTCATTGTTGAGTGTTTTATTAATAATCAGACAATTGTGAGCTTTGTCTCTAGGTTGTACTTTCTGATATAATTGCGTGGAATCTATGTTATAAGTAGTGTGTGACTATATATATGTGTGTGTGTGCATTTATGAACAAACACATTCAGAATACAGGCAATAAGTCCGCCTAAATGATTTCTCAGCCAATGAACTGCAGAATTCTGTCACAGTTCCCCAATGGCTTTCTTCTAGTGCTGAAGAAGAAAAGCAGAAAAAAAAATGCATATACATTCATTGATGAAATACCCTGTACACTTTATGCACGGAATCAATATTGAAAATGAATGTCCATTTACTGCCAAAAAAATAAATTTCCTGTTTCAGCCACTGATTCTCTATTAAACTTTGAGAAACTCACTGTACCCCTCTATATCTCAGTTTCCCCGCTCATTTCAAATACATTCAGACCACAGTGGTAATATTTTTTTTAGCTTTATTAAGGTATAATCGACAAATAAAATGGTCAGGTATTTAAAGTGTACATAGTGATGAATTGATATACATGTACATTGCCAAAGGGTTCTCCCCCCATCTAGTTAATTAACACATCTGTCACCTCGTTGAATAACATTTTTTTTTTGATGAGAACGTTTAAGTTCTACTGTCTCAGCAAATTTCAACTATACAGTACAGTATCATCAGCTCTAGTCACCATATTATACATTAGATCTCAGACCTTATTCATCTCATAGCTGAAAGTTTGTACTTTTTACCAACCTCTCCCTATTTCCCCCACCCTCTAGCCCCTGGGAACCACCTTTCTTTCTTTCTTTTTTCTTTTTTAGGTTACTGAAATTTTATTTATTTTTTTATTATATTTTTAAACTTTTTTTTATTGAGTTATAGTCATTTTACAATGTTGTGTCAAATTCCAGTGTAGAGCACAATTTTTCAGTTATACATGAACATACATATATTCATTGTCACATTTTTTTTTTCACTGGGAGCTACCACAAAATCTTGTATATATTTCCCTGTGCTGTACAGTATAATCTTGTTTATCTATTCTGCATATGCCTGTCAGTATCTACAAATTTTGAAATCCCAGTCTGTCCCTTCCCACCCCCTGGCCCCTTGGCAACCGCAAGTTTGGGTTCTATGTCTAAGAGTCTATTTCTGTTTTGTATTTATGTTCTTTTTTTTTTTTTTAAGATTCCACATATGAGCGATCTCTTATGGTATTTTTCTTTCTCTTTTTGGCTTACTTCACTTAGACTGACATTCTTCAGGGACATCCATGTTGCTGCAAGTGGCATTATGTTGTCATTTTTATGGCTGAATAGTATTCCATTGTATAAATATACCACATCTTCTTTATCCAGTCATCTGTTGATGGACATTTAGGCTGTTTCCATGTCTTGGCTATTGTAAATAGTGCTGCTATGCACATTGGGGACCACTTTTCTACTCTGTGTTTCTATGAATTTGACTTTTTTTTTTTTAAGATTCCACATATAAATGAGACCATGCTGTATTTATCTTTCTCTGTCTGGCTTATTTCATTTAGCATAATGCCTTCAAGGTCCATCCATGTTGTCATGAATGGCAGGCTTTCTTTTCTATGGCTGAATAATATTCCACTGTGTGTGTGTGTATATGTATATACGTGTGTATGTATACATATGTATGTATCCCATCTTCTTTATCTGTTCATCTATTGATGAACACTTAGGTTGCTTCCATATCATAGCTGTTCTGAATAATGCTGCAGTGAACACGGGAGTCCAGATATGTCTTCCCTATTGTATCTTCATTTCCTTTGGATACAGACCCAGAAGTGGGATTGCTAGATCCTTTGGTCTAACTGACAATATTAATAAGAGCCTGGATTTTCCTCATTGAGGGCAAAGCTCTGGGTTGTAGGAGTGGACTGCATATGTAGTTAAATCTGTGCTTCAGCAAGATCTGTAAGAGAGTTTCACTGCATGTACACATTATATCTAGTTCACAGAAACGTGGTGTGAATTTGTAATAGAGCTACAGATGCCCATGAAGCAGAGGTAGAATGAAGGTCAGTATTAAAATTTAGTTTTTCTCCATTTTTACGGTGTTACTCTAGGTTAAAGGATACACGTACCCCAATTGGCATTTGATGATTTATTTGGGATTTATGCATCACTATTATTCTTCCTCTTCTTCCTCCTTCTTCTGGAGGTGTGGGATTGTGGGATGCTCTCTGAACACATAGGTTTGTGCTGGATATTGGCAAAAAGGATACCTAAATTGTGTCTCAGTTGTTACGTTAAAGATAGATGTGAGATTTCTTAGCAAGCCTTTCCTCCTGTTCTCAAGGAGAAATAGTAGGTTGACTGGCAGTTTCATTTCTACACAACATTAACTGTAAGGTTAACCCTTACCTCTGTTTCTTTTTACTGATCACCACAGAGTATGTTTCTGTCATCATTCTCTTTGTGGAATTTTGTCCCCTAACATTTATTCATATAAATGCATTAATTTCCTCCAACATCTCTCCTCTTCATATTTTTAATAGCAAAATATCAAAAGGGAGTCAGCTCTTGCCCTTTCAGGTGCATATGGAGACCCACCACTATGCAGCATAAAGGATTATTTAGTTTTATAGACATTTCTTGCTTATAGAATCCATCATAGACATTTTTCATCTCTGTATCTCTATTACCAAGATTAAAATTTTTTCACCACTTTGGAAATAGCTAAATAATAGAACAGATTAAAAAAAATCTTCAAAGTTCTTTAACACAATATAGATTGGAAAAATTTGGAGAGACAGAGATAAGAAGCGAGAAACCCCAGTAGATAATATTTGTGGCTTTTCCAGATTGACAGAACACATAACTTATATTTATAACACCACTCTCTTCACCATAAAATACTAGATGCTATCATGAGATGGGCTCAAAAATGTACAAACAGAATGAAAGTTCACAGGGAAAATGTACATGTGAAAATTCATTAATGTGTTGAAAGATGGTTTAATTATGATATATTATATTTTATTAAAGCCTCTATCTGGGGATATGGATGTGGAATTTCCTTCCTCAGTTTTCTACTTACTTCAGTCAGCTGAATGGAAAGCACGGGATGTAATCTTTTGTGTCTTTCTTCCATAGTTTGCAGATTTATTCTTCCACTTTGCCAAGTAGTAACTAAAATAATATCGCTAGAGTAATGACGTAGGGGCTGCAGGATTCTGCCTGGGGTGCCCATGGTCTGCTTCAGGTGCGTCTCTTAAACATTTCTTGGTTGCTGGTCAATTCTGTCATCACACACTGAGATCTACTATGAGCAATAGCTAGAATTAGCAAGGTATCAAGGTTAAATAAGAGCAGATCGCTGTCATCAGGAAACCCACAATGAACTGTGCAAAAGAAATACAAGTTAAGATGCAACTTAGGCTTAGTATGGAAGCATAAAAACAGCACAACAGAAACACTGGGGAGGGGATAGGTGAAGGTGGAGAAAACCTTTTTTGCTTTACCTGAAATATTTTAATAATACTTGATTTTTCTTTAATTTGAAGTAATTTCATAAGCCTCTGAGAGAAATTGGATTTACCATATAGTTTAAACTAATCCTGTAGGATTTTCCATTCAAGGTGGGAAATGCCACTGATTTTGACTTGGGAGAGGAGAAGTTGGGGTATGAAACAGGACTCGTCAGCTAGAGGTCTTTTTGTTGGCTCAAGGAAATTTTTTTGTTCCTCTTTGGGCTTCAGGAAAAGTGATTTTGAATAGGATAACCAAACCTGGGGCTGGCCTGGGTGACGTAGGGCGTTCTGTGAGCCCCTCCACCGATGCCACCCTGGCTGCTTCTCCAGCACCTGACCTGTCAGCAGGGAGCCAGGGGCAGCTTATGAAGCATAGCGAAACCCTCGCATTTCCAGCAGACCAGCTTCTAGTTTTCTCTTAACACAGCTAATTTGGGAAAATCTGACAATTATCCAAACTGTCCTTTCAATATGGGCTGAGATGGAAACTGTATTTATTATAACAAAACTGCAACTGCATCTCGAATTCCACCTTGTCTGGAAGCTCTTTCTACACACACCGAAACAAAGAAAGGAATTGGGAGATTCTGGGTTTCATTTTTTTTTTTCCTTTCCCTTTGATATCCCCTACCAAGGCCTTTGCTTGTTAATTTCGTCAGCCACTTGCTACTTAAAGCTGACTTCCACAGAGATGTGTGTATTTGCAGGTCGGCTTCATCAAACATTTATTGTTCAATACTGTGACAGCTGGTAGCAGGCATACATACTCTTTCCTTGTTTGGTTTTCTGATAAAACCTGTCAAGTACTGGTTGACTATAACTGAATTTGTCACCCTTTCAGTAAGGTTATCCCTCTTCTGACTATGAAATAAAACAATAGAGCAACACTTCTAACCCCTCTCTGCCACCCCCTCCCCGTTTGCCAAGCAAACAGACGAAGAGGAGGTTTTCACCAGACTAACACCAGCAGAGTTCACTGTTGATGAAAAAGTCTCACATAGCTAGCAACCTAAGGATCCCTCCTGCGAGAGCACTTGCTCAGGAGACGGCGGAAGATGTAGAGGAGGTCACAGAACAAGAGTACTGGGCTCGTGCACAGGTCAGACTGAGCATCTGAAGTCTCACATTCAGGCAACAAGTCATCCCCACCAGACACCTGGTGCCCTGCGGGGCCTTTTCTATGGAATTTTTCAACTTTCCGAACTAGTTTATTGGTATGGTAAGGGCAGGTACCCCAGGGAAAACTGATAAAACTATCTTGTATAGGATGTGCAGCTTCTAAAGATGAGAGCCTATAATAAAGTTGGAGTTCGAATCTCACTTTTAGATGGAACAAGGAAATGTTTCAGTGAGGCAGTCGTCCTCAGGCAGCTACTAGGCAGCGCTGTGTGAGAATTCTGTCTGCCTCCCACAGAAACGGTGTCATCTTCAGCCAGCTTGTTAGATTTCTCTAAGCTTATGTTGTTTTCTTTTCCTCTCCTTCCTTTCTGCCTGCCTTCCTTTTTTTTTCTTTTATTCTAGAAAATGGAGACACTAACAATTGCCACACTTATCTCAAGGGATTACTGTTAATATCAAATAAGTTGACTTAGCAAAAGAAAGTTTTAAATAGTAAAATCTAGTTAAAAAATTTTAAATTAACTAATATTATTTATGATTAGTATAGGAAGAAAGTATTAGTCATAGAAGAAGAATGGTTCAGAAGGTCTTTTCAGTTTTAATATAAAGACTGACTGCCACAGGGAACCATATTCCATACATTGTACTAGCCTGTAATGAAAAAGAATATGAAAAGTAATATATATACACACATATATGTACAACTGAATCACTATGCTGTACACCAGAAATTAACACAATATTGTAAATTGACTATACTTCAATTAAAGAAATAAAGATTAGCTGGAAGAAGGCCAAAGACAAAGTATGAAATCATTATATGAAGATGACATTGAAGGTAATAACAACAATAACTGATTTGGTATGGTAATAATAACTGCTGAAAAAAGCCAATCTAAATATCTCAGGACCATAACACCATAAAAGTTTATTTCTTGCTAATGTGTCTTGGTTGAAGAAGATGGCTGTGCTCTGCTCAGCATTCAGACATGGAGGCTATGCCATCTTCAGTGCATAGCTCCCGTGACCACCCTAGGTATTTTCAGCTGGTAGATTGTTGAAGAGAGTGTGGAGAACAACATGGAGTGTTTCTGTGTTCCACCACTGAGAGTGCCATACCTCACTTCTACCTATATTCCATCAGTCGGAACACAGTCATATATTTACACTCAACAGCAATAGAGGTCAGAAAATATAGTTTAGCTTCAGTCACAGGAGAAAAGGGAAACATTTTTGCTGAATAGTTGCCCAGTCTCTGCCATAGTTATCCATTCTTTCTCTTTTTCAGATTGGACAATTTCTACTGATAACATTTTAAAGTTCAGACTCATTTCTCTTGCATTGCATTTTTTTAAAGCATATTCAGTAAATTTTTTACTTTGGATATTTGTTTTTCAGTTCTGGGTTTTACATTTTCTTTCTTTTTAATAGTTTCTATTTCTCTTCTTAGAATTCCTTTGTTCATTTATTGTGAACATATTTTCCTTTACATCCTTAAACATAGTTACACCACTTTCTGGTCTGTTATTTAAAACTATTGTCTGTTAATTCCAACATCTAGAACATATCTGGACTGATCTTTGTTGATTGTATTTTCTCTTGAGAAGGGACCATATTTTTTGTTTCTTTATATATTGAGTAATTTTGGATCATATTCTGTGCATTGGGAATATTATGTGTGAACACTCTGGTTCCTATTATTTTTCTGAAGAGTGTCAATATTTTTGTTTTAGCAGACAATTCAGTTGTTTGAACTCAAACCACAAACTCTCTTCTTGCAGAGAGCTCAAATGTCAGTTCAGTTCTTTTATCCTTATCTGGGCTATTTTGAGTCTGTCCTGCACATGCATGGTTAAGGTTTAGCTAAAAATTTGGGCAGGGTTTATACACAAGTATTTAGGATTTCATCCCTCTGGCTTCTCTGGGATACCTCTGACTTTCCAGTGATTATGGTTGCCCTGATCTCTGTCCTCTGGTTTCTTAGGCAGAAAAAACTGCAAGTTTTGTATCAGAGTTTTGGCTTCCCCACATGATGATAACTATACCTTTCTCCAAAGCTAAAAGCTGGAAAAATGGGAAACTCACTCTGTGCAGTTTCTTCTTTCAAATGTTGACTTCCTTCAGAAGCTGTATGCTTATTCACTCTTCAGTACATTCAGGTAGTTGAATTTTATAGTTTGACCAAAGTTTATAGTTGTGTGTCAATCTGGGAAGAATACAGTCGTGCCCAAAGAGGAACCTGCCACTCTTATTACTCACACTGATATATTTATTATATTGAGGGCCTCATAGGTCAACATTCTGTATGCTGGAAACTATTTTACCTGATATTGACCTAAATCATCAAAATATGTTTACATAGTCATTTTCTTCCAGTTGCTTTCAAATGTCTCCTTTTATTGTGGCTACTCAGTGTTTTATTTCAACAATGTGATAGAAATGATTGAAAATATAAATAATACTGTATAAATTGCTTCACAGGGGTCTTTCTCACAAACTGTAATTTTCCCCACATAAAATATAAGTTTAGAGATTAGGTGAGAAAAGAAGTTGAAAACATCTGCCTTCTTTTGTAGCAGATTCTCTGTGGTTGTTGATTCAACAACCATCGTACAAATTGAACAATTCTGCTCCTTTCATTTTATTTAAATTGCTTATATGTAAAAGAGCGCTTTTAGTGGTCCCTTCAAAGACAGGTTAAGGATTTCATTTTCCAATTTAAAAACTTTTTTTTAACATTATACAGAGTTTTAGAAGACACAGCCTCTTCAGGGTTTGCTTTTTATTTGTACTTTTTAAATGTTAGAAACATTTATGGTTATAATTACATTTAGATAGACATTATTTTGTGAATCCCAAAGAATAATACTCATTTGTAAACCTCTTTACTAAGTCAGCTAATGTTGAAGCTGGGGCAAGCGGCTCAGGATTTACAAAAAGGAAAATGTGTCAAACACTATTGTGTTCTTTTACAGCCATCTTATTAGGCATCAGTGGAATCATCCTTCCTGGGCTGCTTGCCCTACATGGAGACTGAATTATTTTAAATTGATTGCAAACACTGCATATAGAGTTGTCAACAAGGTACATTCCTCAATCCTTAAAACGCCTACCATCTTCTCGTTGCTTTCCGAAATTAGGTAGAAAACACATATATCAGAATCAGCTTGATCTCAGTACCAGTGAGCTGGTTGGGCAAAAGATATTGCATTCCTTTTGTCTTTAGGATGCCTTCAGCTTTCTAGTCCCTTCCCTTCAAACTTTCTAGAATTAATTCTTTAAAGTCTCTATTCATTTCACTGCACGCTTGCTCCTCAATTCACTGCAGACTATCTCTCCTTCCCTTTATACAATCTGAGAACTGATAAGTTCACCATGGCTCCTAAAAGTAAAGTATTTCTACTACAGTTGATCCTCATTCCTGGTGGATCCCATATTTGCAAATTTGCCTACTTGCTAAAATTTATTTGTAACCTCAGATCATATTTGTGGCACTTTTATGGTCATGAACGGAGTGGGGAAAAATTTGAGGTACTCAACACACATGCTCCTAGCTGAGGTCTTACAAGACGATGCTCTAATTTCTTGTTTCAGCTCTCATACGGTAAACAAGTGTCCTTTCCACTGTCAATTTAGTTGTTGCAGTTTTTAGTTTTTGTCAATTTTTTTTGCATTTTTGTGCTTTTTCTCGGTGATCACACTGTTTAAAATGGCCCTGGAACATAGTGCTGAAGAGCTGTCTAATGTTCTAAGAGCAAGAAGACTCTGATGTGCCTTATGAAGAAAATGTGTTCTTTCAGGCATGAGATACAGTGCTATTGCTCATTAATTTAATGCTACTGAATCAACAGTATACATATATTAAATAAGGTATCCTTAAATGGAAACACACATAAAACAAGATTATGTATTTATCAGCTGATGAAAATGTTGTGACCAGAAGCAATGATTCAAGATTCTCTAATTCAATGTTTGTGGTGATGTAATGGACTAATTTCAGTGAATAACCAGAACCAACAGTACTTCATTTCTTTCTCCTCTGCAGGTATCTCCTCCTTAAGCTACCCTTTAAACTTTCTTGCTCCTTGGTTGGTTTTACATACTTACGGTTTTAAGAACAGCTCTCATCCTCAAATCTCAATTCTTCACCTGCAGCTTGCCAAACTTCAGGTGCCTACAGCCAAGGATCTGCTAGATTCTTATATTCAGATGTCCCATAGGCAGCTCAGACTTAAACTATGCAACAGATTCATCAGTGTCCTCCATCACCAGCACTTCCTTCTTCTACGTCCTGGATTGTTATTGATGCCACTCAGATGTCCAGGCTAGAAATATAAACTTTTTCATGTTTTTTTTTCTCTCTTTCACCCCAGCATTGAACCAAGTCTTGCCAATATTACATTCTAAGTTTTTCTCAAATTGATCATATTCTTTCCATTTCTACAACTACTGCTGGCCGTTATCATTACTTAGTAGGCCAAAACTGGTGAAATATTAAAATGATACCTTAAAAATTCATTTTAATAGAAACCATATAAACTCATATTAGTTATAAATATAAAATTCATATTAGTCAGCCTTTTAGCATGAAACTATAGGGTCCAGGCCTTTCTTATTGTTTTTTATTGTTTTTAATTTAATGCTGAGGAATGGAATTCTTTGCCATCTTTCTTGCAGAAGCCATATCCATAATGCATTTCTATAATTCCAACTTTCTTTTCTTCAAAGATACGTCATTACTTAACTACATTTACAAAGCATGGCCCCTGTGGCCATTTTATTTTAGATCCTTGATGTAGTTTAGTTCTGAGGATCTGTTAATATTCTCTTTCCTGATATCAGTGCTGGTTACAAAGTGTGTTCACCTTGTGGAAATTAGTTGAGTCACATAATTACAGCTTGTGTAGTTTTGTGTATGTATGTTTTACTTTAACATTGAATTAAAATACAGTTTAAAGTAATGACTATAAGCTCACAGGATAGAAAGAACATTGTGAGTCAAAGTAGAAATCTGATGATATAGAATTTGAGGTATGAACTGAAGAAGGGGCGGGATTTTGATAGGCAGAGAGGAGGGAGAGGAGGCATGACGTGAAGAAGGAGGTGGAGGTGGGAATGTACAAGGTACACGGGGGAGAAAATAAGAAGGCCAGTGGGCCCCGAGAAGAGTTCATGAAGAGAATCACTAGGAAGTAAATCTGGTGAGGAAGGAAGGGTTCATAGAAATGAAAAACATTAAAAGATAGTTTAAACTGAAAAAAGAAAAAAAAAATCCCCCAAAAATAGAAAAAAAAAATGCTCACCAGGAAATGTTTCTTTTTTCCTGATCTCATAAAAAATATATAATGGAAAAGCATGATAATGAATGAGACTGTATCAAATTTATTGCCAATTTAAATTTCCTAAGTACAGTTGTAGTTTTCCAAGGAGTTAGGCATTCATGAAGTCCAAAGTTTAAGCTTGCTCGTTTTTATTTTTTTTGCTCAAATTTAAAAAACTCTCTTGAAATGAAAATAATTTTTTATTCCTGACATGTGTCAAGATAATTTTAAATCATACTACTGCGGCATGAAAAATAAAAACAAGACAAAGACAACAAACACCATTTATTAGCTGACATCAACCCCTGAAAACTCATCTGGGAAGTTTTTTTTTTTTTTTTTTTTAATAACATCTTTTTTCCTAAGGCACTGTTCTCATGTATTTTTATTTTATTTTATTTGGTGGGGGAGGAGGTAATTAAGTTTATTTAATTACTTTTTTAATGGAGGTACTGAGGATTAAACCCAGGACCCGGCGCATGCAAAGCACAAACTCTCCCTCTCCCTCATCTGGGAAGTTTTGTGTTTGTGAGAGTTGGGGAGGGTTATACTGGAAGTGCTTTTGCCAACCAGCTAAAGCAGCACTTACTTCCATAAATACCGTATAATATAATCTGTACAGTCTCCAAAGAGTTCGGAGCACTCAGAAATGGCGGGTGCATTCCAAGCTTTTGTCACATGAGACAGGTGATGTGCTATGAATGCAGCACCATTTTGGTATGAAAACTGCCACTTACTGGGAGTATATTTGCAATAAAAAGGGCTTTTCCCACATGAAAACACATCTTTAAAGTTCCATTTCTCCCCAGATGCAGATGCACTGGGGGGTCTCATGTGTGCTCTTCACAGTCGAATTACTCTATATTGTATTTACTCAAGAAAATCTCAGTTGCTCTCCTTCCCTTTCCTAATGTGATATTGCCCTCTGGCAACTGGTTCTGAAACTCTGAACTGTTGCCTGACTTATATCCCACAATCATCAAAATAGTTGTATCTTTAGAGGGAAAATTCAGGGATTGATCGTAAGACTAAGATGAATGAAGACCAATAAGGGGGCTAATTTTTTCTTGGTAAGTACTTTTTAAAATTAAAAGATCTTTTCTGAGTCTGAATTATCTGAATCGTTGCATACTTCAAAGGACTCCCAAATAGCCATATCTGACTTCACAACTCCTTCACAACATCTAGGTCTATGTCTCCAATTACTTGCTGAACATCTTCACAAATGTTGGCTGAACACCTACTGTTTGCAGAGTACTACACTAGAATTCTCAGAAAATAACACATAATCAAGTATGACTGAGGTCTGAAAGCATATTGCAATCTATTTTGTCACGTTAAAACAAATGCACAGCAGAATATAAATGCAGTATCAGAGAAGCCACCGATGATTGTTGGAGTCCAGGCAATGAACCAATAAATAAATATATAGTATTTCATGTGCTGAAAATGCAATGGAGAAAAATGTAGCAGAGTAGGTGGGGGAGGAAAAGTGGCAAGATTGGTGAGATTTTGATAAGGTGGTCAAGGAAGTTTCCTCTGTGAAGACGATATCTGAGCAAGATTTGTGAAAAGTGGAGAATGCACAGTGTGGGAAGAGCATTTCAGGCAGAGGGAGCAGCTAGGTCAGAAACCCTGGATAAGAAGTATATATTTATACACACACACACACACACACACACACACTCACACACATATACTGTATACACATATAATGTATATATTTTAAAAACTGGGACTTATATAGTACTTACTATATGTTATGTATTGTTCTAAATGATTTACAAATATTGAGTCATTTAATCATTACAATATAACCCAAGTTTTATAATCCTCCATAGCACTAAGACATTTTGAGCCAGACAGTTTTTTGGGGGGGGTATTCCATGCATTGTAGGATATTCAGTAGCACTCCTGGACTCTACCCACCAGATGCTAGCAGCACCTCCCAAGTTGTGACAATCACAAATGTCTCTAGAGTTGCCAAATGTCTTCTAGAGGCAAAATTGTCCCACAATGAGAACTACTGATATGGTTCTCAAAACCCTATGGATAGGTTTTATTCTCATCTCTGATTACAGATAAAGAAATACAGAGAGAGAGTAATTAACTTTGGCACAAGCATGCATCTAGTTGAGTTGGAATTCAAACCCACGATAATAGTCCCGGCAATCACACCGTTACTGCCACAGGTGCTTATTTTCTGGGAACAAAAATCTTCAAGTGGTTGGAGGAGGATGAGCAATGGGGGTGGGGTGGTAGTTAGAAGATGAGGCCAAAGAGGGACAAGGGTGAGGTGAGGTTTTAAGGACTTTGCTTGCATAGGTTTGAGCAGAGGACTGATAAGGTCTGGTTTATGTCTTGAAATGATCTCGTTGCAGCCCCATGGAGAGTGAGCTGTAAGTGAGCAAGAACAGAAGACTAGTGGGAGACTCCTGCACCAGTCCAGAGGAGAGATGACAGTGGCATGAAGGAGTATGGTAGAGACGGAGATAGTTGAAAATAGTCTGATTCTAGAAATATTTTGAAGGCAGATCTGACAGGGTTTGTTGATAGAGTTAATGTTTTCTGAGTGAAAGAGAGGAGTGAAGAAAGCTACTGAGGATTTTAGCCTGAGCCACAGAAAGAATGGACTTGCCAATTACTGAGCAGGGAAGACTGTTGGAGGCTCAGTTTCAGGCAGGGGAGCATTGGAATCATAAGTTCTGTGCAGTACATTATAAGTTTAAGATGGTTGTCAAACATTCTGATGGAAATGTTGAGTAGATAGCTGTACATATGAGGCTGGTGTTAGAAGATAAAACTTTTGGAGTTATCAGCATGTAGGTGAACTTTAGATCCATAATACAGGATGATATCATCAAGGGAATTACCAAAGATTTATAAGAGAGGAAGTTCAAGGACTGGGTCCTGAGACATTCCAGTGTTCACAGGTCAGGAAGATGAGGAAAGGAGGAGATAAAGAAAACTAAAATGGATTTCCCAGTGAGGAAGGAAGAGAGCCAGGGAAGATTGAAACTTAGCAAGCCAAGTGAAGAAAGCATTTCAAGGAAAAGAGAGTGATCAATTTCTTCAAATGCTATTGCTAAGTCCAATAAGATGAGGTCAAAAGATTGTTCATCACATCTGACAATGTAAAGATCAATGGTGAACTTGACAAAAGCTGTACAGAGGTAGAGAGGTGTGTACAGAGGTAGAGATGAAAGACTGATCAGCAGTCCTTCAAGAGGATGCTGGAAAAGGAGGTAGAAAAGGAATATATATATATTCAAGGAGTTTGGCTATAAAGAGGAACAGAGAAATGGAGTGATAGTTGAAGGGAAATGTTGGAGCAAAGTTACTGTTTTTTTTTTGTTTGTGTGTGTGATGATGATTTACAGAATGTTTCATGCTGATGCGAATGAATAAGTAGAGAGAAAAAAATGATGTATAGAAGAGAGAAGGGAGAATTGCTGGACGGGTGATTTGAACTGGAGACAGGGAATGGGATCAGTGCAGAACAGGGGAGGTTATATACAGAAAGGAGCAGAAATAGTGTATCTACAGTAATGGGGGGACAATAGGTAGCAGAGAAAGTGGGTGCAAATGCAGGAGGACTGGTAGGTGTAATGGTGGGAATATGTAGAAGTTCTAGTCTAACTGTTTTTATTTTTTAGAGCAACAGGAAGTAAAAACATTAGCTGATTGAAGAGGAAGAAGGAGGTGATGGAAGTTTGAGGAAAGAAGGGAAGATATAAAATAATGGTCTAAAAGCCTAGGAGGGAGAATGAAATAAGATGACTAGTAGTGTTGAACAGCAATAAGGATCTTTTAAGGTATGAGTCATGAATTTAAAGGGAACCCCTCAGCAGAGTTGTGGGTTTCTCTCCAGGCATATTCATCTATCTGGGCACAGGTCCACAATAGGCGAAGGGAGGGGATCAAATAAGATTTTAGTTTAGCTAGAAGAGTATTGCGCAAAGGAGAGATTATGACAGATTTAGAACCTAAGCTGGGAGTCAGAGGACCTGCAGAGACATGTAGTCAGAGCAGGGGTACAATTTGAATTGTAGGTCTCTTTTGACTGAGGAATGTTGGAATTGAGATATAAGATGGAACGGGTTGGGAAGGTAGGAGGTAGAAGCCAGAGGTCAAGTATGGGTACAGTGCAGGGAGTAATCACTGGGGAGAACCCATAGTTGGAATGACTGTCTGTGTGCACATCGAAGTGACAAGGAGCTATGACAAGAATATTGGAGACAGTGGTAGCCAGCCGTGTCTTAGAATGTTCACAGGCATAAATCAAGAGGACAAAAATGTGTTTGAAATTTCTCTTAGATTTTAACCCCTTAGTGTTACTGGCGCGCACGTGTGTGTTGTGTAGGTATAGATTAACTATTAAAATATAAAGAATACTATAGAGCTACAGTCATCAAGACAGCATGGTATTGGTACCAAAACAGACATATAGACCAATGGAACAGAATAGAGAGTCCAGAAATGAACCCACAAACTTTTGGTCAACTCATCTTCGACAAAGGAGGCAAGAATATACTTTGGAATAAAGACAGTCTCTTCAGCAAATGGTGTTGGGAAAACTGGACAGCAGCATGTAAAACAATGAAGCTAGAACACTCCCTTACACCATATACAAAAATCAACTCAAAATGGATTAAAGACTTAAACACAAGACAAGATACAATAAACCTCCTAGACGAAAACATAGGCAAAACATTATCTGACATACATTTCAAAAATTTTCTCCTAGAAGAAATAAAAGCAAGAATAAACAAATGGGACCTAATGAAACTTACAAGCTTCTGCACAGCAAAGGAAACCAGAAATAAAACGAGAAGAAAACCTACGGAATGGGAGAAAATTTTTGCAAGTGAAACCGACAAAGGCTTGATCTCCAGAATATATAAGCAGCTCATACGACTCAATAAGAAAAAAATAAACAACCCAATCCAAAAATGGGCAGAAGACCTAAACAAGCAATTCTCCAAGGAAGACATACAAATGATCAAAAGGCACATGAAAAAATGCTCCATATCACTAATTATCAGAGAAATGCAAATCAAAACTACAATGAGGTATCACCTCACACCAGTCAGAATGGCTGTCATTCAAAAATCCACAAATGACAACTGCTGGAGAGGCTGTGGAGAAAGGGGAACCCTCCTACACTGCTGGTGGGAGTGCAGTTTGGTGCAGCCACTATGGAAAACAGTGTGGAGATTCCTCAAAAGACTAGGAATAGACTTACCATATGACCCAGGAATCCCACTCCTGGGCTTGTATCCAGAAGGAACCCTACTTCAGGATGACACCTGCACCCCAATGTTCATAGCAGCACTATTTACAATAGCCAAAACATGGAAACAGCCTAAATGTCCATCAACAGGTGACTGGATAAAGAAGAGGTGGTATATTTATACAATGGAATACTACTCAGCCATAAAAACCGACAACATAATGCCATTTGCAGCAACATGGATGCTCCTGGAGAATGTCATTCTAAGTGAAGTAAGCCAGAAAGAGAAAGAAAAATACCATATGAGATCGCTCATATGTGGAATCTAAAAAACAAAAACAAAAACAAACAAACAAAAACAAAGCGTAAATACAGGACAGAAATAGACTCACAGACAGAGAATACAGACTTGTGGTTACCAGGGGGGTGGAGGGTGGGAAGGGATAGACTGGGATTTCAAAATTGTAGAATAGATAAACAAGATTACACTGTATAGCACAGGGAAATATACACAAAATGTTATGATAACTCACAGAGAAAAAAATGTGACAATGAGTGTGTATATGTCCATGAATGACTGAAAAATTGTGCTGAACACTGGAATTTGACACAACATTGTAAAATGATTATAAATCAATAAAAAATGTTAAAAAATACAAAGAAAAGGACAGAAAAAAATTAAAGGAGAAAATATCAAAATTATTTGCTTAACAACCAAATCTAAAAAAGTTAACATTTTGCTTCAGACTTTTGTCTTTTATGATGAAATAAAACATTATAGATATAATTGAATCCTCCTGCCCTTCCCAACTCCCTTTCCTTTCCCAAGCCTCTTCCTCCCCTCCCTTCCCAAAGTGGCATTCATCCAAATCTTCGTAAGTTGTCAGTACATACATAACAATAGAATGAATGAATAAAATGAATAAATGAATAAAATGTATCATACTGCAAGTGTACTTAACATCTACCTATTTTAATATAATTAGATGAATTTCATTGCTATCAACTGCCATGTAATAAATTTTTAATTGAACATTGTATGAGTATAGTAGTTTGTTTATCCATGGACATTTAGGTAGTTCCACCATTCAGTAATTACCAACAATACTGCTATGCACTCAGTGGCCAAGTTTCTTTGTGTATGTATGTGAGTGTGTATCTGATACATACTTAGAAATGCAACTGCTCCATTATAAAGGATGAAATTTTCAACATTATTAGATAATGCCAAATTGCTCTCTAAAGCATTCAGGCCATTTATACTCTCTCTCGAAGTGTATGAAGCTTCCCATTTTCCACAATCCATGTCAAAACTCTGTGTTTCCAAACCTTTAATTTTTTGTCAATCTGATGCATATAATGGGGGAGAAGTAATACCGAATGAGATATCTGAGAGTTTTTGATACTGGAGAAAGGTACAAATCCTTAGATTTAGTATTCACAATAAAGCCTAAGTAGGATTTAGGAAACAAAATCTATGTATGTTAACATTTTAGGGAAGACACCAAAAGAATAAAAAGATTGTATAATTTACAACTAGTATAAGGTAAAAAAATTGTAAAAGTATACTTATTTACTTTAAGGTTTTCAATTACAGAGCTGAAAATTAAAAACAGGATTTAACCACCAATCAACCCACATTAACAGACATTCTGAAAGATTCATTTTAAAAAAAAGGAAAGTGATCTTGGAAAAAAGGTCTGAGATTCAATAAGAATGGAGACTAAAGGAATTGGTAAAAATATAAGTTAATATTAACTAAATAAAGCAATAATAATATTATTTAATTTGAGGATTATAAATATGATACACAATTAAATACTGAACAGTAGTAATAGGGAAGAAAGAATGTGGAAGATTGGCATTCAGGTATTCTGAAAGTCTTATATTATTCAAGAACAGAGGTATTGATGAATAATTTTAGACATTAAGAGAATAGAAATAGTTTGTGTAATATCCAAAACAACAGAGGGAAAAGAGTGGAAAAGAAATAACATTATTCCCAAAGAAAGAAGAAATAAAAGTAGCTTAGAACTAAAAAGGACAACTAGAAAGCAAAGATATGATAGTACAGTGGATTTCAGATATCTTATAAATCACATTAAGTACAAATTATCATTTGTAAATTTCTAGTTTGGATTAAAACTAAAAAAATTGAACTTTATGTTATTTATAAGAGGTACCTAAAATGCAAGAACCAGAAAGACTAAAAGTAGAAAGATGGAAAAAGATACACCAGACAAATATTAAAAAAAAAAAAAAAGAAAGAAAGAAAGCTATATCAACACCTGAAAAGTAAAGTCTAGGCAAAATAAAGCATTATTATGATTAAAAAAGGCAACTCAATTGAAATAAGGGTTGAGAGTGGAGGGCAACTGTAGCATACTCAGCTATAATACCCCCTAAATCTTATGAATCCATCTTTCTTTTTAAACCCCAACACAATTTATTATATTTTCTCTATTATGATTATCATTGCTTATTTTTATTTGCAGTTATACTTATCAATTCCTTTGCTTGTCATTGTTTATGTATCCTGCTTTTTTTCTATGATTATTACCACTGTTATTAATATTATTATCTTACAGAAGTACATTCTTTAATAATTCTTTGGTGATGGTCAGCATGTAGCAAATTATAAATCTTTCTCTTTATTTTTTCACCATTATCAAATGATGGTTTGGATGACTGTAAAAGTTTGAGTTGATTTTTTTTTTCAGTCTTTTGGAGACATTTCACTGCTTTCTTCTGATTTGACAATTCTAATCTCTATTCACTGAGCTATAACTCAAGCTTGAGTTTTGGGGTTTTTTGTGTGTGAGTTTGTCCTCATCCATTGCCCTTAATTGATGAGAGTTTCATTGCCATTTCCCTAGGATAATGGGCACCGATTTTCTTGACTCCTTTTTATGGAAGGCTCAGTTCTTCAAGATTCCAGGGTTTAAGCATAGTTATTAACATCATCAGTCCCTTGCAGGTTGGGAGCCATGATGTCTGCTTCCAATGAGTATTTATGATCCTAGCTCTCAGCCTCTTGGGCTTGTGTCCAAGTCCATTTCCCATATCAGTCGGGCTGGCACCAATTTCTGTTACTCTTTTGGCTCTTGGTTTTCTATTTCTGATACCTAGAGATCTAATTTATTCCTCTTGAACGTGGCTATAAATTTACAATAGTTGTGTGTGTGTGCTGCATTTTGTCTCTTTCCCTCCCTCCCCACCCAGTGATGACATGAGGTAGTTACTCTGCTTTCCATGTTCCTTGATGCTTTTTATTTTCTTCTTTGTGGGATACCATTGTACTTAATAGAATGATGTTAATTATCTCTCCTGTGTACTGTGAGTTATTTGATACCATATATTATTCCTCCCTATTCTCCAGCACATTGTTTAACACACAGCAAGTACTTAATAAATGTTTGTTGATCAAATAAATGAAACACTTCCCATTTTTATTTAAATAGGAGGATATAGTTGGGGTACTGTGAGTATACACTCAGATGAAAGAAAATTTGGATCCGTCATGTCTTTATATTCTCAAAGAGCAACAGTGAGTTTGTTCGTGGTGTAGAATTTAGAGAAAGGCTTTTTCTCATACCGGTTTAATCTGCTTTCCTTTTATTCTCTACTATATAAGTGAGTTGTGTCATTTCCATCAGTCTATTAAGTTGTAGCTTCTCTAAAAAAATTTGGAATTTTGGCCACTTCAATTCTGTGGAGCATAACACTTATAAGTTAAAAAATTCCAGGTGCCAAATATAGGTATAATTTCCGAGGCAGACATACAGCAGTCCTTTTGAACTGAGGGTGAAAACCTGAGGTTCCTTCTCATCTCAAGGCCTGTATCTTATGCTGCCCTATGAAGGACTATAATAATCAGCATTAATAAGCAGGTACTCAACTACTACACCCACTGAAAGTTAGTGAGTTCTAGTTCCTGTGGGTGCTTAATCAGGATTAACCTGAACTCTCATTAATCTGAATATTAACTGGATAAACTGGATCATAAAATGTCACTGGAGTTTTCTTTTCCTGGTGATTTGGGGTTATCTGTGGCCCTATGCCTCACATTATCCTATTAATTTTGAGTTGATTAGTTATATATCATTCATAAGAGTTGTCCACATAAGAAGAAATAAATAGAAAGGCTCAAAATAAAGCGTATCCGCTTCCCAGCTATCTATACAGTCGCACTACAAGCTAGATGACTTGAACCACAGAAATGTATCGTCTCCCAGTTCTGGAGGCTGGAAGTTCAAAACCTTGGTGTTGGCATGGGTGGTTCCTTCTTAGGGTTGTGACAAAGAATGCTCCATGCCTCTCGACTAGCTGCTGGTGGTTTGCTGGAAATCTTTGATGTTCCTTGACTTATAGAAGCATCGCCTTAATCTCGTCTTCATCTTCGGATGGTATTCTTCCTGTGTGCATGTCTGTGTCCAAATTCCCATTTTTATAAGGATACTAGTCACATTAGATACAGGACCCATCCTGCTCCATTAACTAACTACATCTGCAACAATCTTATTTCTCAATAAGGTCACATTCTGAGATGCTGGAAGATATAACCTCAGATACACAGGTGATTAAAAATTAGAATACCATGTGATATTTATTGTAATTAAGTAGAAATATTGTATAAGTGGCTTACTTTCCCAGGGAACAGATTATAGATAGAAAGGCAATTAAAAATTACTAATGTTTTGACATATTTATACTAATTTAATAAGAAGTATTTTATATATGGATTAGTTTCTAGGAAACAAAAATGATCAAAATTGACTAACAATGAGGTAAAAGTCCAGAACGTATCAATTACTGTGTAAGAAATCAGTAACATTGTCAAAAGATCTACTTTTCCAATGTTACCAGACCCAGATAATAATTTTTATCAAATCTTTGAAAAAAATTGAGAGGACTTAGACCATTCTGGAGTGTATAAACACACACACAGACACACACACAAGAAATAATCTTAATCTGTTTCATACGATTAACATAAGGCTGATACCAAATTCTGAAAAATGTAGTCTACAAAAAGGGAAAATAGACATGAATTCCACTTATATTTAAAAATGCAAAAATCACAAATTATTAACAAATCAGTCTAAGGGTATATCAGAGAGCAGCAAAGCACAGCAGTGCAGTGTGGTCTCTTGGCAAAGTGAAAGAATAGTTTGATGTGGGGAGCTGCGTGAAAACAATTCACGACAGCAGGAGGCCAAAGAGGAAAACATGTTACTGATAAATGCTACAAAAGCATTCGATAAAATCAAAATCATTCTGAATTAAAAGCTCTTTGAAAATTAAAAATAATAGAAAACTTCTTTAATTTAGTTAAGAATCTCTCTCACATCAACAGTTTACATTCTACTTAATAATGAAAACTTTCAAAATATTCCATTAAAATAAGCAAATATATATGAGTCACTATTGCTCTAGAAGATTTAATCCAGTTCATAAGACAAGGGGAAAATATACAAATATTTATAAAGAAATATCCCAAATGGACCTAAAGATTATCATACTAAGTGAAGTAAGTCAGATAGAGAAAAACAACTGTCAAATGATATCACTTATGTGTGAAATCTAAAAAAAAAGAAAGATAGAAATGAACTTATTTACAAAACCAAAACAGACTCACAGACATAGGAAACAAACTTATAGTTACCCAAGGGGAAATGTAGGGGGAGGGATAAAGTAGGAGTTTGGGATTAACAGATACACACTACTATATATAAAACAGATTAACAACAGGTCCAACTGTATAGCACAGGGAACTATATTCAATATCTTGTAATAACCTATAATGGAAAATAATCTGAAAAAGAATATACATATGCATATATGTATACATATATATATAACTGAATCATTATACTGTACACTTGAAACTAACACAACATTGTAAATCAACTAAAAAAAGAAATATTCCAAATTATTGCTTGAAGATGATTTGATTGTTAGAAATGCAAATAATTTCTTAAGAACATTGGCGCTAATAAGAGAGTTCAGAAAATTGGTTGATTATAAATAAATATGAAAAAGTGAATGGCTTTCCAACATTTCGGATAGCCAGTTTGAAAATATAGCTAAAGAAATGGTTCCATTTACATCAGCATATACACAAGTGTATTCTCTAATTTATGGCAGAGGTATGGCAGTATTTGGCACAGACTAGGAACTTTATAAAGGATAATTTGAATAAATGGAGATGCAAATCATGATATTCAGTGGGAATACTGACATAAAGATACTGATTCTCTCCAAGGAAGCCTCAAGAGTAGTATTTTCGTAAGGTAGAATAGTTGTAATGTCGATTTGGAAGGCTAATTGTTTGGGAATAACCATGAAACGTCTAAGAAAGATGACATGCACTGAAAGAAGACTTACACCCTGGATTAAAAAAAAACAACGTGATGTTCAACTGACCTCAAGTAGGAGAAAGGAAAAAAAGGAAGACAATTAAAATTCCATGAACAAATCCAAGTACTTATAAAGTTTTGAGGCATGTTTATCATGGTATTTGAAATTGGTAGGGAAAAGGATTTTTTCACCAGATGTGGGAGGGGAAATTGGCTGGTCTTTTGGAGAGAGACAGGAAGTTAAAGCCTTACTTCCAAAATAAGCCAAAGTTTTATATATATATAATGAAACCTTTGAAGTTGATGAAAAAAAAAAGAATATTTACATAACTTTGAGGAGTAGAAGTCTATTCTAATTACGATACAAATACCAGGCAGTGTAAAGAAAAATATTTCTAGGTTTTACAGATAAATACATATAACAAAATAAAACAAAGTTCTTATATGTTAAAAATACCAGAAACATAATTTGTAGGTGAAAGATAAACTAGAAAAATGTTTGAAAGTCATACATAAATTTATCTCATTAAGAGGGAAAAGATTTATGAAATATGACAGCAACCTACAAAAATATGAATAAACATGAAAAAATCCAATTTCATTCTAAATAAAGAAATCATATGACTATCAAACTGGACAAGAATTTATTTTTTAAGTTACAGCACCCTATGTTGGAGAACCCTGAAAACATACATACACCTATTATTCTGTTGGAAGAGTAAACTGGTACATTTTTCTAGAGAGCTAGTTGGCTAAACTTAATTATTTTGTAAACAAAACATTCCTTTTCAAGTAACAGATACAACAAAACGTTTATGGATAGGTACAAACATAGAATCAATAGACTGTTGTGATACAGTTTATAATACTAAAGAATTAGAGACAGACTAACTTTCCTCAAATTGGAAATTGGCTAAATACATTGTAGGAGAATCACAGAAAGAAAGATCCCCAGAAGACATTCAAAATGACATGGGTTTGAGAGCTGGGAAATCATCACCATCTGTCATTAATGGAAAAAGCAGATGACAAAAGAACAGGTACATTATTAACCATGTATTTCTGGAAAAATGCAAAATAGTAAAGTAGTATACTTGTGTGCAGATCTTTCAGTTTTGTATGGGATACAAGTATTACTTTAAAATAAAAATGAAGTCATGAGTTACAGGACAATAAGAACCAAGAGAAAACAGTCGATGAGAGAGATGTACTGGCCTAAACTGTTTGGGCACCGCGGAAGGAATGTAGGATCTCACCTCCGAAGGCTCCACGTTCAAGTTTCAGCTCCATCCGTTTTGTAGTAGGTGACCTTGGGCAAGTCATGCAACATTTCTTCACTTCAGCTTCCTACTGTGAACTGGAGACTGAAAGAATATTTACCTTGTAGGGTGACTGAGGATTAGAGATGAACAGAAAGTACTGTTCAAATAGTATTCTTAATGTGGGATGATTTCAGTAGATACCAAGTAAGGAGAAACACAACTAAGAGACCTTTAGAAATATTGAAAATGTGGGACATTTACCTTATTTTTAACTCTGGAAGGAAAGAAGGAAAGCATGAATAAAAGGCTGCAGCTCAAAATGTAAATTGAAGATTTCAGAGGGAAAATATGTCTATGAATAAGAAAATCTAACACAGATCTGGAAAAAGATTCCTTTACTCGTGAAGACTACTGTTCAGGTAGATGGAGTGTTTACTCTCCATATAAGTTAATCTTTGGCAGAGATATGCAATGAGATATGGAGGAAATGGAAACAACAAAGTCCATGACACAGAGATTATTGCCTGTTGTTTAAAGAAGATAAGAGGAAGGTAGCAGGGATTGAGAGTACCTGATGCTATAGAATCCAGATAATATATCAGGAATGTTACTTCTCAGAAAGATACAAAATGAATGGGAGAGAGGAGTCCGGCTCTGTTCAACATCTTGGAGAAGCGTGTTAAGGAAGGCATCAGGCAGTTGTTTAGTGAAGTAGTCCATGAGTGAGGATTAATTTTGCATCCACTACGCCATCTACAATGTTAGCAGAAATTAAAATCTAGGAGGCTTGGTACCCATCATTGGCTTCGGGAAAAAAAATCCCAGGAACAGAATTAACATTTCAGAAGGTTCAGAGACAAGAGGAAAATATGAATATCAAAGTTGAAAAAGTAAATGTATACGTACCTGTGTTTTGAGGGACATTTCTGTTACCTCTGCAGCCTAACAGAATCTGATTTTCTGATTTGGAACTGTCATTGGTTATTTTGAAAACTGGCAATACAAGATCCAAAGTGAAAATTTTCCAAGACACAAAACATAGCGCTATTTAGTATGAAACACATTGTTGGGTAATAGCCACTTAAGTTACCTCATACAGACATTTTCTTAAATGCTTGACCAAATGTTATGACCCTTTTATGTTATCTTTCAACCCATAGCCCATATCAAGTATCAGACTAATGATGTCAATAATAACCAACCCTCAAAAGGTCATTTTGCTGGCTAATCAGGCAATGCTTAGAATAAATCTGATACCTTTTATATCAGTTTGACTGATGGCCTGTTACAGCAGCTGAAAATTCTAATTTGACTCTATGTTGGTCCACTTAGTCTAGTAGTCCCATCTTTTTAGCAGATTTTACACTAACATGCTTGTCTGAATGCTTTCACTATTACTGTTGTTATCTTCTTCACCACTGGGTCTGCATCCTGCTAGACTAGCCAGTCTCATTTTTAAGATAATTGCCTGTGTGTGTGTGTGTGTGTGTGTGTGTGTGTGTGTGTGTGTGTGTGTGTGTTTGTGTGTGTGTGTGTGTGTGTGTGTGTTCCTTTTGGCATACAGAGTTTGTACTAACAATTATTCACCTCCCCAGGTATCCACTTTTGATTACCAACACTAAGAGCCACACCTCAAATTTCTCATTCATTTAATAAATCTTTATGGAGTGCTTTCTCATTCATTTACTCAGCAGATACTTACTGAGCATAACAAACATTACTGAGCATAGTAGACCCTGTGCTGGGCCCTGGGCATTTAGCTGTGAATAGAACATCCAAGACAGTTACATTTGTTTATTTCCTTTGCCTTGAGCACACTTCCTTAACAGGGAGTTTGACCTTTTCTGGAGCCTCCCCTGTCTTTCTCCCTCACTTAATTCAATCTCTGCTCACAGTCACCTCTTCAAAGATGCCTTCCCTATCTGTACACTCCATCCACACCCTCCATCTTTGTCTCTCCTCTTACTCTGCTTTAATTTTTATTCACTGTTCTTCTTGTTTAAATTTTGTGACATTTATTTTCTGTCCTCCTCTAGTAGAACAGAAGCTCAAGGGTACCCATTTTGTCTGGTTCAACACTAGGCCTAGCAGAGGGCTTGAAAAATAGTAGGAGATTGAAATATCTGTGGAATGAATAAATGAAGGAATGAACAAGAAAGTTACTTTTATTTATGGAACACATATTTTAGAGAACAGAGAAAGGCAAGTGCATAATTGCTAATGGAGGGTATGCTGGGGAGTAACCCAAAAGATTATTTGGGAAAACAGTTAAGGACAGTTTCTCTGGAGAGGTGAGGTTTGAGCTCCTTATTACGGAGCTAGTGTGTGAACTTACTGGAGAGAGAGAACATTAAAGGCAGAAATCCCTTAGGATTGGGAAGGAGACCACTAACTGCTGGAGAGAACAAGAGAAGGGGAGGGGTATTGGTTGCAACTGAAAAGGTAGGAAGGGGCCAGATTGTGTGGAATTGTATGGGCCAAGTTCATGAGTTTAAATTATATGCAAACACTTTGGAGGTATCAGTTACAAGAGTTAACCACTCTATTTAGATAATGAATTGTGGTGAAGGGGACTCAGGAAGACCAGTTCCTGCCATAGATGAGGTGAGAGGTGATGGTGGCCTGGCTTTGAGTGATTGTGGGAATGGGGAGAAGTAGACCAAGGAGGAATATGACTTTGAAGTGGAGCCATCAGGATTTGCTGGCAGATTGCAAATGAAGATTTGAAGTTTGAGGGCAATAGAGGCCTCCATGATGATTCCCGGGTTTTGGCTTGAATCTCTTTCAGAAG
The DNA here is from genome assembly GCF_036321535.1 of Camelus dromedarius. Classification (NCBI taxonomy): domain Eukaryota; kingdom Metazoa; phylum Chordata; class Mammalia; order Artiodactyla; family Camelidae; genus Camelus; species Camelus dromedarius. The sequence continues at coordinate 43,360,307 of NC_087445.1, read as the reverse complement.
ACAGTGTCATTTACTGATGTGTAACTCGTCTGGGGTCTACACTGGGTAGTAGTTATATTGGCTTATTGTTGCTTTCCATTTCACTTTGGGATTATTCTGCCTTTTGAATTTATTTAGAATTTAGATGTTTCCATTGAGCTAAAGCTCAAGAACTTGAGTCAGTGGTTGATTCGAGAATGTTGCTTTTCCTCCTCCTGAATTTTGGATCAAGATACATGCAACGTATGGAAATGAAAATGAAGAATATATCTTGTTGATTTTTCTTGTCTTTGGCATGGCATAATACTTGCATAGAGAATGTTGGAGCTATTGACCAAACTGTTGGAAGTGATAGATTGGCTTTAATTGCTCACCGTCTCCTAGCCAAACATAACTATTAGTAATCCAGTCTTAGTTCACATTGTCTTCTGAAAATTGGCCAATTATAGAGGGAATTGTATTATTATAATCAATAATAGAGATACAAATTTTAATTAAAATAATTATTTAAATAGGACTCTGAAATGCTATGGATCCTGGTTTTTTAGTAGTTAAAATTAAGAAATAGTTTTTCACAAACAGTAGAGTTTTAAGGATCTCTTTTGTTCTAGAATAAACAGGATTGTCTTGAACTGTCTGTGGGTTTTCATCAGTTTGTCTAGGAGCTGTTAGAGTGTGTGCTTTTCGTTACCCTCTTCATCTAAAAATAATACTATAATAAACCTCTCTTGAGACTGTCTTGAGATTTACAAAAGATAATTCTATTTCCCCACGTGATTGGCAATATTTATCTTCTTCATAAAAGTGTTGCTCAATAGCAAGAGGCTGTTCTAATGACAATTTAATGATAGACCCTCCAATGACAGTTTATATTGTCAAAATTATTCATTTTAACACTACCCACATCCCTTAGCTCGTTTGCCATGAGTACTTAGTTATTCTTTTGGGTAGTCCGTGTAAATTTTTCATCCCTTCCCGCATCTCTCTGTAAGGAAATCTTGGAGGCTAATTAGTTCATCGATCATAATTTTATTTTTGGGAGCAGTAATTCAATTCTACTCTCTCTGGTAAAGGAAGTATTTAATCATTTCTTTCTTTTGAAGTGAATTCATGTGCGATGCCTCCATGGCTAGATCAAATGTCATGGTATTTCCTACCTAAAAGGGCATTGTTACTGAGGCTATTGGGTTGAAGTCAGAAATAAATTGATTGTTTCAGAAACCAACTTTGATAAGTTATCTTTCTGGTAAGAAGATGTCACCTGAATGATTCTGTCATTTTTGAAAATGTGCATGACATTTACTACAATATGACAAATGTAAACAGGTGGTCATAGGCTATGTCTGTAAACCTGGTTATAGGACTGCTAAACCTCAAATGGCTTCTTGAAACTTCTAGTTGAGCCAGCCAGTAGTGGGTCAACATGAGGTGATCAACTGACTGTTCAACAGACTGTAGTTGAGGTTTTTAAATCAAAAGTTAACAGTCAGAATAGGTCCTCCATTTTTTAAAAAAATGTTGTTGTTGGGGGGGGGAGGTAATTAGTTTTACTTATTTCCTTATTTTTAGAGGAGGTACTGGGGATTGAACCCAGGGCCCTATGCATCCTAAGCATGCGCTCTATAACTTGAGCTATACCCTCACCCAAGTCCTCCATTTTGAATGTAAGCCCCTTTGGAATATTTTGACTGGGCTTATACAGTTCATAACTTATAGTTTTAAATTCTAGCAATAGAAACACATTCATAAAGTATAATCATGTTCTTATTTATACTAATAAAAAAGCCTAGGGATAACTCTAAATTCGTGTCCTTGCATTTGTGGAAAGCATTGCCAGTGTAGCTCCTAGCTCAGATGACCTTACTGACCACATAATGGGTCCGTTGTTTAAGATGAAGACAGATGACATGCCAGGACAAGATGCAGGAAAAGGAAAAACAGATCAGTGATAGAGTTAAGAAATGGAAAAAAAAAAAAAAAGGTACTGTTCAATCATTCCAAAGAAATTCAGGCAGCCTTCCAGACTCCAGGTTCATGACTGAAACTGTAGAGTAAAATGTAGTAGAATCCTAAGCAAAACTCTGCTGCTGGCTCTGACTTCTCCTGTCTCCTTACTCTGCCTCACTGCCTTCTACTTCCTCCACCCCAACTTTGGAGTTAAAAGATCTGTGCAAATTAGAATCCGCTTTTCATAAAGGAAAGCTGAGTAACCCTGACTCAAATGAACCCACTGGCAGAGCAGGAAAGTAAAACAAGCAGAACTTTAGGTGTGTGCCTCTTGAAAGGTTAAGTCACTCCCAGAAGCTGCAGCCTAAGTTGCCGGTAAGACTGAAAATTGGACCCAGTATCCCTGTATTTAAGCTCTCAAGCATCCTACCCCAGTAAATGTATTCATATTAAATTCTCTCAAGGAATATTGGAGAAAAGTTTTTAAACCGATTAAAGGATGTGAGAAGTGGTGTAGCAAATTGCAGTAGAATGGAAGAGTACAGGCGAAATGGACATACTTTTTGGCTCCATAGGGAATGCATTCTTAAGCTTTAGTTTTATAATTCTGCACTGCTGGGCCCTAAGATTTTTGTGGGACAGGAAAAAAAATTTTTATTTCAAATGCTGGTGCTTGCTAGAGTTGGAGATGGCTGAGGGGTATAGTGAGAATTAATTTTACTGTCTCCATTCAGAGTTAATTTAGTGTGCTGCCATCAAACTGAAACAGCTGAACTAAAACCACCAGTAGCAGCAGCAGCAGCATTTAAAGCTGTCTCTTAAATGGTGTGGGACCTATCTGAATGTAAGGGAGGAAATTAAGATGAGGGTTCAGGGCTGTTTAATCCAGGTTGAATACCTGATAGGCTAATATCCTCAAAGGATAATATGGTGCGCTCTCTAGAAAATGTCCTTCAAACACAGTATCACAAAGCCAGAGAAAGAAAGATTTCCACTTAGAAAGGAGATTGGATTTGGATAAAATTGGAAACACATCTTTGTGCAAATTAGGGAATTTAACTTTTTTTTTTTGATGTTAAGGAAGTTACATTTGTCATGGGCAACATTTGTGAGTAACATTTACCAAAATTAATGCTAATCAACTATTTTTATTGTTTTAGGACCAAAGTAATTCTTAATTAAGACTTTCAAGATGTAACCAGGATTTACAAGTCCAATTGAATACTTTTCATTAAATTTGCTAAAGGACCGTTATTTTGAGTCAGTAACTTAATAGATTCAGTAATGTGTAAGTTGAATCTATGGAAATGATTTTACATTTTATGTACCCCCTGTTTATACCAAAACATAACATTTTGAGTATGCTATACAAATGATAATAATTCTCAATTTATATGATGTTAAATAGAGCACAGTTACAAAACAAATAAGACAAATTTATTTTGAAATATGTACTGTACTCAGTCCTTTCAGTTTATAATTTCTTGTGAACTCAGGTTAGTCAATATCAATTAGTCAATTAATATATATCCACTGTTTTTTCTTGGCAGAATTCTGGCAACTTTTACATATTTGGTCATGTTTATTAATACTAATCACTTTTTCAGTAGAGGTTTTATTTAGCTAGATCAGAGCTGTTCTCTGTGATCCAAATCCAACTTTTTAATACTTCTCGTAAGTCAAAACTATAATAAATGTTTCCCCTACAACCTATCTATCCATCCTCCAGAGAGTAATGTAACATTTTAATTTCTCAACCAGAACTTTTTTACAGACCCGATGAAAATGTCATTGTGAGTTCTTGCTTTAAGTGCTCACCTACCCCTAATTAAAAAATAAACATAAATGATAAAACAGATTAAAATACATGATGGAAATCTTGTGGAAGAGAAATATGGCAGAAGCATATGGGGGCTAAAGCTGCAGACTGTTGGACTGACTGTTGCATCGTATACAGACAGAGATGGCCACAGGTGAAACTACTGCAGAGCAGGTAGATGAAAAGTGTCCCACAAACAGGGCTGGCGCTGAGAACTGAGCCCTCAGCACAAAACTGATAAAAAATGATAAAGGTTGTGACTGCTACCACCCAGGGAGGTAGCTTTCTTCTAGTGGTCAGAGGGCAAAAAACGATGACGTAAGGAGGAACTGTGCCAGGCTGCCTGCTGGCTCAGTGACTGGGGTTTTCATATGCCTGTACAGGACAGAACTCCTAGAATGGCAGTGTAAGACACAGTTACGCACTGGGTGCTCCGGGGACTGGGTAGAGGCATCTTTAAAACTTTAAAACCAGACAAGGAGGGATAAGAGAGAACTCAGATTCAAAATTATTCATAGAAAGTAAATTCCAGAATGCATGAAAAAAGTATCTCTTGAAAAAGATGCCAAAAAAAGCAACAATTGGAAAAATTCATGCCATGAAAAATCTAAACATTAGAACAATCTGATGGTGACTTTAAAATCTGTAAGTTTAAGGTTCTCAAAAAGATCAAACAGTAACAACCCATAAAAGGATAAAATAAAATATTAATCGAGAATAGGGGAATATGTATTGGAAATAACAGATATAAAAAATACAGCCATTGAAATATATCAATAGGTGGAAATAAGAGTAGACTTGAAATCAAAGAAAGAATGGATGGATTGTTATGTAACAATGCAGAAACCATCCAGAACAAATTTCGGAGAGATAAAAGGCTAAAAATTATAAAAGAGAACTTAAATGAAAAGGAAGATGAAGCAAGAGGCCCCCACATATTTGTAATGGGAGTTCCAGCAACAGAGAATAGGGAGTGAAAGTAAAACAATATTCCAAAAGAAACGATGAGAATTTTCAGTTATTGGAGAAGGATTAGTCTTCAGATTGAAAGTTTATACTAAATGCTGAACTAGATAAACAGTAATAAATGTGCATGTAGTTATATTATAATAAAATTGTAAACATCTAGAATACAGGTTTGATAAAAGATCTACAAAGTAAAGTTGTAGATCTCCACATTAATTAGAAATCAGAGGTCAATGGATATACACTTCTAAAAATACTGAACACTCAACTTAGAGTGATATCACCAGGTAAACTATCACCAAGGGTTAAAATAGTTGAATCGTATTGTAATAATTGCTCTGTTAGATGAATTTTTCACATAACTATATGCCTTGAAGAACATTCCATGTCAGCACACAGTGATCATATCATTCTCCTTCAATTCTTGCATAGTAGTCTACTGAATGTATGAAGCATAATTTAACACTTTAATGATGTTTAGATCACATGCTCTTTTTTGCTATCATTAACAATTCTGTAAGAAACAGCTTTATACATGTTATGTTTTTCCCCATATATGTAAAACTTACTCTAGGGTATCAAGGAATTACAGGGCAGAGGTCACACAAGATTTAAATAGATATTTGCCAAGTTGGCTTTGAAGAAACTGAACCAATATAAACTCTTATCAATGGTAGAGGGAATACTTTGGTCCATATACTCTAATTAACATATGCTATCACTAATCATTTTATTTTTGCCAATGAAATAATCATTTTAGTTTGTGCATGGTTATTACAATTATTATATATGATGCCATTTAAGTGGTAGTTTAATATGACGATTACAAAATGATATTTACCTGTTTTATTTTGCAATGTATGGACTCCTGAGGAGATTAAGCATATCTTCATTTATTTATAAGCTATTTGTACTTCTTCTTCTGTGAATTGTATGCTCATGTTCTCTTCATATTTATGCTAATTTTTCTGTTGACTACTGATTTTTAAGTTTAACAAATACATATTCTTCATGTTGTTTGTTAAATTTGTGTATTACAAATGCTTTATCCAGTCTGCCATTTGAGTTTTAATTTTGATTAGGGTTGGGTTTTTTTGCGGTCTTATTGCTCCAGGAATCCCAACTAATCTCAACTTTTTTCAATATTTATAATATTGAAAGAGTATCTGATATGAAACAATTTTTTGAAATGATAGTAACTATTTGTATCACCAATGCTAGAAGAATGTAGATAATCTGGAAAGTACATATTAGAAGCAACATTACAAAAAAAAATAGTTTATATGACTGATGTCAACTGTCTCTCAGAAATGCTCACTGTAATTGATTTCATTTCGTCATACATGTCTTTTCAAATGTAAATGTGATTGTATTTACCAATTTAGATGTAGTCTTTCATTTCAGGAACTGACTTTACTCATTCCCATTATGAGGTTTACATTTTTAAATAAATTTGGCCACATGATGGATTTGGGTAAATTGATTTCAAACTAGCTGTTGTTAGGAATTTTTGAATTGCAAGAAAGAAACTTAATTGAAAACAGCTTAGAACAAAAATGGTAATATATTGACTCACATAATAAATCTGCAAAAATGGCAAGGTTGTACCTAGGCCTAGGTATAAGGACTTTAATTCTCTCAAAATATTTATCTCCTTTTCTCACCTCTGCCTCTTTGTATGTTCAAACTTTATTCTCCTAGTCTAGATATTTCCACATCAGTGGAAACATAGCTGCCAATAAATATGAGACTTACATCTTCCAGCCTACCTATAACCATAGAAGGACTCTATGTATCTCATTATCTCTGACATGATGTTCCTAGGTCCTGTCCAATCCCTGTGGCCAGGGAAGTTGAGGTTGTTAATGTCAGCCCAGCGTGCCTGGAGCAGGGGAACTAATGTGTCCCAGAAAAGGTGCATTTCTCAAAGGAATTTTGAGACAAATAAAACAACTGTTGTCCACCACCATGATCATTATAAAGCTGGAGATATAAACTCATGGGGGGGAAAATCCTCAAAAGATTCTATTTAAAAAGTTATAGGGGAATAAATTAAGTGACTATTCCTGTTCAAGATGTGAACGATGAATTGAACAGAAATAATTTACCTCCTAGTTTTTGCCCCAGCTGCTTGTACTTCTTTTTTTTGGCATTATCTGTATTTTTCCCTTTCTTCAGGAATTCTTATTTAAGATCTCAATTTATTATTGATTTAAATCACATATTGAACTATACCAATTTACATTTCCAACAACAGTACTGAGTTGCTGTTGCTCCACATCCTCACCAAAATTTGGTATTATCAGTCTTTAAAATTTTTGCCAAACTGGAGTGCCTGTACATTGATATCAACTTGCATTTCCGTGGAGACCTCTGAGGATGCACATCTTCATACGCTGATAGCCATTCCTGCTTCCCAGCCCACGAACTGTCTATTCATGTCCTTTTAGCCATTTTCCTAATAGGGTTGTTTTTTTTCTTTTTACATTTTAGGAGTTCTTTATAGATTCCAGAAATTAATTCTTTGGCAGCTACATGTCCTGCAAACATCTTTCCCCAGGTGGTGGATTTTTTTTTTTTAACTTTAAAAAATGGTATCTTTTGAAGAATAACAATTTTTAAATGGAATATTGTTGAATATATCAATATTTCCCACTTTGGCTTGTGCTTTTATATGTCTTTTTCAAGGAATCTTTTCCTAGCTTGATGACATAAAATTTTTCATATATTGTTTTTCTAAAAGATGTAAAGTTTTGCTTTTCAAATTTTACTCTTATCCATTTGGCATTAATTTTAATACAAGGAATTCCATATTATGATATTAGATACCCAACTACCCCAGCACTGATTAGCAACTCTTTCCTTTCCCACTAATCTTCCATGCCACGTGTTTTTCTACTTCAAGAATGTCTTTGTTGTTCTTTTCCATTTGCTTTTACATATAAACTTTTAAGTAGGTTTGTCAAATTCCTGTTGCAATTTTACTTCAAATTTCACTGAATTCATAAATCAGTTTGGGGAATGCGGACATCTCCACTGTAGTGAATCACTGCTTATGAACAAGGCGTAGCCCCACCTTCATTTAGGTTCTCTTTAATGTATTCATTATACATTGTATTATTTTCTCCTCAAAGGTCTTAAACATATTTCATAAGATTTACTCCTCTGTTTGTTATTTTTATTGCTATTGCAAATGGTATCGCTTTTAAAATTACCTTTTCTATATATTTATTACTTGAAAATGAAATGCTTTTGGTATTTGTAGATTGATTTCATATTCAAGGATCTTGCTAAACTCTCTTATTAACTAATAAAAATAATTTGTCTTAGATTATTTTCAATTTTCAATGTAACTGAACAGGAGTACATTTTCTTTTTCTTAGTTTGTTGACTAAAATATCCACTTACTTGGTTTTTTTCCCCTAAAATATTGTATCATGAGCCCTTCTAAATTTATACTTTCAAAACAGCATTTTCAAAGGGTGTTTTGTATCTTAGTTTAGCATCAGAATATACCAGAATGTATTAATATTTTCCTGTTGGGGATATCTGTTGTTATCATTTTTATTTATCTTTTACTAGCATAAAAAATTGGAATTTCTTTTTGTATGTAAGCCATCGCCTGCATTTCTCAACAGCTTCTTATGATACACCTTAAGAGTAGAATTATAGTACCAAAGAATAGTGTCAGTTTTAAAATTCTCAGTATGTGTTGCCAAACGTCTCAGAAAGGTCATTACAGTTTACTGACAACCGGCGGTGTATGAAAACATCTGTCTCACCACATCCTCATCAGTATATGGGATTATCCTTTATTTTCTTTGGCTAATTTGATAGACAAAAACGGTACCTCATTTTTATTTGCATTTATTTGATTACTAGTGAGGTTGATCATTTTCATATAGTATTTTTCAAACTTTTGGTGTTTTCTGGCTTTTGACGTTAGCAGGATCTCATCAATATGTGTGTTTATTAATATGGAAAGTTGATAATAGATATTAACTCTTTAAAGTCTACTTGTATTGTACTAGGTTTTTACTTATGATCTCTTTTTTTAATTACTCAGTGACATTTGTTATTCTTGCATTATTAGATAGATCAGTATTTCCTTGATCAGTTTCTTTCATTGTTTGGATGCATTGCTAGAACTCTGGGGCATTTATAAAATGTAATATAACTTGGTTGCATTATAAATTTACATATCAGCTTGTACTAACTCAGTTCTATAAATTTCTCCTTCTAAAATGAAAATTCTAGATCTTGGATTATATTATTTTTATTTTGTATCCATAGGGCTTGGCATGGTTCCTAGTGCATAATAGCTATTTGAGAAATATTTGTTGAATAAATTGAATTGAATTGAATTTCAAGTTGAAGTGTTTCAACTTGAAATTTTCCTATGATCTTAGTTTTAAATGAAAATAAAGCATCTCCTGATTTATTAATTTGGTAACTTCCAAGTATTGTAGGAAGAGAATACTTGCGATCGTTAGCTGTCTTTGATAGTTCTAAACTCTTCATGGTTTTAACCTACCCTATTAACCCTCAAACAGCCCACTGATCATCAATGTCCGTTAAGTGCGGCTTGAGGGTATAGCCTGTGGTAACAGAAGAGTAATTTTCTCTTTGTATGAAGTGACGTTTCTACATGAGCCACAGAAGCTCTGATTTTCACTCTAATTTTGACCTCCGATCTTCATGCTCTAACAAGGAGAGAACTATTTGACTGAGTCAGTTGAGTTGAACTGATACATTCAGGCTCTTAAGATCACTTCTGGCAGGCAAATTTTATTCATATTTTAAAACACAGCTCAAGTGTGACACCTCCTGATTTCAGCTCTGCTTTCCCCACAGAATTAGATGCTTCCTCATCTGGGTTCTCATAACTTTTACACATGAGGCTAGTAGCTCATAAAAGTGAGTATCTGTTGAATGTTTACCCTACACTTCCTCACCCTCCCTCTGTCAGACAGAGAACTTGATCACCTGCGGTGTTTCGGAAGCAGACACAGGCTTAGCAGGGATAACTTGCTCACGCTTATCCTGCTGATAAGTATCTCTACCAGGATCTGAAACAGGTTCTTTGACCCCAGACTGAAGGTCTTCACTGCCTCTTAAATCACTGTTCTAATGAGTTACCCTTAAGGACTGGGATGACAACTTACAGATTTTTGCGTTTCTAGTACCCAGTTCAGTTCCTCGAACTTAATAGGCATTCAACAACAACTTAGTAAATTAGAAAATGGAATATGGTTCTTGGAAGGCCCCTAGTAGGGCCTGTTTGGCTGTGTCCTTGCTCAGTTTCTGTGACCCAGGGCCCTGAAGTAGTTTGGATGTTTGAATCCTGCCCGAACTAACCATATGTGTGCCAAGAACCTGTACTTCATCAGGGACCATTTCCCCCAATGTGACCACAGGTTAATACTAATTTTTTTAAAAGATATTCTCCTGACATACACTGCAGGCAGGAGCAGACTAATGGATTCACTAGACATCATTAAAGACATACCAACAAACTATGAGTCCTATGATCCAGATAATATTTGTGGCAGGTGTTTTCAGATTCAGTCTACCTTATGTTTCTTGTTCTCCATTTTTACTGCTGTTGCCTGTGTAAGAATCTCTGACAGGCATACAGAATTAATGTATCATCTTCTCACTGAGGAATAGGTATAACCAAAAGGCAGCATTTTCTATCCTTGTTCCTCTTTCAGGGGCAAGATGAACACACATATACAATAAAACCGTTGAGCTATTTTAATACCTTTCCTGTCATGCATTCAGGACCCTCTAAAGTTGTCATCAGCTACTGTTTCATTTAATTCTCTGGCCTTCAGGGTAATGTAAGAAAATTGAAGAGATTAGGAGCTATCTCTTTCCTGTTCAATGCATTTGTGTTGCTGTAAATTGGCACCAACCTTCAATCTCATGGTCAGGGCTCTCCAGGGTCCTCCCACTGATATGACAGCCCAGTCAGCATGATAAATGGTGCACACCCTCTGGCAGGACACACAATTCTTCCCTTCCTGACTCCCCAGTTCTCTTTCCTGCATTTGCAAAGAGGCAACATCTCGCCACCTTATTGCACTGAGTGGCCGCCCCATTATGTTGATGTTCAAGTTAATTAAAGGATACAGTTTCCCTGATTAATTACTTTATGTCCACTGACAAAAATGACTTTGACACATAGTAAATTTGAATAAAGGAAATCTCCCATCCAGAAAACTGCACTTCAACATTACATTTTTTTCTTTTTCACCTGTTGTACTAGTGGAAAATTATCTCATTTGAAGGTAGAGGCAATTCCACTGAGTGGAAATGCAAAGATCCCAGTTAAGTCCGATGACCCTAGTTGAGGGATTTGCAGTCTACAACTCTTTTGCTGGTGTATATGCAACAAGAAAGGAAACAGTGACACTCACACTTGCACAAGGAGAGGGAAGAGAAAAAAGTAAGTACACACAGAGAAACATTCCTTTTAAAATAAAAGCATATCATTTGTACAAGATCACTTCATGAGTTTGTATTTATATACGTATGTGCTTAATTAGAAAGAAAACTTCTAAATGATGGACCATGGATACAGGGGATAAATGATTTGACCTTGCTCATAGTCTTTTATTTATTTTCTATAAGGGCTGAAGTTCTGGGGGTTTGTAGATATGTGCCAGGCATGTCCTCAAAAAAGTTTTGATGTAAAGCAGTACTAATAAAAAAGTTGAGTAAGGCAATTTTCCCTGACACCATCTATTTTAACTCTTTAAATGAAAAAGGCCAGAATCTTTCAGTAAATGAACTGCCCAGTTCTCTGCCCTTTGGCCCCTTCTTATCCCCATGGACTAAGCCGGGAGCACCTCTGTGATGTTAGGACCATTCCTCACCCGCCCTTCTGCCCCAGTGCCCCGCAAGGAGGAACAGTGAACAGCACACCCAGCACTCCCCTTCCCCAGCCACCCAGCACGGTGCATCACAAAGTCCTGGCTGCCAAGAGAATGAAGCGGTCGGAACCATCTGTCAGGACACCTGGCGTGGCACATCCCAAGGTGACGGCCAGTACATGGGTGTATCCTACTTGAACGTGGTGTGAACAAGTTATCTTATAGCAAAGAATTCCTCTGTGATTCTCTTTGATAGAGAAAGAATGAGAGCTCTTTAATACAGCATGTGGCTCTCTGTAACATGAACTCGGCCTCGTTTCCTGATCTTATAAACCTGTTACACGCTTGTCCCTTTCTCCCAGAACCATATGCCTCAGCCCCACGGGAACCTAATCTGATTTTTTTTTGCTTTATCTCCTCAAGTTTTCCCCTTGTTTATTTTTGTATAAATTTCTTCTTATACAAAGAAGCATCATTTCCACTGATACTTTTCATATAAAAATTCGATCTTTTTTCATTCTGGACTTTTTGCATTAATTTTGATTTTTTAAAATATGGCACTAAAATATTACTCATCTTGACTACTGAGCTTTTTGGCTCCCCATTAAATGTTGTGCCTCACTGTGGGCAGAGGCTCTGCTCCTAACATTAAGGCTCTGATGACCTCTGGCTGAAGGTTTCCAGATTTGAATTTAATTTCTCACTCTTTGATGTTCTTGTTAACTGTAATATTTCTTTCCTGGCATTTGTAATAGGATGTAGTTCGTTTCTCATTGGGGTTCCTGATTTTCAAGATATATACTGGGTACCCAATAGACCCTTCAGACTCAGGGAGCAGTCATCTCCTAAAAGTAGATCCAGAGAGGTCTATTTGAGAGAAACAGTCTCCACCATCTCAGCTGTCCTCTCCCCAGCCCAGCCTTGCTGTAAGGGGTGGCCCGATGGGGAGAGGAGGAGGCTGGCTCTGGGGGGAGTACAGTTTGGGAAGAGGGTCTCTTCTCACCTCTCCATAAAAATTTCAAGTGCCTGAGCCTTTCTTTTCCCCTGAGTTGGGGACTGATGATGGTTTAGTGCCTGCAAATTGCCAAGATGGTGACCAAGTAGAGCCCCTGATGATTCTAGAGCGAGGACAGAGAGTCAGGAGAGAGGGGACAGAGCCATGAGCGGGGTACCAGCGGGGCAGCCGGCATAGCCATACACATGTCCTGTGGGTCGGGCCTGCAGTGCTGAAGCCATCTGGGCTGAAGCTTCTGGCTGGTATGAATTCTACCCCCCACCCCAGAGGGCTGCCTGCTGGCCAAAGAAATCCTAGTAGCAAAAGGGTGCACGATGGGCCATTTGTGGAGTCATGAGAGACAAGAGGAAGAGGTCACTCTGAAGTTGCAAACCCACTTCAGAGGGCTGTGCAGTGGGAGGGCTGCATGGGCCCTTCCAAGAATGAGTAAGTGAGCCTCAGAGTTGATCCGGACATTGACCCCCTGGTACAGAATAACAGGCTCAGTAAGGGGGCGGGGGGTAGTGAGAGAGCTCCCGGCCACCTGCCTGGGCCTGGGAGTCACCCATGCAGCCTGCCCTCAGTGGAGGAGGAGGGCAAGACACGAAGAACCAGCGTACGGTTATCCCAGCACCCCAAAGAGATGAAAAGGTTATGGAACTGTCTTGAGTTTTCGTTAAGAGAACTGATGACCCAGCAGGGGAGGGGGTTTGAGGGAGGAGACCTGGATATTAGTTATTGGGAAACATTAAGACCATTTAATGTCTGTACCTTAAGGAGTAGAGGTCCTCAATGATCCCAACAAATGCATCTTCATTAGAAGGTGAGAACAGAGAGCTTCTCATCTCTCTACTCAGTGCCCTAGGGCAGGGCACTGTATGTAAAAGGCAGGTCCAGTGGAGTAGAACAAGCCCCACACACAGAGCAGATAGAGCTTGGCTGGAGTTTTCTCTTCCTCATGGGAGTTAAATGACTTATAAGATTATATCTTTCTCTTTCTTCCCTGCTGGCCCTAATCTTCTATTTTAATTTAAATTTCAGTAGTCCTGATATACTAATTATTTACCTATTTCTTTTTTATTGTAAAGTAAAAAAGGAACAATATTGTAAAGGTACTGGAAGATGTTGAAAGATAATTTTCTCTAAATTGTTGCAAATCCTTTACAAAATGGAGCAGGTTATGTAGGCCACAAGCCAACAACAATGGCAACAACGAAATTCCCTCCTTGTGCCTTTGTACAGGTCATCTAATTCTTTGCACTCCAGTTTTCTCAGCCATAAAGACAGGTGATCATTGTATATGAAGTTTGCAGATTGCTAAGAGGGTTAAGTAAGATGAAGCGAAAAGTTTTTTTTAAAAAAAAACTGTCAAATACTATTCAAACAGAACATATTATTCTTATAATAAGTATTTGTTGAGTCGTATTGCACAGGGATCAAGAGACGGTGTGAATGACAGAAGTCACGTGACCCCGCCATGGTGTAGGCACGCTGGTAAACGTTACCGTTGGAGAAATCACTTGCACTTAATGTTCCGGAACACAAGTCACAGCCAATACCCCCAAAGACACTTTGAGTGGGCAGAGATCTTGGAGGTGACCTAGCCATGTTTTCAAACTGCATCCTGCAGAACTTGGTTTTGAGAACTGTTACCTTAGTGGCTGGTGAAGTGGGAAGAGTGAGACTGAGTGGTGAGGATCCTGCCCCCCAGCTGTATGGCCAGAGCAGCTTTAATTAGCATTCATTATTGGGTATTAGTCCTGGTAAGATTTCATTTGAAATAATATTCAGTGGCTGTTCTTTAAGATCCAGAGGATGCTGAGATCTGCCCATGACCATGATCTTAACCATGGGAAGATCAGACCTTGAGCCAGTTCTTCTGCCCCGTGACCACTCTTCACATCATATCACCCTGCTTTCCGAAGGCTCAGATTTGGAGCTCTCGGCTGCAAAGCAACACTTGGCCAGGTGAGCCAGGTGCTGGACTGTTCCCCCATGCACTTTGGCAAAAACAGAACACTTTAAGAAGAAACAGATTATCTTTTTTAGTTAAACAGAACATGGATACAAAAGACAAGAATTCAGAGCAGCTACTGGTGGGATCCCTGCCTTAGGAACCTGGGTTCACAAGTGGAATTATGTCAATTTTACACACACAAGGGATTTTCCAGAGAAAATCTAGAATCCTTCAGTTCCAGATGGCTGCCAATCACAACCAAGTACAACTTAGATTTGCCAAAATTAATAGAATGTGACATGAAGTATTTGATTCAGTCCCATTAGCTGCCAACTATTTCTTTAGGGTCTTGGGTTAACATAGAAGTAGAGAGCTTGTAGAGGGAGGGACATGTATAAGAAAAAATGACCAAGAAGTGGTCCCTGCACACGAGAGGAATGAAAGGCCCTCAAGGGTTATGTCCAGGAGATTCTCTTACTCATTGTTAAAGATAAACCGACTCAACCTGCCATACGAGTCCGATCCCTTTTCTGATCTGCATTCATAATGATCCTCCAGTTAGGACAAGTCTGATACTATGATTATCAAACTTAACACATTCAATGGGTTCTTCCCCTTCCCTTTGAGATCACATCCAGATATTGCAGTCAGGTTACAAAGCTCCAAGATTTGGCCCCAGACCACCTTCATGGGATCATCCGGTGCCCAGCCTTTGCTCTGACCTTATGGTATGAACTGGGCTCCATTTTCTGAGCTCCGAGCATGCCAGGCTCTCACACCTTGGGCTTCCACACACACACACATGGACTCCTTGGCCTGGGGATTCTCTCTCCTAATTGTGCAATTCCTACTCATCCTTCAGGTCTCAGACAATCATCACTTGCTTGAAGAAGACTCTTCTGACCTCTAGTCCAGGTTGTGACTTTTGTGCTGTCCCCATTACTCTTTGCACATGACATGAATACTTTATTGTGGTAACTTGTGTAACTGGAAAATTGCCATTTATAACCATGGACACTTTCTAAGTGGCTGGTTCCTATTCCAGTGACAAACCTCGCGGTTCTGCAGTGTCTTGATGGGTTTGGATAATCAAAACTGGGGCTGGATCTGAGCTAAATTGAGGGCCCAGAATGATTTGATTTGCTCAGCATAAAATAATAAAGAGAGGTTTCTGTTCTGCTTTTCCCTCTAGTTACTGAGCACTTACTATGTGCCAGGCCTGGCCTAAGCGTCTTCCATGTGTTAACTCACTGTTTTCACAACAACACACGTGGAGGTACCATTCTTATCCCTATTTTATAATAAGGAAATGGTACCTTTTCTAAGGTAATAGGTGATGTAGGTGGAATATGTTCTTGAGAGGGAGGGCACAGGAGAGACAGAAGTGGCTACGGAGACCGGCAGAGAGAACGTGACACCTGAAGTCACACAACATGGGGGAGGAGGAAGAACCTACTGAGATGCCAAGGGGCTGTATTTTAAGCAGTGTGATTTCTCATTATTTAACTTTAAGCTTGTTTTATTCCTCAGCAGTTTTTACTGAGTGTCTATTACATGCTAGGCACTGTTCTCAGATCTCTTTTCAAAGGTGGGAGCAGGGAGCCTTGCTCGTAAAATGGTAGCTAGATGGAAACCTGGAGAGAGCAAGGGAACACGTCACACATTTACCTGGGGAAGGGTGAGCCGGTCAGCGGGAAAGGAAGACGCAAAGATCCTGAGGAGGCGGTGGGCTTGTTGTTTCTGAGGAACCTTCTAGAAGCCACTGTGTCTAGAGCAGAGCAGCGAGTGTAAGAAGGCTGGAGATGAGGTCAGCAAGGAAATGGGAGTTGCGAACAGGTAGGCCCTCTAGGCTTTTATGCTGAGTGAGATGGGAAAGTGTTTGGAGGGTTTTGAGCCGCCTTGGACTTGATCTAATTCATATTTTAAAAGAATCACTCTGGGTGCTGTATGAAGAATACTCTGGCAAGCCGGAGACCAATTAGGAGGCTGTTACAATAATCCAAAGGAGAGATAATGTCGATTTAGAGGTGGTGAAAAGTGGTCAGATTGTAAACATATTTGGAAGGTGGAGTTGTCAGACTTACTGTGATGTATTTCTCCATCTCTTAAAACTTGGATTAAGTCTCGCTCACTCACTAAAGCAGTGCTGTGAATGGGGAGTGTGTGTGTGTGAGCTAAAGAGGAGGGCTGAGTCTGGTGAAAATGTGATACTGACAGTAAAAAGTTTTCTAAACTGAACTAATTCAGTAGAAGGAGATGCTCAGAGCCAGACAGGAAATGAGAACATCATTCCTTGGGAATTCCCACACTCCTGAGAAGGACACTGGACTTCCCAAGATACAGAAAACGGGGTTCAATGAATTCTGAAATGACTCCAGACACTTTGTGTCCACCTTGCCCATCAGACTGAGCTTCAGGAGGCTTGGGACTGGACTGCACATGTGCTATTTGTCATCACATACCTAGGAGTGGCCCATAGTAGATGCTCAATAGATACTCCTGGGGGAAAAGGAAACAACTAGTTTCCACATCCAGGGCAGACTAATGCTGTTCTGCGGTCCCTGTTCATGCTCGGAGTCCAGGGTTTTAGCCAGAATTGAAACTCAAGAAGCCTCACTGCTTCCTTAAGAAGTGCAGTGCAGATGTAGAAGTCAGTATTCAGGTGAGTGTTTTCCAGCCGTCACTCTCATTGTCAGCAGCAGGAAACACCTCCTCTGTCTACATCATGTGAGAGGCATCTATGGGAGAAGGGAGATGTCAGCAGAGGGACAAGTTCACAGCTGGTCGGGAGGACCCCAGAGCAAGACGTGGTGGTGGGAGCTCTGTTCTTCCACAAATACATGGGGTATATTTGAGCAAGTGTTTCATTCTCCAAGTCGAGACACTAACGGGCAGATGGTTATAAAAATTAGAGCTGTGGGAACATGAAAACCCTGTGAATGAAGTGAGATCATGTTTATGAATAGGCTTTAAAAAACCTGAAGGCGCAGTGCACATATGTATTATAGCTGAGCTTACAACATCTTTAGTGAAGACATAAATGCGAATCGAATGCATTCGGTTATGCTAGGTGTTCGTATAAAGAATAGCTGCTTGGAGAGAGGCACGGAAGTGCTCATTTTTCTGTCCTGGGCAGCCTAATTGTACTGGTCCTTGTCATCATGCCCCTGTGTTCTTCGGTACCTGAGAGCTACAGGTAGGTACCAGCCAGCACCAGAGAATCCACTGTTCATTCTTAGCTTCCCATTTGCTCCCTTCTGGACTTAAGGCATATTATGGAATTACTGTAAGCCAACGACTCTCCATCTGCAAATGAGGGATAAAATTTGCCAGCTGTCTCCTAACCTCCCTGGGAGGAACTGGGGTTTAATAAGATAATGAACATTATTCTCTCCATATGTACTCCACACCCTTGGCTCCCCTGGTCTTCAAAAGGCTTTCCATAGGCATAAATACAGATTCTCTAAAATCAAATTCAGACGGTCAGAAGGCAAGCTGCAGAGACCCATGCCAACGACTATTCATCACAAATTAATGTTAATATCCATTAGTTAATGTTTTCTATTAGCGATCGTACAATTAATCAAGAACAATATGTCACAAGGCAGTGTCAGCTGTAGGTGGATAATTGGGATGTAGGTGGCTTGCTTTCAGTGGCCACCATGTCACCTCTGCCTGTCCTTTCAAAATTCCCCACCCTTTCTGTTGCTACTTTCTCTAGTCATCAAATTTAATAAATGAATCCACATGAAGACATTGGGAAAGCATAGCAATTTTCAGAGCATAGAGAGAAGTTAATTTTGAAAGAGGACTTCAGGAAGAGGATAATGCTTAGAATAAATAAGATAAAACAGCAGTTAATAATGATAATGATAAACAAAATGGAAAGACAACCTATGGAATGGGAGAAAATATTTGCAAGTGATGCAACTGACAAAAGCTTAATTTCCAGAATAAAGAAATAGCTCATACAACTTAATAACAACAACAACAACAAAACCTCAATCAAAAAATGGGCAAAAGACCTAATTAGACGTTTCTCCAAAGAAGACATACAGATGGCCAATAGGCACATGAAAAGATGCTCAAAATTGCTAATTACCAGAGAAATTCAAATCAAACTGCAACGAGGTATCACCTCACTCCAGTCAGAATGGCCATCATCAAAAAGTCCACAAATAATAAATGCTGGAGAGGGGGTGGAGAAACGGGTACCCTCCTACATTGTTGGTGGGAATATAATTTGGTGCAGCTACTATGGAAAACGGTATGGAGATTCCTTAAAAGCGAGTGGTGGCATAGAGGTGCAGAGCACAACACCCAGAGACCAAGCCAAAAGGGACTTGAGCCTTCGCTGCCTTCGGAAGATGAAACTGGCACTGATCTGTGGAGGACTGGAGTGAGGAGAGGTGGCTGGCAGCAAGCGAAGTTAGAAGAGAAATTTTAGGCATCAGTGAGAAAGAATCTTGGGGTCCCAAGGAACCCTTTCAATTTGTTTTTGCAGGAAGAGGGCCTTTCAGTAGGTTTCCTTCTCATCCTAAGAACTAAAATGTGAAGGAAAATGCGAACGACCTTCTCCAGGATGCAGAGCCAATGGGGCGCAGCGTTAGCGGGAGGAGGACTTAGTGGAAGGGCTGGAAGACCTTCGCAGGGAGGAGCTGCGTCGCCGGTGCGCATGCCTGGTGAGACTCAGGATCAGGACCGTCCTCCCTGAGCCCCAGAGCCTCTTCCTTTGTGTTAAGTTGCACATTTGCCGCTTGTCAGGACTCGCCCGCTGTCTTCTGAATATTCAGCCATCAACCTTTAGGGTGGAATTAGTCGCACTTTAATTTCCTATAACACCTAAATGAGGGTAAGATTTCTAAATACTTTATTAATAATGTACACTCTAATTAATAGAAATTACTTTCCTGGCATGTATTATTAAAGGATGTATTCCAACATGTCTTTTTGTTTTCCCACTTACTTGACTTAGAAAACTGGCTGCTGTTCCCACATCTTCCCTGGACGTCCTCTTGCTAATAACTCTGTACAACATGTGCAGGGTGAAGCCTCTCCACCCTGGACTGGACAAGAAAGCCTCTCTCACTTTTCTGTCTTGCTATCTTTTGAAATGAATTTTTGTTAAAATAAGGTCTATCATAGATATGCTTTTGCAGTTGAACACTTTGGACCTAAAATTGTGTTCTCGCTATGACTAGTATACTCCTAGCTTGGAGTTCTACTCCTCAAACACGAGGAGGAAAGCTGGAACTCTCAGTCTCAGATTGGAAATTTTTTCTTTAATGAACAGGATGCCTACCGCTTTTTGTTTTCCCAAGTGGAAGCCTTGGAGTTTGATCTCCTGATGTAGTTTGTTTTTGTTTTTGTTTTTTAATGTAGAATTAGCTCCAATTCTCACCCTGTGTGAAGGTAAACTGAGGAAGTAGGTGACCTTCAGAGAGCCAACGGAGTAGCTTAAGAGCTTGGGGTCTGTGGCCAGGCAGTGGAGTTCAAACTCAGATCTTGCCACTTCCTCGGTGCGGGGGGGGGGGGGTGTCACAGGGTTATCTTGAGGACTGAAAAGTTGCTCTGTGTGGAGGGAGTAGATCAAAGCTTACTGCAAAGTAAACACTCAGCAGATCCTATCAGCCCTTGCTTCTCAGGCGCCCCCTTTTCTTCCTCCATCCCCAGCTAAGAGGAACCATGTCCGATGCTCACCTTGAGGCTGGGTCAGAGCTCCTGATTATTTTTCCAGTTAACGTTCTACTTAATATACATCAGATGTCTGGGTGGATGCGCCAGGCTGTCTGAACTGGTGGTAAAGGGCTCAGGCTTCACAGAGAGCTGGGCAAGATTGAGTAAAGAGAAGCCTTCCAGTGCTTTCTGTCCTACACGGCGTAGAGATGAGAGACCACACTGCACCAACTTCTGTGTTACTAGTAGGAAATCTAGCTTTCCTAAGTAATGAACCCCCGGTCTGTGGAGGGTCTGTGCCATTGTAGACTCCACAGATCTTGACTGGCTCCCTAAGGTGTGACTCCCTAAAGCCCCCTCTGCCCTGTCCTGTATCTAGACATTCAGCAGATTCCACGCCTAGTAACTGGCTGACCCTCTTGTCCAGGGAGGCGTGGGATGCTGTAAGGAGATGAGATTTGGTGCATATCATTGTTTTTTTCTCCAATAATTAGCAGAGACCTTTTTTCTTTTTCTTTTTTTTTTTCTTTTTTCCCCAGAAAAATGTTTTGAATTCCAAGGCCAAGGCTTAGCAGTGGCTCCCTGGTATAGTGGGACTGAAGATGGATTTCTCTCAGGGGACCAGAGGAGGCCATCAGTGCAATTTATTCCCATCTCAGTGCTCAGTGATGGATGTGACCTGGTGTCGCACAGGGCTCTCCTAACACTGTGGCCCTGGATGCGAAGAGT
Source organism: Camelus dromedarius (assembly GCF_036321535.1). Lineage (NCBI taxonomy): Eukaryota > Metazoa > Chordata > Mammalia > Artiodactyla > Camelidae > Camelus > Camelus dromedarius. The sequence continues at coordinate 43,339,362 of NC_087445.1, read as the reverse complement.
TAAAACATTCCACTCCTCTGTGGAGTGATGTAGATACCTTGACATTCAGAGGCACAGTTCCCAACCTAATCCTTTCTAAATCAGATTAGCCCATCCCATCGCTGACAGTTCACTGACGAGTGCATTCCTCAAAGAGAGTCTCATCTGAGATGCAGAGCACTCGCTGTGGTTTTATAGTATCAGAGTAGTAATTCATGCCCTCAGTAATAAAGAAACTCATTAAATGTAGAAGCTCGGCTCTTGCTTTGTACTTAGACCTCCCAGCAGTTTAACTTATGCATAATGAGTCTAAATACTTTAAGGGATAATATAAAAATTATCTACTATTCTTTCATATCGAAAATCGTGCATTTGTTTCCCTTCACTACATTGCTCACATAACGAGGAAACAATATATTAGCCTAATTACATGTTATTTATTAGAAAGGAAGCAAATAAGTCATTTGGTGACAAATCCCTGTAGTTATTCATGGAACTGCTTTAGTTGACAAAGACAGAGTAAAGCCAGCAGTCTTTCATTACATTTATTACGCACTCCTTGTGCTAATGAACAATCACAGGCCCCGCTGACACAATGGGCCCAGCCCCGCGTTGTACGGAACGCGAGATGGGCCGCGTTTATCCGGAGCGAGTCAGGGCCGTGCGCGTCCTTTGTGTTTCTGATTTCCGTTGAAAGAAGAGGGTGGAAGACAAAAACAGCTGAGAGCTTTTAGTAAATACGATGGAAACTAGTTAGCAGCTATTCTAAAATAAAGTCTCCCTGCAACCTTCAGCAGCAGTTCACTCATGGAAAAAAAAATCACCTATTGTCCCATATGAATCCTCAGTACGGTCATTCCTTACCCCTAGGGAACAGGAATATGTACCCCCAATACACAGACCTAACATCTTGAAATTTGAATAAAAAGAAGTTTCTAGGAGTTCACTAGGATACTCTAAATATTTATTTGCTAATCCCATACATTGGGGGCAAAATGAACTAACACAATTCTTTGTTTTATAGTGGAAAACAAAAATGTATTTAAGAAAATCCAACCTGAACGATGGGGGTGTTCTTTTAAAAATGATACAAATAAGAGAAACAGATTTTCTCTACATGGCCCATATTTTTATTCTGGCCCCTGCTGCCTCTTGGGGAGACGAAAACCTTCAGCGTGAAGGCAAGGGGCAAACCATTTTGTACAGGTGTGTTTTTAAGCAAGCTGTCCCAAAGTTGTGGTAGTTGCAAGAGGAAGAACAGTTTTAGTTCCCTTCTTTTGGAATGACTGAGCCAGTATGCTAGCATTTAGAAATGTTGCCTGATAGTACCGGAACTGTGAGGATTAAACCACAGATGACAAAGGAGTGCAGGGAAATCTAGGATGGAAGGAAGCCAAGAAAGTCAGCTGGGACCACGACTTCTTTTGAATTAGCAGTTACCCTTCAGTTGCTTTTTATTCAAACATTTGTCTAGTTCCTCTTCAGAGCTGTTTGGTGCACTGTCTCCCGCACAGGAATATACAGTAGGATTTCCCATCCCAGATCGGACCGGTGGTGCATGTAGCTGGTATGCTAACATTGGCAACCTTCCAGTAATGAGGCATCGGCAAGGCAAACCAACAACAAAGCATGTTGCCAATTATGCTGGGCTGAGAAAAGGGTTCCGGCTTGATGGTGGTGCAGGCAGAGTGGGGAGGGAGGGAGACCAGGGGAGAGGGGTGAGATGAACAGTTTAGGGCTAGGCATCAAATTCTGCTGCTGAAGACCTGACTTACCCATTCCTCCTCTAAATCCCCTTTAAGCTCTTCACAGAGACCAAATAAAGTTCGTTTGTTAAATATATATTTTTGGAAAACCTGTCTCTGAGTTGTGAACAGTGAGAGGGAGCAAACCCAGGTTAGCTCTGTAAATCCTGTTAGAAGGGTAAATGCTGCTAAATCTTTTCCATGTCTTTCCTCTCTGGTCTCTGGGTGACATGTTTTGGAGTCTTGTGAGGCAAGCTATGTGTAATTAAGGTGACTGTGCCACCTAGCCTGTTTGGAAATCCTGTTCACATGTGTTGTCTTGGAGTAATTTTTAATAGCAACACCCCTTTATTCTCAAAAGTGTCCAAGTTTGGCTAAAAAAAACCATACTGTCCCCCTAGCTATATCATCTAGAACTCAGCTTCAAGTAATTGAGCATACATGGGAACTTCCTAATTGTGTTTTAGGATCCTAGAAATACCCATCTCTACTCTATAACTGTTATGAAGTGTTTTGAATAAATCCCCCAAATCTGGTCCATTCCGATGAACTGCTTTTAGGAGGGAAAATTCTAAAAACGCAACTTTTGAAGACATTAGGTATCTGCTACCTTCCAGAGTAATTAGGCCAGAACCAGAAAACTGGTCCATGTGTGATTTATTTGCAGAAATAACTTGATCTTGGTTGCTTTCCCTTTGCTTCATTATCTTTTTAACTTTTGAGCGATGTCAAGGGTACAGTCAAGGTCCATATACATATACACAATGGAATACTACTCAGCTATAAAAAAGAATAAAATAATGCCATTTGCTGCAACATGGATGGACCTGGAGATAATCATTCTAAGTGAAGTAAGCCAGACAGAGAAAGAAAAATACCATATCACTTTTTAGATGTGGAATCTAAAGAAAAAAAAAACACAAATGAACTTATTTACAAAACAGAAACCAACTCACAGACATAAAAAACAAACTGATGGCTACCAGGAGGAAAGGGGGTGGGAAAGGATAAATTGGGAGATGGAAATTGGCATATATAAAGTAGATAAACAACAAGTTTCTACTGTATAGCACAGGGAACTATATTCAATATCTTGCAGTAAGCTATAGTGGAAAAGAATATGAAAAGCAATATATGTATGTATATGTATTGCTGAAACTTTATGCTCTACATCATAAATTGACACTACATTGTAAACTGACTATACTTCAATTAAAAAAATAGATAAGCAACAAAAATATATAGCACAGGGAATTATACCCATTATCTTATGGTAAATTTTAATGGAGTATGATCTGTAAAAATACTGAATCACTATGCTGTACATCTGAAAGCAATATAATACTATAAATCAACTATACTCCAATTAAAAAAGGGAAAAAAAGAGAAGAAGCCTATGTTAAACACATAGTCCTCTTGGTATGACTTATTTTCTGCTTTCAATCCTTTATTTAACAAAAATAATATAGTACAACATTTACTTACAGGTTAGGTCTGTTTTCAGAAAACACAACTCATACAAAATGGAAGTTAACATGGGGTCCCTGTTTCAGGGAGAAGAGGGGACATGGCAGGGGCTAGGGAGGAATAGAGACCCCATGACCCATCTAAAGGGGGCAGCCAGACCCAGCTTCAGCCATCTGTTAACCTGTGGAGAAGGGATCCCTTGTGATGAAACTTCAAATTTTTTTTTCAGGAGAAATGAAAATCTGTATGTCCATGTGAATAACCTGCATACCACTGGAACTGGAGTTGTTTTCTCCACTACTCAGGGTCTCTTCAGGACCACCATCCATCTATAGATCTTTACTCTCACTCCCCTCCAAATGTATTCCTTTGAAGCACAAGCTAGAGGACTATCTTATTCATTCCTCTGTTTTCCCCTGGTCACTACCCTCATTCACTGAAGAAAGACATCAGCTCATGGCCTAGTGTCTGACTCTCATCATACTCAAGGAGCACTTTGGGAAGTCAGATATTTATGTCAGTGGTCCAGCCAACAACCTCATCCTCAGCTCCTTGGACTGCCCAAATTACGTATTTCTTCCACTCCACAATACTCACTTCCTTCCTCAGCCATTCCCTAGACCTTATCAATGCCACTACCATCAATTTCAAACATCTCACTCTCTGGCTACCACTTTCTGTTTTCCAGTTGCTTCTGTCTAATAATCAGACTCCAGGTGATCAGGAGTACCAAGCCATTGATACAGGTTCTTACTAAGCTTAGATATAATGTTCTATCATCATAATCGCTCTGTTGCATACACCCCCATCTCCCTAACTCATTCACTCCATCATACTCCCCTCGTTAAAAAAAAAACGAACTCAACCCTGGAAAAATCCAGTTTTACACCTACTCTGCACCTGAACCAAGCAGCTGAATATGACTGAAGGAAAATACACAATCATGAAGAATGGTCTCACTTGAAATTCAAGACTCTAAGCCTTTAGTGTTCATAATGTTGCAATTATTCTGTCCCACTACCCCAGAAAACCAGTTTTCATCTCCTTTCTCCTCAAATTTCCAACACCTCCATCTCCTTCTTCAGTCTCAGATATTGACCTTGATTTTTATTTTACTGGGTAAATAAAATCAGTAAGAAAGAGCTTCCACATTCTCCACCAAAAATCCATCAACTCCCTTGCATCTGTATCTCTGCACTATTTCTTTTTCTCATACCACAGACAAGCTGTAATTGCTCCAGTCTAATATTCTGGATTCTGTCCCTCACCTATTTGAGGACAGCCTCCTACAATTTGAGTCTTTCATTCGACTATCTCATCCTTTACTGGATCGCTCCTCTGAACATGTAAATGTGCTATAACACCCCTCACTTTACTTTTCCCCTTCTTTTTGGTGCCAGTCTATCATTTCCGTGACTGGCCTGTTTCTCTGCTCCTTTCACAAGACAAGCTCCTAAAAATGTTATCCGTGCTGCTTGTCTCCATTGTCTTACCTCCCATTCCATTTGAACACAATCCTCACAGGCTTTCTTCAAGACATATTTATGAGACAAATCCAGCCCTATGACCCACAGTTGCATTTGCTGACTCGGAGGGCATGAGACATTACACCTTTGTCATACTTTGTGAATCCTATACTCCGAGTCCTGTTTGCGTTAACTTTACCCTGGGAGGTAAACAGAGGGGGAGTTCATCTTTCCTTTATGCAAACGAGAAGAGTTAGATTTGGGGAGATGGAGTCATTTCCTCAGATTAACATACTTGGTAAGTGGAGGCTGCAATGCCAGGAATCAGAGCTCTCCAGTGCCTTCAGAAAGATGAAATAAAGAAAGCTTAGATTGGTCATTGTAATTGAGATTCAAGCTATCTAAATATTATAAGCTGAAAAGGCCTTTGAAAATCATTTATTTCAATAGGATACCAGAGAGGCTAATTGAGGGGCCTAAGGTCACATCCCTATTTAGCAGTAGAACCTGGGGTTAGGTTTCCTGACTGCTGACTGATGCTCTGTCCCAGACACCGTGCCTCAGACTTGAAAATTCACTGTCACCAGCAGCAAGCAGTGAGTAAGCAGCTGCTCGGGTACATGTGCGGAGAACGACTGTTGAGAGCACCGGTGGCAGCTGCAACAACGATACGGCAACAGCGGCGATCGCCAGATGCTAGCGTTTTCAGAGGCAGATCCAAGGACTTACTGCATCAGATGCTTACCTACCTGTGTTGAATTAAAATGCTGCTTCATGGGCCACACCCCATTTGTGCGGTATCAGGTTCTCAGGACACAAGGCCCAGGAATTCACATTTTAAACAACTTCATCATATATGATTCTTAGATACCCTTACTCTTGAGGACCGTTGTATGAATAAGAATGGACAAAACCATTCACCCATTCAGAACAAATTTCAATATGTAATTTCATCTTTAAAAGAAAATGGTCATGTGCTTTGACTTTTCATTAACAAAACCAAAAAAAAGGGGTAGGGGGAGGGAATCAAGCACTCTTTCCCTGATAACCTCTTAGAGTCCTGTTCACTTTCGGTTCCTTTCGCAGATGGACATGGCCTTAGTGTGAGGTACTGTAGGGGGTACACACTTCAAAGTGAGCCATCCTGTGCAGCTGGGGAACGAGGGGCATGACTCATCGGTCAGGGAAAGGACTCAAATTATGGAAGTATGAGGGGTGAAGGCGGTTCATTCACTCTTGCCTCCCAGCAAAGGTCACGTCTCTAGGTCAGGGTGAGAACCTTGGTGGAACAGTCAGCAGGCTTGCCTGGTGATAAATGGGATGGAGTAGAGGCCACGCAGGGATTCATCTCAGCAAGTGATTTATATTTATGGACACATATAGAAGCTGCTGGCTTTGAAAATATTATGGGGGCTGGATGCCTCAACGTCCCAGCAAATCTAGTGATGCACAGAGTACTGCTGATACATTCCTGGAAGACCAACTCTCTTGTTTCTAGCTCCCTCTCCTCTGGCTAAACTTTAAACTTAGAAAGTACTCTTGCCCAGACCTGCAACATAGACTGGTTTCATTGTTTGGGTCTGGATGTAACTTTGATGTAGAAAAAATATTTAGGGTCATGAAATTTTCTCATGTACCAAAACACTGGTGAAATGAGAACTATATCTTTTGTAAGGTAAGAGGAAAAATATTTACCAGTAACTAGCAGAATATTCAAACAAATGTCATTCTCATAGTTCTTGCCAGGTGGGGAAAAATACATACTTAAGGGCTGAATTTCCCTAATGTTTCCTGTGCATCAGTAACGTCTCCCTAGCTCGACTCTGAAAACCTCCAAGGTTTTATTTCTTTTAAGACTTCTATATCCCCTAGTTCAGAAATCTGATATATCAAGGAACCAGATAACTACTTGATCATTAATTGATAGGCAAAATGAATTGGTTGTTTAAATTATTACTTTATTTTCATTATTTGGATGATGTGATCCTAATATATATATTAAAAAAAAAACAAACACATCTAGACAAAGTCAAGTTAAAGAGATTTGATTCGTCCCAAATCCATTCCAGCAAGTATTACTTAGATGTCTAGGTTCCTAGGAGCTGTTTCCTTCCTCCTGCCCACATATCCATCCCCTGGTAAATCATGGAGAAGGAGCCTGGGAACTCAGGAGAGAAATACAGAAGCCCGCACTTTCTTGTGGCCTTTTAAAAATAGGCTGTTGAGTCTCTTTGCAACTCATGCATGGCTTTGCCAGGACCGTTGTGAACAAACGGCGGTGCAGACTGCACCTGAGCTAGGGTGCCTGAAGGCGTGGGTGGGTGGGACTGGGTTCCTGTCGCCAGGCCATGCTTCCTGCCCTGGACCTGCATCTCCCTGGGGCCTGGGATGTCCATATCTAATTAGCACAAAGGCACCAGAGAGACTAACTGTATTCCTGATCTTAGTGGCTTTAATATTTAATCTTGACTAAATATCCGTGCCCTTTTTTTTTTTAATTGACGTACCATCAATTATAATGTGTTACTTTCTGGTGTACAGCACAATGTCCCAGTCATGCATACACATACATATATTTGTTTTCATATTCAAGAACCTAGAATCCATGCTCTTTTGAGTACGCTGTTTAACACCTGTATCCCCTGTTTATATATCAGGCCTACTAGACTTTGTGTTTCACTTTTACCAAGGTATGAGCTTGCTGATTTGCATCGGTGCACATAGCTTCCGCTGTAGGCACTCCTAGCAGTTTGAATGGATTGCCCTAGAATCCCATGTCTCTGGGTCTGATGAGGTGGGGATTATGTTCTGATTACACAGATGGAAACATCCTTTTTTTGTCAAGGGCTGGGATACCCTGAATTTGTCCTAACTTATATATCAGCCTTGTAAGACTTCAGAAATATGCAGATATGGAAAGGATACAGTTCTTAATTGTACACCACCTACCTCTGAAGAAGAGGCACAAGGTCTGGTGAGCGTCTTTGGATTCTGGAAGAAACACATTTCATGTTCAGACATACTGTTCTGACTCAGTGTCGCAGGAAGCCACTTTTGCATGGGATCCAGAGCAGGAGAAGGTGCAACAGCAGGTCAAGGCTTCCACGCAAGCTGCTTGGCCAATTGTGCCGTGTGATCTGGCAGGAGCTCCGCATTTGTGGCTAACAGGGACGAAGCATGGCGCCCCCACCATCCCGATAGAAGAATCACAGCCAAGTCCCTTAGAGTCTTGAAGCAAAGCCAGGCTGATCGCAGATTAACTTATTTCCTTTTGAAAAATAGTTTCTATCTTGCTACTGGGCCCTGAGAGATACTTAACACTTGCCTAGGTGATGCCAAATGTCTGTGGATCCTGAGTTGCCTGTCATGAACTGGGTGTTGTTTGACCCCTCCCCCTGCCAGCCATCACATTGGGGTGTGCAGCAGTTTTCCATCGATGAGTGGAAGGTCAATCTCGTGCAGGTCCAGAAGGCTACAAATAAACTTCATGAGCGAGTGCCTCACATTATGATGGTCCCTTGTTATGGGTATGGGCTGAATTGTGTCCCCCCAGATTCATACATTGAAACCCTAAATCCCAATACCTCAGAATGTGACTGTATTTGGAGACAGGGCCTTTAAAGAGGTGGACCCTAATCCAGTCTAACTGCTGTCCTTATGAGAAGAGAAAATTTGGACGCAGACATCAGGGTCATAGATAACCTGGCCTGCAGTAGGGATTTCCTACTGCTATCATGGAACGTGCTTTGATTTTTTTCTGGAATATACTTTGGATTTGCCTTTGCCTGCAGGGCTTCAGTCAGCACCACTACGTCGACTGTGTTCGTGGTCATGGTGTTCCACACCACATTGTTTTTGAGCAGGGACTCATTTTACAGTGATGCACTGCAGCAATCACCCAACCCACAGAATTCACTGGTTTACTGCGTACTCTGCCGTCCAAAGCAACTGGCCTTGTAACACAGTGGTCTGGTCTACTGAAGAGCCAGGTATAGCACTGGCCGAGGAAACACTTTTCCTGGGTCTGGGGCGCCATCCTGTACAATACCAGTGACCAACAAGCCGTCGTTTCTCTCATAACCAACCACACAGACTACAGAGCCAAGGGGTGGAGATGGGAGTGGCTCCTCTCTGTTACTCCTAACAATACACTGGCAGCATTTTTGCTTTTCTTTGTTGCAACTTTGAGCTTCACTTACTGAGAGGTCATATTCCCAAAGGATGGGTGCTTTCAGCAGGAGACACAAGGGTCCCATTGAGCTGGAAGCCGGGACTTCTGTCTGGCTGTTTTGAGCTTCTCATGCTTTAAACCATATTGGTTGGGGTGATTTTTCCTGATAATCAAGGGGAAATTTATACAGTGCAAGGATGAATATGTCTGAATCCAGGATATTCACTGGGAAGTCTCTTATTAATTCCATGTCCAATGGACTATGTTAATGGAAAACTATAAAGCTCAGTACTGTCAGGACCACTAACGGTTTCCCTCTGGAATGAAGGTCTGGATAGTCAGCCAGGTAAAGAATGAAAGGTAAATAAATGAGAAAATGGGTCACTGTCAGTCCCTTCGTGTTGTTGAAATTTGATTCTTCCCTGCATGTGACATGTAGACACAAAAGCCCATGGACACTGTTTCCATCAGTCTATTAATCAACTATTAGGAAGGCTTAATTTCTTTCTTACTTTTTAAGATTAATATAAATAAAAGACCCATTATTTTCTTCCTGCCCCTTAGTGGGGTGTTCTATGCAGCCCCAGGGGTGAACACGCCTGATCATTTTGAAGATCACTGACCTAGACCGTGGATGATTTTACTTACTAACTGGAGAGAGGAGTGATTTCAAGGATGCCAGAAAGGTCTCCCGGTCCAAAACAATGCCTGGCTTTCTGAGTATCTGACCCAGAAATTATACAATTTCAGACCCAGTGCTTTGTGAAAATTAAAGTCACTAAGCATCATTGGCAACTCAGGATGTGTTTAGTTCATCAGGCTTTTATAGATTTTGTTGAGGGTAGAAGGAAAAGAAGACGGTGCATCAGGTAACATGGTGGAAAGGTCTCTGAGGATGGAAACGGGATGAACACATCTATTTGGTGCCTTTCTTGCTGTGCTAGGAAATTTCACATATTTATCTCATTCTGAGTTTTCTGAAGAACCCTGTGAGTTGGTATTATCCACACTTTACAGATAAGAAACAGAGTTTCAAGAAATTAAGTTGTTTGCCCAAACTCACACAGTGTGTAAGTGGAAAAAGGGCTCCAGACCAGGGTCTGTCAGATCCTAAAACAGACGCTCTTTATATTACAGTATTTGAAAACGAAGTTTACTAACTTCTCATTGGCTTTGTTTCTGATTATTATTACTTTTTCCTTTGTACCAATAGAGTCTGGAGTCACACAGATAAGTTTACAAATGGAAATGGATTTTTTTGTTTATTTTTGTAAGCAACTTGCTTTTCAATCTCAGAAGAAGCTTTAATTGAATTGTTACAGAAGCTCAGAAAAGGAAGAGTGGGGGGCATTTTTGTCTCAGGGCTGAATAGTCCACTGACTCAAGATTTGGGAGGACCAGCCCTGCCCCACCTAGCTAGGGCTCCTCTGCTCTGGCAAAGAAGGCACCGTCTCCCTTTTCATCCAAGGTTGTCCTTACCCTGCTCCTTCCTTTCCCCCTTCTTTCTCCTAGAAGGGTGGGGAAGGTGGCAGTGGTCCAGGGAGGACTCCTCCAGGCAGGAGGTTGTCCAGCCCCGCTCCGCAGACTGTGGAGCAGCCTGCACTTCCCGTCCTGCCACTTCAGTGGCCTCAGCTCTTCACAGGTAGCCAGGAGCCTGAGATTTGGTCAATACCTCGATTGTGGTACAGTCTTGTCGTGTTTCCCTTAACTCTAACTCTAATGCCCAGCTCGGTTACACACTGTTGCTCTTTGACCCTCCTCCCCTTGGCTCTGCTCTCCCAATAAATGCCTGCCCTTTGAATCATAAATATCAATGTCAGGATGGGAACACTCCAAACTATCAAAAAGTTTGGAAACTGTCCACAGCGCAGATGTATCACGATGTATTCTCAAGTCACTCTATAACTGTTTGCAATGCTCTGATTTCAACATGGGCTGAGCCTGGTGTTTCATTAAGAATGACACACACGTGCATGGTTGCGGGCTCACTTCAGCTGATGTGCGTGGGCCTGAATCCAAAAACAGAAAAAAAAAAAAAAAAAAAAAAAAAAAGAAGAAGAAAAGAACAGTACAGATCTCCTACCCTCCCAAGCAATAGTATACATAATACTTATCTACATATGTGCCACAGACACGAAGGGCAGCTTTATTCTGACGTCTGCACGGTAAAATGTACAGAAACCCTAAAATGATAAGATAATGGTGCTCGCTACTATATTAAATGTTGGAAGGTAGCATATTTGGGGTACGTGGATTTTTATTATGGTCTTTTAAATAGGTAAATCTAAGAAAACTGTTTAATCAAATATTTGTAGAACTTCTGATACCCTTCTGCAGAAGCCTCTCATTTGGTGAACGCAGTGAAAACACTCAAGGGTGACTGCACAGGACGACGCGTAGCTCTCCACTTGCTGGCTGTTGACCTTGGGCGGTTTACTTAACTTTTGGGGACTTCAGTGTGCTCATCTAGAAATCAGTGCTAACCAAACGTCCTCACAGTGATGCTGTAAGATTTCATCCAAAAGAGCAAAGACATAGCACATGCCAGACAAAGAGAGGCACCCAATAGATGTTCATTCTCTCCACACCACTTGCAGTGTGCATGCAAAACCACACACTCAGGCACACTCAAGAACCTGCCGCTTTGCAAGACATTCTGCTGCCTCTGGAGAGTCTCAGTTTCTCAGCCCTAAAGATAGGAAAGACAGCATTCAGAAGCTTTCCGTACAACATCCCTCCTGCCCCCCACCTTTTAAAATTCTTCTTTACTTTCTTTTAAGGTGATTTTGTCATTTTGAAAAATCTGAGCCACAAGAGGGGCTTTTTTTTTTTTTTTTACCATTTTGTTTTTATTGAGTTATAGTCAGTTTACAATGTTGTGTTAATTTCCAGTGCAGAGCACAATTTTTCAGTTATACATGCACATACATGTATTCATTGTCACATTCTTTTTTGCTGTGAGCTACCACAAGATCTTGTATATATTTCCCTGTGCTATACAGTATAATCTTGTTTATCCATTCTACATATGCCTGTCAGTATCTACAAATTTTGAACTCTGTCTGTCCCTTCCCACCCCTGACGCCCTTGGCAACCACAAGTTTGTATTCTATGTCTATGAGTCTTTTTCTGTTTTGGTTTTTTTTTTTTTTTTTAAGATTCCACATATGAGCGATTTCATATGGCATTTTCCTTTCTCCTTCTGGCTTACTTCACTTAGAATGACATTCTCCAGGGACATCCATGTTGCTGCAAATGGTGTTATGTTGTCATTTTTATGGCTGAATAGTATTCCATTGTATAAATATACCACATCTTCTTTATCCAGTCATCTGTTGATGGACATTTAGGCTGTTTCCATGTTTTGGCTATTGTAAATAGTGCTGCTATGAACATTGGGGAGCAGGTGTCTTTTTGAAGTAGGGTTCCTTCTGGATATATGCCCAGGAGCGGGATTCCTGGGTCATATGGTAAGTCTATTCCTAGTCTTTTGAGGAATCTCCATACTGTTTTCCACTGTGGCTGCACCAACCTGCATTCCTACCAGCAGTGTAGGAGGGTTCCCCTTTCTCCATAGCCTCTCCAGCATTTGTCATTTGTGGACTTTTGAATGATGGCCATTCTGACTGGTGTGAGGTGATACCTCACTGTAGTTTTGATTTGCATTTCTCTGATAATTAGTGATACTGAGCATTTTTTTATGTGCCTATTGATCATTTGTATTTCTTCCTTGGAAAATTGCTTGTTTAGGTCTTCTGCCCATTTTTGGATTGAGTTGTTTGTTTTTTTTCTTATTAAGTTGTATGAGCTGCTTATATATTTTGGAGATCAAGCCATTGTCAGTTTCATCTTTTGCAAAAATTTTCTCCCATTCCATAGGTTGTCACTTTGTTTTGTTTATGGTTTCCTTTGCTGTGCAGAAGCTTGTAAGTTTCATTAGGTCCCATTTGTTTATTCTTGCTTTTATTTCTATTGCTTGGGTAGACTGCCCTAGGAGAGCATTTTTGAGATGTATGTGAGATAATGTTTTGCCTATGTTTTATTCTAGGAGGTTTATTGTGTCTTGTCCTATGTTTAAGTCTTTGATCCATTTTGAGTTTATTTTTGTTTGGTATAAGGGAGTGTTCTAGCTTTACTAATTTACATGCTACTGTCCAGTTTTCCCAACACCATTTGCTGAAGACACTGTCTTTGTTCCATTGTATATTCTTGCCTCCTTTGTCGAAGATTAGTTGACCAGAAGTTTGTGGGTTCATTTCTGGGATCTCTATTCTGTTCCATTGGTCTATATGTCTGTTTTGGTACCAATACCATGCTGTCTTGATGACTGTAGCTCTGTAGTATTGTCTGAAGTCTGGGAGAGTTATTCCTCCAGCCTCACAAGAGGGGCTTTTGCTGTGGAACAAATAACCTTAAAATTTAATGGCTTAAGATAATCAACACTTAATTGGTTTATGATTCTGGGGGTTGGCAGCTTGGGCTGGGCTCACTTCTCTCAGCGGGGGCTCATTTATGCTTCTGCAGTTAGTTCAGTTTCTGGCTCGCTGGGAACTGGCCAGTCTAGGACAGCCTCAGCTGGGATGCTTTGTCTCTGTTCCACATGGTGTTTCATCACCCAGCAGGCCAGCTTGGGCTTGTTAATATGACAGTTGGGCAGGGCTGAGAGGGAGAGAAAGCAGAAGTATTTTTGAGGTCAAGATTTTGGAAATGTCACACTGTCGTGTGTCTAGCAATCCACTTACTGGCTGAAGCGAGCACAAGTCCAGATGCAAGGGCAGGGGAAAGTGATGCTTCCTTTTCATGGCACGAATTACGAAGTTACAGTATGCCGTGATTTGACACGGGGAAGCATGAAGGGTCGTAGCCATTTTCACAGTCCACCACAGCTTGGGAGTTCCAAACCACAACCTGCTTGGGGACCGCTGGGATGACTGGCATGAGAGGGGAGATTCAGCTGAAGAGGCAAATGTATCGGGCTACTGAGGCTGATGAAAGGCCAAGCATTCTGAAGGCATTTTCAAGCATTTCTTCCTCTTTCCTTGAAGGTGATTTTTTCATTTCAGAAAAGGTCAGAAAGTTGTCTGCACGAGAGACGCTTTGAGGGAGGAGCCCTTCCCGGACTGGTGTGACCAGAGGCTGGGCCATTAGGCCGGCCCCACTCCGTCTGGCCCCCTTAGCCATCTTTGCTGACCATGATAGGATCCCTGCCACTGCAGCAGTCAGAATCCATCACAGAGAAGGGGGGCTCGTTGGCTTGGCTGGGGTGCAGCACAGCTGGCCTCAATCATGCTTCTTAAATGTTTCCTGTTAAGCTTATGAGGGTCGCAGGGAGCTAAGCGCGCAGGATTTCAAACAAGCCTTAAGACTGACTCGTTCAAAATGAGCTCGCGATCACCAAGAGAGGAGACAGAAGACTAGGTGAGGAGAATGACCTGCTCGAAACTGCATTTAGGAGACTTTTCCTCTTCCACGGCCCAGAGGGCTCAGACCCCAAAGGGCTTCTTTCTTTGGGCATGGTGACCCTTGTTGGTGGGGAGTAAGCGCCAACAGCTGAAGCCAGGCTTAGGCGCCAAACGAGACGAACCTGGCTCCCTTGAACATTTATTTTGTTCCACCTGAAAGCAGCCAGAGAGGCACAGGGACAGACTGCGAGGTGGCATCGCCCTCTGCCTTCTGGGCCAAGGTGGAGGGCTATTACAGCGGGGCCTGGATGAGGCTGGAGGGCTTACAGAAACGCCGGTGAACTCCTCTCAGGCCATCGACGGGGGTATTAGGGGTTTCAGTTTTCCGATACTCAGCTCTTTACAGTCCAGTTCTGTAAAGATTTATGTAGCACTGGGGATCTGGTTTTGAAGCTGTCAGTCAAAAAAGGAGGCCAAGCGATGCCTCTGAAGGGCTAGTACCGCTCTGCTAGAGTTCTCCCAGGCAGATCACGGCTCACCTGGTGTCATGGCTCTAAGACTAGCCGACAGGACTGGACTTGAGTTCACAGGTGCTTGTATGATACTTGCTATGTGCCAGGCACTAAGCCCTTTACAAATGTGGACTCTAATCTGCATACCTTGGGTCTTATTCTCCTTATCACACAGATGAGGGGACAGCACAGAGAGGGTTCGTAGCTTGTCCAAGATGCCACATGGCTTGTAATACTGGTCAGGACCAGGATTTGAGCCCTGGCAGTCTGGTCCAGAGTCCACGGTCCTAGCCATGTGTTCTGCTGCCTGACATATTAACAGAAGTTTCTTCTGCCTAATCATGCTCTTCACTTTCCCCCTGGACTATTAATTTTTGAGGGGGGGGGCAAGAAGAGAAGGGAGAAAGAGAGGGCTAACACCTCCATGCTACATGCTGTTCTCAGCGCTTTATAGCCACCGCATTTAATTCCCAGAACAATGCCATGAGGTATTCTTATCCACAATCTAGATACGACACTCAGATGCTCAGAGAGGCTAAGTGACTGGATGGATGACACACAGCTAGTAAGGCATGGGGCTGGGATGGGTCCTCAGCCTTTGGGGATCCCTCAGCCCATGAGAGCTCCCACTACATTCTGCTGGTTATCTGCCTTAGCTAAACCTCACACCAGCTTCCCAGAGCTAAGAATTCACTTACTGGTTTCTGATCTCTCAGTCCCTCTCGGTCCTGGATTGTCCGTCTAGTTCATCGTACTTGTACTCAGGAAAAAAATGGGTTTGAGATTTTGAAGCCATGTGAAATCCAGCCAAAAAAAAAAAAAAAAAAAAAAAGACAAAAAACCAGTTACAAATCCTTTCAGTTTTCCATTAAAGTATGGCCTCACGGGTGTCTAAGTAAGTCTAATGGGCTCTTTCCTTTGGCCTTGGACTGCCATGGGACCTTACTCATGGATTCACCTGTTAGATGAGACAAACATCATCTCCAAGCTCTTTCCTTTATAATGATGGGGACACTAGGAGGTAGAGAGTCAACCTGCATCCCAGGTCTGAGTCCTTCCTGCATGTGTCAGATGGGCTGAGATCAGTCTACCTCTCTGTTCTGTGGAGTCTCACCTTGCATTTAACCCTGAATGGACATCTTGCAGGTTCCCCAAAGAGAACTTGCTGTGCTTGGGGGAGACCCCATCACGGTTCCCCGAAAGCACAGCCCCAGAGGCCACCAGCCACTTCACCACATGCAAAGGAGAACAGAATGCTTCCGTGATCCTCCAGCGACCAGTCAGGCCTTCAATGTGCTTTCCTTAACAGAGCAAGCCTCTTTAAGGATTGAAATTAATGTCTTAAATCGATGTTTTAAAACCCTCATAAAATAAAGCACTGGAAAAACCACAAGAAAAACAACAAATGCTTTTACCCTTATGCACTTTGCAGTTTATGAATGCTTTCAAGGATCTTATTTCTAATTTTGAACTGCACTTATAAAGTAGAGAGACCAAGCATCATCATCCCACTTTACAGACAATAGAGCTCCCAAGCTCAGAGAGGTTAAGTGACTTGCTCAAGATCAAACAGCCAGCAAGCGATGAAGCAGGGGCTTGGGACCAGGTCCTCTCACTTCAAATTCAGCAGTCTCTTATTCACTTTTATATAACCTATAAAGTAATGATAGGAATAAGGAATTATAGTGAAGTTAGTTTGTTGAATTGCTTTGTGTTATTATAAAACACAAAAACAATGATCATTGCTGACTTTTTTATGCTGTTGCTGTGTGCTAAATGCTTCATGCATATACTTTATGCATATTTATTCATTTGACCAGTGCAAGTGCTTACTGTGATCCAGGTGTGGTGCAGGAAGGCAGGGATTATCGGCTCCATTTTATAGCTGCGTCATCTGAGACTGAACGGAAGTAAAATGTCATCCCCCAAATCACACTGCCAGTACGTGAAAGAATCAGGACCCAAATTCTGGTCTTGTGACTCCAACATCCATAATTTAAACTATGTCACCTATCTATTAATCATCTAGAATTACCAACTTTTTAAAAATGAAGAGACAGTAGCTGGCTTAGCACTCTCGTTTCTCATGTCTATAATGTAGTGCTGGTGAAAACCAAGAGAGAAATATACATCTTGCCCCCACACGACCTGCTGCTGGTTGGCTATTATACATTCCTCCCGTTACTGGTAATAATTTCTAGTGCTCTTGGATCTGTTTCAAGAAGTAAATTCCAGTAATTGCCTTTTTACAACGTTAATTATTTTACAAAACATTTTCTATGTGAGCCCTGTCAGTGCTCAATAAATAATCATAATAGTAATTATTGTGACATATTTGACACCAATGGAAATGAGGGGCTGTTCACCCAGCCCAGATCCAGGAAGGTTTCACATGGAGACACAGTGAGGGAGGTCTACGCCCCAGGGACACTGTCCCCGCCCTTGGATCTAACTCACAGCCTGCTTACACCTTGGGCATGTGTAAATTTCCACAGAAGTGTGGAGATGCTGGGAGACATGGTTGTGGAAGCCTGGTGCATAGAGGGGACTGTCACCCATATCTACCTGGCCCAGCCTGGAGGTCTCCTGAGCCTTTTGTGGACAGTCTCCTTGTGGCTTCCTACCTCAAGCTCCTGCATCTCACTGCTGAAGACTTCCCTATGGCAGGGGAAAAGCCAGGGAGAGAACCAATCAGAGGCCACAGTTGGTGGAGAAACAGCTCAGTTTCCTAGGTGTCATCTCTACAGTCAAATTGCCCATTGATTATTAATACACCCTTCTTTGGCTTCATTCTCTTCCCTCCTCTCTCATCGTACTTCAGGGCTTACCTCCCCAAAATAACACTTGCAAGTAAACCTTTGCCTCCAGTTGTACATGGGGCCAGGGTATCAAAACAGGGCTGCCTCCTGAATCACAGGTTGTTCTGCCTTAGTCCCATTGCTCCCATTCAGGGCTCCTGCAGCTCTTCTCCACCCTACATGGGAGGGGTCCTTTTCAAATGCAATCTATTTTTGGCATTCCCAGACTTAGAGCCATTCACTGACTCTTACTTGTTCCTAGGAAAGAGTCCCAACGTCTTGGGCTCAGTTGGGTACCAAAGGCCTTCCATGATCTGCCCACGGTGTATCCCGCAGCCTCCTCACCCAGTCCTCACCTCTTTCTGTCTTTGGCTCCAGCTGCATTGAACAACCTACTCTTCCTTCCAGGCCTTTGTACAGGATGTTCCCTGTGCTTTTCGGCCTTCCTCTTCCTCTCTCTGACCCTTCCTCCCCATGTTTGCCATCTAACCCTCAACTGTCCTCCAGGAATTCAGTTGGCTGTCATTCTATTGGTGAATGAAGTTCTTCCAGACCTCCCAAATCTGGGTGGGGTGACCGATACATCTCGTAGCCCCTTGTGCCAGACCATCTCTGTGTGCCTTCTTGGCTCTGTTCTATCATAGTCTTAATTTGTCTTTCTCACCATCAGAGTGTGAGCTCCTTGAAGGCTAGAACTGCCTCTTCATCTTTGAATTCTTAGGACTGAACACCCGGCATGTGGTAGGAGCTTATGAAATGTTTGTTGAAAACACTGCTCTTGGAGTTTATGGTTTCTTAATTACTGGTGTGGTGGAATCCTGCCCCCTGCTTATTTTCCAGGTGTGTACGTATGTTTTATTTTCCCCGTGAAGGGTCTGTCATGTTAGTGCTTGTTCTCTCTTTTCCTGTGGTGACAGGACCCCATGCACAAGGAGCGCTCTGCATCGGATCACGTGTCGCAGTCCTCCCCGGGGAGCACCTGTCTGCAGCCCAGGTGAAAAGCTGCTGACTCAGATCCTTCTCTGTGAACCACGAAGGGTGAGTACCACCCCTGGGCAGCCCCACCTCGGCCACTGACCAAGGCCAATCAGGAGAGACATCTACCTAGATAGTACACCCCTGGCAGGAACATTCCAGATAGGGTGTTTCACAGATTTATTCAGTCTCTGACCCGTTCTGCCAGTTGCCTGGACTCACGTTCCAGCTCTCTGGCTTGGGGTTCTTGCTCTAAAATTCACTACTGGCCCTTGAATGAAGCACCAGTTTGACGTGCAAGTTTGGCCAAAATGGCAGACTTTGAAGGAGGCGTGAATAGCCATTCTCCTCATCAGGCAAGATCCCCCAGTTCTCAGAGCTTTAAAGTGGGCCTGACGCATATAGCTCAGGACAGAGGCGCCTGGGGAAGGTGTCGCTCGCCGCACGCCCTCCGTGCGCTGTCCCTCCCTTCCTGTAGACACAACTGCTCTCCGAAGGGCTCTTGCCGTCCCGGCTGCAGAAGCCGAAAGCCCTCCCAGGCAGCCTCGACAAAGCAGCACCTCCCCACCTCTCAAGATTCCTGCTTTAAGGCTTCAGACGAATTCTTTGAGTTTCTTTCACTTTTCAGGGAATTGGCCGAGGAGGGCTCCAGGAAGCGTTCTAGTGCCTGGCCCTAGCTCGCGTGACTATTAAATGCCAAGACCGTGTGTGAAGTCCCCTGTGCCATGCCCGACCCTCAGGAGGTCCTCCCTGAATGTCACCTTCTTCCACTCCTTTTGCACTGATTGGGTCAGTGATGAAATCCCTGTGTCAGGGGACAGTCACTCCCTACTAGGCAGCTAGCAGGCTCATGCCCACCAGATTCAAAGAGGGGGGCCTTCTAGAAACTTGTACTTCCCCAGCGTTCCAGTGCCACTCAGGAAAGGATGAGCAGGTGAAGGGCATGGAATTGAAGCTCTGTATCGTTAGCACACAATTTCAGGAATAATGCTATTTATAACAGTGATAGCAATTAGAACAGCTACCTCCCTAGATGCGTGGAACATGCTGGAGATGCCACCTGCGTTATTCTATTCTATACAACATCTTTTCAAAGTTGCTGTATTTCACCCTCATTTTACTGGAGCCGAGGAGACTGAATTTTAGGGAAGTTAACGTCTGTGGAATAGTTTGAACTGAAGGGGGGTACAGTCAATAAAGAGCTCTGCTTCTCTCCTTCCCGCCACTGCTGTTCAAACCCCCTCTGTCACACTTCACTGCCCCACCTCCTGAGATATCTCGGCTCCCAGAGCTTTCCTAGTCCTTCTCAGGTATCCAAAAAAGCCTCCTTTTCAGGTTTTTTTAAAAAGCCCAATTAAATCTAAATCAAACTTCATTTTCTCATCCAAATAAAAGCTGCTCTTTACCTAAACCCAGACTGAACCCAGGTTCTGGAAAGTTCAGTGGAGAACAAATGCTGTGTGGTTTTTTTGTTTGTTTGTTTTGTTTTTTCAGTGCTTGTGCTCCCTCCTTCTCTTGGGTCAAGGCAGGAGGGATGAGGGGTGGATTGTGAGAGCATCTTCCAGGGCTGTGTTTGGGATTCTCTCCTGGCTGCTGAATGCCCTCTGTTAGGGCAAATGTCCAAAGTCTAACTATATACGGGAAGCTCTGGAGGGTTCTTTATGACCTCCTCCCTGACGCCCCTGAACTCCTTTATTTCCTCCTACTTCCCTTCCCTTAACCTTCTCGCAAACTTGCCCCATCCCTCCCTTTGGCTCCAGGCGCTTCTGACTTGGTGTGCTTTGACCTCAGAGGTGGAGCCTCCCACTGTCCTCTCGGTTTGTTTCTCTGGGGGCTGACGCGCCAGCAGGCCGCCCTTGTGGACAGAGCCACTCCTGCCATTTGTGGGCTCTAGACAGGAGTACAAACGGAAACCCACAATTTTAAATATTTAGGTGTATTTAAAAATTTGAAGTCAAGCTACAATGTATTTAATCAAATGTGTTCTACCCTTATTCCCTAACGACCACACCCTTATAACAATCTGGATGGCCAGGCAGGCCTGCATCTAGAGTTCTCACACTCCTTGGCGTTTCATGCTAGAAACTGGCTCCAAGCCTAAGCCCCTAGCCCACTGTCAACCTCTCTCTCACCCTTTGGTGATCCCAAAGGGTCTTACGTGTATGCACGTGGACACCCTCGCCCTCGCATCCACCAGCAAAAAGCTAGCCCTTGAACACCTAGGAGGCCTAGACACGTGCACATGGTGATGGGTCTGCCCTTGAAGTAGGCTTGGCTTGGGGCCATTTGGGAATAGAATTCTGCATTCTCAGTGACTGAAGTTTACAAGAAGGCATCTTCTCTGGGTTTGGGGGGTTGTCTCTAAGGTGGTCACGTCTCCTTTGCCTCAGGAACCGTTCCTCTACAGGAGAGGAGCATGGCGGAGGGAGGCCAGCGGGGCCCGCTGAAGTGCAGGGGCCAGGCAGGAATCCCTCTTGCCCTGGTCTAAGGGGGCTACTGCTGCGGAGCACAGGCCTTTCAAGACAATTCACACCTCTCTGACGTCCACATATTCATTCAACCTGTAGGAAAACTCAAATGTATGGTCCTGCATGTTGCTTCTAAGAAGATGTTTGGTTCTGTGTCCTCACAGTTAGAGAGGTGAGCCTGCAGATGGGACCTCACTCTCCCTCCTCACTGGCAACGGATTTCTCTCAGGACGTTTCTGGGACCCCTCCTCACTTGCCTTAAAAGTAAGCAGTTTCTCTTCTCTGCTGCACCCCCTGGTGCCTTGAACTGCGCTTGGAACCTATCGGGGCTCCATTCAAATCTGCTCAATGACTGAAGGAGTGAAAAGTCCCCTGCCCCTCCCCCTCCTGGGGAATCTCCTCTGGGGACACTGGGCTCTTCAAGGATTCCCCCACACTGATCGGTCTCCTCAGCACATCCCCAGACTTCTCTTACTTGGGGCTGAGGAGCTGGGAGTCCAGGGCAATTTAAGCCATCTCTTGGCCTCGTGTGGACGAGCAGTGGGGGATAAGCCTCTTCTCTGGACTTGAGCTGGGATTCTGAGACAACAGGGAAGGTTCCACGTAGCAAGTCCGCATAATGTGCCTCGTTCCCGCAGCTCTAGTGGCCGAGAGTCATTTGAACCCAGCACGGACTGGTCCAGGAGACATCCGCATTTGTTACGCCAGACTGCGACCAGGACCCCATTTTGACAAGATGGGGTGCGACTTGGGAGCCCCCGTTACACACTGCCCATCCAGTGCGGCCGAGGGCGGCCTGACTCTGGCCTGCCCACAACTGAACCTCTGACACTGTGACTCACAGCTATTCCCACAGCTCATTTGTCGGCTGCTTTATGCCCGACGTCAGATGCTGTCCTCCCGGGAACTGGGCAAGAGCCCGCAGCTAGTTTGAAAGTTCAGTCAAATGGCTGCACAGATTACTTGGGACTGTTTCTGTGATTCAGCTGCACTGTGATTTGTACAATTAGAACAGCTTTATCGCCCGAGGCCTTCGAAGAACAATTACAAAAACAAATAGCAGTGGCGGGAGCAGCAGTTGTAGCTGCAGGAAAAAAAAAAAAAAAGACAAGGCACATAACAAGGCAAAGGCCTCTCCCGCCACCCCCCACATCATTCAGGGGAAGGCAGATGCATTTTTTCATCCGAGGCTTCAGAGAGTCAGCTTCATCAAGAAAAACAGCAGTTAGCTTCCCACGTAATTGCTACAACAGATACTAACCCTTAATTTCATAATTCTTCAGAAATGAATACAGGAAGAGTCTCTCCCTTGGAAATGTTCCCTATTAATGGCAGGGTGACCCACCCGAGCCAGCGATTCTGGGCGGCTGAAAGCCAGGCTGCTGGTTCGGTGGGTTAGAAGGTGGTGCCTGCGTTGCTCCGCTGTGTCTGATACCTTCAGGCACTGGCAGCCCCTTGCTGGAAGCGTGCCTGGTGTATCCTTTCTCATGCTGAGGCCTCCCCTTGCTCTTAGTTCTCAGCACATGGTACCGTACTGGCCCATGGCCTGAACGAAGGCCATTTCCAGAGGGCTGAACAGTCACGTCCCAAGCCAGTGTGTGTAATCTACCCAGCGGGAAATCTTGTCATCCTCATTTTGTAGGTAGAGGAAGGGTCAAGGGGCCAAGAATAAAGCTAACAAATGGCAGAACCAAGTCAGGTCCCCGCCTTACCAAACGTGTTTATACTATTGCTAGACTGGCTGCAGGGAGGGGAGATTTCCCAATTTCTCATGTTACGGCACATTTTACCAAAATCTTAAATCTTGTTCAGGGGAAACATAAACACACACACACACAGGGGGAGAGAGAGAGAGATGGAGAGAGGTGGAGAGAGAGAGAAGGCATGTTTATAAGATAGAAAAAATAGAAACAGAAAGAAAAAAAAGGACCAAAAATCACCCAGTTTCCCAGCAGGCAGTGACCACCCCTGTCAGCATTTTGATGTATATGCCTGACACCCTTTGTGTCTACATACGCATAATTTCTACACTGGTGTCATACTGTAACTGAGCAGGACCCTGTGGGGCCTTCCTGGGTCAGACACCTCCCCCATATCCTCTGCTGTAGCTCCTCCCTGAAGGACCCAAATCATAGAACCTGATGCATCTTCCCTGAGTTTTTCAGATGCTAAAAACCACCACCAAGTGGAAGAAATTATCTACATGATGATCATGAGCACGTGGCCCTCAGCCTTCTGGGCCTATGGTTGCTGGTGATCGTCCTATCAGAGAATTGTGCACAGCTGATCGCATGCCCTGGGACGCCCCTCCCTCACCTAGCCTTTATAAAGGCTCAGGTGCAACCCTTCAGGGAGTTAGGGTTTTTCTGGGCACTAGCCACTCGCTCTCCTTGTTCTGCCCTGCAGTAAACCTTTCTCTGCTCTGAGCTCCCAAAGCTTCAGTTTGTTTGACCTCACTGTACACCGAGCCCACAAACTTGCATTCGGTAGCAAAGCTGGTGAAGCCAGCTCAGGAGTCAGTGCCCGAGGCAGGTCGACCTCGGCCAGGGCAGCCCCTTGCCTGGGTCCCAGCAGCTGCCAGAGCTCACTTGGCCCCGAGGAAGAGGGAAGGACTCTCCCCGACAGGCACCACTGGCCCACAGCCGAGGTGGTTTGAAGCAGCGTCTGCGGTGTCGCCTGGGGGTAAGTCACTCCAGCCCCTGGGGGTTCTCTCCACTCCCTCTGGGCTCATTCCCAAGGGGAGGTGGGCTGCTCTGGGCTCACTGGGAACCACCCTGGGTCCGTTTTCTTTTGGGAGCTGGGCCCATCTAGTTGGAGGCCTCCATATGGGAGTGGAAGTGGAGTTTTTTGACAACATCTCTGATTGTGCGACCGGAGCTTGTGTGCTGTTTGTGTTTTTGTGTGTGTGTGTGGTTTCAGGGTGAGCCGCTCTGGCTTGTGCAGGATGGGAAAATCCTACCCGCTCCACCTGAGCTCATTCCCTTGTGGGAAGGGAGCCACTCTCGGCGTCCTGGGAGCCACTCTAGGTCCGGTCTCTTTTGGGAGCCAGGCCACTCTGGAAGCTCCCACGGGAGTGGAAGTGGGAGTTTTGGGCTACTCCTTGCCTGAGCTTGTGTTTGCAGGACCACGTTCGTGGTGTGTGTGTGTGTGTAGCAGTACTTGCCCTGGCCAGCTGAGACGTCTTTGGTGAGTAACGGGGCTGGCCTGTGACGACACCAGGATGCCCCTCCCCACTGCCCTGGCGTCACCTGCGGCCCCGCGCTGGCTGGGACTTTCCCTTTCTAGCTTGGGACTTTCGTTCAGCTTCGTCGCTGATGAGGCGTTGGTTGGGGTTCTCCCCCTTTGGACTGATGAGCCACTGGTTGGGAATCTTTCTGGTGCTAGGGAACTGTGACCTTGAGAGACTGCTTTGCGTTGCATTTGTTTGCTTGGTATTTGACAACACCAGCCATGAATAATTATTATTTGGGTGTTCAGAGCTCTGTTCCATCTTACAGTCCCCTGGGGTATTTTTGCAAGCAAAAGTAGGAGATCTTTAGCTTATGCTCCCATAAATGAAAGAAAGTGATCAGCTTTTATCTCGGGGGTGTGTGTGTGTCCATACCTGAGTCTAAATTCTGCTCTCTTTCTGGTTTTGCTGAAAGTGAGGTATGTGAATGCGAGCAAATGGTATATATATATTGTTGTCTCTTTATGTTATTTCTTTAAACTGAAGTGGATATTTGAGAATTGGAAAAAAAAAGTCTCTGAAAATAGCCAAGATGGTTGGGTTTTGTAAAAGCAGTTAGAGGCATTTGCATTCCTCTTCCTGTGCCTTTGAGATGTAAATGATCTACGTGGGCTCTTAAGGGAAAAAATGTTTTTTTTTTTTTAAACACAAGTGGAAAAACTGAGATCTCAGCTTCTGTCTGTCTTTACGTAAAAATTAACTTGTAAATGAGCTCTGTTTAATTGACTTAAAAGTAAGTGCTTAACAAATGAAATACTTCTAACACAGAAGAAGCTATATAGAACGTGCTTCAGGTTCACATGATCTAGGAAATAGTCAATATTGAATTAATGTCTGATGTTAAAGCGAGCATAAGCTTGTTGATATAATCAACACAGACATGTCTTTTATTGTAGCTAGGTTTACTGAAGGTCAATGAGTTTAATGTTATTTCTGTAGCAGAGTTTGTCAGCAGAAAGAAAAAAACTAACCTGGTATGATGAAGTTCTTCTAAGTAGACTGAACTCTTTAGAAATACTTACGTTTTAGGAATATTTACTTAAAAATGATCTCCACGTATTTGGCAACTTGAAATTTTAGAGTTGTGCTAAGTTACATGATGGATGGTTATTGAATAGTTGAATAGTTAGGTTATTCCCAAACAAAATAAGATACTGAAGCATTATGTACTGAACATTGGCTCCCCTTTACAGAGAAATTGAAGGTGTTTAGGACTATTATTAAACGTTTGATGGCACACTGAGGTGCTTTCTATAAAAAGCACATATTTTTAGAGGTTATTGTTGGGGTTTGCCAGTCGATAGAATACTAATGTAAAAGACAGGTCATGATTGCTTGCTTCTTGGTTTTCACTACAAATTAAGATTTTTAAGAGTTAAGGATTCTAATTTAAATATGTAATTAAAACTACTGAAAATAATGGAGGAAACATTTCATTGTACAGTAGGAAAGTAGGATATATGGTTTGAATTAAAAAAGGTATGAAGAATGGAACTGCATTTTGTTAAAGGAAAAGAAAATGATTTGGTTGTTGTTTGTTTCTAAATGGGAAAAAAAATAAGAGACAAACTAATATGGATACAGAAAGCTATAGAAAGGGAGCCCCCAAAAAGGAGTTCTGTGCATGGCTGGGCTGAGATTAGATTAAATTTAATTAGGCAAATAGTTTTGTTATTAAAAGCAGGCTGGTGCAGGACTAGATTTGGTCCCTCTCTGTTATGAGAACAAGTTTACCTAGAATGCTTCTGACAACAGATTGTGTGAGACTTTTTGATATTTTTGACAAACTTCCAGTCAAATTCTAATTAAAGTTCTTCTGACTCCAGCTAACTTTGGGAGGCTTCAGAGGGCCCCTGAGGCACCTGAGAGAAAAATATTAAAATAACTAAGATTGGTTGGTGTGTTAAATTGCACAGGAAGCATCGTCAAATGAGTGATCAGACTCTTTGGATTGTACAGTCTGGAGAGACATTGGTGTGGACTTTTTGGAAATTGTGTGGGGTTTCTGAAGTTTGGGTGTGTCCTGGTGTAATGCTGTCAGTCATGGTTCTGGTTGTTATCTTGAAGTGATTTACATTACAGCAACTTGATTAACCCTCTTTGTCAAGAACATTGTGACTGGAACTTTTGCCTTGCCTTTTTGGGCCTTTTGTCATTCATGGACAGTTAAGCTGATGCTTTGCAGGGCTGCTTCATCTTCAAGAGGATTTGTGGAAGGGACTTTTTGACAAGCACGGGTTTATTTTGGATCATGCTGTGAACTGGGTAGGATATTTGAAAAGTCTAATGAAGACTCTGGTTTCATGAAACTGTTGGTAGAGGAGACTGACTGCATGGGGTTGGGTGGCCTGGTGAATGTGATTGTAAGTTTTTGGTTTTGTCTGCAATATTGCTGGTTTTTAATCTGTTTTTTAATTGACTGTTTACCAAATGTTTGTCTCCCTATTGATACTAAAAGTTATTGTTTTACTTCTAACCACACTGTTGCCTCCAACATTTAGGAGAGAAAGAATTTTCTAACGGAGTTGTAATGAGAGTACCACCACTTGTGATATAGAACAATGCTTGCTTTAAGTCTATTGTTAAAAGCGTATTTATAATGCTTGTGTAACAGGCAGGTGTAAGTGACAAAATGTATGGCCTAGAAAGTGTTTCCTCATTAGCATACCTCTGAGCCCATTCACAATATTTGATATTTTGATCATCAGTGCTTTCTGTTGAAAAATTTGTGATTGAAAGGGGAAATGTTGGAAAGAAACCTGCACTTTTAAGGTATGGGTAGGTCATTCTGACTTACAGATGGCTTAACTTAAACTTTACTGACGCAAATGGCCTGTTTTATGGGCTTTTGGACATGCACTGTACACCTGCTTTGGCTTTGAGGAGGGGAATGCATTTGAAAGTCTAAATGGAGTAGCTGTGATTCAGACATTCAAGGTAAAATTAAGTGGCCATTGTGGACATGATTTCGGACGTCTTCCTGTATGTTGGGAACGTGAATTTTCTGTGCCATACTTGGGATGCCACCAGCCATTCTCAAAGCAGTGTCTGCTGGCACCTGGCAGCTGCAACCTGATGACCTCAAGGTCTCCTCTTGTAACTATTAAATTTTTAGATAATAAAATTGCTTTAGATCAGGTATTAGTGGAAAAAAGGAAATGTGTAGTGGCCAATAGCTCTTGTTATATGTATGTTAATACCACATCAAAAGTTAAAACTTGCTCAGATAAACGCAGACAGCTGGCTACCTGGCTACAAGTCTCCCGCAGAGTGCCGGGTCCTGACTTGTTTTCAGGTTTATTCTGGATTCCTCAGGGAAGGAGACCTTAATCATACAAGACTCAGATCCAGCACTTGGAACTCCAGAGTATTTCCAACTTAAGGTGTCTATTCCCCAAATTGAGGTAGGACTATGTCCTGTTTTAGCAGGAAGTAGCCAGAGTGGTCGTTGCCCTATTCCCTGAAAGATCTGGGGAGGGGTGAAACAGGATTGGAGATTGAAACTGAGTTCCCCAGCCAAATTTCTGATTAACTTCTCTATCTAAAATATGATTCTCTTTCTTGTCCAACACCTGTTCTCCTCAAGACTGAGGAGGATCAAAGAAAAAGAGTGGAATTGTAACTGAGCAGGACCCTATGGGGCCTTCCTGGGACAGACCCCAGCCCTATATCCTCTGCGGTAGCTCCTCTCTGAAGCACCCAGATCACAGTATCTCACGGGTATTTCTTGAGTTTTTCAGAGGCTAAAACCACCACCAAATGAAAGAAAGCAACCAGCTGATGATCATGAGCACGTGGCCCCCAGACTTTCTGGGCCTATGGTTGTTGGTGATCGTCCTATCAGAACTGTGCACAGCTGACCGCATGCCCTGGGACGCCCCTCCCTCACCTGGCCTTTAAAGAGGCTCAGTTGAAACTTCGGGGGTGTTCAAAGTTTTCTGGGCACAAGCCTGTCGTCCTTGCTTGGCCCTGCAATAAACCTTTCTCTGCTCCAAACTCCCATGTTTTGGTTTCGTTGGCCTCACTGTGCGTCGGGGACAGGAACTTGTGTTCGGTAGCAATACCAGAAAAGCTGTTTTTAACTTGCTTTTCACTTAATGGTGTTTTACACACATCTTTCTCATGTCCATAAATACAGAAATTTCTCTGTGATAAACTTTTGATTTACAAAGTTCAAGGAATGAAAGAAAGCTAAGCCAAAGAATATCAACTTTGCCTGCCACAAATAGAAAGCCCTGGGAGTCACTGCTATAGTGTCCATCTGGGCTTGTAAACAAGGAAGTTTCCAACAGGTTCTTAGAAACCAGTGATTTTGTACTTAAGGCTGCGTTTTATTCCATTTTATGGGTGTGTTGTAGTTAGAGCCGTTCCCTGTTGCTGGACGTTTTGTGATCATAAACAGTTCAGGGTGGACGCACTTGATACACCTTTGTTGTCTGAATATTCAAGGTCAGCGCAGTTGGACAGCATAGTTAGTTCAGCACAGGGATCAGAAGATTTTTATTCCAAAGGTGAGCAGCCAGGAGGAGTAACATTCCCCTCTGTCAGTCCCCACCCTTGAGCTCTAGCTGCTAAGGGTCCTCCAGGCCCTCCAAACGTCCCCTGTTGCTGCCAGTTCTGGTGGGTCCCCCATTGGATACACATTCCTTTGGATTGAGTCTTTGTTCTCCATGGAATGCAGTTGCCTCAGGAAGCAAGCGTCTCCGGAAGGTATATTCTGATGCAAGGAGATCCTTTCTGTTGGTTGTCTCATAGTGTTTGTTTTAATTGTTCATGAGTCATGAAGAGAAGTAATGGAGAGATTAAGAATGTGGGCTCTGGAGCCAGCCTGTCTGGATGACTACTACTATTACCACTTACTAGCTGGGGCAAACAAGGTCAAGTAATTGAATGCCTCTGTGCATCAGTTTTCTTATCCATATAATGGGCGTAATGATACTACCTAACGTCATAGACATGAAAATCAAATGGAAAGTGCCTAATACACAGCTCTGAACATAGACATTTGCTTGATAAATGTTAATTGATTATCTTCTCAATGAGACTATAATTTTTTTTTAAGTCAGTGATCCTAAATTATAGTGGAGACCATGGGTGCCCTGCCCAGGTCCCCTCAGTACCCACTGCTTCCCTGCATTTTGGCAGCTTCTTAGGGTGAACATCAGCCACTCCCTGCCTGAGGGCTTTCTCTGGGCCCTCGAGTGTCCCCAGACCCCGCTCCGGGCAGGCTTGGGAATTGAGGGCCTGGGCACAGCCCTCACCACGTGACAATGGGGACTGGAGGATATAGGTCTCATGTTCCTTGCCCCTCAGGTAGGACAAACCTGAGGCATGTTCTACACCACTCCCCAAAGGTCTCCAGCAGGACTGAGCCCTCGTTGTCCTGGGAACCCACTCATGACCCCCCCTGCACTGGCACCCTACATTCACTCCACCTGGCCTCACCTCTCCTGCATGAATGGGAAAACCAGGGGGCCGCCTCCCAGAGAAGTCTGGGGAATCCAGCCCAAGCCACGCAGCAAGATTCTTTGACTGTGCCGTGGGTGGGGGGCTCAGAGTTTACCGGTAAATAGTTGCCTGATGAACTAGGTGCCTCCAGGAAAGCAACTTGGATGTGCTGGCTTTCTCCTCATTTATGGGACTTCGTTAGCAAGTGCCCTGTTGTGTTCTGTCACCTGGGAGGCCCAAGAGTCATCTTGGGGAGAAAAATAATTCTCTTGGTAACTACTTTTCTCATGATCCTGGCTTGAGTCTGAGGAGAGATTCTAATTTAGGAATTGTAAATCCACCTGCCTCTGGGGGCCAGGCAGGCAGGCCCAGTGGGGGAAGCAAGCCAATTCAAAACCGCAGGGAGCTGATG
Source organism: Camelus dromedarius (assembly GCF_036321535.1). NCBI lineage: Eukaryota > Metazoa > Chordata > Mammalia > Artiodactyla > Camelidae > Camelus > Camelus dromedarius. The sequence continues at coordinate 43,309,290 of NC_087445.1, read as the reverse complement.
CACGGATGTAATAAAAGGAGTGGCTACTCAGCTCCGGCTACTTGCTGCCATGCAGGATGAAGGCCCTGAGCTCCTCCATCTCCTGTCTCCATTATTTCTCACTGTATACTTCGGTGTCAAAGAGCCTTATTTTAAGTTCCTGACAGTTAATTCCATTTTTCCATGAGCAGCTCATCCATGGGCACAAACTCAGCTCATCAGTGGCCTTTGAACATGTTATCTCTGCTGCTCTAAGCAATGACCCAGGTTCACCTAAGTAGCCACAAGGACTCATTTAAATGCTAAGGTAGGCCACGGCACCTGTCCTGGTTTCCAGGAGGCTCAGAGAATCTGCCTTCTAACTGGGGCCCAGCCCTGGTTTCAAACTCAATTCTCTTCACATGATGTGTGGCTGAGTTCATTTGCCTCCCCAAGCAGACACTGATCTAGAAATACGCAAGGACGTTTCATTTCCAGATCTCATGTAAAATTAATTTTCATAATTCTCTCAGTTCCTGCCTGCTTATCCATAGCTTTCTTCATTAACCACTCGATTTCCATCTGAACTGCCTCTGTGCTCTGTCTGGGAGGCAGTCTTCAAGTCCGAATTAGCAAAATGCATCCTGGAGGCCTGAGCTACCGGTCTCCGAGTCTACCTTGCTGGGCCCTTGGAAGTATTAGTGTAGCAGCAAAACAACCCAACAACAACAAAAAAGCACTAAGTTCCATTATGAATAATTAAATCAAATTAAATCTTAGAGAAGATTGCTCCAGTGAGAGATGCTTAGGTGTTTTTGAACCCATGGTGGTTCTTTGCCCAAGTTTAATACGTTTTCTGGTTATTATAAAGGAGGCTTGAAACTTGCATAAAGGGCTTCTCGTGGGGACCTTGCTCCAAAGAGACCCTCCTGCGGGAAGCGTTCTATTCTGTTTTGATTTTGAAACATTCTCTAATTAAGTTGGGCCCCCATCCACCTACAGCTTACATTTGCCAGTTTCTTCCTCTTAAAATTGGCCTTAGGTACCAGCCCACGGAACATGTTTTTGTTCCTGCTTACACGGGTCAGGTGGAAGGGTCTACAAATGAAACTCATCGTTTAGTTGGGGTCTACGGGGCCATTCCCGATGGAGGCTTTTCTTTTGTTCTGCGTGTTGAAGGGAGGTTTGTTTTTCCCTTCCTTTTTTAATTAAACGACAGAGTTGGCCTTGCTGCCACAGAGTTCACACCACGCTAGGTCAGAAGGCAGGTGATGCGATCCTAGATTCCCGGGGGGAGCAGTGCCGTCGGCCAACCTAAAGGGCACCTCGGCGTCAGGCAGAAGAGTTTGGGAGGAGGTATTGTCCTGCTTCTGCAGAATTATTTTTCGTACCAGTGTGCATGTTTTAATGCTGTTGTCTTCATTTCTTTTTTAAGCAGTGGAATGCATTTTCAAACAAATTCTTACAGTATAGGAGATAGCAGCTCCTGTTGAAAAAAAAAAGTGGAGAAGAAAGAGGTAGAGCTCTCTTCTGATCTTCCCCTGAACCTCACGGGCAATCTCCCAGAAGCTCTGGGTCTCACAACTCAGAGGGCGGTCTCTGGGCCACCTGGGGTCACCCCGGAGCTTGTAAGAGATGCAGAGTCTTGGGCCCCACCTCTGCCCGCTAGCATCACAGCCTGCAGTTTAACAAGCTCCCCAGGTGATTCCCAGTGCACATGAAGATTTGAGGAACAACAGGCCAAAGCTCTGCAAAGCACCGTTGGGAGACTCTGGTCCAGGGCTTACCTCAGTGCTCAGTGAAGACAGTCCCAGTCCCCAGATTCAACAGTTGTTTATTTAGTTTCTCAAACCTGTTCCAGACTGTGATACTGTACATGTTTACTTTGAAAACTGAAGTTAATTAAACTTCATTTTTCTTTGGTATACTTTGATACAATGGGACATAATACTGTATCCAACCTTGGGCGTCAGTGGCCGTGACCGGGAATATGAGAGATGTTGTCATGGCTCTTGCAGAGCTGAGTCTGACTCTCACAGGCCCTGGGCCCTCTGGGTGTACATGGTTTTGCTTCCTGGATCACTCTCAAGTGATATTACACAGATTTTTGGATAGTTTTTGGTTCCAGATTGACTTTCAGCAAATGAGGCCATTATACCTGACAGTGCTATAACTTGCTTACGGGAATATACGTTAAATGTCTGAGTAGAAACCTAGAAATAACTCTCCCATCAAGCGATGAGACTGAGAAGTCATCCAGCCACGCAGTGCCTCAGGTCATGTGTCTATGACAAGGTGACCAACTTGTCCTGCTTTGCCTTGGTCTTCTTTGGTTTCAGCACTGAAACTTCATTCCAGGGAGCCCTGTCGTTCTAGGGAAACTGGGACAGTCAGTCAGCCTAGCCTACAAGTGGGGACAGGCGTGTTTAATTATCCAAAACTGAGCATTACGTGGGTGGAAACAGCAAAGCAAGCCCTGAGTTTCTTCAGTGCCTAAGTACACGCATTTTAAAAAGGGGCTTAATGATATTGTTTCAACACTTATTTCTTAGATAGCAGTTGCAAATGATTTCAAGATACGAAACAGGTGTCTCTGCATGGTCTGCTGGATAGAATGAAGAAAAATGTCCTCCCAGATTACCCTACAGATGACGTACCCAGTGGCTTCTACTTTCAAATGAAAAATAGGCTCAATCACATAGTCGACAGGATTCCATCTGGCCTGTCTACAATATCCAGAGCTGAAATGGAAGCCTCTGTGTCATCTCCAGATTCAGGCACAAACCTCCCAAAGCTTCATGATGCAATTAAAACAGGTGTGTGTCATCCACACTTGCTGCTTCTGCAAACAGTCGGCACCCCATCCTTATCACCCAGAAAATTACTTTTAGTGTGGGTCTCTGCGAGAGCAAACAAATGCTTGGGCAAGGCAAACTTTTGTGGCCACCAGCATCAAAACAGAAGACTCAGGGTTCCCTTTAGAGAACTGTCACTTTTTGTATTGTCAGGGAGGAATTTTCCACCCAGAATCCCCAGTTTACCATCTCTGGGTTTTATAGCTTTGCTTTAGTCCTGGGTTCTGGTAACATCACAATAATTGAACATTCTTGTCTTATGTGGACCAGGGTAATTGTCAGAATGTGAGAGGCAAGGCTTTCAAAAAATCCAAAAGATTCTTTAAAATAAATTATCATTTATAATTTGAACTAGAAAAAAGAAAAAACTCTAAATGGAAGCTTAAGATCTTTTAAGCCAAAGGGTATCAAACTTGGTGAGTGCCTGAGAAACATCTGGGAAGTTTGAAAAAATACTGATGCCTGGACCCTACACCATGGACTCTGATCTAATTAATCTGGAGCAAGGCCCTGGCATGAAATTTTTGAAAGCTTTCCAGTTGATTCTAATGTGCTCTAGGCTCTTATGTAATAAAACTAGTCTTTTACAGTCCCTAACTAATTTAGTCTTATTTGTTCCTTCTCTCTTTTGTTCATTCATATCTGCTTATTGCCTTTCTATAAATTAATTGGTTCATTGATCCATTCATTAATTTATCCCTTTTGCTTATTTCAGCATTGTATTGTATAATACAATTTACAATGAAAGGAGAGAAAACCATGGGGCACGGTTTTTTTGGTTTTGTTTTGTTTTTTGTTTTGTTTTGTCTTTAAGCCTGGAATTCTTTTAAAATGATCAGATCCAATGATATTCCAGGATAAATCATAGTCAGAAATTCTCCCTCAATCTAAGTTTCAATACTGATAAAAGATTTCAGTTATTCATTTTCTATTTCAGATGTACCAGAGGAGTACATAATTTTAAAAAAATGCCTAAGTTGCTTCTAAACAACTTAAAAACCAAATGGTTGGGGTCAACTTTGACTTCCGAATAAAGGCTTGTGTTAATTTTCCACTCGTATTCATTAAATGTACAGTTCAGTTACTAACACTTAAAGACGTCATCAAACACAGGATAATTCATGCTATTTGTAATCATAAAGATGATTCTGGATGCTATGGGAGAAAATTTATTCCTCATTAACAACTGTCATTTTGAAACCTCAAAATATTCTTGGATATAAACTACTGTACTTAGAGATCTGTGCATAATTTGGGGGATTGTAATGGAAGGAGCACTGGAGTGGGGCAGGGTCTGGTGATTCCTACCTGAGTCATCTCCCTATAAAGTACATCTGATTGTATTATTGCCCCAGTTTGGTGGGGCTCAAGTTTGAGTGTATAGTTTCAGCATCACCTGAAAGGCTTGTGCAATCAGAGTCCTGGGCACCCCTCTGATTTCCTCATCTCGTAGGTCAGTGCGGGAAGTTGCAAACTGGGGAGCATACTCCGAGCACCACTTTGCACCTTTGCAGGCCTCCTGTTTCCCTGTGCCTTTATTCTTGGGGTAAGAGCTGAGGCCCAGAAGCACTGACATCACTTGGGAGCTTGTTATAGATTCAGGATTCTAGTGTCACCCCAGACCTCCTGAGTCAGAACCTGCATTTTAGCAAGATCCCTGGTGATTTCTATACTCAGCAGAGTTTGAGGAACACTGGTCTAAGTCCAAATCTTTAACACAGTGGACGGGGCTCTTCAATATCTCTCAAACAATCTTCTGCCAGTTTCCTTGTGTCTCTAACACACTAGTGCTAGTCCACTCATCTTTGCTTCATCTTTACTCTTATGGTTCCCAGGTTTTATAAATGCTGTTCCCTCTGCCTGGACTGACCTTCCCCCATCTTTGATTGATCAGCACAATTCACCCTTCAAGCCATGGCTCATATTTCCTCTTCTGTGAAGCTTATTCTAACTTCTCTACGCAGATAATTTCTTGCACCTCTGCCCTATTGCTTACATCACTGTGTTGTAATTGTCTGTTTAACTGCATATTCCTCCCTTGACACCAAGAGCTCCCTGACAATGGCGACTCTGCATCCACAGTCCTGCTTATCAGGCACAGAGTCTATGCTCAATAAATACGTCTTAAATGGATGAGTCCAGTAATTGTGACACTTTGGTTAAGTCACAACTTCTCTGAGACTCTGTTTACTCATCTGTAAAAAGGAGGGAGCAGACTACATAATTTCTAGCAGTTCCTCTTCCAGCAAATTCACTGCTCTCTATATAATTCCAAATTATTTAAAATTTTCTACAATTTTTTTTTTGAGCAAATACTGAGTGCTGGGCATGTGGCATGGATAGAACGGTGGACATGGACCCTGACCTTGTGGCCTCTTCAATCTGGTGAGAGAGACGGACCATGAACAACTTCTTAAAAACAACTTATTTTCAACCTGTTAAGCACTTATTAACGGGTATAAATGTGTTATGGTTTATATTAGAGGGAAAGTTAATCCAGTTGAAAAGCCCAAACTCTCCTTACACTATTTACATTAATAGTTTATTAACTCAAAACAAAAATTTATTAACTTTCTGAATTTGGTTCTTAGGATACATCTTGACAGATCCAGGAAAATTACAAGCTAAGAAAATTAGCTAAACTGATAGGTTGTAGGGATGGACTAGACTAGAATTTTCTCTGATTCTTAACCCGAACATGAAGTGAAATGAAGAGCTTCAAATGCAGCAAACCATCTAGAAACTACACTGAATGACTGTGGCAATGACAGAACTATGGTACAGAGTTCTGTGGGACAGGGATGTGGCCTGTCTCCAAGGCATTTGGTGGCTTAGTGGAAGCGACACTAAGGTAGTAGGAGCCCAGCGTTCTAGTCCTGAATCTACCATGAAAAATGAGGTCGGGGCCCAGTTTTCTAAACTGTGGAATAATAAGGATGAACTGATGGCTCTGTAAACTCGAGCATCTTTCCAGGGACTCAGAGAGCTGCCAGCCCGTAGGTCAGACAGCGATCATTTTCAGAGAGCGCAATCGGGTGCTTCCTTGGTGGTACAACTATTCCTTCTTGAATCACTTGAGTAAATTAAACTGTCTCTTCTCATTCACTTCCGATTGTCCCTTCCAGCTGATGGGATTGGAAGGGTCTGAACATAGAAGACGGGGGTTGAGCCTTGGAGACAGCTGCCCTGGGACAGCCCATGGCAAGACAGAGCGGGAGGGACCCCTCCTTTCTCTGCTATGTTCTTCGTTTTCAGTACAAGCTCAGCTAAGCTGCCATTCAGCAGATGCAGGAGGAGATAGATCATCTGAAGAAGCCGAGCCAAATATTTGATTTGGATGATTATGCTGCAGGTGTCTCATCAGAACCGCAGTGCCTGGATTACTAATTATTTTGCCTCAACCTAGTGCCTCTTGCAGGGAGCACAGAGCACAGCAGGAACCAGGAGGGATGGCTCTGATACACAAGTCCAGACAGCTGGCTGGAGAAGCAGAGACAGCAAACACAGTGCCATCAGGGAGCAGAGAAGAGGGTGGGTCCCATCAAATGGACAGGGAGAAGTGGTAATAGGAGCTGTCCACGGCCACATTGCTCGGCTCAAAGGAAAACAACCATCGTTTATAAAGTCGAGCCAGAAATGGTTGCTCAGGACCACAAACTCCTCAGGCAGGCACTCGTACGCCATTCAGAATACTTGGGTTTTCACATGCCTTTCAGTGTCTGGTGACGTGAATTTTCCAAGCTGCCCAGATCTACCATGGCAATAATAAAATTTTTGCACCTGTAGTCATTCTGCAGCACATAAAGGGCATTCATGTTCACTATTTTGTTTCAGCCTCCCAACGAAATGGGAGATATTTAATTATCTTGATTTTTGAGAAAGGAAAATTATGAAGGCTTGGTGAAAGTAAGTGATTTTTGCAAGGTCACGGGGCTAAGAAATGTTAGGGCCTTGGTTAGATGCTTCTAAACTCAAGATCAGGCCCTTTCCTATGTGCTATCCAGCCTCCCTCAAGCTGTAAGGGAGTCCCTTAGCTTGTTTGGTGTGTGGGGTTAGAGAGGTTGGGAAGGAGGTTCGTCCCCTTGGCAGCCAGTAGGCTTCCAGCTTCTAGTCCACAGCCCACACTAGCTCTTCTAGACCTCTGTCTTTATAAGATGGCTACGTGGATGTGGACGAGCACAAACCTATCACTGCTTCTAGAAAGCATGGTTAAATACAACCTATACACTGATAATGTCCAATTTTATGTCTTTAGCCCAAATTCCTTTTCTGAGATTCAAATGTGTATATCTAACTACTTGCTGGACTTGTCTCCTATATAGTCAACGGATCCAATGCTATGGGCATCCTTTTCCCCCAGAGCCTGAAACCTGTCCCTCTTCTTTTCTCTGTTAATGGGACTACCATTCACTAAGCTTCTCAAGACAGAAAACGCATCATCACTATTCTTTCCTGTTTCTCAGCACCCCCTTTACATCTTACCAGAAGGCTCAGCTGCATGGGCGCGTGACCAGGGCCGTCACACAGGACCCAGTGCTCAGAAAGGCCTCGTGCTTGGGGTTTAATGCTCTACTTTTGCTGTGCTGAAATTCTTGATAATTTTTTATTTGAATTTGTGTTTTGTAAAAGGAGTCTGATAGGACAATGCAGGGGGACGGATGGGGCCGTGGGTGAGGTCAGAGGGCCCCACCCACTTAGGGGTTGGGCCCGGCCCAGGGCTCCTGTGAGAATCTCCACATGTTCTGTGAATATTCCTGTGTCTGAGGGAGACTGCAGAACAAAGGAAAAAGCTTTCCCCCACTTTGTGAAAAAGGGACCCACCATTTTCATTGTGCACTTGTCCCACAGATGATGTAGCCTGCTCTGCTCACCAGTTACGAAGTCTTCATGATTCCACCCCCTCCCCTAAGCTGGGTGGTGGGAAGGGGAGGGATTCAATCTGTTGAGTATATTGAATCTATTTCCTTCCATTCTTATTGACATTTCTCTAGTTCAGAAAGTTATTTCCTTTCACCAAAATTATTACACTAGGTATAATTATACACCAATTACTAATGAATAAAACTAACCAGACCTCTCTAGTCTTCTGGTGTCCAGTCTTGGCTCCCTCCTTCAGTGTTCTCTTCTGCTTGAAGTGGCCAGAGTCATCTTCCTAAGCAGCGGTTCTTCTTCAGTCGTCACTATGAGATGACCTCAACCACATCCCAAATAGTTCTCTGTTGACCTTGCAATAAATGTTAAACTCCTCAAGAAGGTTTAACAAGGTCCTTTGTAAGTTGTTTACTAGCTGTGATGGTTAATATTATGTGTCAATTTGGCTAGGCCCTGGTACCTAGACATTTGGTCAAGCATCAGTCTAGATATCATAGTGAAGATATTTGTGAGATGAGATTGACGTATAAGTCAGTAGACTTCAAGTAAAGCAAATTGCCCTCCATAGGCTGGGTGGGCCTCACCTAATAAGTTGAAAGAAAAGGACTGAGGTCCCCCAAGGAGGAAGGAATTCTGACTCCAGACTGCAGACACACCCTGCAAATGTGGACCTGCCAGCCTCTACAATGTTGTAAGCCATCGTGTAATTCCTTAAGATATCTCTCTCTCTTCTCTCTTTGAAAGTATGTTTCTCTCACCTCTGGAGACTTGCCATTTTGTTTTTTATAAACGGAATACTCTTTCTCATTATTCTCCAACTTATTAATACTTAACTCCAATTCTGGGCTATGAACCTCTCTTAAATTCTCCCAATCACTGAATATCACCCTCTTCTTAAACACTACTTTGTATCTGACCATTTTATTGATTGTCACCTTCACTGGGCTCTAAGGAATAGGGGCCATGTTTATTTTGTTAGGACTTTTATCTCCAACACAATGCAGTAAGTATCTGTCTCATAGGAGGAATTCTGGAGTGAATGAACAAATTGAATACATGAGTCGGTTAAAGAGGGCGTTAGAAAGGAGAAATTAACACAACATACGACATCAGTGAGACCCTCAGACATCAACCTCTCACAGACCCTCCTTACCACTTTTGTTTTGAGGAGATATTGGAGGCTGGATGATGCTAGTTTAAATATCAACCTGATAAAAAAATAAATGGATCCTACACTAATTGCCTGATCTCTTTTATGGCCCCAGCGTACATATGAGACAACATTAAAGGACTAGCTTATATTTGATGGTCTGTGAGGGATATCATTAACGATTAGGAATCAAATCTCCAATGTCTTCTTTGTGCCTGGAGTCCTCCATTATGGATCAAAGAAAATTCACAAAGCGCGACAAATAACCATATTTTCTGGGAAGATAAAGAGGCCCATAAACATAGGAAAAAGATTCTGAAGCACTAGGTTTAGCTTCTGTTACTCATCCTGGACAAGTCTGGGGCTCAGCTATTCCCTTGTGATAAAAGAATCGTCCATGCTGACAGGGGACTGGCCGTACAAATCAGTCGCTAACATGCCAACCATGGCTATTTCACAACCACTCCCAGAAAGTAAAGTGTAGATGGTGCCACAAATTCTCCTGGGTCCAAAGAAGGGGCTGGTGGCTGGGTATTGTCTCCTTCTGTCCTGGAGCTGTTTTTTCGAGAATTATTGACACACGGAGCCAGGTTATTGATGAACTTTCACTGACCCTTTAGAAATAGGGCTTCCCTCTAAAGTCTCCTCCATCAGCCTGAGGAGGGAGGGCGCCAGGCCTCTCGGAGTTTGCCCCTGGCCTTGCCTCCCAGTTGGCTTCGGGATGCAAGGTTACTTTCAGTTCAACAGCGACACCTTTCCGCCTCCCGTCTGCTACTGTACGGGGACCGCCCAACTCCTGCTCTAGAAATAAATAGGTTTGTCCTTCGGCTGATGGAGCCGCAGAGGCAATTGCCCCCTCTCTGAGACCTGAGCCTCCCTCCCCACCCATACTTCACCCCACAGGCTGCCTGGCAGAGGCAGGGGGCAGGATGCACAGTGTAATATGTTCCATCCACTGCTGAGCTGAGGGCTAACAGATGGATAGGTTTCCTCGTGCCATTTCCACTTCACTTGGTTTGGGTATAAAATAGCAGAAGGGTGGTTTCTTTTTGTGCAATTTGCAAACAGATGAAGCCAGAGGGAGGGTTTGCGAGGCTGGGAGGAAAGTGGCGGGGCTCGGCTGTCCTTTCGAGAAAGCCAAGTGAACAGGATGCCCCAAAGACCCTGTGGAGGATTCAGGCTTGTTTTTGCTGCTAGTCAGGAGTCAGCTCCTTCATCCAAAGCTGCCTGCTCGCCCCTACCAGGCATGGCAAAGGCAGCGATCATGGAAGCCCAGACAGTCTGTTGCTCATGTTGTTCCAGTGTGATGGTGATTGCAGTACAAATTCTCAGGGTGGGAAAAAAAGGTATAATGACAGATTGTGTGATTATACCCATACTTATAATTAAGCTGTTACAATACAGACAAGCGCCTGCTCACTAATGTCACCAACAGAAACCTCTTTGCTTGGAAAGGAAAGTGACTCACTCTGGCAATTAGAAGGAGTTCCCTACAGGACTTCATTTTCAAACCTTATGAGTGCTCCAGTAGGAAGATGTGTGGCTTGCTTGAATTACGGAGAAAAGAACAGAGATCCAGGAGCAACCACCTGATCTCCAGGCACAGGCTGTGGTACTGGTTAGAGAAGGGGTTATTACCATCACAAATTACCTCATTGCAATGCACGGAGAACTTGGCTCCTGCTGCAAAGCATTTTATCGTGGTGTTTATATCCGACTCAGTGGGATGAGCTGGATCTGTGGTTTCCATTTTAGGGCTGAGAAAAAGAAGAAACCGGTCGGCAACAGAGGAAGTTGGTGTCCAGCCTTCCCACCCCCACTCAGGTTTTATAATCAGTTTATTAAGGAGACTTCCATACATTTTAAGAATTGCTTAAATTCTGATATTAAGCCCGTGAACACATGACTCCTGGCCACCTGCCAACATGGCTACTTCCACTGGCCATCACTCACGTGGTGGTACAGTGGGTGGTTTCTGCTGAAATAGTCCTCAAAACCCCAGATGGGGCTATATTGAGTTTTCCCAGTAACTTGGAACCTTTTTCACTTCCAAGGGTCAAAGGAGCTCATCTTTTGTTTCCTTTTTACCCACTCTTCTTCGATTACTCGGTCTCATTTTCTTCCCTCTAGCAGCCATCTTTCCCGCTAGACCTCGCTATAAGGGAGTTGACCACATTTTACCTACAAATCTGTGCATGGGATTCTGTTCAGATAATCCATAATGCAGTTGATGGAACACTTCAATGATGAATGCATTCCTCTGTGTAGCAGGCAGCTGTTGTGAGATTTGCACACAGAGCCCCCCTTCTCTGGTCTGGTGTGAACTTGGGGTTTCCACTGGAAAGGACTTTGAGGGAGGCATTCTAGGGAGGAATCATAATGAGGCAATTATTTTGAGTTCTTTGGCAGTTTTCTTGGAAGTTGTGTAACCTCTGTGTACTGTTTCCTTCTCTGCAGCTCCAGGTAATACCTACTCACCTCCAGAGAGGCATCTTGAAGACTAATTAGTTAATGATGTTTGTGAAGTGTCTTGAAGATGCAAGGCACAACACAAGTGGGAAGTATTAATAGTATCGTTTTTGCATAAAAATCATTCTTAGGTGCCAATGCTTGAGGAAATCACCTTGAATTATTTCCATAAACACACCAAACATATGATTAATACCAAGCATCTCTGAATTAAAAAGCAACCACTTGGTTGAAATGTTGAGGGGAAGGGGTGGAAGAGTCAGACAACAGGGTAGGGAGTTGGGGAAATTTTCAAGTGGAGAGAGAACAAACAGGGGGCTTCAGTGTGACCATATCTGTAAGCTCCTAGAGGGGACAGTTCAAGTTTTCCCTACCCAGTATCCCTTTCCTCTTCTGACCATACTTGACTTCTTTCTGGGAGTCCACTTCCCCACTTTCATTCTGGTTTGAGTAGGGATGGCGTGTGACCCCCATCAGGCAGGAAATTCCATCTCCGTGGTCAGGGTGATCTGTCCAGGGACTGCCGTGTAATCAAGTAGCCCCCGTCAGAGGAAACCCCAGCACTTCTGTTGGTAACAGAACACGCAAGTTGGGAGGCACAGGGCAGGAACTGTGCTACCAGCAGGGGAGGAGTTACATAAAAGTGAAGCCAACCCATGATAAAGGACATAATAAAGCACCGAGTCCTGATACAAACTCATTCGATCCCTGCATTCCATCGTGCCTGGACTTTAAATTGCATGAGTCAATAGTTTCCCTTCTTACAAAATTTAAGCTAGTGTTGAGTTTGGTTGCTGGCACCTGAAGGAGTCTTAACTAATAAAATCCTCATCAATCTTTTACTCGGAAGTTCCCTTCTAAATTAAAAATGGCTGAAGCTGTTGAGTCCATCGAGGTGCCCTTCTCCCACTGCTCTCCTTCCCCGTGAAAGCCTCACCCCATGACCCACCCACTCAGGGAGAAGGTCCTCACCGCTCGCCTGCTGTATACAGGGTGCTACAAGAGAGACAAAGGTAAAGTTGTGGCCACTGTTTTCAAAAAGTTATGGTCTAATTTGGGCCATATGACATCTACTCATGGCAGAATCATGTATATTAACAGGGGACTCAATCATTTATTTTAGGATTTTCAGAGGTGAGAATGACGGCAAATGTTTGGGAGGGGGATTATGAAAGCAATGGAATCTAAGCTGACTTAAACACTTGGAGAGGACAGTAGGACCTGAGACCAGGGAAGGAGGGTTCAGCTGGGCGGGACAGTGAGAGCAAGGGAGGGGCAGGGGAACCCTGGATGGGGAATGGTGGGACGGTGGCTGGACCATAAGTCTCCTGAAAGCCAGTAAGGGGAAACAGGGTTGGGAAAATTAGTTTAGCCCAGAGTGTAGAGGGTCTTTGTGCCAGGCCTGAGAGTTCGAGTTTATCCTTGAAGAGTGGGGATCAGCGGAATCTTATTGTGAGAGAAGAAAGATGATTATAGCTGTGCATGAATTGAAAGGGGGAAGAGATGAGACCGAGTTCTCTTTGGAGATGACTGTAATAGTCCAGGTAAGAGATAATGAGCCTCAAATGATTAGCTAAGATGATAGCTAGAGATGGAAATAGAGGCTGCAGTGAATGGAAAAGACATTGTGAGAGTAGAATGAACTGGTCTGAGCAGCTGATTGGATGTAACAAGGAAACCTCACTGTTTTTAATCTAGATAATAGGAAGATTTCATGCCCTGAACAGAATTAGGAAATATGGAAGGAACAGTCTGTGGGTGAGGTTGCTTTGCCCTCTTAATTCTTCCCAAATTCTCCTCCCTGTATGGCTGTGGGTGAGTGTTGGCCACAAGACACATGTCCCATGAGCTCTGGAAGTGGAAGTGAAACAGAACCATATATTTTATGTTCCATAGTTTGGTGCAGGATTCCAGGAACTGGGGCAGCTCGTGGGGGTCATCACTGAGCTGCCAGCTCATCTTGTTGGTGTGGAGCCATCTAGCTCGTCTTGCTGCTCCTGCCAGATGTCCTCCTGCAGCTCCTCCCACGCCTAGGCCAACTGCAAACATAGCTCTGTGGAGAAGGGCACCAACTACGGCTGCAGATGACCCATGGCAGCAGTTGGAGGAAGTGAGACACTGATGTAGGTTCTAGTTCATCCTTGAGGTTCTGCTTGTCCTTGACTGTGATCAGCTTTCTTTTCCAACTGCCAGTCTGGCTGATCCCTAGGACTGCAGGCTCAACACCAGGCATGGAGACTACAGCCCTGCAGACACTCCTCGACCAGCTCCCGTGACTGAGGAGGGTCTGGTCCCCGTAGTGCATCCTTTATTCTACACACCGTCATGGCGGTGCTGCTTCTCTGGTTGGATGCTAATTGATTCAGTGGGTCAAGAGCTACGAACCCATTCTCTTTACACCCGTGGAACTTAAGTTGGTGGCATATTCAGGTGGAAATGTATATCTCAGTCAGTTGGAACGATGGGTATGGATTTTGAGAAGGGGGTCAGGACTAGAGAGAGAAACTAGACAGTCTTCCACATAGAGATGATAATCAAGGCTGAACAGTGGATGAAGCCATGGAGACAGACAATACAGGTGGAGAAGAGAAGGCGTCCAGGGGTAGAACTTTGGACAGTACCTACACTGCCAGCCAGAGGCAGGAGAGACAGGGAAGTAACCTGAAGTTAACAAAGAGGCCAGATGGGACCAAGGAGACCACATGCATAGAGCCCAGAAGAAAAGTTCATCCGGAGGAAGTGGCTGTGCAGAATTAGAGCATGTAGGACAGGTATTCTTTTTTCTGTGGTTGAACTTGGCATTACAGGGAAACCTTGGACCTGATTCAGTTCGACTCTCTCATTTAACAAGAGAAAGAACAGGGGCCTGTGAGAGCTTTCCTGAGGTTCACAAGCTGGTGTTAGAGCAGAACTAGAAAGAAAATCCAGTTCTCCTGCTTGTGTTTTAACGACCTTGTACTATACTGTTCTTCCTCCTCTTGTTTATGATGCTGTTAAAATCAATGAGACAACATTGAAACATATTGAGTCCCTGGGAGAACAGATTCAATGATAATGCTGACATAAATTTCAATATTACCTTGTCTCTAAGGTGCTCGAGGCACTTCACATAGATGATTCTCAAGAGTGGTCTACCACAGGAAGCTGGCAAATACTTTTATTCTGCTTTTGCAAACAGAGAAACTGAGTCATGCTGAAGTAACTTTCTTTGTGTAATAATTACAATGGCCTTTGGAGATGGGTGCCTGTTAAACGCTCTTAACAATGAGGTTATGTGAGTGTCACTAAAGTCTCCATGCTTGGCAGCTATTTTATGAAAGAACAGACTCCCTACCCCACCTCCCTACAAATACAGCGATAGCTGGGTGACTGGTTAAACCTGCTTCCTTGCCTTACACTTAGAATTTGTGAACAGTGCTCATATTTTTATAAAATGGTACACACTGGGAGCCTAGCAGGAATGCAAGAAATGTTCTTAAGTATTCTCAGAAGTGTTCTTTCACCTCGTGCTCTTCAGAGATGAGGGCCAGGAATAAATCCTCAAGGTAACTTCTCTCCATCTTTTTCATCAGTAGCTCTAACACATCCCCACACAGACGCACTGGAATGTTGGCGAAACAGCAACTAATCAGGCTGAATTTCATCTCCTGGACAACCACTGGGATATTTGGTTAAAATTGTGGATCAGATGTAGTAAAATGAACAAAGAGTGGGAGCTGGAGATGTGAAGGGTGAAGCTGGAAATGAAATGGATTATGAGGGTTCTCACATGCTCGGGGGCCACATCTGTTCCTCCTGATTGGCTTTGATGCTTAGGCTGTATACGAGTTTAGGACAAATAACACGTTTAAAGTTCCTAGTATGTGCCAGGTACTTTGTTATACTTACCAGGTATGAGACACAAGGTACTTAGGGTTTCCTTCCCTAGTTTCTCTCCGTAGGCCATTACCTAATGATCTATTTACTGAGTTAACGTACAAAGGTAGAAGGCAGTTTACAAAAATGCAAAAGTTTAGTAAGAAACGTATACTAGAGACATGTTAGAAGGTGGAGGCGTGGACAGCAAGGTGTTACTGTCTCCAGAAGGGCTCCCTCTGAGCTCACAGAACCTGGAAGCCCATCGACAAAGGCAGACCACCCCTTGGCCGCTGTATCGATTTCCTTTCTCGCTGGCAGGTTTACTGCTGTTCCCTGTACGCGCGGCACAGTTGTCCCCGCAGCGTGTTGCTGGGAGGGGAGGATCGTAATCACCCCTGACTGGTCCCATCCCTTCCTCTCTCCCCCATCCTTTGTGTCTGCAGTTCAGGCTGCCTTTTGTCCCACTGCCAGTGGAGTTTTCAAAAGCAAGAATCTCGCCTCCTTTGGCCACTCAGAGAGCGTACAGTATATTTGATGTCTGGAACATCAAACAAATTCTTGTGCTCACAGGGCAGAAATAATCCCAGACAAAAGAAGACTATGGCCATGCGGAGAATACGAAAGAGATGAGGCTGGAAAATTACCAGTCAAGGCAAAAAAGAGGCTGTTTCACCAACCCTGTTCACCCGTGAGAAATGGGAAACATGAGGCTGTTAGGAATCTGCTCCGAGCCCTCCACCCCCAGCCACCCTGGATGGTGGCCCTGCCAAGGAAGGCTGCCTCTTCTCCTGAATCACTGGCTGCATCGCCATATCTTCCTTGAAGCAGACTCTTGAGCAGTCACTAAATGTTCCTAAACTTGGGCGTGGCTACGTAGTTGTCCATATGGGAGCAGTTTGTACACATCTGCGTAGCCGCCCCACCCCGCCCCGGGAGGAAACTGACCCTGGTCGAGATTTCTAACATAAAAGCCAGGCTTCTCAGTTTCTGGTGAACAGAGTTCGGTGGTCTTGGTTCCCTCCTCTCCCCCTGCTGCCCGGCGCCCAGAAAGGCCCAGGAATCGTGGGATTTCCTTTTCAGCATCTGGCTGCCAGCCACCCTCTCCCGCCCGCATCTGCTGGTCCTTCTCCCCAGCGCGGCAGCTGGTTCAGTGATGCAGCCACAAGAGTTAAGGGGTGAATTAATTGGAGGAGGAGGGCGGAAAAGCCAGGGCAGGGAAAACCAGACAAATCAAAGGGGCTGATCTCCCCGGAGGGCGGCTTGTGGGACCGAGGCTTGCTCACAATAGCAGTTCAAGTTCACCTTGTGTGAAGGCAAAGGGTGTTTTAATGGCTCTGTAGGAAGAGGGGAGGAGAGCAGAAAGAGGGACAGAAAATCAAAAGAGAGAGAGAGAAAGAGAGAGAGGTGCAAATCCAAATGTCGATGTGTAGACAGAGTGAGGAGAGCCTGCTGGCTGACAGGGTGATTTATTGGATTCTTCCAGTTAATCACTGCCGGCCTGTGGCCAAACGGATCTCCAGCAAAGCTGAAAGGCAGCCGAGGGAAACAGGCTTATAAGCATAAAGCCGCATAATGGTGTTCAATGAAGTGTGAGACTTTTAGTTCAGTCTCGCTGAGCCGGCCGCACCGCCGGAATGTCAAAGAGGGATTGTGGGTGGAAAAATTATGGATTTAAACTGCTAGCTGTAAATGAGGTCAATATGTCTGGTTCATAAACAGTCCGAGCCTATTCCAAGAATGCAGTGAGGGGGAAAATTAGCGTGAAGCCAACACTGTAGACAAACCTCATTGAGATATAATTGTAGCTATAAATACAAGCGAAAAGCTTACCGAGTGCAATAAAATACAGACACGCTTTTTTATTCCCCCTTCTTCTTCCTCCTTTGAATCTCTGCATTTGTGAAGGGTTGTGCATCCCTGATGCCTGCCGTCCTCTCCCCCTCCCTCTCCTAGTGACACCCAGTGTTGCAATTAATTGAGTGTTCTTGATCTCCCATTCCATTTTATTTCGGCAAGATTGGAAAAAATCAAAAGAGCACATCTAAAGCGTTTTCTTCCCTTTTGCTTTTCTGTTTGAATCACGTTGAAATGTATGGGGGGGAAAAGCAGCACTTATTTTTTATGAAGGGGGAGAAAATCCAAGTAAAAAGCCCTTTTAAACTAATACATCTGTTAGATCGTTTGAATCTCAATTTAATGAAAGTACATCAAAGGTGCCACAAGATCCCAGGGTGGGGTTTTTCCCGAGGGCTACCTGGCCTTGGCTCTGAAACAGTGACTCAAAATTAATATTTTTTCTTCTCCTTCTTCTTCCCTTTTCTTAAACTCCAAAGACTCACATTATTGTATTTTGTACTCGAGCTCAAAGGACAGAGGACAGACGTCAGCAGACTCGCTTCGCCCAGCTTCAAAGCCGATACAGCAATAAACTGAAGTCTAACAGCTCTGGTCGGGCTGTCTTTCCCCCAGACCAATTGATTTAAATGGCAGTAATTGGCCAGTGAGGCCAGCCCTGTTTAAATTAAACCCATTAATATAATAGCACAGGTCCTGAATGAACTCCATCTGCAGAAAAGGCTCCACTGGTCAGTAGTTTCATAACAGCCAGGGGATGTCCTGAAACACCAACAGTCGTACAAACAGGAATTACAGATTACAGCCAGGACCCCGCAAGGCTCCCGACTCGAGAGGTGAGAGAGAGAGGATGGTATCAACAAAATTGTGTGAGCACATACGTCATACATTTGAAGCAAGTGAGAAACCAACCTGAGGTTTTCAGGGGAAGTGACCCCGGTTATTAGTAACGGTGAGAGGTTAATTGCATTAATAACAACAAGCAGTGCTCCTTTGGGAAACGCCCTCAGCATCCTTCTTCCGGTCCTCACTCCCATCTCACTAAGGAGGCATTTTTCTTCTTTAACTCTTCTGCCTAGCCCTCGTGGCCCAAAAGCCGAGAGTAACTTTGAAGGTGTATGTGTGCGTGTGTATTTCAGCGCTGGCTCTCAAGACCTGCCACGTGAATGAACACTTGGTTCAGAGTCAGTTTACATTAAGGTGGCCCAGCGAGTAGGATTTGGACGGGGGGAGCAGGAATGCAGCTGCCATTCTCATCACAGAGTCTGAGTCCGTGTTTAAACCTGAGCAAATCGTCTGCCATCTGTTCAAAGGGAAGAGATGCTTCCTAAACAGACCAGAGAGAGCTTGGACTAAGGAGCTGTGGAACTGTGGGGACTTCAGTACTGATGCGTATCTGAAGGATGGCAGTGTAAGAATGCCACACGTTTCACAGGTGGCCAATGGAAGAAGCTGAATTATGTTACAGGCACACTCTGAATCCATCATCTCACAAACCAGTAAGAGATGGATGGCCAGGATCTGACAGTGGGACTAGGAGTTAGGGATCCGGAGCTCCCGGTTCTGGTCTGTCCATGTTGTTTATCGGCTGTGCAGTCATAGACAAGCACCTTGATCCGAGTTTGCTTCCTCATTGAAAAGGGGGAGGGGTTACTTTGTTCTGCATTCCTTACAGAGAGTTGCTAGAATCAAATGAGAGTGTGCATGGAAAAGTACTTGGTAATCTATAAAGCAGTACCTGTACGTAAGGTTTACTAGTAATTGTCATAGTACCATTATTAGGTCTACTAACAAGGTAGGCACTTGCAACTACATTAAATTATAAGGTTTAAATGGGTGCTTGCCATGTTGGGGACACAGTGACAGGGTCTCTCACATCTGCTGTCTCATTTACTCCTCATGCAACCATGTGAAGCAAATATTATCCTTCATTTTATAGACAAGGAAATTTAGAGAATTTGGGTCATAGTTCCCTATTATTCTTATATAGTGGGAATAGAATTTGAATTCAGTTCTTCTGCATTCAGCTGGAATGTTCTTTCAAGATACACGATATTCCCCCTCATCAGAACTGTGACCCTATTTCTCGACCCAAATATTTGTGCTTAATGTACAACCCTGAATGTACATTAAACTCACAAAGACATTTATTTGCTTTTTAATAAAGTTGTTGAGGGCCCACCCTAGAGTTTCTGACTCAAGAGTTCTGTGTTAAGCCCAGGGTGAGAGACACTGATTCAGCCTTTCAAGTGAGAATCAGATTAAGTACCCCACTGCTTTTGCCAAACTTTATGTGGTGTTCTGCAAGGTTAAAACACACAGGCAGAGTTCACAAACAAGGGAAGTAAAGATTTCCGTGAGGGCCTCCGTAAATCAGTCCTTAAATAGCAGGATGACTCTCGTCTTCCCTGCGAATGCCTTCCTCCGCAGGCACTGCTCAGCTAAGACAAGCCTGCTTATCCTCTTCCTCTGGGCAGCAGGAGGCTCCACCACAAAGCACCAAGGTCCACCGTCTGCGTGACACACACAGCCACGATGTTCAGGTGGCGACATACGAGGGGTGGTGGGCGGGGCGCCCGGCGCCTGAGGGGCCAGAAGCAAAAGTGGGGGGCACGCTGCCTCCCAGGTCAGGCTGCTCTGGGGGGACATTTCTCTTCCTCTTCTTTCACGGTGTGATAAACACAGTTCCTGTCTTACCTGGTTAGCACTACACATCTCCCAGTGTTACGCAGAACTGATCCTTCTCTGAGAAATATCAAAGAACACCAGAAATCTGAATGGCCGATCCCTCAGATTGTAGTATGCATCACGCAGATTCTAGGAGGTGGGCTGAATACACATTTCTAGTTCACATTTCACTCGTAATGAGACAGATGTGTGATGCCCGGTCTCAGAGCTAAATACATTATGGATTGGAGGTGGGACGTGTTCATTACCAGACAAATATTTATTGAGTGCTTACTATATGCCAAGCAATGTTCCCAGTCCCGGGAAATCCACTCTCGTGGAACTCACTTCTGTGTGAAAAGTGCTCTGAAGATAATTAAGGAAGATGTGGAGACAGAAGATGGTAAAAGATGCTACTTCTTCCAGGGTGGTTAGCATGTTCTTTCCGCTGGGGTGGCATTTGAACACACCTGATTAGCTTAGAGAACAGCCTGTTAGGCAGAAGGATGAGTAGTGCAAATTCCCTGAGGCATGACTGTGCTTGTCTATTTGGGGTTTCAAGTTATGTCCCTTAATCCAAGTCCTGTATTTTTTCATTTATTCAGTACAGTTGATATGGAGATTGTATATCCTGGCCTACGGTGTCTCCTTACTGTCTCAATCTGTGCCCATAATCCAGATGGAGAAGCAGACCTTCTAAGGGGAAAGACAGAAATGCACACTCCTCTCCCTACTCATTCCTAAGAAGGAAACAGGATGGCGGACAAGGGCTCACACATGCTGGAATGGCCGCGGCTCAGTAGGGAAAGGAGCCGTCGTGTTCCCCGCCTCCCTTTCTTCTCTGCCCCAGTAACATGCAGCTCATTCTAAAACCAGAAGATTTTGCTTCCTTTTATGAGCTTTCCTCGCGGGTATTGGTTTGCTATGGAGCCAGGATAGGGGTTCAAAAGCCACAGAGAGCCTTAGTTTACAGCCAAGTTGTGGCCACTGCCAAGATCTGGGCTCTGCCATTTGAGGAGTCGTGGAAATGTCATCTCAGTAGCACTGGAAATATAGAAAGTTTCACAGTACTTTTGGGACAGTTCCACGGTGCATGAACTGCCATCTCCATCAAGGAAGCCTCCTTGTTTTAGGAACCATTGCCTTGCTCTATTTTTTAACTCCCAACCTCAGCCAGCATTTAAGCCAAAATGCTAAACCAAAAAGCTAGGAACTGCAGAGCTTGTGAGATGACCACAGAGTAGCAAAGATGTAGTTGCGCTGTGGGTCAGTTTTTCCTTTCCAGTTAACGGAACTTTCAAAATATCCTTATGCCTGTTAGTGAGCCTTTCTTTGTATGTTATGCCCCAACTTAAACATCTAACATTAGGGGTAGAAACAATATTTGTAAATATTTGCTTGGGAAATCATGGTTACCAACAGAGATGAGGCCATATATACCTACCAAGAAGCAATAGGTTCGTGCTCCATTGGCTGTTGCCTGGGAGTCTTGAAATCTACAGGTTTCGTCTTGGAGGACACACAGATATGTTGTACCATCACCCACGGACATTTTTTGGCTCGCAGAAGCTTACAAAATTGTTGATTATACAGTATCTAATTTTAAAGAACTCATTTGTTTTAAAAACATCATCCTAAGAAGACTATAACGTGCTTCACAGATTTTTGCTGTTTAAAGCTCTGTATGTCCTCTCAGCATTCCTGAGAAACTGATCAGGAAAGAGCAATCCTAGGTTAGCAAACCTCTGCCTTCATCTGTTCTTAACTTTAACCACTGTTGAAGCCAGTAGCCCCCAAAGCACACAGCCAGGCTTCACCTTTTCCCTTCCCTGCAATTCCTCAGCGGTATGTTTGTTTTATTCCACCGCAGGTACAGAAGGCTGGCTTGGTCCCATTCACCAGTTCACAGTGTACTCTCAGGGCTAGTGCCTGTATCTCCTTGTTGTCTTTTTCTTCCTTTCCTCTTATCCACAGCCCACGCCCCTTCTGTTCCCCCTCCTCATTAGGCAACCATTTTCATCAATTTAATGCACACTTTGTTTTTCTAAGAGATGTGTTGTTTTCTGCACACCTTTAAATTTATGTGGATAATGTCTGGTGTATCACAACCTGTTTTCTTTTTTAACTCAGCAACTTTTTAAACTTAATATTTTTAATAATTATTTTATAATGACTATTTTTTGAGCAGTTTCCATTCAGAGAAAAATTGAGTGGAAAGTAGAGAAGGTTCCCGTATGTTCCCGCTCCACCCTCTTCCCTCTGTGCTCACAGATTCCCCTGTTATTAACAGCTTGCATCAGTGCGGTACATTATTAAAATCGAGAAGTCAATATCAATACATTATGACTAACTAAAGATAATCGTTTCCATTAGGGTAAACGCGGAGTTGTCCGTTCTGTGGGTTTTGACAAACGTGTAATGACAGGTACTCATCATTATATGTAGTTACCATACAGAGTACTTTCACTGCCCTAAAAATCCCCTGTGTTCTTCCCGTCATCCCTCTTCCTCAGCGCCTGGCAACCACTGATCTTTTTACTGTCTTCATAGTTTGAGCTTTCCAGAATGTCATATACTTGGGATCATACAGTATGCAGCCTTCTCAGATTGGCTTCTTTCACTCAGCAGTGTGCACTGACGTTTCCTCCATGTCTTTTCATGGCTTGATAGCTTATTTCTTTTTAGGACTGGACAATATTTTACTGTGTGGATGTACTACCATTTGTTTATCCACCCTCCTATTGGAAGGTATCAGTTGCCTCTAAGTTTTGGAAATTATGAATAAATTTCATGTTTTGTGGAAGGCTTCCATCCGTGTTGTCATTTGCACAGACATAAACGTGGCTATCTGATCCTCCACAGTGCTCTCCTGTGTGCACCTGCCATATTTCAGCATCCCCTCTTCCAGTGATGGGTGTCCGTCTTACTTCCAAGTCTCTGTCCCCATGAATAAGTTGCCATGATCACCCTTATGTCTCTGTATGTCCCTGTGTAAGAATTTATTTGTCATATGTATATTTTGGAGCAGAATGCATACCTGGATATGCACAGGCTTAATTTAAATAGGTAGTATCAGCTTGCTTTCCAGACTAGAGGAAACAGTCCATTTTTTCCTCAGCTGGGCTTGAAAGTCTCAGGCCCTGTACATCTTCACCAATATTTGCATTGGGCAACTGACCTGCATCCTTCTGATAAACATAAAAAGATATCGCATTGTTTTCTGAACTTACATTTCTCTGATGACTAATTCTGAACCCATTAACCCTTTGAGCTTCTTTTCCCCTAAATTGCATTTATGTCCCTTTAAGGTCTATCTCCTCTCTAGACCAAGTACCCTTTCAGCCTTCAGGTGAGTCTGTGCTCTCTGGAGCGCCTCCCTCTCTGGGGTGGGGTACCAGGCTCTCAGCAGTTCCTTTTCTCCCACCGCACACAGTGAATCTTTGCACATTTTGCCAATGCCCAGTTGTTCCATGCCAAAAAGATGAATGCTAACTGTGCTCTGACGTGGAAGACCCAAGTTACTCAAATCCTGAGAAGGTAAAAATGCCCAGAAACAGTATACCGAATTTTGTACGTTTTAGCGTCAGTTTTATAGAAAGAGGGTTTATCATGGTAACAGGAAAATTTGTACTGAATTCTCATTAATTAGAAATGACAAGCTCAGCAAGAGTTTCAAGAAGAATCCAAGTTGCCAATGGATTATGTATAAGTGCTTTTGTTGAATGAAAACCTGAAGTCTGTTATACTGCACACCATCACGTGTAATATTCATGCCTTGTTCGAGGGGCTTGTTTGCAGAGTAAATACACTTTTAGTTTTACCTAGCTGCTTAGTTATTAATCTGGCTGAAGAAATAAAAAGAATTTTGTCAGCTAGTTTTTTTTTTTACTGCTCACGATTCCATTAAAAACGATGTTAATTTAGTGAAACGATACACGCCATTCATTGAAACTGTTCATTTTGTTGTGTGTACTTTTTACTCCAAGAATGTTTTCCCCCTGAAGACTTTCTTTTTTGAAAATTGGAGTCTAAGTATCCTAAACTTAGTGCTTTTGTTTCCCTCTTAACAGTATCTGCTCGTTTTTTCTTTTCTCCCTGATGGTTAGTTTCTGAAGAGTTTCTTGCATAAACTAATGGAAAGATCACTTCATATTTTTAAAGTGAGGGAAAGGGGGCCTTTTTTTTTTTAAATAGAATTATGTGTTTACCTGGGGGGCTATATATATGTATGTATGTGTGTGTGTATATGTATGTGATAACGGGGTAGAAGGCAGTCTTGTATAAAATAATCTTGGAGTTGGATTTTGCTGGTGGTGTTTTTTTGTTTTTTTTTTTTTTGTTTTGTTTTTGTTTTTTATGTCTCCTTTGAGGCTCCTCTTCCTAGTTCATGATAACTTCCGAGCCCCCTGGTAACCTGTGCTATACTCTTCAGGCGCTGTTTCCTGCGGACGTTTGCTACAGGCCAACAATTAGAACAAGGGTGGGGTCCCTTAGCAGGGGATCTAAAAGGCATGTTGCACAAATAAATGAGTGAATGTGGTAAAGATTTAAGGCTTGATTTCCTCACCCTAGGAAGATCTGAATTTTAATAGAAGCACCTTTGAAAAAAAAATGAAAGTAACAAACCAACCTTGAAAACCCAAAGCTATTAACCTCTTAAAAGAAGGTTTTGGGGTGACCAGAGGTTAATGTTGATTATTTTGAGTAAGAGGAATTAGCCAGACATCATCAAATGATACTTCATAGGCAACTATCAAAGTTACCCACTCACCATTCAATTTTATTCCACTCAGAAAATTAATCAAGGGCCTACTATGTCTGGGCTTGGCATACTCACAGTTTAATAAGGAAAATGGATAAAATTGGCATAATAAGATACAGCTTGACAGGTTTTGTTCATGACGTATGTATAATGAAGCCAGAGGTAGGAAATTACTCTTGGGAAAATCCAGGAGGCTTCGTGGAGGAAGTAACATTTGCATTATAGTCTCTAGATCTTAGAAAATGAGAAGGCATTCAGCAAAGAACTAGTAATAAAGAGAAGGGGAGACTAAAAATACCACGGACCAATCTCAATTATATATGACCAACAGAGACAGCAATGACCTGCCAAATCGCCCAAGGCCACAAGCTTTGGGACATCTTGCTAAAATAGGTGAAGATAAGATGAGAACAAACCATTCAACCATGCCTCCTCCTCTTACATTCATGTCACCTTTTTCAAGGGCAGTCTCTTCTCTCTTCATTCTTAGGTTGCCTTGGTTCATGTCTGTGTTGTGACAATCAAGGTTGATTGTCTTGGATTAGTTATACTGTTGAGCTTAATTATCCTTTTGAGCTGTTAACCATTCCAAATGTGCTTGAGTCGGTGATTAGTTTTGCTGAGGAGATTTTTCTGTTTGGGAATGTGGGTAGCTTTTCAACCCTGCTTTTCTGGCAGCACTATGCACATGTAATAACTCTGGTTATAGGAAATTTGGGGAGACAAAGAGATGTTAAGCCAATATTGTTAGTATTTTATTACCTCTGAGCATATTCTGAGCAATGAAGGAGAAATAGCTTCTTCCTAAGAGGTCAGAGTTAACAAAGAAATGACCAGGTATGTTTAATTAGAAAGCCTGACTTTCCTCCTCCTGTCGTCCCCCTCCACCCCCCACCCCCAACCTTCCCTTAATCTTCTCTAAGGAAAGAAGGCAGCTGATAGGGAAAGGCCAGTCTCTGCCTTCTGTTTTATCCGAGATGGCGATACCATTTCATCATTCTCTTGAACAAACGAATGCTGCATGCGAAATACTTGCTGACATTTCCACAGCAAAGGTGAGAGTTCCAATTATTGGGTTCTAAAAAAGGGATTTGGGCAGGGGCACAATGGATTGCTGTGCATTTATTGCAAGGATAGTGATGTGCATTTGAAAAGAATCATAAGAAAATACTTGGACAGGGGAGGTGTTTAAGCATGGTAGCCAGGAAAGCTCGTCTTGGGTAGAAAACTGGCTTTTGAGAGTGAGCCTCCCCAAAGCTCAGCTTTCTTATCTATAAGAGGGAAGTGGACTAGATGACTTCTCAGAACTCTTCCCTCTTTTTGAAGCCTCATATGACAGTTTGATGTGAATTGTGTTGTGCAGCTCAACTTTTTGAGAATATGGGTGGAATTCTCATCTGTGATAATATCATTTACCCACTATGTCTCCTCTCCCATTCTCACTAACAAAAAGCTAGTGTTTAGGTTTTGGAAGGGGGTGTGTGGTGCAGCAAAGGACCCTAAGGAGACATTGGCTGGGAGCTCTAAGACTTGTGCCTTTTCTCATAAAATTAATGACCATTCTCCTCCTTGCTTTGAATGAGGATGGGCACTTGGGTACCCATCTAGTGACTCTGAGGTAAATTATGTACTGGACATCGCTGAGTAGCCCCGTATATCCAGAATTATCATGTGACATAAGCAAACCCCTCCCTATCTAAGTTTCTGTTACTTGCAACAGAAAACAGGTTTCTTTGTGGTTACGTGTAACACTGTTCTTTCCCTTTGGGCCCTGCAGGCCAATATGTGCAAGCCTAGAGAGGTGAAATTAGCTCTTCAGAATGAAGTCGTTCATTTAAAATGATAGATGTTTAGATTCTCATCCTGCTTGCACCATAAGCTTTAAAGTAGCTACTCTTTTAAGTATGTGTGAAAAAGGTCAGAATATTTCTACGTCTACATCAGACACCCATTGATTGTATGGCCAAGGGCAACTTAAAGCACAGGCTGGTATAGAGGTGTTGAGGCAAGACATACAGAAAAGTTGTCTTGATAGTTTCCGTTCTCTTTTCCTACCATTGCCCTTGAACGTTCTTATTTTTCCACAGGAGGATAATGCTCTAGATCATAACAAGATGCTAGATATTCAATAATTACCTCCCATAAAATGCTTAATCCATAGGAGCGTACAGATGACAGTGGGAGCTTAGGCATCTACATAGGAAAGTCTTTTGTTTGTTTTTTGTTTGCTTTTTAAAGCTGAGGGATGGTTTTAAGATCTTTTAAAATAATACCCTGTGGGTGAAAAATCTACCCTCCATCTATATAAGGCCAGCCTGGCATCTATAGTTTAAGCTAATAAAGACCTGTTTACAGGTTTTATTCTCACTGATAGAGGAAAAATTGGGAATGTGGAACTATAGGTAACCCAAATCATTTGGACCTGTTTTTTGGAAGCAGCTAAGAATAAGCATTTTGATTCAGACCTACACACATGCTGTGCACGCACACACATACCCTATACTCACTTGCCCATAAATCTCTTTTCAGTTTACTTTAATCACAGAGACACTACTGTATGTTAGGTGGCACCAGAGAGGGACAGATAACTGCTTCTTCACTATAATCAAAATTTGGCAGTGAATAGTTCATGTCAATGAAGTAAGTACAGAAGACCTTCACCCACCTAGGAAGCTATGGTTCATTGCCGTATATTTCATCACAGCCCCTGCCAGGCTGACAGAAAGCCACACCCGGGTTTACAGTGGTGCAGCATGAGGAAAACACTACACTCCTGCTTAGAAGCACTCCACATCTCAGACGTGTGCCTGGCTCTCCCAAGAACACAGTCACTCACCCTTTGACGTATGGGCTATCAATACTCAGTGTGCTTACAGAGGGATCCCCGACCAGGATCTCCTGCTGGAGGAAATACTAGATATGATACAGTGCACAGTATATTTCAATTAAAGCAGAAAGGCGTAGCAATGAGAGTGCAATGAGAAGCAAGGAGATATGTATGGAATGTAAAATTGGAGGACAAAAATCTTGGTAACATTATGACATAGTAGCTTTCTAAGTATATAATAACTTGGAACAGATCACACTGTGTCCCCCTCTCAACATTTTATTCCCAGTCCAGGTGAAGTCAGGTTAAAATAACTGGCTACTCTGTCAGGACAAAAGAAAGAAGGACTCAACTTGAGGAAGCAGTGTGTACAGACAGGAGGGGCAAGGTGGAGAGAGAGAACAGCTCATGTTTTGCCTTGGTGATAACCTGAGCAGAGTGGGGGTTGTTCTGAACGAAGGTTATGGGCATTTTAACTGCATGGCTTCTCTTGCTTAACATAGCTCAAACCCATCCCTAGATAAAATTTTCTTTATAAATGTAAATTTCTTTGACAAAAGGAGAAAAAAATGTGTTCCCTGTTTCTAGAGCTTTTCCTACATCGGTGGGTTCTCAATGGCTTTAAAGCTCAAATTAATCCATGTGCCAAAGAGGCATATTTTTGGGAGAGATATTCTGGTACCCTTCACAGTGAAAGCAAAAGTTCTTCTTTCAGTGTTCCTTTGGGGCATCTGAATTAAAAACTCCCTGTCATGGCTCTTTCACTGGTAATGAATGAACTGTTTACTTGGTTGCCCTCATGCAGGGATGTCCTCATGGAAAATAAATGGCATGTCTTGCCCATGTCATCCACATGCAATCTTATTGGATTCTGACCCACATTCCTGATCTTGAAAACAATGAAGGACATTCATAGCTCCCAACATAACATCTCTACCGTTTTTTCTCTCTTAACAACTTCCTTCATACCACTCAAGGCGCTCTTGACTGATTTACTTGCAATTTACTGATTTACTCCTTAAAAATGGTCTTACCCTTATCCCCTCCTAAAAGCCTTTCCCTAACCCAAGCTAATGCATCCCTTCTTTTTCCACCTCTTTTCTTTTATTCTTCCTGTTTTTTATTCTATTCATCTCCCATCTTCTATTCTGCATTACAAAGGCCTGGATGCTACCCTGGCCATGGATGCTGCCAATGAAGGAAGGGAGCTTCCTCAGCAAGTTGGGGAAGGAGGGAAAAAGACTGAGAAAGCAAAGCCAGGATGGGATCCTTTTTCCGGGGTAGGGGAAAAGGGAAAGTGTGCAAATTCTCACAGTAGTAATTTTTGTTCTTCAACAGTTAGGATTATATACTGTTGGACTGGGAAGGACATCATGTCTAGTTGTATTTAAAGGGGAAAATGGACAGGTTCCCTCCTTTAGTCCTTTTCTACTCACTACCCCTGTTTGTACCTATAGTCCCTCATGTAGAACACTGGGACCAGGTTCATCTCAGATCATGGGATAATGTATTTTTTTAATTTGTTGAGTTGTTGGTAAAGCAGTGCTGTGGCCCTGACATTTGGAGTCACATCAATCAAAAGCCTTGAAAGTATCAATGGTAATCCCGATTTTTTTCAAATTGATCAAATTGATCAAATTTTTCTCTCCATTACAAAAGAAAGTCTTGTTGCCAATGTTTTTGGAGATGGTATACTTAACCTCCTCGGTATATTTAACGTTGACCTCAGCTATGTGAATTTTACTTTAGTGTGGCTTTTAAAAAAAGAATAGAGCTCAAAATAACAAAAGCACATGTGAAATAGGTGCAGGAATTGAGAAGATGTAACACTGGGAATGTTGGAAATAAGTTCTTTCTTTTTTTTTTTTTTTTGAAATTTTCAATATGCTTTCTGGATCGGCAGTCTCCCTTCCCCCTTGACAAGAAACTCTATGGTTCTCAGGAACACACTGGTTTAATAAAATTGGCCTTCTTCCTTCTACTAAAAGTTTACCTGCGAGAGCCCCGAACATAATAAAATCAGATTATGAAGGCAATCATATTTACTTGTAATAAATCAAATCTTGCAGACATCAGTTAAGTCTCCCTACAGCACTGGGACAATATCATGCGTGCATACATCAATACCTGAGGTGTCAGAAATACATTTCATAAGTTCAGAAAAATTGCACAGACACTCCCAGCACCATTATGAGCAGTGAATTTGTAATGTGAACATTATGATGTATAAAGTGGCTTTGTTCCTACATTTAATAAGCACCGTGTGTCAAGCCCACAAACATAACGGAATTTGCTGGTGATTTCTTACCATTAAATGTAGGTTACTGTCTTCAGAAAAAAAAAAAAAGAGAACTTTTCCATGCTTTGCTAACATTATCCATTTCTCAGCACACAGCTGCCTTCAAAATAGTTGCCATCTCTTTAAATTAGTGAATAAATAAATAAAAGCCGACCCACCACCGTGCCATTAAATTAGGTTGGAGGAAAATAACCATTGGCTCCACTCTTTGTCTAGAATTAGTTGCTATGAAAATCTATGTCTTTCCTTTTCAAAGGCATCTTTCAAAATTACAGCAGTCCCAAAAGGCACTGTCTTCTGCAGGAAGGGCCCAAGCCATTATGGCATTTCCAAGATGGATTCATTGAAATTGTATGGCCCTTTTCTCCAACCCAATACTTCAATTACGAGCTTATTTATAAAGGGTTATAAAATGGAGTTTGAGGCGGAAGGGTACAGCTCAAGTGGTAGAGCGCATGCTCAGCACCCAAGAGGTCAGGAGTTCAATCCCCAGGACCTCCTCCAAGCGGAAACCAGTGAAGAAACCTAATGACCTCCCCCCCATAAGCCACACAATACAAGACAAAATGGAGTCTGAGGAGTCAGTATGTTTTACAGTGGTGATTTGAGACAGTTGGCAACTATGTGTATTTTTTTGTAGGTTTATTATGAAAATGAGTATATGCCCTTCTATTGAGAATCTCTGAGAAACTGGTTATTGAAGTGAAAAAAAATGTAGACTGTCCTTTCTTTCATTTGTTTTTCAAAGATTTCTCAGCAATTGACGTGTCTGGGGGCTTACTGCTGTAGTGTCTTGGCTTGCGTTCCCTTAGTGGAGGGGGAACGGTTAGAGAGGTTTGAAGGACTAGAAGGGCCAGCAGTAAAATGGATACATTTATGTGGAACCGATGTTCGAGGCGTTTCGGATGTACCTGATGATGCTGGAAACGTGGGTCTTACCGGGCGATCGTGACATCAATCAGACAAGCTCACTGCATTCTAGTCTCAAGCACTAACATCTGGAAATATTTCCCAGACTTCCCCATGAGCTACTTTCTCATTCTTTTCCATTCTGTTCTGTATCTTCCCAACTTTTCTGTCTTTTCCCTGTTTGTTCTTTTCCATTCCGCTTCATTTTTATTAGAGTGGAGCCTGTGTGCCTTGATTGTTTTAAGCACTGGGTAAGTTGAAATGTTGGATGTTAAGAACTGAGTAAGTTGAAACGTTGGATGAAGTCTCCTTTCATGAGGCTTAGGAGATAAGGAGACAAGACAGGGACAGCACACAAAGGGATCTTTGATAATGGAAGCCCCTAGGTCGTGTTTACGTGAGTGTTGACCGACAACAGAGGTGACTGATGAAAAGAGAGAGCACTGAACTGAGTGGGTGTGAGTGGGGGCTGTGAGAGGGCTTGGTTTTGTATTTGAGGAGAACATAGACAGAGGGAAAAAAGGCCTGGAAACACACTTTCCACTTTCTGGGAGGAAGGAAATTCATTACTGTTTAATTTTGCTCTTTAAATTCTGCCCAAAGAAATTTCAAGAACCTCTCTAGAGAAAGTTCAGCATATTTACTTATCACAGAGGCTTTTCAAATGGAACATTTTCCCCCTTTTGATGCCTTAGAAATAAGCATTTCCATTCACAACTGCTGTGAAAGATACTACTTCAAAAACCGCCCACTCTGGGGCTTGGAAATAGATTCACATTTGAAGAGTCCCACATCTTACTGTTCGTAACACTTCGGTCGCGCACACATCGTAGAAAAGCAAAGGTCAGTGCCGCGAGGAACTGAAAACGCCCATTTTGTTGCTCTCAAAGTAAAGGGAAAAGATGAGCACAGAAGGAAGAGGAGAAGCTGACAGCAGAGGAGGAGGAAAAGAGACAGGCCAGCCTTGCTTTAGCATGAACTGCATGCCCAGCTCTGTGCCAAGTTCCTCTCATTCGTTTCTTCATTTTAACCACACAGTCACCCTTTGAGTCAACTATTAAGGTTATCCCTATAGTTACGGACCAGGAATCCAACAGAGCGAGAGATTAAGACATGCTAAGGGGCAGGACTGTGTTTGAAACTCGAGTCCATCTGTTCCAAAGCCTGTGAGATTATCCACTGCATTTACTCCCTTGATAATGAGACTATCAAGAAGAGCAATTGATTTTTTGTTGTTTCCAAATTCACCTGATACAACTGAACACAACCTTGAGAACAGCAGCCTTACGGCTTGAGGGCCTTCAGATCTTTTCTTCATTGTTATATAGTTGATGGTACAGAATCAAGTTAAACAGGTGGATTTACTTTTTTCAGTTATCCAGTTAAAAGTTTTTGGGTGACTGCTATATATATATGTATTGATTGGCATATACATATATGATATGTATCAATTGTTTATTAGTAGTAAAGGTCAAAACATCATTAGAAGGCAAAATGTCTTTCCCATGTCTGAGTTGGAGGTGGGGTGGGGTATAGCATGTATGCTTGAGAATAACTTGGTTTTTTAATTATCTTCATTCATATTATCAAACATTCAACAGTAGTATGTAAGGTCTTCAGTGTGGTGGCCTTGTGGTGTGTCACCCTGGCTAGAATGAACCGCAGTTCCCAGAATTCCGCATCCTGTATATTGCTGGCTGAGATGGGCCACCAGGGAGATTCCGGCGTGAGATCTGGGGGGCAGAAGCAAAACAGCAGGCGTCTTGGAGCTCACACCTTCTTGTTAATCTGAATGAATTCACGTCACTGGTGTGGGGCAGCAGACAGGCTGGCAACTGCCTGACTTTTCCCTGGATCCTCTGAGACCTATAATGAAGCACGCCATCCTTTCCTGCAGGATTCCCACAACACCAAAGTCATAGGCAGTGAGAACTTGCATGGTTTTAGGCCACCCCCAGTACGTCCCAGCTCATGACTGTGGGTCCCAGTTTGTCCTTGCTCTTTCCCACTGTTCAGGGTTGAATTGTGTGCCCCTCCCCCAAGGACATGTTAAAGTCCTTGTCCTCAGTACCTAAGAATGTGATCTTACTTGGAAATGGGGTCTATGCAGACAGAGATAAGCAAGTTAAAAGGAAGTCGTTACAGTGGACCCCAACCTAATGTGACTGGTGTCCTTATACAAAGGGGGAAATTTGGACACACAGACATGCTCAGAGGGAAGATGTAGAGACACACGGGGAGGATGCCATGTGAAGGTGGAGGATTGAGGTGATGCATGTGTAAGCTAAGGGATGCCAGAGACTGCTGCGGGAACTACCAGAAACTCTGGGAAGGAACCAGCTGTGCTGACACCCCCATTTCAGACTTCTAGCCTCTAGAACTGAGGGACAATAAGTTTTGTTATTTTTAGCCACCTAGTTTGTGATCCTTGGTTAAGGCAGCCCTGTGGGCCTCCAGCTTCAGCATCAGAAGCAAGGACAACTGCCTTACAGAGATGGCTTAATCAGCTCCCACAATTGTGTACGATCTAGTCCCGGCAACAAATCCCTAGTGGTTCTGCTTCTCTGATTGAGCCCTAACTGATGGGCAGGAAGGAAATTAGTTTAAAAAGGACCACAAAGCTCCAAGCACAGCTGCACAGTAGGTAATTTAAAGATAACAAGAAGAGAGATGCCCCTGCGATGTTAACGAACAGAGTAAGCATGAATCTTAATCAGTGAAAAGTTTACAGCTTATAACAAAAGCTCTTCTTTGCCTCTAACACAGGCTGTGCTATTAAATTTGTTAGTTTATTGATGTTGCCTGTGTTAACTAAACACATTAGTGACAAATGCCTGTATTTTCACTGTTTAAAAGCAATAATTTTTATTTACACCAAGTCAGCAAACAAGCCCTGAACAATTTATGCTTTCAAAGAAGTTGCAGACAAATTCAGGGAATACTGCCCCACATGTTGCCATATGCAACATAATTATTAACTATTAATGTTGTACTTTTCTTCAAAAAAACTCAACACTTGGCAGATATTATTAAAATCCTACCAGTGTCCTTCTGAGTTAAGAGATAGCACAATTAATTATCACTGCTTTCGACCCAGTCTGGGCCCAGCAGCCAGTCAGCAGGAAAACTAGGCAGAGCTCCATGGTGGTTGTTCAAATCTCCAGGCTAATGTGTTATTTCCTCACGGAAATTTCCGTGGAAGTTGTTGACTTCTTGGGACTTTTTATTAAAATTATTACAGTGATAACTTTCCTTGAAGATTCCAAATTGTTTTGGCTCTAAGCAGAGGAAAACTTTGTTACAAAACCACACAAGCTAACAAAAAGGAAATGTGTTCAAGCTAATTTTTTTCCATGAACATAAGCATTTTAATATTTCAGTGTTTGCCTCTGAATTATCAGCATGGTACTTTTATACAATAAGGTATCATCTTGTAAGTTACCACTTCCTTTCGTTTGGTTTTCTCTTTTAAAGACCTTCGTCATCTAGTTGGAAAGCTACCTAACACTCAGTCATGTGAAATGCATTTTGTAAGTAGGTCTGGCAAAACTAAGATTTAGTGGTCATCCTTTGAACACTGCTTTAATCAGGTCATCAGTTCAGCTATAAACTCTTAGAAGTATACCAGCCCATCTCCAAGTAGATCTGTGATTTAATATCTTTTCCAAGGAACACAAGAACAATCAGCACACGCTCAAGGTATCTACCTAATGGCTTTAAGTTTGTTTCTGATGTTGCTTCTTCACTTTTATCGTATAACTTATCATATATTATTATGAAGAACTTGGATACAAAATAGTCATCATTTTGTCAAATTCTGTATCCTGTTCTGCACAGTGTGATCAATATAATTACCTAGTACATCCACTTAAGCACATGGCAACTCTCTTGTAAAGAGGCTCCTATGTAAAAGGTGGTTTTTAAACATGGCCTGCTAGGTTTCAGCTGTCTTTTTAAAATATTAAAATGGGAGGAAAAGTAACAAGTTATTTCTACCAAAGATCTCTGACAGAGTAACAATTAGTTACTGGATTATTTTAACTCCCTTATGCAAATTACCTTATTTGCTTAGATAGTCAAAATAGTGAGCTTAAAAGTTAGCTGCAGGGGGTGACATAATTATGGTTGTTAAGAATAAAATATTTCGGGTTTAGAGAATCACAGCCATTTTTGCAGAGAAAGTAGGCGGGAAATGACCTTCCATCCTTTTGTCATGTCGCTCTGTCCATGAAAGGAAAAACTGAATTCATCCATCAGAGCCGTTGGGAGCAAAGTCTGTTGGTCAGCTCTGGAGGGGAGGGGAGGAAAGAGCAGGAGCAGAAGCAGTCCGAGAAGGATTCAGATGCCAGTAAACCAGCAAGTATGAGAGAGACAGCGCTTTACTTGTATGAATCGTCAAGCTGTAGTGTTTGCAACCAAGTAATTAATTACTTTATTCAATAAAGCAGCTCACAGGGTAGATGGGACAGGCAGAACTGGCCATACCGCCTAAAAGGGAATAAGACCTACCAATAAATTAAAAGTTAAAACCAAAATTAGATGTTGCAGAGTGAATAGAGTTCAATTTGGGGTGCTCAGAGGTAGGTGTTCATATTTCGTTTAATTATGTCCTGCATTACATATTTTCTTAAGACGTATCAAAGTCATAATTAACATATTGTTTAATAAAATATAGTAACTTTAACAGAAATGCAACTTTGCTAGGATCATTGGTGTAGGAGAAAGCAAATTAATTAGCTTGCAGGAAGCCTGGCTTCTGGTTCTAATTCTTCCATCAGAATTTTTTTTCACCTTGGGGAAGTAATTACTTTAAAAAGTCCTATTTCTTTCTCTGTAAAAAGGAATTTGGGTAGATGAGTATTTTTCAAACTTGATTTTCAGCCATGAAACAATTTGTTCAAGCAGAACTCTTACCTGGAAACTCAGTGTGCAAATCTAGAGATGATGTGGGGCTGCCCCGGTGATACCATGAGCTCAGGCAGCCTGGGCAGCCTCTTCTAGAGCTGCAAGCAACGATGGAGAGTTAACTCCCCTCCAGAGGTTATTTTTTGAATGGTCAAGCATCACACTTTCCCTAGAGTCCTTGGCATAATTATTTCCCCTTCCGAATCAATCTAAAATTTCTGGCTTAAGGTGATCTGATTTGGGGACCCGCCATTTGTAATTATCCTGGTTTCCCTTCCCTTTACTTTCTTGCTTTGCTCATGTGTTAAATTTCCTTTCCCCTTGTCATTGGCTGTCCCCAGTCGTTATTAAAAGTCTCGTATGCCCCATTAACACATCTGCTCCCCTGTGCTCCTCTGCTCTCTCGGGGAATTCTGAGATGGGGAGTACCATTCCACAGCCAGGAGGAAACCTCCCCTCACCAGTTTCTATCCACTTGTCACTTCAGTAGCCTGAAATGTGCAGGCTACCCCCATTCGGAGCATATGCTGATGTTTTGCAATGTCAAATGCTTCATACATAGTTGTGCTAAAGGTTTATGAAGTGAAATAATTAATGATGAATTAATTAAATCATAGTTTTTTAGCTTATGCTGCTGACTAGAACAATCCATTTGTTTCTCTTGAGGTTGCCATTATTTCAGTCATTACTATCAGTTGGGGATTAAGTAAGAATTATAATAGTATTTTGCAAGTATATGTGAATCACAGATTTGTTTTTCATTTATTTTTTTCAGCATGGTATTAAATGTCTGTGGCTTTACAAAGCTCACAACAAAAAACAGTACTTCTAACTCCACTTCTCTTATTTCTGATTCTTGTCTTTGGCAGGTAACCATTAACTCCTTGGCATTTTCTTCTAGTATTTGCCACCATGTTTCTAAATAATATTTTTATGTTTTAAATTTGGATATTATCTGACCATTGACCAACCCCTCCACACCCACCACCTTGAAAAGAACACGTCAATTCCTACCAAACTCCTAATGCAATTACATCACAATTGACATCAATTTATAGTCCATGCCTACATCGGTGTGGCTCTGTGAATGTTATTTATAGTTGAACCATGTTAAACACAATGATTATATTTCTAGGTGCACTACTTACTGTTTTTCCTGGTGTTGGTAATTGCCTTGCTCTATTATCTTTTCTGTTCTCTGAGAACTTTTTATTCACAAACTCTCCTTTAACATTCATCTTTTTTTCTTTGGGATAGATCCATATTCTGGCTCCAATCTGATCCTTTTGCACTCCTGCCTGGCGCACAGCCATAGTTCTAGGGCTTCACTTCACTGTTCTGTGTTTTGGATTTTACTTCATTGTCTCACGTTGTATTTTTTTTTTTTCCCTTGAACCACACGTGTTATTCTTTCTTGATTTATTACCTCATTTTGGTTTGGCACGTTCTCCAGTGGATTTCTAATCAATGGTGCATAAGAACAATAGTTCTTAAGAATCTGCATATCTGAAAAACGTACTTTATATACCCTTAAATTTGGTTGATAATTTGACTCTATGAGGATTCTCAGCTGAAAACCATTTTCCCTCAGAATTTAAGGCATTTAATCATTGTATTCTATCTTTCAATTTTGCTTTTGAGAAATCCAGTGTCCTGTTGATTCCTAATCTGTTATGACATGTTACATTTTTTTCCTCTTTGAACATATTTAGCATCATCTTTTTAGCCATGGTATTCTGAAAATTTATAATAATATGCTGAGTGAATGGCCATTTTCAATCTGAGAACTTACGGCTTTTGATTCTTTAATTTTTTAGTATGTGTATTTTTATTTAAATATTTCTTTCCTTCTGCTTTTTAATTTTCTTTTTCTAGAAATTCTATTATTTAGGTTTTGAACCTCCTGCACAGAGCATTTCATTTACTTATATTTTTATCTCTCCTTTCTCATCTCTTTTGTTTGCTTGTTTTATTTTGTTTTGCTTTCTGGTTGAAGAAATAATCTCGAAACCACCTTATCTTCCATAAGTTTTGATGAGTTTTTAATTTATCCTATATATATTTAATTTCAATAGTTTTTTTATTTTCTGAGTGTTCCTTTTTTTAAAAAAGCAGTATTTTTATCACTGTAGTAACTTCTCTTAGCTCTCTAAAGATAGTAATAATATTTTATGACATAATTTTCTCTTCTATTAGTGTTCTGATTCCTCAGAGTTCTCTTACCCTGTTTCTTTTAATCTTTGTGTTTGTGATAGAGGCTTTCCTCAGATCTCTGGTGGTCCTTAGCTCTCCCATTTATATTTGAGGAACTAAAGGGTTGATTAGAAGCTCCATGTCCATGATCAGGACTTATCAGGTGATCCAACAAGAACTGTTGATTTAATCGAGAGATTCAGAACTGTTCTTTCAATTTTCCCTGAGAAGAATCTGGCAATCCTCTGCCTGGGTGTACAAGCTTGGCCACCAGTATTCTCTGTGCCTGGAGGAGGAAAAGGGCTGGTGATGTCACTCTTTTCTATGTAACATTCACTTCGTCTTCTGTTTTCAGCTGTGCCTAATATCCCCAAATAGTCCCTCTGGTTCAACATGCAGTTACCTGCTGGGGCGGAGGAGGGACAGGTGCCTGGCTGTGCGGAGTGAGGAAAGGGGATTTAGGCTGGACTGCTACGTGATTTGCAGGACCCAGTGCAAAATGAAAATGTTGGGCCACTTGTTCAAAAATGATTAAGAATTTCAAGATTGGCAACAGAAGAGCATTAAACTGCATGGGAGCTTCCTGAGTGTGGGGCCCTGTCCAAGTGCACAGGCTACACGCCCAAGAAGCCATCCCTGGGTTTAAGTGTCTAACTACTTCTTACATAAATTTCAGACTAACTTTCCTATTTACAGTACTGCTTGCACCCCAGTTCTTCAAAGGCACCCACTGCCTCTGATGCCTGAGTCTCCCACGCTTCTGTGGCACAAATGAGCTTGTTGGTTTCTCTCTCCTCCCCTAAGGCTCCCTCTCCACAGCACTTGATTTTCATGTTGCTTTAGTCATCCTTCTGTCTTTGAGCTTGCAAAATTGTGCTGACACCTTTCATATGGTGTTTGCTCTTGTTGTTCTATTTGTCCTTATGGGTTTTTACCTTCTTTTTTAAAATCTATCTTTTCTTGCTGACCATCGCTTTGGGAGAAAATTGAAATAAGCACTCATCTTATATCTACAATGTTGAATAGAAAATCTAAATTTTAGTTTTATATTTCTGACAAAATCACTTCCCCTTTACTCCACTGATTTTTTAAAAATTTATTTATACTTTCTGTAAGGATAAAAGTCATCACTAGATTAATAAATCAGTATTTTAAAATATTTGAACAAAACCCCTTAATCTTACAAAGCAGTGATAAAGGCATTTAATAGTAACTGCTCACTTGTTTGGATCGTTAAGCCAAGTTAGTTTTTAGGATGTACTTTCTGTATTTAAGTACATATGTTACTTAATTATTCAATATTCAACAAATATTTGAGTACTGCCTATGGGACAGCACGCTCTGAATGCTTGATTATGTTAACATAGATACAAAGTGTAACTGTATCTGGTTATCTTAGAACTAGGAAAGATCTTGGAGAAACTGAGCTCAATTTCCTTATTTTAAATGAGAACAAAATAAAGCCCAAAGAGATCACTAGACTATGAACTTCTTTAAGAAGTTATTAGTTGCCTTGCATCAGTAAATTGTTGATACATAGATTTGCTTCTGAAGCGTTTTAAAAGAAGCACAATTTAAAACATTAAACTGTAGATGACATACATCTTACGTGTTATAAATACTCTAACATGGCGAAATATATGAAATTGTAGCACTTAGACATTTTGAACATTAAAAAAGCACATAATTTTAAAAGATTAAAATTTAGGATGAAAATTATCATTTATTCTCCACAAATGAACTAAACAAAGGCTGTTCCCTGAAAATCCAAGAATCTTTGCCTCAGGGAAGAGCGTGTCATTGGCAGCGTCCCCTGATGTGACTCACTTGCTGCAGCAGGGGTACCCTGCATGTGACCTTGGTCAGGAGGTCTGGAAAAGACTAAGAAGAGAAAGGGCAGGAAGAAACTAAAGCAAAATCCTACTAGGGAAGGTTAGGGCCTTTCAGAGCATTCCCTAGTTTCACTGGAGCCTTAGATTTGTGGTGACCACAGGAGCCAAGCTTTGGCTGCAGCATCTTTTAATGGGATGGCCTCAGGGGAAAGCCGGAAGTCAACTTTCAGTTTGTTTCTTGTCAATGCCTATTGCTGAAAGATAAAATGATTCTAAAAAGGTAAAAATTAGGATGCCTAGAGTTTCTTGAACGCAAAAAACAATTAACAATTGTCAGAATCATCCTTTTGTGCTTGTTGCCCCACCAAACAATAACGATCCGATGGCTGGAATTGACTGAATTTCTGTGTTGCACCAGGAACTGTACCATGTGCTTTTCCTACATTGTTCTATTTGAAACTTACAGTAGTAATCCTGCAATGGGGGTGTTTATAGATGTAGAAATTGAGGCTCATGTAAATGAAATAACTTCCCCAAATCAAAGTGCAAGCAAGAGAGTCAGATTTTGAGGTCATTTTTCTCTTACTCCAAAGTCCATATTCCAACCAAACATACAGAGACTGTGCTTAGATATAACCAATCAGACTATGTTGCTGTGTATTTTCATGATTTTTTGTTTTGCTGGTTATGTTAATAACTAATTCATTACCTAATTATGGAAAAGTGGGATGGGGAAATTAACATTATCAATAAGATGGTTTTCTCAAACAGTGCCGCATGAAAACAACTGGAAACTATGTGTAAAGGCACTTACAGAGCCCTCTGACTGTATCTGGCTTCTGACAGCAGCTCATCAAATATGGTATGATGAAGCCTTAAGTTTAACACAGCATGTAATGAGAAGTATATCATAGACCATTCTTAATTTTCTCTACTTGTTGGTTGTCCTCCCGCAAACGAAATGAAACCAAAGCTCTGGATTCTTACTCCAAGAAGTAGCATTATCCCTAGAAAAGCATCCTACATTCAGTAAAACAAAACTACTGAGCGAAAACACTGAACATGCATTTTAAGACAGCTCTGTTTATTCAAACGCACATAAAATTTTTAGATTCCAAACATCTTGCTTCTCAGTAGAAACCTCTAACAAGAAAACTGTGTCCTCCAAACCAGCACAACTTGCAAAATTATCAAGGAAACTTCTAGAATATAAGATGGTCACTGGCAAGAAGTAAAAGAAAATTGAGTATAAATTCGTTTTTTCTTTTCTTTTTTAGTTCCCCCTGAGAATATTATTTTGTTCAGAAAAATTTAAAGTTAGTCAT
This sequence comes from Camelus dromedarius, assembly GCF_036321535.1. Lineage (NCBI taxonomy): Eukaryota > Metazoa > Chordata > Mammalia > Artiodactyla > Camelidae > Camelus > Camelus dromedarius. The sequence goes on along the minus strand of NC_087445.1, from coordinate 43,268,555 downwards.
GAGAGAACCTAGTATGTTAGGATCTGTGTGTATGTGTATAGTCTGTGTGTGCATTTCTGACAATCACTTTTCTCCAAGAACAACAAGCAGTAATAATACATGGATTTTCAAGCAAAGAAAAGGTACATGGAATATAGATAATGTTTTGCCTAGAAGAAGTAGAGGAAGGGAAAGACGGAGAAGGAGGAGAAAGTTGGGGAGAAAAGGGAGAGGGGGAGGAGGAAGGGGAAGAGGAAGGAGAAAAGAAAGCAAGGAGGAAGGAGAGGATTTGGGCTCACTGGCATCGGGAAGCTACCTATAGGTAAGGCTGTGGCTAAGTAAACATCAGGAAAGCCAGAGTACTTAGTACTGGCAGAGGAAGAGTACTCTGTGGGCCTTAAAACTAGACATACAGCTGCCAGAGTTTATTCATAGCTTAAGGTTTGGTGAATATGTCTTTTAACTCAGGTAGGGTAGAGTTCAAGGTTTTAAAAAGATGATTTGTTAAAAATGGTCAAAATCTCTGGCAGGCTAACTTTGATTTATTTACTCAGACACTTCAGTTCTCGACGTAATGGCAGAAAAGATGAGTCCTGGGTCAGAGACAAAAGACTTCATTACTTGCACTTTATTACATGGCAAGCATGGGTCCCCTGGTCTCCCAACACCCGACCCAGGTGATGTGGAGGGTTCCAGGTACATGCTGCATACACAGTGCTTTTATGTCACAGCTTAGGGAACCTGAATCTTTTATAACACTCAGTAAACAAACCTGTTCGATCTGTGCTCCTGCAGGGGACATTATGTTTATTATACCAGGAAGTATGTAAACCAGAATGCAACTCTATTTCTATCTTCCAAAGTTGTTAGCTATACAGATATCCTTGGAAAGACAGTCCAGTACAAAAAGGCATGCAGAGTATGCAGAAACACAATAGACCATGGAAAACTGTCTTGTGACAAAAACATAGGGATGCTATACTAAATATTCTGAGCTTGGATCAGCAATGAATTCCTAGGAAGAGCCTAGATTAGAAATTGGGCAACTGGTCAGCTGGGCCTGCTCAACTGTTCTTTCAGGTATAAGTGATGGGCAAGATGATGACCAGAGTAGGAAAGACGTTCCCCTGCCCTGCCTCCAAATATCTGCCTCATATGACTTAATCATCAGTAATACCATTTAACAGGATTCTCACTTACAAATTAGATAAATTACTTTGACTGGACTTCAATCTTCCTCAAGACTAACTCAAGTTCATTTCTGTATTTCAGATAGCACACACATAATGAGGGACTGATGGGAAGATCCTGAAGGTCCTTTCTGGTTGTTTATTTTATATATTATATTATGTAATATATATATATATATATATATATATATATATATATAATTTATACACATATACATACACACATACACACACATATTTATTACATGTATCTGGTCATCCAAATTGTCTACATGGGTACTGAGCAGGTAACCTACATGTGAAGTGTACCAATTATGGACACAATGGCAGGGGTTCTCAAATAAGGCACCATTGACATTTGGAGCTGGTAATTCTACATTGTTGGAGGCTATCCTGTACATTGCAGGATGTTTAACGGTATCCTTGCCATCCACTCACTAATGTCTGTAGCACACCCCACCCCCAGCTGTGACCATCAAAAAATAACGCTCCCAGACAATGCCAGATACCCTTAAGAACAAAATCCCCCTAGGCAGAGGACTGCTGACTACCCAAAAACAAAAACAAAAACAAAACAAAACAAAATCCCTAGAGCTCAATTTAAAAGGTTCAGGCTCCACTTTGATAATGATGATTGTTGCAACATGGAGATACAAGCCCATTATCACCAATCTGAAATGTTTTCAACAGAAGCCTGAAATATGGGTATTTTTAAATCTCAAAGCACTCAGTTTTAAATATTGATATATAAGTGCCTTTCCTATATTATTTCTAAACTATGACTGAGGACCAGCCATCTGAGGGATTTTGGGAATTGTGAGCTGGACCATCTCCAAAAAGGGAACACAAATTTTCATGTAAGTGTGTGGGATAAGTCATTTTTGAGTATTGGCCAATAGGAAAGAGGGTGGTGTAGGGCACTGGAAGGATGCAAGGCAGCTTGAAATCATGGGGAAAAGCTGTTGCTCAGAGAAGAAATGCGATGAAAAACTTACTGGTTTCACATTGATATGTATATCCTTTGTAGAGTCTTTCCAGTATTCATTTTCCTTATCTTGGTTGCTCAAAGGCTGTGCCTATAGCAAGTTGTTGGAATTATCACAGTGGCGTTGCCAGGAACTGTCCTGGCTCTCCAAGAGAAACTCAGACTCACAGGAGAAAGATGTGTTATCATTTCTCATCCATCAACCATATGCACATTTGCTGGTTTATCTACCTGAGAGATTACGTGCACAATCTCCTGGAAATAAACATCTTTATAGAACCAGCAATTCTCAAAACATTTAATTAATTTGTACTAAGACTTCTGCTCTCTCTCATATTATATATTTGGAAATAAGTGTTTCTTAGGCAATTCTCCAAAAATATTTTTATAAAAAATCTTTAATAATAATACCACATTTAAGAAAAAGGGAGCAATATAAAAGCAATTCTTAAGATGGCATTCTCCTTTTTTCAGTTGAAAAACATTCTGAATATGTCAGATCTACTTAGGAGTACACTAAGAATTAGTTATTTTCACCATGTATTAATAGTACATTAATTATACTATGTAGTAATTAAGAATAACAGTATTGTTTCACTATAAGGAAAAGAATTCTGACTGATTCAAAGGAAACAATACCATGTTGCAATAAAAAGAACTTGTCAGAGGAAAGTGAACCCTTTGGATTTCAGAGCCTGACTAAAATCAAACTTTCACTGGTCATTCATATCTGGCCATTTATTCCAGAAGTCATTCCACTGACTTGAAATCCCTGAAGTCCAGTTTTGACAAGACTAACTCTCTAAAATGTGACAAGGTAGTGATAGCAGAGTCTAGCAGTTTAAAAGTTAGATGCTCGGGAAATATTTCAAAGGGTGTTAGACTGAATAAAGAAGTCTACCGTCTTTCTGATGCCAAAGGATCTAAACTTCACAACATGGTATTTTTGGTTGCCAAGGTATGTACTTTGTAATTCAGTGACCAAAAACGATAAACGCGTCTGCAAGCTTTACCCTCATGGTTCTCCTTAGAAAAAGATGGAGTTTGAAGCATCAGTGAGGGGTGGAAGAAGTTTCGCTCAGCTTCCCCAGGCCCCTACTGCCCTCCCTGCCGTGCCTATGGTTACCTCACGTCAACTCCCAAATCTGTTCTTCAGAAATGACCTGATAGTTACAATTTAGGGTGTGTTTGTGTCAACACAGTAACGTAGCAAGTAAGCCCTAGTTAGAGAACTGTGGAATAAATGACTGTTCCTTGTTATAGAAATTTCAAGCTTCAGCCTTTGATGGAGAGGTAATCTGTCATGTAAGAAATCCTTTCTTTGGCTGTTGAAATCACACTCTGTGGATAGCACCGAAAATTCTTCGTTTTTTATTGAAGCATGGTTGGTTTACAATGTTGTGTTAGTTTCTGGCATACAGCATAGTGATTCAGCTGTATATATATATTCTTTTTCATTATAGGTTATTACAAGCTATTGAATATAGTTCTCTGTGCTCTACTGTAGGATCTTATTGTCTATCTACTCTATATAGTAGTTTGTATCTGCTAATTCCAAACTCCTAATTTATCCCTACCTCTTTGGTTACCATAAATTTGTTTTCTATGTCTGTGAGTCTGTTTATGTTTTATAAATAAGTTCATTTGTGTCCTTTTTTTAGATTCCACATATAAGTGATATCATGATATTTGTCTTTCTCTGACTTTCTTCACTTAGTATGATAATCTCTAGGTCCATCCATGTTACTATAAATGTCATTGTTTTACTCTTTTTATGGATGGATTCCATTGTGTGTGTGTGTGTGTGTGTGTACGTGTGCACATACATACCACTTATTCTTTACTCAGTCATCTGTTGACAGACATTTAGGTAGCTTCCATGTCTTGGCTATTGTAAATAGCACTGCCATGAACACTGGGGTTCATGTATCTTTTCAAATTAGAGTTTTTCCCAGATAAATGCCCAGGACTGGGATTGCTGGATCATAGGGTAAATCTATTTTTAGTTTTTTAAGGAATCTCCATACTGTTTTCCCTAGTGGCTGCTCCAAATTACATTCCCACCAACACTGTAGGAGGGTTCCCTTTTCTCCACATCCTCTCCAGCATTTATTGTTTGTGACACCAAAAAATTATAATGCTGAAGAAACAATAGTACCTTTCATGAGTGTGTCTGTGCCAAACCCTTACGTAGTCTGGCTTAGCCTGGGAAGCATTCTGGATTTATCAGTAATATGGTTTAACCTGAAACCTTGGATCTGAATGAAAGGAGGTATACACATGAAACCAAGACAGCGTTGGAGCACTCCAGAAGGTGTTTAGGCATGTGGCCAATGACTCATGGAAACTTTGAGTCTTACTGGCTATCTTCTGTGCTTCATTCATTCATCCTCCTCACCCTTATCTAAAGTTCTTGAATACTTCATGGAAAGTTTCACCAGCATTAAAAGTCTTTCCAAAACTGTGCAGGACAAGGATGGGGTGCAGTCTCTGTTAGATTTGGAAAAACTGGGCACATTCTTCTCTTTCCAAAGCTGACGCAGACCTTGTCACTGTGGGTAGTACATGAACCAAAACATTGTCTTTAGCCTTGACCCCAAGTAAGATGTAATCATATGATGTAGTCCTCAAGCAACCTTTTACTCCCACTGTCTTCCTAACTGCTGTTGGGTTAGTTAGTTTTGCTCCTGAAGAAAAGTTTAGACACTCTCCAACTGGTTACTCTTGGGTAATACACAGTGTTCTCCAGTCACTTTCTGTCGTAAAACACTCTTAACTGAGTAACTGTCTTGGTCAGTTGGAGCTACTATAACAAAGATGGCATAGATTGGGTGCTTAAACAATACATGTTTAGTTCTCATAGTTCTGGAGGCTGGGAAGTCCAGGATCAACATGCTGGCAGATCTAGTGTTTGTGAGGCCACTCTTCCTGGTTTTCAGAAGGCCATCTTCTTGTATCCTCACGTGGCAAAGAGCAGAGTAAGAGAGAATGCAAGCTGTCTCCTGTCTCTTCTTGTAAGGGCGCTAAACCCATCATTATGGCCCTAATTACCTTCCAAAGACCCACCTCTAAATTGGGAATTAGGGTGTCAGCATTTGAATCTGGGGATGGCTAAAACATTTAGCCCATGGCAGTAATCATAAAGTCCATCTTGACTGAAAATTAACACTTCAAACATGATTTGAAATTAAAAGCTTTTCTCCTCTCCTCCTCGCCTATCTGCTTCATATCAGAAGCCTCTTGCCTACAAAGAGTGTGATCAACTTCTCTCCTTTCAACCCAGTGAACTGACTTTTTCTTTTCTATGTTGTGAACCAGGGTTGGCTCATCGGTTAAGAAAAGATGTAAGAAGTCAGAAATGTAACTTACTGGGTACAGTTATTTTAATCCAGGGCCAGTACTTTCTGGCTCAACAGATACTAAAATGCGACTATGGGAGATTTTGTGAGTTCTTCAGAGACGACCCCCCTCATTCCCCTCATTGCTGAGGATTTCTTGTGTCAAATTCACTTCTTGAGGACCAGTATATCTCTATTCTGGCTTACTCCTTCCTCGGCGAGTAAGAATAGAGCACTCCTCCCAGCCCCATCTCTAATGTCCAGGAGATCTTTTAGACAGGCTCTAGGATGTCCCAGTGCCAGCCCTCTCTCATGCATGGTCCATATCTGGTACAAGGAAAACAATCCCTCAGTTCTTGCCCTGAGAAGCTCTAGGAGTACACTGTCATCTACAGTAGTCATGCTCCTTTGCCCAACTTCAGATACTGGGACCATGATTAAAACCCCTGATATATCACATTTAAGTTCTTCATCCATTTTTATCCTTTTTAATCCCCCAAATAGACAACTGTTGGAGATATGAGGACAGAGGTTCTCAAATGGTTACCATGAGCTGTAATTCATATGAGCTCTCTTCCCATGTTCTGTCAACTGGGGAGTTTGCAGGAGCAAGCCACACGGTCACTTGAGATTTTGTATGAGGGAACACAATAATATTAAGTCATTTACTCCCCAAAATGATAAGAGCAGCCATGTGATTCTTCTCTCCAAACTTCACTCTCTGTGAGCACTCCCCAATGATCTAATGTCATAAGAACTTCCTCAGTCTAGGGCTAGGCTATATTTCAAAGAGACTATCTGTAAAATCTAAGACAATCCCTTTTGAGTACAAGGGCAACTTTTTATGTAGATTAGGGCACTAATGAAGTAATTTTCAATTTTCATTTTCATTGGTTATTCCCTGAAGAGCATGTCTGCCCCAGAGAATCCTGACAGAGCCTATCATCAAGGCCAGAGTTAGCCAGAAAGAGGAGTCTTCCTTTTATGTATATTTATGGCCACCAAACTGGACAACTCTAAGGCCGTAATCCACCTCATAGTAAATGTGCCTGGTCTTATGTGGCATCCCTATACATGATTCTCACACTTTTTTCTTTTTTTGGCAAGAGAAACACTTTTTACAATAGTCACAAAGACTATGGTGTGTGTGTATGTGTGTTGTGTTGCGCTGTGTTGACCAGAGATGGGCTTTGAAGAAGACCAAACAAGACAGCATCTGCTGCTCACTAGGCATATGCTCCACGATGGCAAGAGTGCTTCTTTTGTATTTACTGATGAATTCTCAGCACTTAGACTAATTCCTGGCACGTAATACACCCTCAGTAAATACTGGTTGAATGAACAACCATTTATGTTTCAGTCTTCTTCCTAATAGAGAACTGAAAGGGATACCCCCTGTCCCCTTGTGAGTCTTGAGAATAGCCCAATTCATTTTATCTCAACAATAAAACATATTTTGGAAAAATTAATTTAATTTTTATAATAAATTGGGAGGTTTCTAATACATTGTAACTCTAGTCCTTGGTGCTTTCATGTGTTATTTAATTTGATCTTCTCAGTAACTGTATGAAGGAAGTTTAATACCCATGATTTTACAGATGTTTTTAAAGATTTCCTTTATACTGAAAAGGAAACAATGCTAAAAAGACTTAGTTACTTGCTTATCATAACATAATAAACAGCAAAATAGGGATCTAAATTTTGGTCTCTTTAAGTCCAATTGGTTTTTTCACTCTACTGAAACATGTGTTTTAATTTTTATGTAGGAATTTATTCTGTGACATGCTTCATTACATTATATATTCCAAATTCATTTTCTATGTTGTAGTAAGAGGAACTCTTTATATCAGAGGAGAGAAGACACTTAAAATACCTTTAGTCTTGGCCCTAAAATGTTTCTACATAATCCTTCTTCCATTCAATTGAAAGGTATTTTTAGCCTGGACTGATTCTGGTCCAGATCTGCATTTCCTATGAGCATATGGGAGATGTGGGGCCTGGGGTGGGTAGTTGAGTGGGATGGGGTTAAGGGGTATTGATACGGGGCACTGTATTAACTAATAGAGTGGCTAGTTGTCAAAATACCTCTTGGATCTAAGACAACTTCGAAGCAAATCTGTTGTAATTACAACAGGTAGATGTTCAAGGTTCTCTCATGATCAAAAACCTTGAAGCTTAGTTTCTATACTACAAGAAAATATCCACTTGGCTTGGCTCCTGGTCGTATTAAAAAAGCAACATGACCAACAATGGGGAGTAGACCTGACCTGACCTGACTCCTTCCCCACTAAGCTGCCCCCCTGCCTTTCATAGGACTTTCCATGGAATTCCTTGGGTTTATAAGAGCAAAGTCTGAAAACCTCTAATATAATTTAACACCTTTCCCCCCTTATACTCTCCTGGATTCTTTTTGGTGAATGTAGTCAATGCTGATGTGATAAATCATGAAAATCCAACTTACACCTGATTCTCACATTTAGGAAGGCATCTAAAAGGCAGGAAACTCATGCTAGCTCAACTGAAAGAAAAGGCAAGATGAAATTCTTGGCTTATGTTTGCCTCTGGACAGAAGGAGAAGCATGAAGAACAACAGCACTGAAGATGCCAGGTAGCTGAGTTCTCATCCTGCATTTGCCAGTCTGGTTTCCCAGTCTCTCTCTCTCTCTCTTTTTTTTTTAAGGGGAAAGGGGTGGAGAAAAGATTCTTTCTGCTATTCCATGTAGGGCCATTTGCTCCCTGACCCTCAGAAAAGGATAACGTGACTTTCTAATTGATTGTTGACATTGGCTTATTACTGCCTTGTTTACTGCAATCATTTTAACCAGAAGTTCATTTTTTCTTTATATATATGGGTCTTGAAAAAACTTGCTTTTAATTTTAATAGTTGAAATTCCTTAGCAAATTGATTTGTGACTTTTCGAGGGGCAAGGGAATATCTGATATTATCAATCCAACTATGTAATCTCTGAAGACAGGAAACAGGCATATTTCATAAAGTTCCATTTACCTTATTTCAAAAGGAAGCTGTCTGACATGAAAAACGGAGAGATGATAAAAATTATTTTATTTTAAATGTAAAAACCAGTATTCACCCATGTTGCAAAGGAATCTGGACAGGAAGTATAAGCACAAAACAAGATAGAAGGCTTCTTCAGTAAACCTGCAAAAACTCCTTTCATATCTGACATGACAATCTCCCTTTTACAATTATCTCATCGGATTAAGTCACTAGAGGATAAGCTCCTTAAATCTATTTTCCAGAAAACAATTGTTAGGAGGTTCTAAAACCGTTCCTTAATTCTTTTACTAGGGAGGCAGGAAGAAACTTTACTTCTCCTTTATCGGAAGAATCTCTGAATGCTTCCGGGAGAAAGACATTTGGATGATGGATTAGGATTTTGACTCCGTGCTCTATACTGTTTTATTGTCATTCTTATAGAAAAATTTGTTTCACTGGCCAAATTTAAAGATATTTGTGGGAGAAAATTCTCGCTCTGAGAAGAACAGAGAAAGAGGCAAATTTCTTATTTGTATTAAAATATGTATCTGCAGTAGTCAAGAAGATTCAGTATTGGTGTGTTTAGAAACTGGTGACAAGATGTGCAGTTAGCTCCTCTCTGCCTCCCGTGTCTGTATTTACGCACATGGACCGTGTGCCCGCATGGGTGTGCTCACTGCAGCTGCGGGTTATTGTCCGTGTGCAGGCACAGGTTTTAAGCTGGCAAGCTGTGTGTACGAGCCAATGTCAAGTTTTCACTTTCAGAGCAGCATCACTGAAAATTGAGCCTTTCAACTCGTAAGTGTCGTATACTTTCCAAAATCTCGTCTTCTCTGGTTGCGATACCTAGACTCACACATTTAAAAGGAGCTAGCATAGAACTGAAGTTGATTTTTCCATCACACCACAAGGTTTGCCTCATTCTGATTTTTGCCTTTAAAAAGGCAGGCACAATATAAATACAGAAAGTAGTGGGAAAGATACGTGAAATAAATGTAATTCAGTTCCATGTTAGACCAAACAGTCCTTTCTGTAAAAAAATATGAAAATAAAAAATGAACTCAAGTAAGTCAAAACTCTACTTCCAGCGTGAGGATATATTGACGAGAAAAAAAAATTTGTACTTCCCGCATAAGGAAATAAAGATCAAATGGTCCCTATTTTTTGATACAACTCTAAGCTTTTAATGACCTGCAGATACTTGATGCAAAAGAAATCCTTGTGGCTTATCATAGTTGAATTTTGACTAATCTAGAATATTAAATGTAACTGAGCATTTTAGCACTGATGGAGAAAAAGGATCATCCCCTACAATTCTGGGAATTTGGCCTGAAAAATCAGTTGAGGAAACTAAAACCTCATCTGTGGTTGTCAGTGCTCACCACCTGCTAACACGGAAGAAAATGAAGCTAATTCCACTGGAGACTCAGTGTTTGTACCAAATCCTCTGCAAAGTGGGAATGTTAAACTATTATTTATTGCCTTGCTAAAGGATTCTAGGAATCTGAAAACATTTCTGCTTCCACTGGGATAAGTTACAGGCTTTTTCTAAATGCTGGTTTCTCTGTTTGAAGCAGCTGTAGGAGAGAATGCCATGTTCTGATGAAAAATCACCCCATCTCTACGGTGTCAGAGAAAGACTTCTTTGGAGGGAGCTGATATTAATCTCCTTGGTTGGAAGATTAGGTGCCCTGGTCTGGGTAAGTCCTTCTTGTAGCTGGGCCATTCAGGTGGTGGCAGGTCAGTTCAAATCTCAAATGATGACGATGATGATGAGTAAGGACACTATTCTCTGCCTGCCCCCCTCCGCCCAACCTCTTCCCCTCCCCACCTGCCCCCACACCCCCTTTCTCCCTTCCCCCTAGCAAAGATGACCTTAGAAAAACACGATGCTTAATTTCATGTGTCAACTTGACTGGGCCATGGTGTGCCCAGATATTTGGTCAAACATAATTCTGGATGTTTCTGTGAGGGTGCTTTTGAATGGGATTAACATTTAAATTGGTGGATTCTGAGCAAAGATTGCCCTCCATTATGTAGATGGGTCTCATGCAATCATCTGAAGGCCTGAGTAGAACAAAAAGACCAGCCTCCCTTGAGCGAGAGAGGTCTCCAGCAGATCCCTTTAGTCTCCATCTGCAGCATCAGCTCTCCTGGGTCTCCAGCCTACTGGCCCAGCCTGCAGATTTTGGACTTTCCAGCCTTCATAGTCACATGAACCAATTCCTTATCATTTATAAGGGGCACAGCCACTAAATAGGCAGTTCTTCAGTAGTGTGAGAAGCATGTGGCTAAGGTTAAGTGTAGAATTCTAAGGGAAGACATCAGCAGGTCAAGTAATCTATCTCGTCTTGCCATCATTGAGGATGGGGGTCAGGAGCAGCCACACGTCCTCTCTTTAATATTACTCCATCTGGTCACAGACTCATCAGGAGTTTATAGTCTCCACAGCACGTTTCCTTCATTCACACAAATGGTGTTAAAATTACCTTCCAACAGCCTTGTCTACAAATTGCTTAGAAAGCCCTCAAGACGTCACTTTTTCCTTCACTGAACGCAATCCACATCTTATCATTATCAAATTATTTTCATCAGCTGATCTGACTCAGATTTCTTGCAAAGTATTTAGATTTCTTGAATTTTAGAGTAAAACAAATGAAAAAAGGAACAAAAGACATTTTAAATTGTGAGTTATCTTCAGTAAGGAGAGGGTCGGGAATCTCCCTTGGATCACACACAAACACAGTCCAAAAAGAACTTGAAATAGCTCTTTGGGACAGTGTTCCACACTAACCACACAGTAATCTGTCAATAGAAAAGGAATTTCTTTTCTTTGATCTCTCTCGAAAGAACTAAGTTCTCACTAAAGCTTTTTCAGTCAGGGAACACTCAGCACCCTCTTAACATAGAATTTATGCTACACGTTACCCTACCAAATGATCTGACATTCTAGAAAGTACAAAGAACCATATAAATGTTGTCATTGTTATTACTAAAGATCATTGACCTTCAGGTTGGAAGATGTTGCTGAAAAGAATATTCCCTCTGTGTTCAAGCATCATAAGAAAGACCAGTAAGGACAAGAGCCATGCTAGACCTTTTCTTTTATTCCAGCCATATCTCCTTCTCAAACTTGGTGCTAGCTTTTCTCTTTTCACTTATGGGGCTACTTGAGGTCTGCTTTCTCAGCCAGCCCCAGAACCGCTGGAGTGTCCACCTCTAGCATTGTGTCTTTTCAGTCATGATGGACTGGGGGGGCAATTAAGGACTTGTGGGTTGGATGAACCATTCCTTGCCATTTAAGACTCACAGATGATAGAGGAAAATACACAGGAGAGATCCTACCCAGAATAGGAACCCAAAATCATAATGACAAAAAAAAAAATTGGGGTTGCTTAGAATTACTTTTTCATCCTTAAAATAGGCATATTTCCCCATTCTTCTCTTCATATAAAAGTGATGAGGAAAGATAGTACTTTTCCTAGAGTGAGTGATTTAGCTCATCAAGAATCAGGTGGTCTCTGGTGGTCTGAGGCACTCCTTGCAGGGATCTGGCAGCTTGATTGTGAAAATGCATCTTTACCGTAGAGTTGAAATGACAGCCAGCTCCTGCCCTTGGCCTCCAACTCTAGGAGAAGCTGAGAAAGTTTCGAAAGATTTTATCTGCCCATACTGCAGGGGAAGCATTTTCCAGAAATGGAGTACCTCTTTCTGTGAGTTCTGTGGACGCCTGCATTTCTAGCAGGCCTGCTAATGGGTGGCTTGCTCTTTCTTACTCTCCTTGACCACATTAACTAGAGAGAGATTATATTCCTATTAAATTCTTTTAAAGGAAAGGGGTCAAAAAAAAAAAAAACCCTTTGATTTGTTCTTGTCCATCTCCCTTGGTAAGACAATGAGCCAGAAATTATGCATAAAATTATTAACTGTAAAATAACATCCCCTCCAAAATCTCCTTTAGGAAAAGCTATATTCATTGATGGCATAAAATAGCTTTATGCCATATTGCTTTGTTTTCCTTTTTTCTTTTTTTTCCTTTGAAGGAAGAAAAGGCTAATTTCTTCTGGATGGGACAAAGAAAGTTGTCTTGTGTCTTCTGCTTGATGCTTTCCTGTGTTTTAATGAAATACTCAGAAGTGAATGCCCAGTCAGCCAGTTATTTGAGCCCAGTTTTTCCATTAAAATACAGATAAAATAGGAAGTGTTAGTTACACAAAAGAGAATTTGCCAGATTTCTCAATAAAAAAGCCCCATGTCATAAAAATATCCTTTCTCTAATCAAAATATACCTGAATGAAGCCATCATGTTTAGCCTGATTGCATTTCCCTCATATATGTGCAGCTGCATTTGCCTCTCCATAAATGTCATTTGATTATGAGAAAATAAACAGGAAGGGACTCGAAGGGAGCCAGTACAGGGCCTGCTTGTTTACCTGCAGCAGCTTTCTTAGCTGAAGAACAAATGTCATGCAAATGGTGCACCAGCAATGAGCTGCCAATCACCCTGGCTTGGCATTCATGATGATTTGCTAAATCATTTAAAGAGACATGCTTTACTAAATGAAAAAATATCAGCGGCAAGGGCCTGTGTTTAAACACGGGGCTGAGTTATTATCCCAGTAGGCTGGAATGAAATGAAGACATCTTCCAATTAAAGCTTGCAGATGAACCCAGACAAACCCCCTTTTTTCATAAAGACAGGCAGATTATGATTAGGAAGGAACAGCGACAGAGGCTTTCATTACACGCTGATTATGGTGATAAAATTCCCAGCGCTGTGTGTCTGCGGGCCCAACTTCACATTTGAAGGTTTTTAATATAATTTCCTTAGGGTGAAATGCTGAAGATTTATTAAACTTTATGAAGGGCTTACAGATCCAATTTAAGAGGACATATCATAGGGCAAAACTGACAGACGATAAAATACATTCCAACTATAAGAGAAAAAAAAAAGCAAGGAGAAAGTTGAGCCGTGAAACTGTTTTTAAACATTTTTTGTTATTGGTATTGTTCAAGTGAAATCAATCATTTCCTCCAGTGTTACAGCCTTGTTGCTCCACTGAAGTTTTCTTCATGCTTTTTACAGAAGGTGGATATTGAGGCCACAGAAGAGATGCTTGGAGAGCTTACCTAATTTTACTTTTCTGAAAAACAAAACTACCAAAATAATCTTGAGGAGGTCATTGGTTCATAAAACTCCTCAACATTTATCGTTTTTTCTGCAGTGACATTTGCATGATGCTCTTCTCCCCAGCAGTTAAGACATTATGCGGGCAATGCATGCAGACCTGTTTCCGCTAACCATTTTTGTGCAAAGAGACACTTGTCAGACAAGTTTGGCATCTTCTACTAGCTCTTTTTTTCCTTCAAAAGTTTCAAAACATTTGTAAAGACTACATCTCTTTAATTTTCATCATGCTTCCATGAGCCTCTACTCACAAATTTAGGTAGGATTTTTATAGGGAAACAAATAGTACCATTATCTCTCTTCCACTTGCCAGTAAAGAAACGTTTCCTAGGTACCATACAGTTTAGATAATGTGCAAACTTTGCTCATCACTCAGAACAGGCCACAGGTAAGAAAGCAGACACACAAAACTGATGTTCTCTGTCGCCTTTATCTGGAGGTCCAAGTCCCTGAAATTTGCCTACATCATTCCATGGATAAGATTTCTCTGTCCAGATTTTCTTTTCTGGTCCTCCCTCCCTCCCTTCCTTCGTCTTTTTAGAGTTATTATTTACATAGCATAGAACTTACCTATTTTAATCCTACAATTCAGTAAGTTTTAGTACATTTAGAGAGTTGCACAATCCTCTTTACAATCCCATTTTGGAACATTTTTATCCTCCAAAAGATCCCCCATGCCTACTTGCAGTGAGTACCATGTCCCATCTCATGGCCTCAGGCATCACCTAATCTGTTTTACTTCATAGAAATGGAATCATATAATATGTACTTCCGCCCAGATCTTTTAAACATTTCAGGGTTAGAACCAGAACTCACACTGGCACTTAGCAGGGACTTGATTTATATTCAGATCATCCTGGAAAACAGGGTAAATTAAAGCAAAAGACTTTCCTAGGGAACCCTGGGGAAAGTAACTGCAGAGGCTAGAACAGTTACTTTTTTTGGATTTTTGGAGAATCAAATTTATATTATTTATTAAAAAATCTATTATATTTTATAAAGATATCTGGCTTCTCATTAGAAAAGTTTTGTACTTTGTAGTACTGATTTTTGTACTACACTCTCATAAAGCTCCTAGAATAAGGAGATAAATCCTAGGCGAATGAGACAAGGAAACTAAACATGACATGGGAGTCTAGCTTGGATACTGAATTGGGGAAAATAAACTATAGTGATATATTTAGGGATAAGTGGTGAAATTTTAGTACAGACAGTCTATGGGAAACAGTATTATATCGGTCCTGCATTTGATAATTATACTGAGAATGTCTTTGTTCTTTAGAAAAATACACCAAAGCATCTGGGGTAAAGGAGTGTGATGTCTGTTTCCATACAGAGAGAAAAGGTGGGGCATAAGATGAGAATAACAATGGACGAATCTGGGTGAAGGGTATACTGGAATATTCTTCCTACTATTCTTGCAACTCTTCTGTAAATTTTAAGTTATTTCAAGAAAAAAGGGTTAAAAATAGGGTACTAGTGTAGTTGTGGTAATAGTAGCTATAACTGGAAAAAAAAAAAAATCAAGCCTACTTGTTTCTGCTGTTTCTGTGTCTGCTCTTTGCTCCGGATTGGGTGTTTGGAGCTCAGGCCGCCCAATGAGATGATGATGATACTGAGAGCTCATTATGTGCCAGGCATTGCATGTTTTGATTTTTTTCCATTAAAACAAAAGATAAGAAAATGGCCTCATTACTAAATGCTATTGATTGATTGATTGATTGAAGTATAGTCAGTTTACAGTGTGTCAGTCTGTGTACAGCATAGTATTTCAGTCATACATATACTCATTTTCATATTCTTTTTCCTTATAGGTTACTATAAGCTATTGAACATAGTTCCCTGTGCTATACAGTATAAATATGTTTATCTATTTCATATACATTAGTTAATATTTTCAAATCTGGAATTCCCAATTTATCCCTTCCCACCCCATTTCCCCCTGGTAATCATCAGTTTGTTTTCTATGTCTGTGAGTCTGTTTTGTAAATAAGTTCATTTGTGTCTTCTTTTTTCTTTTTTTAGATTCCACATATGAGTGATATCATATGGTATTTTTCTTTCTCTTTCTGGCTTAGTTCACTTAGAATGACGACCTCCAGATCCATCCACATTGTTGCAAATGGCATTATTTGATTCTTTTTTATGGCTGAGTAGTATTCCATCATATATATACACCAGAACTTCTTTATCTAGTCATCTGTCGATGGACATTTAGGTGTTTCCATGTCTTGGCTATTGTATATAGTGCTTCTATGAACATTGGCATGCATGTATCTTTTCAAATTAGAGTTCTCTCCAGATATATGCCCAGGAGTGGGATTGCTGGATCATATGGTAAGTCCATTTTTAGTTTTTTGAGGAATCTCCATGCTGTTTCCCATGGTGGCTGCATCAAACTACATTCCCACCAATAGCATAGGAGGGTTCCCTTTTCTAAACATTTTGTATTTAAATATAACGGCAAGAACAAAGAAGCTTGATAGCTTTCGTTATGACGTCTTGACCACAATTCACACAAACACACCTAGAATTCATGAAAGGCTCAAGGTAGAACATGGCCCAGTTATCCGTGGCAGGCTAGGGAGTGCTGGGGCCCAGCAGTTAACTCTAGACATCTAGAAGGATGTACTGGACAGTTCGGTTGCATTATTAAAAAACTGAGAATAATTAAGTGCTTCATAATAATAAAAAAAATACTAGCCCCATTTAATGAATGCTTACAGTGTGTCAGCTATTACCCAAAGTATAGAGGTACAGTGAATGTGTGTGTGTGTGTGTATACGCTTATGTGTGTAGCTGTATAATCCCATTGATTCCCCACAGCAAACTTTTCAGATAGATCCTCAGTACGTTTTCACGTCCAAAATGAAGAAATTCAGGCCTGCTCAAAGTCTCATGGCTAGTCAGACACAATGGGACACTTAAAGCCAGGTCTGTTCGGCTCTCCACCCTGAACCTGCAGCGCCTCTCATACCTGTCCTCCCAGGTATGAGAAACAGAAATACATGTCCCCTGTTTGCTTTGTGAGGATGGTAAGAGGATTTATGAAACAAATATGTAATGATATGCTGTGTGGGAGAAAGAAAATAAAGCTCCTCTTGCAGAGCAACTGAAGCAAAGGGGACATGACTGTGTATCAAAGGAAACCCAGGTTCCAGTCTCCTGGTTGTGCTGTTCTCATGCACACTAATTGCACATCCCACAGATTAATAATGGGAGAGGGATGAAGAAAGGAGAGATTGCTTGTTACCTACATTATTGCTAAGAGATTTACTTACCAGTGGAACTCCTCATGACTCAAAACAGATTCATGAGAGCAGATTAATTTGACTAATAAGAGTGATGTAACTATGTATTGTATTATATAAAATAAATAATACTTATAATAAGACCTAATAATGACTGACAACAATGGAGATATCTTCTATTTCTTCAGTTATTTATTTTCCTCATTTGGTAAATATCCCAAGTGCATGTTTTATTTTGTTGTTTTTATCTTTCGTTTTTACCCTAGTTGCTGCCATATATTTTCTGTGGATGAATGTGGCTCAAATCACTGTTGCTCTGCTCATTTCCTTACTCATTTCTAATTATGGCTGGAAGATGCTTCAAAAAAGATCTCCTTTGGAATCAGCATTAACTTATTTGCCCTCTACATGCAGTTTGCTTATTCCTCTGCCATCTTCCAGACCTGAAGACTAGGTCAAAGTGAAATTTTGGAACATGTAATTCTTTCAGAATGAATTTTCATTTAATCATATTCCTGGGACATTTTATCAATATACAATCCTGTGAGGTACCTTGGGAACTGGCAATGTTGTTACTGCACAATTGATAAAAATATGAAGCATGCCCCAAAGGCATGTTGGAAATAAGGAGACTGGGCAGCATGCCTTCCCTTGAAGATCAAGACAGTGGAGTTTCCCAGTCTGCATTTCTGCTGTCAGCTAGAAACACATCCTGATCTCCACTCCCAGCTTGGACCCCATCCCAGGTTGGAGGCTTCATTGGCTAGTGAGTCCTGCACTCTCCCGTCCCAGGGCTGAAGACCTCTAGACTACAAAATAAGAGTTAAAAATAAGAAAGACTAATGGGAACACAAGTGTTAAGTTTATAGTAACTTGGATTCTCAAGTTATATAATTTGTTAAACCACTGACCAATGGAAATGAACGAAATCTTTGCGATCACCTGAACTGGCACCCAATGTTTTAGAGTGATACACTGATTTGCTCAGAGCTGTGAGTAAAACTGAAGGAAAGCGCAGAAGAGAAGTGAAAGAAAAATTCAAAGTGGCTGCAAAACGAGGTGATGGTACAGAGCCAAGGAACAAAAGAAAACAGAAGTCCATTTTCTTCAAGTAAATGTAAAGTGATATTTAAATTCTGAGAGTCAGAAAAAAAGTAGAATTGAAAGCTGATGTTGAGAATTAGAGAAGCCCAAAATAGTCTCTTACCCTTTATGGGTAAGCGTGAATAAATTTTAAGAGACTCAATTCAAACAAATATTTCTTGAAACCTATTATGTGCAAGGCATTCTGCCAGGTGCTGTAGGTTAAACCAAGATGAATCAAACTCAAGTCCTGATTAAAAAAATAACTCCAATGACCCCTTCCCCATCATTTTACTCTATCTGCGTCTCTCATATGGATAGTGTTGGGACTGGCTAAAATATGCAAAGGCCTTCCATGAATTCAGAACAAAAGCATCAGAGAAATACATATAAAATATAAATATAAATAAGACTGGCTTTCATGATCAGCTTACAAGTACTGTGAATACAGGTATACAGCTGATCACTCAGGAAAGTCACTATCAGAAGACTTTTCTTACGCTCTCAAAAGAAATAAGAGATCTTTTATTCCTGTTTTTTAAAAACAAAAGTTCTCTGAACTCAGTCAGCTATAAGGATTGTTTTATTATTTGGGAATCTCTAGAAAAATTTGAAAAGCCGGTAGGTAAAAGCTGATTAGCTTTTGAAATAAAACAAAATTTTAAAAAGCCCCTTGCAGTGGGCTTTTTCTAAATAATGTCTGTTCCCGAGGTCATGAATTGAAAAGCCACAATTCTAGGTTCAAGTCAGAACCAGCTCCGGTTTAAGGCCAAGCTGGTGTTAAAATGAATCTGAGTCATCTGGAGGACCAAATTATCAAGAAGCTACTTTCAGCCCTAGGCAACGATCTCAGAACTAAATAAAACAGTATCACATACATCTATAACAAACAGTATTATGAGATTTGTGGGCTGTTTCTGACCTGATTTCTCAATGAACCAATTCAAAGGGAAGAAAAATAACCACTGAGGAAAAAGCACTGGAATTAAGCAATGTTTACTTATTCATCTTCAAAGAAATTTGAATGACCCTTCACAAAACATGAGAAAAGCCTCAGAAGAAAGTTGGGCATTGATGTATCTGCACTGATAATAAGTCAAGGTTGCATTGCTGGGGGATGGCCTGCAGAAGGCCAAGTGCTTGGGGTTAAACTGCATTCTCCAGTAGTGATTTCCATGATGCAGGAAATGTTCTTTCTCTGGTTTTTCCTCCAGCTATGAAATATAATAGCCACTGATTTTTCCCTCTTTCAAGGATTACTACTGGATTCTTTATTGAGTAGTATCTTTATTTGCAATATGAGTAAAGAAACAGAATTTATAGCAATTTTTAATAACTGAAGTATAGTCAGTTTACAATGCATCAATTACTTCTGGTGTACAGCATAATATTTCAGTCATATGTACATATATTCATTTTCATATTCTTTTTCATTATAGGTTACTGCAAGATATTGAATATAGGTCCCTGTGTTGTACAGAAGAAACTTGTTGTTTACCCATTTTATATATACTACTTAATATTTGCAAATCTCAAACTCCCAATTTATCCCTTCCCACCCACTTTCCCCCCGGTAACTGTAAGTTTGTTTACTATGTCTAAGTCTGTTTCTGTTTTGTAGATAAGTTCATTAGTGTCTTTTTTCTTTTTTTAGATTCCACATGACTGATAAATGTTATTTTTCTTTCTCTTTCTGGCTTACTTCACTTACAGTGATAATCTCCAGGTCCATCTATGTTGCTGCAAATGGCATTATTCTTTTTAATGGCTGAGTAGTATTCCATTATATAAATATACCACAGCTTCTTTATCCAGTCATCTGCCAATGGACATTGAGGTTGTTTCCATGTCTTGGCTATTGTAAATAGTGCTGCTGTGAACACTGGAGTGCATGTTATCTTTTTGAATTAGAGGTCCCTCTGGATATATGCCTAGGAGTGAGATTGCTGGATCATATGGTAAGTCTATTTTTAGGTCTTTTTTTTTTTTTTAATTGACGTACCATCAGTTACAATGTGTCAACTTCTGGTGTACAGCACAATGTCCTAGTCATGCAAATACATACATATTCTTTTTCATATTTTTTTCATTAAATGTTATTACAAGATATTGAACATAGTTTCCTGTGCTATACAGCAGAAACTTTTTAAAATCTATTTTTATATATAGTGGTATAAACCTCAAAATCCCAAATTTATCCCTTCCCATCCCCTTTCCCAGGTAACTGTAAGACTGTTTACTATGTCTGTGAGATTGTTTTGTAGATGAGTTTATAGCATCCTTTTTTTTTTTTTTTTAGATTCTACATATAAGTGATATCATATGGCATTTTTCTTTCTCTTTCTGGCTTAGTTTACTTAGAATACGATCTCCAGGTCCATGTCCATCCATGGTGCTACAAATGGCATTTTTTTCTTTTTTATGGCTGAGTAGTATTTCATTATATAAATATACCACAACTTCTTTATCCAGTCATAAAGTCATATTCCAAACTATCAATGAACATTTAGATTGTTTCCATGTCTTGGCTATTGCATATAGTGTTTCTGTGAACACTGGGGTGCATGTATCTTTTCAAATTAGAGTTCCCTCTGGATATATGCCCAGGAGTAGGGTTGCTGGATCATATGGTAAGTCAAGTTTTAGTTTTTTGAGGAATCTTCATACTTGTCTTCCATAATGGCTGCACCAAACTACATTCCCTAGTGCCTGGTAGTTGTAGGAGGGTTCCCTTTTCTCCACACTCTCGCCAGCATTTATTGTTTGTGGATTTTTTTTTAATGATGGCCAAGCACATTTGCTCCGAGTGCAGAGGTTTGTTAAGAGAACAGTGGCTTGGAGGAGAGACTCTTAGAGCTGATTATCGAAGTCTGCTATTAACCCGTGACACCCCCCCCCCAACCCCCGGCTGCTCACTGCTCCCTGCACATCAAGCTAGAGAACTCAGTCACCTGCCTGGGTACCAGATGTCTCCCTGAGTTGTGCCACCTAATAGAAGAAAAAACTTTTAGCTGTATGCACAGGGACAGACTGCCATCAAATGGTAGAACAGTCAACATCTTTGTTTTAAATGGTTGGAGAGGCTCCTTATCACTGAATGAAAATATTTGCATAGTACCCACTCACAGAAGGAGATAGTGAATTATTAGGACAAGCAGGGTAATAATTCTTTTCTAATATACTGTTCAATACCATCTTGGCATGTAGCCAGCATGTAACAGCATCAACAGTAAAGAGTATCATTTTTGATTCACACAGGTGGTTTCCTATTTAGCAAA
Organism: Camelus dromedarius; assembly: GCF_036321535.1. Classification (NCBI taxonomy): domain Eukaryota; kingdom Metazoa; phylum Chordata; class Mammalia; order Artiodactyla; family Camelidae; genus Camelus; species Camelus dromedarius. Next base: position 43,247,265 of record NC_087445.1, on the reverse strand, counting down.
TTTACTAGGCATTCCTTAGTCCATAATTTCTACTAATAGTCCTCATAGTTGCTGCAGGAGAAAGCAGATTGAAATAAACCACACAACTAAGTTTATACTCCACGGTTTAGAATTCTTGGCATGCGACGGGCCCAGCCTGCTTTACTTAGATACTGAGTATCAGAACTATACTTGGGGCCTAGGGAACAAGATACCAACTTCTAGCTAACAGCTAGCAGTGACAGACAAACCCGTAACATTCCAAACAAGAGAAACTAAAAGTTGCCCATGGCTTATAAATTATTCCATAAGCAGCTATTTCTACAGGGAGTCTTGTCTTGACCCTACTCCCCAGCCCTCCCCTCTGCATTCCTCATTGCTCTTTTGGTCTTTGGGCTCGGCCAGCAGGTCTGCTGTGCTTTATTTAGCCCTTGATGGACTGTCCTCTGCACTTTTCATCTCCTGTTCTATGTTGGTGGGTATTGATTCTTAGTATTGGGTCTCTCCCTCCAAGTCCCATACCAAGCACTGGTAAGTCTGTAATATATTTACTCTCTCTGCAATGGAACTCTTTCCGTTGGCTGAGCGTACGGAGATAAACAGAGTCACAGAATCTCAGAGATAAAACCTTAGGATACACAGTTCAACTCCATCATTTCACAAATGATGAAACTGAAGCCTAGAGAGGTTAAGAGCCTTCCATAAGAATAAGATAACTCAAGTACTGAAAGTGAAGGATCGAGGACCCGAACCTGTGGGTTCTATTTGCAAGTCTAGCCTGTATGTCACTGTTACATAGAGTTTACTGTCTAGAACTCTGAGGCTTCCTAATGCAGTGAACCTGTCACCCTGTCAAAAAGGAATGCACTAAGGGGGCAATCCAGAATAGTGCTATGTATTAGAGAAAAATTAATTATTTAGTATTTCTAAATGCCAGTGAAATCATAAAAGATGTAAAATATTGTTACCATTACCCAGAGACTTCCTTGTGGCACCCTTGGGAGATGGTAGGGATTTAATGTTTCCAAAATTTCAGGAAAATAGGTTTCTGGTGGTTGGCTAATCACTCTCCTGCACTTGTCTGATGGACTAGCAAATTCAATTGCTTATTCATTTGTTGTCTTTTACTTGGAAAGTACAGAAGCATGCAGAAGAGAGAGGAGAGGTATATGGCTGCTTGGATATCAGAGGATAGGGATGACTGATTCATACTGTGGCTCACCTGCTGGTCATTTTCACTTAGCCCACCCCTGTCCATCCATTTGCCATGTCTCTGTATTGATATCTGCCCTCGTTGGGGAGAGATGGAAGAATTCCATGACATCTACCAACTGCATGAGCCAGACTCCCTTGTCCTCTGGCTTTTGGTTGGAACCAGCCAATGGGAAGCTCTGGCAGACGTCAAAGGGCACGAGGAGAGAAGGATGGGGCATTTCTCCCACTGCTCTCTCCCTGCTGTGTGCTGTGGTTTTGACAGTGCCTCCATCCCTCCACGACGGCTTCTGTGAGGGGGCTGCTTCTCTCTGGTTCCAGCTTTCACTAGAATCCTCCAGGTCTGTTCCCTCCCCTGCCTCCTCAGGTCTTGATATGGTAACAGCTTCTGCCTCTTGCTGGTCTCTGGTGCCTCAGAGTCCCCTGGTGGTTCCCTTCCTGCTGTTCTGTACAGAGCCCCTGCATACTCTCTAAGCTGTCTCCTCACACTTTCACTGAGCAGGCTTTCTTTGCTTGCCTGGGCACTGACTGAAACAGTTCATTTGGGGTTAATCATAATCTGAAGTCACCATTTATCTTCTTTGCTGCAGCAGCAAAGCCATCACCATAAGGGATAGGATCAATTCTTGTTCATTTTATATCTCATGGAACCGCTAATCCATGAGAAATGCAGCTAAGCTGAGCGGAGGACTGACTCTCACCTGCAGTTGCATTTTTGCCCTTGGGGTTTGGTTGGCACTAAATGTGAAAAAGATCATTAGCAGACAGGAACAAAGGTTATATTTGGTTTATATCGATGTAACCGAACACTTTGTCCTGCATTATGGAGACTAGTGTAAGAACTTGGTCTTTTTATGTAGAACCTGGTAACACTCAGTGGACAAGAACTTGCTGGGTTTTGTTGAACTATTTGCAGGGGGGGCATCTATACCTGGAACAAAAAAATCACCAACTTTATTTATAAAAGGACATGATTACTGGGTAGGTTTAAAACTGGCTCCAGTTTTCCTCTAAAACAGAGTTATTGATTGGCTGGTTTTAAATTCTCTTTTCTCAGTCATTGTGGAACTATCCAATGTCGATTAATGAGAAATCATTTACTGATGCTTCTAAACACCACCCACCGCTTTTAGGCTGGGTGTCTCATTTCTGCCAGTGGAAAAAATTATAAACCTATTTTGTTTTTCAAAGAAAGAATGCTGTGTGTTTACTCCTTGCCATTAATTTCTGAGTTCAAGGAGCTCTCCCGAAGGAAAAAGATGCTGTGTAGGAGATAGGAAACAGGATGAGAGGCAGAGACTGCAACTTGTATGTCTGTCCTAGGTATCGATGAGACAGAGTGGAAGTCATTCATTCTTTCAGTCCATTAACATTTGTTGTAGGTGTTAAGTCCTATGAAGTGCCAGGAGCTGGGAGTGGAAAGAGAAATAAAGCATGCTTACACCTCCAGGGGCTCACAACCTAATACGGCAGGAGGTATCTGGGGAAGTCACCATCCTTCACTTTTAGGGACATGGCGCCAGCTGCTATGCATTCCCATGCATCTGTTTAGTTTGGTTTAAGACTGAGAGACTCAAGTCCTGCCTTCTTGGCTTCCTCATTTTGTAACTGGGCTCTAGGGAGAGCTTCTGCTCCGCATCCTTGGGGAGCAGGATGTGGCAGGAGAGACCTGAAGGGGAGACTCCAATTCCCTATGATGGACTTATTTTTGAAGGAAAGATTCAATTGCTACAAGAAAGATGGAAAGAAGGAAGGGAGGGTAGGAGAGGGGAAACAAATCTACTGAATCAGCAAACATTTTCCGGAAGGGGCCAGATAATAAACAGCCTAGGCTTTATGGGCCATATGGTCTCTGTGACAAGTCCCCTGATCTGTTCCACAGCACAAAAGCAGACAGACCCAGAAGGAAACGAGTGGACACGGCCGTGTTCCAATATAACTTTACTTATGGAACACTGGGATTGGAATCTCAGCGTTTTCACATGTCACGAAATATTACTCTTTTTTTTTTTTTTTTAAATTTTTTCCCCCCAACCACTTACAAATGTAAATATCATCTTTACCTTGTGGGCCATACACAAAAGAGCAGCTACCCAGATCTGGCCCGTGGGTCACAGGTTGCCAATTCCTGGCCCAGAGTGAGAAGGCTAAAGAAGCGTGAGAAGCATCCTGTAGCCTGGGTCTGCTCTAACAGCTAAAGAACAGGCTCTCTAACCCGCAGTGGCCGTTCAGTGTATCGGCCAGTGAGGATCCGAGGTTAACTAAGTAGAGCATGTTTCCTGCGCCCACAGGCCTATGGGGTTGGCCTTTGAGAACCTCTCTTCCTTAACTTTAGCTGGCCTTTTCAAACTCACAGGTTTTGATGAGGAAAAATGCAATAAAATCCATGAAAAAGTACTCTGTGCTTTTAGAAAGAAAAGCATTATAGAAACTCAGTGTATTATTAAAAAAAAAAAAAGCAAATCTGTCAGAAGGACCTGGAAACACAGCGCAACATGACTGAAAAATGCTGCCCAAGACAGAACCCTGCCCGCTGAGATAAAGGATGTGGCTCTCCCTCCCCGACTTGGTCTCCCCGTTATTTCATCATCTGCACGTGGGATGACTTGACTGCCTATTCTTTTTCTTTCTTTCCTTTTCCTCCCTATCTCATTCACACATGGAGAGAACCAAATTGTTCCTCAGAAGGATTGCGCTGTGGAACTTTGCTGGCTGCCGGATCAGATGCAGCCTACAGGGCTGTGCTCACCTGACCAAGGCTTGCGCTTGCCTCCCAAGTTTAGTCATTATTTGACAGATTACCCTGTATATAGCACGGTATCAAAGGCTTTCTTAAAAGTCCAGGTAAAATATGCCCATGGTGTTTCTAGAGTCAACTCATTTAGATATTTAATCAAGTTGTTTTTTCAAGGGCAGTAGAACATGATTATTTTGTGAATTAGATCTTCCTTATTCTTGGTGAGGTGAGGCATTTCTTAGTATTATATATATATATTTAATATACATATATTTAGAATGAATTCTTCTGGCATCTTCCCCTATAAAAGTAATTCTGAAAGTCTATGTTTTTCTGATCATTGCCATCTCCCCCCCCCCCCCCGTTAGATTGGACTAGTTATATTAGACTGTTTTGTCCACCAAGGATTGGCCCACACTTCTGCCTGTAAGTTTTGAGCTCCTTATCTTCAAATGTTATGCTTTCCAGATTTTGCTCTATCATGTACAGCTGTAATTTCTAAGAATGACTAAAACAAGATTCCATAATATCTTCTTTGTTATGAGGAAATTTCTTTTCTCCAACGGAAGACACCATGGCCTCCAATTCGTGGTATGTTTGTTTTGGAAATTATTTATTTAAATTTTCTGTATCATCTCTTTTAATGTTCCAAAGCTTGTTTTTGCACAGTAGAATTAGGCATAGTACCATTCAAATGGGGGGTACTGAAGAGAGTTTTGCATAGTAAATAAAGAAAAAAAAAGGAGCTAACCTTGACGTGGTTAAGGTTAAGTTTTAGTTACTTAGCTTTTAGAGATGGTGTGACTCAGCTTGATCTTTTCTGTAATACCATTTATGTGACATATCTTTTCTTCCTAACCTTTAGGGGTCTCTTCCTTGTCCTGGTTTATTTCTCTGTGATCTTGTTCTAATGGTGCCAACAATATTTCCATATATATGAGTGACATGAATTAGCCCCATTTTATTCTATAATTCTGTTCTTCTATTTATTTCTTCCAAACCTTCCTTTGTGCTATATCACCCTAATGTTCTGTAACAACCATCCTCATCATACGCAGTTTGAAGCAAACTTACCATGTCAGTGCTGGCAGACCGAAAGGTATCTTTCTACAGCCTTGTTTCATGAAACTCAAACCATAATTTATATCAGATGGGGAAAGACTGCTCCTAGTAGAGTGGTAGAGAGAAGAAAAGCACTTCTTTCCTTTAAAAAGAAGTTTGAGTAGTTTTAATACCAAACCATTCTGGGCCATTGCTATTGTGTCTAAGAAGGACCAATGTCCCTCACTTCTGCTGTTTGTGCTTAAAACAGTGTCACTTGAATCCAATCAAGTATAGTCCTCTGATTACCTTTATTTCAGGGACAGGTTTTCAAGAGCAACATCTAATTTTAGGTATTGTAGCTGAGATTCTTCTCATTCCCTGCACTCCACCAATGTTCTCTGTGCATTAGCGTCACACTGAAGGCGAAAATCATTGGCACTCCATAGATGAGGCAGAAAGCTTGTGTGGGTGGAGATGAGTGAGGGCAGGGAGGGAGGTAGATCTCCTTTTGTACATGGTATCTGTGTGTTTAATTTCACAAGACAATTTTTACAGATAAGCAACTTTTCAAAATGTATTTTAATTATAATCCTAGAGGCTGGAATACAGTCTGAAGCTATTCTAATGATTTAGAATAAGGTGTAACATCTCTTTCTTCTCTTCTGTGTCGGAATCTCAGTTTGCATTCTTAGGGTCCTCGAGATGCCCACAACATAAACTGCATCCTCCTGGATATTTTAAACGTGCACATCACTCCCAACAATTTTTCCTCTCTGCTGTTAATGCAAAAACCAGGGCAGTGGAGCTAAGAGGAGTCAGTATGGGTGCATAAATTAGGAAGCTTTGAAGTTTAATTCTGAAGGACACGTACCTCCGGGGTTGTGATGCTTACCCAGAGACATGCAACTGTCCTGAGAGGAAATCTTCACAGGCTCATTTCCTCATCGTTCTGAACTGTCTAGAGCTCTAGTTCTTACCTATCTGGATGCAAAGCCCTGAACGTGGACAGGGATTAGGTAAGGACTGAAGAATAATGTTAGTCGGAAAGATTAAGGAATCCGTCATCTTTCTGTTTTAGGAATGTGGAGACATCACTTACATTGCCTACTTCAGAGCTGGACTATTCTCCACGTAACTCATTATGTCCTTCATCAATCTCCTTGAAGTCTGATGTGGGTACCTGCAACTCCCTGTGTGAGTCAGGATCCCAGCCAGAACTAGATGGCATTTTCCCAAGCATTAAATCAAGTGACTGCTTACAGAGGTGTGAGTGTGAACTGAGGGAAACAAATCAGGGATGAGGCCCTACCCCTGGGCTAGCACAGGCGGGAAGCCCTGACCAAGTACAGGCCTGGGGGCAGGAGCAGTGGGAGCTGGTGAGGGCGCTGGCTGTCAGGGTGGAGAGAGTACTGAGACCCGGCAGGCAGGGGCTAGGGAAGAAACTAACCTCTCCTCATCCTGGTCGTCTGATTTTCTCCAAGTGGCTCCCTTTGGATGAAACCAACCGGCTGCAGAGGGCACAGGAGCCACTAGCAGTGTGGTCTTGGGCATGCAGCCTCCTGGCCGGAGATCAGGGCAGAGGAGCCAGGAGCGGAGCCTGGGGGCCTCTAGAGGATGCCCTGCACGTTCTCCTCACATAACCCCACTTCTTCATTCTGCTGAAGAGCTTGGCTTTCCTTCTGGATTCTCTCCTCCCGTCCTTATGCTCTCAGTTTCCCTGCTTAGCAGTATTTCCTCACTCTCTGCTCGCTATCTGTGCCATCCCGTCGTGCGATTGGCACCGACGGCCCCCTCCATCTGCCCGCCCGGCGCCTCCCCTCGGCTTGCGCGCACAGCTTCACTTCCACATCCAGCGGGCTCGGAGCTCTTCCCTCGCCCGCACCCTCACCTGCGGGGCTCTGCGGGCTGCGTCTCTACCGCCTTCCGGAACTGGAAATCTTTCCGGCACCAATATTTTGAAGTCACGCTTTGAGGCTGCAAATCTGTCACTTACATATCCTCTCACATAGCACCATTTGTATTTTGAGTGTTGCGTAGTACATCGTAATTGCCACCAACTAAAATAGATATAGGAAATAGGAAGTGTGGGCATTTCTTATCATTTCCCAACCACTTTGAATCCTCTCCTCAATGTGATGGCAATAACAGCTCTTGCATAAAACACCAAGTAGCACGTTGGCCTGAACTGAACAAAACTGCTTATTCTCTTCCAATTGCATTAAGCTTAGAGTTTTAGGCTTAGCGGGTTTTCTCTCCGCAGGAATTTTGAAGTTTCCCATTGTTGATCATATAGCTACTTGCCAAAGCCCAGTCGAGTCATTTAAATGATTGGCCGTGTGGTCACTGCGGGTGCACGGATGGGAGAAGGAATGACATTTACATCGCAGTCACCCTTGTTATGAGAACCCAGAGGAAAGCTTCACAAATTCCAGTACTAAGAATTGCTGTGCTGCTTCTGACCCAGCTGGTATGTTGTATCCTCTGGATATCGTGAACCGTGTGTATGTGAATCATGCTTTTCTCTTGGCTTCAGCAGTTAAATCTCCCAGCGAAATCTGAGACTCACCCCAGCGTGAGTTTTGTGTAGGATATCACTCCCCTTATTATTTTATTTTTTCACTTTCATTTTCTCACCATATTCAATCGAGGAAAAAGCTGTTGATTCTACTTTGAGAATATATTTGAATCCATCTCTTCCACCTGCAACTTTACTCTTCATGCCCACGGCAATAACCAAGGTAAAGTATCAGCATTTCTGTCCTGGACCCCTGTGCTAACCCTCTGACTGTCCTTTTGCATTCCTACTCACCTCTCCCCAGTTTCTACCCCACGCGTCACCTTAGTATTTTTAAAAACATGAGTCCAATTATTTCCCCAACTTTTTAATCTGAAAAACAAAATTTGCAGGAATAGCATAATGAGCATCCATGTATCCATCCCCTAGGTTCACATTTTATCCCTAAGCTCTTCATCATGTATTTCCTAACATAAGGGCATCCTATGCAACCATAATACCTTTACCACACTCAGGGAGTTGATGGTGTGCCTTCAAGTCCATCACGGCAGAGACACAGACTATTCATTTATTCCATTACAGGTGACCTGATGTTTGGTCAAGGTATTGCCCACCAGAGTTTTCCACTGTAAGTATTCCCTTTTCTCCTTGTAGTTGTATGTAACTTGCAAGGTGACTAATTAATTATTTTAAACATATCTAACCTTGAGAACAATTATTCAAGCCCTTCAAACTCTTTTCCGCTTAAAGGCCTTTGTGTATGTTGTTTTCCCTGCTGTGCTCACTGTGTAGTTAGCTCCTTCTTACACATCGTGTCTAGGATTAAATATCTGTTGTCAGAGATGCTTTCTCTGATGATCCAATCAAAGCAGGTCTCTCATCAGCTACCAGCTATTCAGTATCATACTGCCCTGTTTGTTTCCTTAAGAGGTGATTATTTGCCAGTTTACTTGTTTATTATCTATAACAAGATGGTAAACTCTTGAGGGTACAAGTACAAGGATTGTCTTTTTCACTACTGAAACCCCAATGCCGGGATATATAGGGCCACGCACAGTAGACTATCAAAGAACGTTGTTTAAGTAAGAATGTCAGTGCATGGATGAATACATGTTATAAATCTTGGTGCATTTTACATGTTCATATATTTTAAAATACCTTTTATAGCCTGCAGGCCAAGGAAATGGAGCAGAGATGTGGGGCTCTATCCTAAAATGTATGCTCCCCCTTCCCTAGCATGGAGTTGTCACCGGGAGGCAGCTGCCCAAGCAGGAACTACATTTCCCAGCACCCCTAGCATCCAGATGGCCATGGGACTCATTCTTGCCCATCAACATGGGGAGCGTTGTGTGTTTCACTTCCTGCTCCTGGTTTTACCAAGCGGATGGGATTTCTCCATCAGCTCTTTCTCCCTGCCAGGTGGAAGTCAAGAACGCAAGCTATTAGGGTTCAGCACAGCCACAGATAAAAGGATCCAAGACCCCTGAATCAGAACGTGGAAGACAGCTACGTGTCAGGCCGAGAGAACAGGAAAGAAACTCCTATTGTGTGAGTCCGTATAAAATTTGTGGTTACTTATAACAGCATCTAGTGTTACTCTGAATATACAAAAATGAGAGCTGGAAGACCAGCAGACAGACAACTAAAAAAAAAAGTGAAAGTTGTCATTACTTAAAATTCACTGTCATATTACTTTTTTGGCACTGTATATTTTCCAGCATCCTCAAGTCATACAGAGTAAGTAGTATTAGGTCTAGAGGCACTCCAGTAGGAGACTTTGTTGAGAATTTTACTTAGAGTAAAAACAATAGCCACCTTTGTTTTTGGAAAAGGTGAAAATGCAGTCACTTAGCTCTACGAGATGGCATGATTAAATCTCATTATTTCTGAGATCCTACACCCACTGCCAAACTAATCTGGGGGAAATTCCAGTATGATTTAAGAGGCAATCCATCAAATCCTTCCTTTGTTGCCTCCAGTGAATTTTGTTTGCTGTGGGTAGCTTTACTGACGGAATAGCAATCTATCTGGTGATTATTTATTATCAAACTAGTGAGTAAAAGGATTCACTGAATTTTAGAGATGGAAGAGATCTTAAGCTTCCTTTATAGTGGGCCCAGCTATGCACACGCTTCCCTTCCTGAGTATGATACAGCTGACCCCAGAAACTGGGGCTCTTGCCCAGAGAACTTACATACCTATTGAATCCAATGCTCTGTGACACAGATCATAGCTCAACAGATGTGATTTGAAAGTCTTCATCTATGCCTTCCATTGTTTCAACTGTAACTGGGAAAAGTTAGTAGTGCATTTAAATGTCTTATATACTTGTATAATTCTGCCTTAAATTAATGTGACTATTACTAAACAAACATAACTCAAACATATTCAAATACTTCTGAACCCTTAAAGGTAATGCATTTATTCTGGTGATGGTGTCATTACTGACAGCAATTTAAAAAATTTGTATTTACCATCATCTTTAAGAGTTCAAACTGTTTTTTTTTTTCTCTTTGATTACAGAAATAATTGCATATACTCTTGAAATTAGAGGAAGAAGAAGAAAATTAAAACCACCTATAATTTGGTAACTCAGAGGTAACAATTCTATACATTGTAAAGTCATTTCTTTTATATAGATGTTTGTAAGGGTATGTTTTTGTGTGTGTCTTATATAATGCTGCATGAATGATTCTGTATTTAAAGTTTCATTATGTATACTTGCCTATAAAATTAATTTCTTAATTTCAGCTATCATATTGCATTGGGTAACATACCCAGATTTTTGTTCAATATTTCAGCTATTGCAAATTACTGGATAAAAACTTAAAGACTTCTGATCTTTAAGTAGATGCATTCTTTTGACTGTCCTTTGTGTTGATAAATATTCATCCTTGGAGTTGTCATATGAAAATAAGCAGAAGAGATTGGACTTAAGTCTGGTAAATAAGGTAGATGATTAATCCATGCAATGCATTTTGAGTCAAATGGAGGATGGTTAAAATGTAGTGAGACATTCTGAAACTGTCACAGAAGGTAGGTTCAAAGAGGAGTTTCAAAATATTTTGAGTAATGGAGGCACTCACGAATAAATACCTATCATATGTGGCTATTCTGAAGGAAAACAATCACTTCACCACTTAAGTTCTTGTGTGGCTGCCAAAAAATCAGCCCCTTGACTTCAGAGATGTTTGGTTTTAGACGTTTGTGCACACCATCATGTAAAGGTGGAGAACAAGGAAGCAGAATTTACCATCACATGTGGGTATAGGAGAAAGCTAGATGTTGTCATTTCCTGTATCCTGTCCTCTTACTAAGAAAGAAAGAGAAAAAGAAGACAGGAAAAAAAAGAGGGGAGACAGAAAGGGGAAAAAGAGAAATGAAGAAAGAAAAAGAAAGAAAAGGGAAGAAAGAAAGTAAAAAAAAAAAAAACTGGAGGAAGGAAGAAAAGTGGAAAGGCAGATTACTCTTGATAAACTACAGAATATTGGGATGGCAATGTTATCATTACTTAAAAATAATTCATGAGGCCAGACTTAAACTTAGTGCTGGCTGATGGTTTTCAAATTTTTAGGGATGATGCTACTCTTCTGCCATCTTTTCAGTAAGCTGCAACTTCAACTACAGTAGAGTCAGATTTAATTGGAAATAATGAGATACACACAGATACACATTAGATACTCCCTTCACAATCACATAGGTTCTGAAGAATAACTTTTGAAAACCAGTCTTAGGCTGATGAAACCCATTAGTGTAGTTAACCTATAAACCCAGGGCTGCGAACAAAGGAAAGCTCATGAATTCCAGACAAAGCTAGCTGAACAAAGCTTCCAGAATCCAACGTCCTTAGCGATGAAGCACCCTGGCCAGAAATGTTAACTCATTATCCTGCTTGTCCTTAAAAGTGTACCATTGCACAGAATGTCCCTAATGAAATCTACCACCCTCAAGGATAAAATTCCCACCAGAATTATAGCCTATCTGTAATCAAATTTCAATATAAGGCTCCAAAGAAAACTTGGCTTTAGAGATGCATTTTCTTTTCAGATCTGGAAAATCCAATCACTGTTTTCAGTAAGTTTTCTTAATTTACTATCTCTTGAGTGAATGTTTTTAATAATTATGTGCACACGCACACAACACACAGGAGTTCAGAAACAAAAATCACTTTTCGGTTTCTATATGAATATATTACATGTTTCTGGAATTAAGCCATAGTATGTAAAATCCTTCCACAGTGACTGGACTGTTCATTTAAATAAATCCTTTACATGTAACAATTAGAATGGTAGATGTCTGAAGGAATTCTCATCTCTTACGCCTCTGTTTTATGTAGTGAAATACTTTTCAGTAATATCAAAGTATAGAAGCAGCAGATTAAATACTGAAAAATAAATCACTACAAATTTGCTGTTTTCCTAATTATGCCCTTCCATAAAAATTCAGGGAAAGAGGGCAAACAACAATTATTAAGGAGGATTTGTTTTGTGAATATGTTGGGGCTGAGCAAACTCTTTTACAAAATGCCACAATCATCAAGGTCTGCTTTCTGGGACCTTACATTCTGAGAGCACCTAAACCAGGAACAAACCAACACAAAAGAAGCACAGCAGGGAAACATTGTCCATCAACAGGAAAGGAAATAGGGCTTATAAACAGGAACAAAGTGTCGTTTCTGATTTTTTTTTTAAGATAAAAAACACAATAAAGATGATCTACTTTCTTAGATTTTAGTTAACTGAACATATCAATAAGGTAATCAAAGGATCTAGGAGTAGTGAAGGAAAAAATAGAGTTCCACTCACAGGAGTGTGGACAGGAGACCTTCCAAATCAAACCATTAGCTGAGGTAGGGGGGGTTAACAGCCTCCCGAAGATGTCCACATCCTAAGCCCCAGGACCCACGTGTGTTACCTTACGTGACAAAGTGAACTTTGCTGTCCTAAAGCTTAAGGATCTTGACATGGGGAAATGGTACTGTGTTATCCAGGTGGGTGCAGTGTGATCACAAGAGTCCTTATAAGAGGCAGGAGAGTCGGAGGAGGAGCTGTGACAGTTGAAAGAGGTGGAAGGACAAGCCCAGGAGTGTGGGTGACCTCCAGAAACTGGAAAAGACCAGGAAGCAGATTCCCCCTAGAGCCTCCAGGAGGAAGGCAGCCCTGCAGCACATTTTGGACTTCTGACCTCCGGAACTGTAAGATAATAAATCTGTGTTGCTGTAAGCCACTAAATATGTGGCAATTTGCTGTAGCAGCAATAGGAAACTAACACGTTAGACCTGAATCGTGGGGTATTACTTTCTAAAGAAAAGTCACACAGAATCAGACTCAATTGCTCTTCAAAAAGATCATTTCTCAGTTCAAAAAGGGTGAGGCCAAATAAATCAGTAATGTTATTAACTTTTTTCTAATAGCTTTTTGGCCCAGTGCCACCTTCATACTAACAGGAAAAACTAAAAGAGGAAAAGAACTCTCCTTTCTTGTACTTCTACTAGGTACCAGTCAGAGTGATATGTTGTCTTCTTATTTCATTTAATCCTAGTAATTCTAAAATGGAAGTATTGAGTCTTATTTACAAATGAAGTAACTGATTCTTAGAGGCAATAAGCAACTTGACACATTTCAAGTTGGTGACAGAATTAGAAAAATTCAATAATGGGACAGATCAGGATGTAGGTGATTTGTAGTCCCTTTAGAGAGGAAATATACAAGAGACAGATAAGATGAAGAGATAGAAAGATAGACAGGCAGATAAGAGTACTGGGTCAAATCACACAGAATTTTACAAACAGAATTTAGTGTGGCCAAAAGTTTGCCGAGCAAAGTTTGGCCTAGATAGTTATTATGGGAAAAAAAGAAAAACCTTTTGGACACTTCACCTAACCTTCTGCTTTTCTCCTCTATAAAGGAAAGATAACAATAGACGTCTCTCTCATAAAGACTCCCAAGGAATAAAACTGAGTGCTGTGACACTGAAGAGCTCTTTAGATGTTGATTCAACACTCTGTGGTCTACTTAGGATCCCCAAACCAATTTGTGACTCATTCAACACTAAGAGGTTATCTGTTCTGAAGGAGAAAAAGAGACATTGTAAATCAGGTGGCAATCAGTGATTCCAAAGGGAACTGAACGTATCTTTTGTCCAAATGAACAGAAGATGTTGGTATGAGTTGTGTGCTCTCTGTGAGAAGTAGATACAGCCGAAGCTGGTTACTAGAGGGCGAGCACAATGCAACAGCAGCTCCCAAGACATCTTGGATGAGTGTCTCAAGTTAGGTCATCAAGCTGAATGAGGTCACCTAGATAGAGTTTAGACAACTGCAAAGCAGAACAATATGACCCAAGACAGGCTTAAGACCTCAACGCAACTACAGAGCCGATGGCAGCTGGAAACTCTTAAGGACTAAAGGCAAAGGAGAGAGTAATTTTGACATCAAAGGCATCAGTTTGACAAATGAAAATCAAACTGGATGAACTTTAATGCAAACAGCTGGGTGTGATGCAACATAAAGAGGCAGATTTCCTGAAGCCAGCCAAACAGATTTACTGGAATCCTCCATGCCTCCCAAGGAGAATGTAAATACAGAGTTTTTAATTTTCAAGTTTTCCCCTTCCAAACAATGGAGGGGAGAGCATGGTAAGATAAATAATCTGCACCACTGCATTCCTTGGAATGATTTAGTAGCTACGCTTGCTTTGTCTGGGCCAAGATGTTTTTCTCTGTTCCGTTCACATGTTCCTCCCTTCTCTACTCCCATCTGTCCTTCTAACATGTAGTAAATTTGATCTTCAGGTAATGTATCTGAATGTGAGGTGATTAATTCAAAGAGTGAGTGTTATTCTGCTAAAGGCTTTCTGTTATTGGAGGCTCCTCTGAATGAATGGGCCAGGGCTCCATGACACCTTGTGTGAGTGAGAACGATAGATAAATTTGCTTCCTAACATGTGTTTGGCAACTGGCCTTCCTGAGAAATGCACCAAGTGCCATATGGATGGACACCAGCTGTGGTTTAGACCAAAGGGTAGGCAGCTCACTGGCTGATGGAGAAGCAAAGCTTAAGGTAAGTGGAAGAAAGCAAAAGCTTATCATCAGCCAGCATGGCGCTCTAAGGCATGGCTTCAGGGACATCTGCCCTCTTGTGTAATAGCGATCCACCCTTACTCTGTTATCAGTGGTTACTCATTTGAGTCAGAATGCAGATAACCATTACAAAGGACTAAAGTTGCTGGAAAAGGCAATACTATTGCAAGTCTTACTGCTCTGATTCCTCTGCTGTAATATAACAGAAACTCTTGAAGACGGGAACACTTGTCCAAGAAGCATAGAACCTGCTTGATATTGCTCATTATTGTGTCCCCAGAAATTTAGCAAACTATAGGATACCTAGTAGGCACACGAGACAGATTTAATATGTTGATGAGTAACATAAGCTATACATCTGTAAGTGGGCCTTGGCGTGATGAAGTGGAAAGGGAGGGGTGAGACATCTTCTGTTCAAGTCGTAATGATCCACTTAACTTATGCCACAGGATAGGCAGAGTAAATTCAAAGCCATAAAATCTAAATTTAGGATTAATATGGGGGTTCAAAGAAGATAAGGGAAAAATCCTCTTGTATTTGGTAACATTTAATAGGGTCTGTTTGCCTCATTTCCGAACCTATGTAATGATGTCTAAGCAGCATGTAAGAGACTTTAAGCTAATACACCATTTATCGAGCTATGCTGGTAGATCAGTGAATGGTTTCATTGACCTGAAGCTTTGTTCTTGTTCTGGTGCCCTCCTAGATTATTCCACTGATATGCTGAAGAAAGACGTGCAGATGAGAACTAATGGGCTCAGCAGATATAATCCTGTTTTCTTTGTTTACTACCTGCAACTCCTGCTGGACTCAAGTGTTTGGTTTTTCATCTGAAGGTATGTTTTGTTGACATAATAAGCTATTAAGGACCAGACGTGAATTGAGGTGAAGGTTTCCCTGAAAATTCATGCTTGCAAATCAGCAAAACAGAAAATAGAATAAATGAACAGGTATTTATGCCCAGAAAGTCCTCTGTTCGGTTGGCTAATGAACCTGGAACAAAGCCTCGGGAACTGAAATTGAGGTGAACCTTAGTAACCGTATTTGGGCTAACAGCCTTCAGATTTTTCTAGACTTGATAACTTTCTAAAGAGTGTAAGAAATAACAAACTGAGGCACTGGAGATGTAACTTTTCAAGCACGATTTTGCACCCCAAATGATTTATTTTTTAGAATAGTTCAGAAAAGTTTTACGTGTATGTGAGTATGCAAGTGTGTGCATATACACATTAGGTATACAATCAGAACCCTGAATTATGATTACATTGGCTTACAAAAGAAAATATGGCTCACAAAGAACTCTGAAACTGGAGACAAAATTGTAAGAATGTGTTTTGGATATCAAGTAACTTCAGCATTACTGAAGAGGGGGAGATCAACTTTTATCTGGCTAAATACTCATGGGTTTTTCAAACACACAGGATATCAGTTCATGGTAGCAGTTGATTTTCGCCTTAGCTGGGTGAAATTAACATTCTTTAAATAATAGATGAGCTCACTGTGTAATGTTGAGCAAGGCTAGATGGGTCTAGATTTAATTTTAAAATAGTTTCCAGACTGCTTAGTGTCATAAAAATTATTTTCAGTTCACAGAAGTTGCCTTTTCAACCCTCCCTGTCTCCCCACTCACCTTTTATTGCTAAGCGAATAGAACAGACAAGAATTCAACAGATTTAACCATTATGAACTCACTGCATGTCTAAGATTGGTCCAATTTAGGCAAATCCTGTGTGTTTGAGGTGAACTAGCCCTGTGTCCTCCTCAGTTCCCGTGCATACGTCAATTTTTGTCTCTCAGTCCTTAGGCCGTGGGACTATTTATGTATGTGATGAGGCTTTTAGGATGCTGGCTCACCCCAGATCAAAATAGTTTTGAGTGAAAATAATTTTGAGGATAACACTAGACCCGACACTGTGTGGCCAAAAAAAAAAAATTAAATTTTTAAAGTGATTTTACAATAGCAGGAAAAAAATGTACAGGAGAAGGAGCTGAAAATCAGTGCCAGTCATTTGCGGGTTGTCCTGACTTTGCGGGAAGGGTTATCTCAGCAGTTAGGAGTTTGCTCCGTAGTTCGCAATGGGAGCCTGAGAGGTTAAAACAGCTCATCACTTTATCAGGATTACTGAGGGTATGAGGGAGGCCTTAATGGTCTGGCAGTCCTTTTTGTCACAATTTAATGGCATATCGATCTTGCAGAGTGAACAATCATGACCTTCAACTGTTTACAGATGCTTTGGAGGGAAAAGGTTTAAGGAGCTTATTCCAGGGAAGCTGAGGAGGTTCAGCCCTGACCCGTCAAGTTAGGGAAGTCAAACAGCAATAAAAACATCCCAGTTTGGGGCAACTTTCCACTGGGGGGTGGCACTTACAACTGGGAAGATCACAAGTGCTTCAAGAAAAGCCAGCGGTGTTACAGGCAATCAATAAATCAACCAGGAGTGTCATTAACAGAGAGAGGAGAAGGGTGTGTGTGTGTGTGTGTGAGAGAGAAGCAGGGGCCCTGGCATCAAGTTGTACTCTCCTACTGGAACCAGTTTTCAAGAAAAGGTTTCTTTTATGTGCCTGCAAGGTTTGAAACCTTCACATCAGCAGGCTAGTGATCCTAGAAAGAGGTAACCACATTTCAGAAGACAAATGTGAGCAAAGAACAATATGAAACAGGGTGTTTTTCCACATAACCTAATTAATCTGAGAGTTCTGGAAGGCATTTTCTTGAATTCACGGGAAACTGCCGGCTAAGATGCGGAGAACTGCTTTTCGAGAGAAGATAAACGCAGTAAGATTAAATTCTCAGAAGCAGCAGGAGGGTGGGATGTTGATCTGCACCATCTATTTCAATGAATCCAATCTCTAATACTGTTGAATCCCAAGACAAAGCTTTCAGCTTTGGTTTTGTTGAGCCTTGGACTCCACTATGTGATCTGCGAGGTCCTGGTTGCTACTAGCAGCATAAAATGTACCTCCTGCTCTCAAAGAGTTTATAAGTTGCCTACCCAGTCCTGGATTCACATACTGTTTCTGGCTATGAGGCTCTTTGACCTCTGTGGTGAGTTGAATGGTGGTCCCCTCGAGAAACAGGTCTACATTCTACTTTCCAAACCTGTGAATATGACCTTATTTTGAAAAGGGGTCTTTGCAGATGTAATTAAGTTAGGAATCTTGGATTTCCTGGGTGGGCCCTAAATCCAATGACAAGTGTCCTTGTAAGAGACCCACAGGGAGAAGGTAATGTGAAGACAGCGGCAGAGACCGGAGGTATATAGAAGCCAAGGAACACCAGGCATTGCCAGCAGCCACCAGGAGGCAGGGAAACTGTCCCCCTAGAGCCTCCAGGGGGAGTGCTGCCCTGCCAACAATTTGATTTGGGACTTTGGCTTCAGGAAAACTGTGAAGGAATACATTTCTGTTGTTTTAAACCATCAAATGGGTGGTAATTTTGTTACAGCCAACCTAGGAAACCAACAGCTACTCTTAGATTAGCTTTAACCTTGCCTCCCTGTACTTGACTTTATGAGAATACACAGTGCAAACCAAGATATCTAGTTACTATCCTGTAACAACAAAACGCAGCTTTATTGCTCACTACTGATTTGTTTCTTCTCAAATTTGTATATAAAGGATTTAGGAGGGCTGTGCAGTGGAAGAAGGGATTTGCCCTACAATCTTTTTTTTCTCCCAGCTTTTTTTTTTTTTTTTCCTTAACTGAAGTATAGTCAGTTTACAATGTTGTGTCACTTTCTGGTGTACAGCATGTTTCAGTCATATATATACATACATGTATTTGTTTTCATGTTCTTTCTCATTATAGGTTACTACAAGATAGTGAATATAGTTCCCTGTGCTATCCAGTATAAACTTGTTGTTTATCTATTTTATATATATATTAATATATGCAAATCTTGAACTCCCAAATTATCCCCTCCAACCCCCTTCCCATACCCCGCCAGTAACCATAAGGTTTTTCTCTATGTCTGTGAGTCTGTTTGTTTTGTAAATAAGTTTGTTTGTTTTTTTAGATTCCACATGTAAGTGATATCACATGGTATTCTGCTTTCTCTTTCTGGCTTACTTAGAATGACAATCTCCAGGTCCATTCATGTTGCTGCAAATGGCATTATTTTCTTTTTTATGGTTGAGTAATATTCTACTATATAAATATACCTATACCACAGCTTCCTTATGCAACCATCTGTTGATGGACATTTAGGTTGTTTCCATGTCTTGGCTATTGTAAACAGTGCAGCTGTGAACATTGGGGTGCATGTATCTTTTCAAATTAGAGTTCCTTTTAGATATATGCCCAGGAGTGGGACTGCTGAGTCATACGGTAAGTCTTTTTATAGTTTTTTGTGGAATTTCTAATCTCTTTTCCATAATGGCTGTACCAAACTATTCTCACCAACAGTGAAGGAGGGTTCCCTTTTCTCTACACCCTCTCCAGCATTTATTGTTCATGGACTTTTGAATGATGGCCATTCTGACTGGTGTGAGGTGATACCTCATTGTAGTTTTGATTTGCATGTCTCTGATAATTAGTGATATTGAGCATTTTTTCATGTGCCTATTGGCCCTGTGTATGTCTTCATTGGAAATTGCTTGTTTAGGTCTTCTGCTCATTTTTGGATTGGGTTTTTTTTTGTCATTAAGCTATATGAGCTGTATATTCTGGAAATTATGCTCTTGACAATTGCATCATTTGCAAATATTTTCTCCCATTCCATAGGTTGTCTTCTTGTTTTGTTTATGGCTTCCTTTGCTGTGCAAAAGCTTCCAAGTTTAATAAGGTCCCTGCCCCACAATCTTTTGAATGGTGAGAGGGAGAGAAGCAAGATGGCAAGTCTTTTCTGCATTGGCCTCAGTGGGTGGGGAGAAGACTGGGTGCTCAACGTGCACAGCTGCGAACAAGGTAAGGTTTAATTGCCCTCAAAAATGTGTTAAAATTTTGTAAAATATGTGCCATGTGCCAGACATATCTTTAAAATGCTCAAATTTTAGTTGCAGGAAAAGGAGCTCAAGGTCAGCTTTAATCACTTATGGGTCATCCTGACTTTGCAGGAACGATTATCTGAGCAGTTAGGTGTTTTCTATGTGGGTAGTAATGGAGAAAGGAATAACTGTCGGTATGTGCCGTGTGCTAATTGAGTCTGGCTGGCTGCCCAAGGCACAGGGCTGTTGACACAGTACCATCAAGTCAGGCAGAGCCATATAGTGCTTGTGCTGCGATGGCTGCTTTGAGAAATGCTTGCAGGGACGACTCCTCCCCTCCACTTGTCCAGCTCTTGCAGGGATGGGACCAAAGCTGTGACCCACCTTGCATTAGCCCCACCTCCGGCTTCCCCTTCTCTAGACAATCCTCACTCTGACAAAGACATCTTTCCACCACACCTATCTGATTGCAGTTTCCTTCTACTTCAAATCAGACAGAAACAATAGTCTGGCCTTGTGAAGCAGTCATGATCTGTCCCCACTCTTTCCACCTCCTGCCTCAGATTCCCCTAGGTCCTCCCTGCCTGGAGCTGCATTTATGCCAATATGAGCTACTTACATGGTGTCTGCAAAGATGCCACACTTTTTGATGTCTTAGTATCTCTTCTAGAATGCTCTCCCTGCTTACCCACTTGGCAAACACGTGTATTCTTCAAAATCCAACTCAACTGTCTCCTCTCATGAGAACCCCCTGACTACTAAAACAGAGTTAATTATTCTCTGGTCCGCGCTCTCTTTAGCCTGCACTGCTGTGCTTATCACACAGTACTATTATCTGCTTATAGAACCCTCTCTTATAATAGGCTGTGAACAGAGAGTATAGAAACTCTGCCTTCTCTGTAAAGGTAAAAGCATTTCTCCTGCATCACTGTATCTCCAGTGCCTGGCCTAGCACTGGACAGATAGTTGGTACTCAATAGATGATGAGTAAATGAAAGAATGACTAGTCTTTCATGTGATCAGTCAGCTCTCAAAAGCTCTTCAGACATGTACGTTGACTCAATGGGCAAGAAGCCTGCCTGCACTTATGAGACCTTTGAGGGAGGAGGCTGCTTTTTCTCGTCTAAACATTTAATAAGCTTAATATTTTCTGATAATAAAAGTAATACAACTTTCTTATAGAAAAGTCTGGAAAATAAGAGTAAACATGTAAACAGAATTCATATTTTATCGTGGCACCCAAAGATAAACACAACTTTCATTTGCATGAAATTAAAAATATGCCCATATAGTCATGGAAGCCAGTAACTGTGATAAAGTATTATATGTATGAAAATACAGACAACCATATACTAATATTCTCTCTCACTCACACACACAAATAAATTATGGTTATCACCTATATTAGTTAAGCTGATGCAACCTGCTGTAAAACCCAGCTATAAAGGGTATAATGGCTTAAACACCATAGAAATTTAGGTCTCATTTGCATAATATCTAAACTGAGTGTGATCAGCAAGACGTGGGACCCAGCCTCCTTCCATCTTATGGCTCTGCAATCTTCGTAACAGAGTTTCTAGGTGTCTATGTTCACATAAAGAAGAAAGCTGAGTGATTGCATGTGGAAGGGTTTAAGGGTCAGGCCTAGAAGTGGCATGGATGACTTCCATTGACAGTCCACTGGCTAGAAATCAATCTGTCTGTCCCCATGGTAGGTAGGAGGGAAGCTAGGAAATAGTGTTAATCTGTGTGCCTAGGGAGAAAGAAAATGAGTGTCAGGAATCATTAATCAGTCTCTGCCATACATTGAATAAATTCTTTTGTAACCTCATTTTTTAAAAATTGAAGTATAGTCAGTTTACAATGATGTGTCAATTTCTGGCATACAGCATAAGGTTTCAGTTTTATATATATATTCCTCTTCATATTGTTCTTCACTGTAAGTTACTACAAGATATTGAATATAGTGCCCTGTGCTATACAGTAGGGCCTTGCTATTTATCTATTTTCTATATAGTAGTTAGTATCTGCAAATCTCAAACTCCCAGTTTATCCCTTCCCACACCCTTCCCCCTCTGGTAACCATGTTTGTTTTTTGTGTTTTGTAAGTAAGTTCTTTTGTTTTTGTTTTCGTTTTTTAGATTTCATGTGACCTGATTTTTTATTTAAAAATATTTTATTAGAATGATGTAATAACATTATTCTTACAGTTATTGAGGCAAGTAGTCATCTGCTTAGCTGAACTGTCAACGTTTTAAAATATTTAAAAACAGTTGTTTCATATATTGTGATTATATGTAGTTAGCCATGTAGAAATCAATGACACTGATATCTTCATTGTGGATTTTACTTTTTATCAACTTAATGATTCTACTCATCAATGTCTTTTGCTTTGGGTTCTTTTTTGCTTTAAATGCCATCATGCATACTTCCCTTTTGTTTATATTTGCCCAGCCATCGTTGTAACATTTCTGAATGACTTTGTTTTATGCATGTCTCTTATAGATTATATGTAGTTGGATATTTTGACTCAATCTAAGAGTCTGTCCTTAAATAGAGACCTTTAATCTTTTTTATAATTGTCAATTCAACTGTTTAATTGACAAAGTTACTTTTATCTGCTAAATTGGATAAGAGTCATTTTATTTTATATCCTACAACTAGTTGTCTTTTTAAATGATGCTTTAATAGATAACTCGGTTTTCCCATGTCCTTGTTCCAATCAATGAATGAACAAATGAAATAAAGGAGGAAGCAAATTACATCTCTCTAAATATGAGTGGAGCATTTTATGCTTTTGTTTCCTCCTACCCATTTCTTAGTTTTAATGAAAGGGGATTTGTGTACCTTGGGCTACTAGACCCAGTTGAACACTAATATTTCCATTACATGTCGCTTTCAGATATAAAAAGCAACTTTGCTAGCTACAGAATTGTTGGGTCTTAGTAACAACAGCCCTTCTATCTATCTCTGCAGTGATCCCAGTGACATTTATCTGGAGTCAAAACTCCTTCCTCCAACTATTAGTATAGCTCAATTCTGAAGTAAGAAGTCATTTATTCTCATAATTTCACAACAGAGATAGTTAGATTACCGTGGCAATGAAGCTTGGACAAACAAAATCCACATGGGACTCCATGCCATTTATCCAGTCTTGTTTTCATCATACAAGGTGTAATTCAAGTCCCATTCCCATTAAGGGCCTCTCCCTTGCAGTCTACCCTCTTCTGTCCTATAATAGTCATAGTTTATGTTTTATAATTAAGCCATTAATTATAATCCAGTTTCTGTTTGCATGCATGTCTTATCTCACCAACTAGTTATTTCCTTGGTGGCAGGGGCTACGTTCTGTTTTCTCTGCAGAGCCAGTCATCTGGAATGGCAGTGAACACTGTGGGCACTGGCTACGTACTTCTGGCTTGTTTAATAATATTAAAGGTAAATTTCAGTTGTTAGTTTGAAATTTCTTCTCTCATTTAAGTTTGCAAAAGTTAACCAGCATATAACAGCTTAGTTCAGATCTACTGTTTATTTTTGATTCTCACCCTATGAACAAAATGACAGAAAAAGAGAAAATGATCAAAAGGTAGGCAACTAACTGAAATGAGAAAGGAAACAAATTCTGTGAGACAGAAACACTGACTCTATTTACAATTACAAGAATAATAATAAGGAGCAACAGTAACTATGACTTAATGAATGCTACATGCTCACATTAATTATCTGATCTGAGCTTTACCTTAAGTCCATAGGGAGCTACTTCTCTATCTGGAAACATGAGAAATTGATGAGGATTATTGGGGGGAGGAGAGAGGTAGGTAGGTATGCTTCTGATTTGTTCTGGGTTACCCATTATGGAAACACCCAATGATAAATTTTGCTTGTAGATGTAGCATCCTATATTGGAAACAGTACAGCATTTTACACTAAACAGAAATGAGTTAGAATTTTGACTCTTCCTTCATCTGTGTGACCTGGAGTATATTATATAATATCTTTGTTTCCAATTTCATCTCTATAAAACAGGAATCATATTTACATTGCAAGGCTCTTAAGATAATGAGTGTTAAAGTACAGAATGTGTTGGCATATGGTAGTTGTTTACTTAGTAGCTATTATTATGGTTAAGATAATTATCACTTTGCCTTCTCCCTATCTTGGGCAATCAAAATCTAACTTTTCTGTTCAGGGCTCATCTTAAATGACATCCTTCTTCTCTGATAACTATACTTAGGATGTGACCAACATCCTTTGCCTTTTATTCTTATTATTTCTGTATTTGCTTTTCCTCTTTCCCTTACTTTGTTACTTTTTCAGGCAGAGAACTGCCTCATTTTCTTCACACCCTTGGCAGTCTTAAGTGGTGACTTACTCAGGGGAGGTCTCCAACAGTATTTGTCAACTCTGATTGGCACAGCATTGTATATTTGTTAATTTTTATGTTTATGGAATAATTTAGAAAAAAATACAACCTTATTTCCTTTATATCAATGACCTCAATATTATGCTAGTTCATTCTACTGCAAAATTTTATCTGTAGGTACACAGTTGAATGAAGTGGGTTAATGGGCAACATGTTTTTAAGTGTCTTTAAAAGAAGAGGCTCCATTTTTTATTATTCTTATAGCAGGACTGTGGTTCTCAGTCTTGGTTGATTGGGTTGATACTGGGAATGGTTTTTTAATAACCACCATTGCTTTGAGTTAAAATGAGTTCCAATGAGCTAAGGAGAACTTTAATGACCTTCAAAATATATTAAATAAAACAGAGGGAAATTGGCATGGTAAGCCAACACTGAAACTATTTTATAAGAGAAGAGAAAAAGGGAGACTCTGCCGGAATCCCGTAAATAGCCAATAAAAATTCACCTTGTCTGTGTATTGTCCTAGGAGACACAATCTCATTTACATTTATTAGAAGTAATGATGTAGTGTCCTGCAGATAATTAACACAATAAAATGATGCTAATTTCACAGTGTCATTATAAAATTTGCCAGTTCAAATTAGAAAGTGATTAACCCTCTGAGTGAAGCAGTGACATTTCCATTCCCAGTTTGTGAATTAAATTTGAAAGGATGTTTCCTCTAGTTTGAAAGTTCAGTTCTCTCACCATTCTTGAGTCTTCTTTTTTTCTACACCATCTTTACTATGCCTTTCTATATATTTTTAATTTTTAATTTTAGTTGATTTATAATGTTGTGTTAGTTTCTAGTGTACAGCATAGTGATTCAGTTATACGTATATATATTCTATTTCATATTCTTTTTCTTTATTATACCTTTCTAAGAATGAAGATGCTGGATTTAAGTAAGCTAATTTATGGCAATTTTGTATCCCAGAGTATCCAGGTTCTCAACAATAGCCTAAGTTTGTTTTGGAACAGGAATGAAGCCAATTTCCTTCATTTAGGAAGAAAAGAAAAGAAAGGAAAGAAAGGAAAGAAAGAAAGGAAGGAAGGAAGGAGAGGAGGGAGGGCAGGAGAGAGGAAGGAAAGGAAATAGTAATCTCAGAGGAGTGTAATTTCTTTGATTAACGAATTAATCTTTTTGTTGGTTCATGTAAGTTGGAAAATTCTGTTAACAAGTTGCCTTCAGAATGCACTTCATTTGGGAGAGTGGAGGGATAAACTGGGAGTTCGGGATTTGCAGATACTAACTACTATACATAACTACTAACTAACCACTATATATAAAATAGATAAACAAGGTCCTACTGTATAGCACACGGAACTATATATAACCTTGAAATAACCTACAATGAAAAAGAATATGAAAGGAATATATATGTATAAATGAATCACTGTGCTGTATACCAGAAATTAATGCAACATTGTAAACTGACTATACTTCAATTAAAAAGAATATACTTCATTTAATGGCAGGTACTCTTTAACCTCTGTCTGGACACTGTCTCACTCATTTAATGCACGTCTCTCATCTACAACTGATTTTAATTAATTCCTGGAAAAGGAATAAATTCATTAAAGAGAAAAGATTTATCATGCCTCATTTTAAATATTCCTACTCAACTGAAATCCTCTTAAAGAATATTTAATGAGGACATGATATTGTAAATGAATGAAACCTCTAGTTCATGATAAAACTGTCCAACCTGTTAAAGACAACTATTAATTGAGTAAATCTAATACATACATTTATAAAGCTGCTAAAAATATGGTTCAATGCCCTTTCCCCTTCCTTCACTCTTTTTCTTCCTCTAATGATTTAGGGCAAAAGAATATAGAGCTGATTTAAAAGTCTCTCAAAAAGTAAGGATTTATTTCCAAAGCACTAAAGCTTGTTAGTATCTGCAAGGAATAAAAACAAGTGTTCAAAGACCTCTTAAAAATACTATTCAAAGAAAATTTTCATAATTTCCTCTATATTTCTGAATCCACTTGTTATCACTGTTACTTTCTTCACAAAGCTGTGCAATTTGAACACTTTAAATGACCCGAAGATTTTGTCTTGGGATTTTTCAAGTTCTAAATGGACCTAACCTAACCTGAACTAGCATAAATGAAAGGAGGGAATTTCTTGACTAATGATACTCGATCTGGGGCCTCTGATGTTGGCATTAATCTTTTATGTGACTTCACTCTCAGATAGATTTTCTTTACATAAATCCTCAGCAGCTACAGGCCCCTTTCCTCCCAGCGAAACTAACCTCATGAAGAGAGAGCAAAACCCCAACCTGGATTTCGTGGGTGGAGACTAGGTCAGGACACCGTCCTGACCGGCCACTGTGATGTGATGCTAACTGGTTGACCCTCAGTGGGAGGGTTAGTCCTACTCACACCAAGTGACTCAGATTGAAAAAAGGAGGTTCTTTAAGGGGTAATGGGAGACTATTACCCAAAACAACGGATGTTGGGCAGCTAATATTCACTGTCCCCAGACAATTACCTACTGTGAACTGATCTTCTGGGAAGACTGAAGTCTAAAGCAGCTATACCCACAGAGCTAGGTAGTGTCAGAAGCAGAGATTCAAGCATTCTTCTATCATTGATCTGTGCTTTAGAAAACTGATGGGCTCAGTGGACTCGAGGATCCTCATCACCCTGACATCCTGGGAGTCGGTGACTGTTCAGAAGAGTGTGGGGCGGGTAACTCTGAGTGCCTAGTCAAACACCTGCAGCCTTAGCCCTAGCTCCATTTAAAAGCTGTGTCTAGTATGGTCATTTTAACAACTACACACAGCTTTTAAATGCCATTAAAAGAATGAAATAATGCCATTTGCAGCAACATGGATGGACTAGAGATTATTATACTAAGTGAAGTCAGTCAGATAAAGACAAATATCATATGATATCACTTAAATGTGTTATCTAAAAAAATGATACAAATGAAACAGAAGCACACTCACAGACATAGAAAACAAACTATGGTTACCAAAGAGCAAAGGGGGTCAGGGGAAGGGATAAATGAGATCGGGATTGACAGATACACATTACTATATATAAAATGGATAAACAACAAGAACCTACTGTTTAGCAAAGGAAACTATATTCAGTATTTTCTAAGAACCTATAATGGAAAACAATCTGAAAAAGAATATGTATATATATAACTGAATCACTTTGCTATATACCTGACACTAGCACAACATTGTAAACCAACTATACTTCAACAACAAAAAAATGTTTTAAAAAGCTGTATGAGAAATTTGCTTCAGCTTCTCTGGGGCTTTAGTTTCCCTATCTGTACAAAGACAGAATTAGTATTAATAGTTTGGAATTTTTAGTGGAGTAGGACCTTTTAACTAAACTAAGTATTAATAACTGTCAAGCAAGCAGTTCTTGGTTCATGTATATGTAACTAGTGTATGCTTAGATGCTTTATGAATGTATCCCTGTTCAAAAGAAACTTGTTCATCAGTGAGGACAAGAGCTACCCTAAGTTGTCACACTAGCACACAATGGGATTGTGAATAGACACTGGTGTAGGTAATATGGAAAGTCACCAGTGACTGTCCCCACGAGGTACCCCATCATCACCCAAATCCTTGCCAATCCCATTGGGGACATGAGGTTTGTAACACCTGCTCCAAAAAAATCACTCGTGGTCACTATGCTTTCAGTTAAAAATTTGTGATTATGAGAAAAATATATGTCAGTGGTTCAGAGGGACATCCTGATGCTGGAATCTACGAAAGACGTTCTGGGAACCACAGGGCCCAGACAGGTGTGCAGGTGAGAATACCGGGGGCCTAACTAAGGGGGGACTGGAGCTGAGTGTCATGGGACAGGCAGCATGTTGATTACTATTTTTATTGACTGGAAATAAGTGGCCCTCACAATGGAATTTTTCATCATGATTGCCTGGAAACTAAAGGTAGTCTGTCTGTCCGTCCGTCCGTCCGTCCATCCTTCCTTCCTACTGGGGATTGAACCTAGAACCTTGAGGATGCTAAGCGCACACTCTAACACTGAGCTACACCCCCACCACCTCACCAGTGCTTGCTTAAATCACATTTAATTTAAAAATGACTATATTTTTGACATCACTAGTGCTTTTCTGATGCATCCTTCTTATTAGCAAGTCAACCTACAGCACAAATCAAATATGTGTGTGTGAGGGTCCGTCCACTCACTGTTTCTCAAAAGTTAGAGGCTCTCCAGAATGTGGTTGGAAAACCAGTAAACTAGATCATTTTTCACATCCCTCTAGCTCCAAAGTGAGAAATAACAATAAAAAAATTAGCTGTTCTCAAGTCCTTAAAGTCTGTTTGTTAGTGGCCAAGCTAAGAAAAAAAAAATTTCTCATATCTGAATTTTTATGTAAAGTACACACATATGCACTCACACACACACAGAGTTTTCTAATCACAGTCCTTATCTACAACCCAGAGGCACCATTCTATGTTTGCTATTACTAGTTTCTTCCCTTGGCAACTTGGCAAAAAATGAGTTTCTTAGCTGAATCTTCTGCTGAAAGGCAGATTGGGGGAAAGTACATATTTAAATTGGATTTGATTACAGCTCCCACAAAAACCCCATGTGGAGATTATGTCCTGTTGGTATGTCCTATTGCAACAGAAGGTGGTAAAGCACATATTTAAAGTTACTCCCTGATTTATGGGTGAAATCTTAAGGGTGGGAGTGCCTTGGAGCAAAGGGTGTAATTGTTGAGTGTGCTGATTGGGAAGATAAGGGAAGAGAGAAGACAAACCTCTGGTTACACAATAGTTTTTTGGTGCATTTAAACTGAGACTATTTCATCCACTGTCAAGGAAACAAATTGCTTAACCTTAATCTACACAATAATTTCTCCCACACATAAATGCCCTTTTGCTATTAAATCAGGTCCCTCTTTTCCTGCAAACTTCAGTCCACAGTCCGCTGTATCTCCCTCTGCCTCCAGCATGTCTTTTCCCTAATGGACATAGTTCTCTCTGTATCACTGGGCAATCACTTCACATAACTTCGCTAATCTTATTATTTATGGCATAATTATAGCTTAGAATGTATGTATTTTATTAGTTAAAAGACCTTAAACTCATGTTTTAAACTGTGGTTACATGGATAAATCATTCTGGATTGGGTCTAATCTTTGGGTCTAATCTTTTGGGGTAGTCCCTTAATTTCCATTTTATACCAATGAAAATCTAAAGGAAGAGACGATTAAATGATGTGCTTACCTCTTCACTTTTCTGAATACTCCTTAAAGCCAAGGGCTGTGTATTTATTTTCTCTGAGTTCAGACACAGCTGGTGAATTTACTAATATATTATTGGTTATTTTTTCTTTCTTGAATAAAACATTTAAAAAATTTTATATACAATGTTAACATTTTACAGACATTTTATTTAACCCTCATAACAGGTCAATAAGATAGTTAATTTTATATCCGTCTACCATGTGGCAAATTTGAACTTTGAATTGAACTAATCTGACTGAGCTAAAATCAGACTGCTAGCATTTGGATTGAGTTGGTCTGACTCTAATGTCCTTTCTTATCCAGTGCATCAAGGTGCTTTCTATGCAAACCAATTTCTTTTTAGTAAACCAAATTTATATGAGAATTTGGAAAGGACATTGACTCAAGCAGAGTAAGGCCAACACAAGTATTATTTAAGTGTTGGTTACTTATCCACTAATTACGGAAGCACAGACCCATCGTTTCCCTGCTTGGAGCCTCGTTTTTCTCAATAATGAGTTGAATAAGTCTCTGTAAAATTTCTTCCAGGGCTAACAATTTAAGAGTGTGTGCTATTGATAGAAACTTTGAGCTCAGACTCCTGCAACTCAAAAACTGAAAATTAAATTACATGAATTCAAATTCCCATGAGTTTATAAACCAAGTCTACGTTAAGAAACAAGATGATTCCATTTAGAGAAACCAAAGGCAGAAGGAAAAGGTAAGGCTCTGTGTGTCCCTTACTTTGCTGCTTTGCTACAGAATTCCTCAGCCCACCCCCACCCCACACCCAAGGGCATGTGTGGGGAATGGAGCGCAAGGTGGTATCGTAGGCGTTCACACTACCATAAAGAGCCAAGACTTTTCATTTATTACTTCACCTGGAGACGTTTTTGTGCTACCATTGATTTAGCTGTAGTACTTACTTCTGCTTATTGTCCTCTTTTTGGATTGTACTAAAGACCAGATAACATGCATCTCAAACAAATTCTTTAAAAAATGTTGTAACCATTTCACCTGGGGAACATGGCTGAGTCAGTGCTGCAGCTGCCAAGACCCAGGGGGCTGAAGTAGCTACTGCTGCTTGAGCACTTGGCTGTTCGCCTGCTCTTGCCGGGTCCTCCTACCTTGATGAGGTTGTGGGAGGCGGCTGATATCAAACCAGACAAGTTTTGCAAGTTGACTTGAAACACGGTAAGGTACAGGTGTGACTGATAGCTTGAAAAAGAGGAAGACAATTTGAATAAGATCCTCCTTATTTTCCTGGATATGGTTAGAGGGAAGTTTCTCTGGTGGGAGTAGAACAGAATGCCTCAAGTAATAGGTTAAGTAGAGAAACAAGGAACTATTTAGGCGGCGAGAGTATGAGGTTCTACAGCAAGATGGGAGGACAAAACATAGGCAATGGTAACGAGAACTGAAAGGAAAATGGGCAGAAGAGTTCTTTGTTCTTAAACAAAATCTCTCAATATGGAGGTCATTTCTATAGAGAGGGTGGGAAAGGAAGAAGGCTCAGCGGAGGCTCTTGGCTTGGACCACTGGGTAGATGGTTGAGCGAGACTGGGAAACAGGAGGAGGAGCACGTAGAAAAGGAAATATAATGAGTTCAGTTTGGGGATGATGCTAAGTAACAGCAGGTTACCGAGGCAGAGTAAGAGAGAAGTCTGAACTGGGAGTATCACAGTTGGGTGGGATCCATACACAGGTGGCAGCAGAACCTACAGGAATGGAAGACACTCTGCAGGAATGTCAAGTACAGTGTGGCAAGAGAAGGGTTGAAGGCAGATCTCTGAGGAACACAGGCATGTTAGGTGTGGGTGGGCAGAGGAAGGGTACCTGCAAAGGGGAATAAGGAACGACTAGGAGGTAGGAGGAAGTGTGTCATGAAAGACAGTCAAAAGAGCTTCAAGAAGGTGAATAGTGTAATGATCAAGAAAAGCCCAGCACAGGAAGCAGAATCAATCAAAATCTTCACCAATTTTTCAACTTTGCCTGTGGCCAAACCTATTCAAATGCATAAAAATAAGGTGAAACATGGCATAGTAGAAAGATGACTGACCTTCCTCACTTCTGTGGCCCTGGGCAGGTCCCTTAACTACCAGGATGTTCACATCTGCGAAATGGGGGATTAATTACCTTGTTTATGTTTAGAGGAGTGATACAAGAATGTACAAGTGACTCCACAGATTTTTTTTTTTTTTTTTGATTTTTTGAACTGGGCAACATAAAGGAAATGTAGGATGGACATTTTGCTGATGATTGTATGATGTATGTGTGGGTGCCTTAGGGCATTTTCTTTGTGATATACACTTCTCTGAAAAGAGAGATTTTTTTGCATAACATATTGTCCAATAGGATCTGAATGTTTAAAAAAAATCTTTCTATGATGATAACCATTATTACAACGAATAAGCCAACTCTCCTCTAAAGCAAAAGCTTCACTACCAGGCTGTACTAAAGAAAAGTTAAATCTGGCTTTTCACATCCTAAGCAGGTATTTGGCAGAAAATATTTCCATTCAAAAAGAGAGTAACATACAGTGTGAAGACTTCCAGAAAAGAAGTGCTCCCCATTCAAAAAGTAAAAAAAAAATTTGCAGCTGTTTTTAGATTCCAGTTCACTTAAAACTCTGCTCATTTAAGTGATTCTCTTCTAATCCTTGATTGGTGTGAAATGCAATGATGCCTGGCAACTGTCCATAATAGGCATTAAAAGTAATGAATTTCTTAGAATTCTATTTCTTATCTATAATGAAAATATCACCCACCTATCTCATATAAGCAAGATGCTAAATTAGCCATGAAGATCTTGGCAGCATTTGCTGAAGTGGGTGAAACCAATGTTGAAATCTGTGTCTTGCTAATTAGTTTGTATTCATCATTATAGGTGAGCAATGAATATACACATAGTCTATAAATACCAGTTTTTGTACCTAAAGAAGGTACAGCATCATGCTTAGACTCCTTGCCTTTACTAGCAAAGTCATTAAGTCTAAACTTGGAAAAGGTTACAGTTATTATTTAAATTCTTTAAATTCAAACTCCCCAGTAAAATTAGTAACTGTGTGCCATTGTTTATACTAAAAGCTGACAAGTAGCTTAAATGTCCATAATGTCAGAGCATGATGTGTGATTTATGGCCTTACTTCTGATCTTGTGTTATAATGACAATTCCTTGCTGACCCGAGTAATAAAAGAGATCGTCCTAAGAGGTAATAATTGCGCACAAGAAAGAGCAAAATATCTAGTGCCTGGCACTCTGAAACCAAAATGTGCTCCTAATCTATGGAGGAGGGGAAGGGTAAGGAGGAGAAGGAGGGACTGAAGGAGACAGAAAAGCTGAAATTAATCTGCAAATTTGCAAAAATCAATATAACATAACTAATAAAGAGGCAACTAAAAGCCACTGTTGTGGAATTTGGAGCACTAATGAATACCTATTGAGACTTTTTAATATGCTGGGAATTAGACCATCACATCCCCTGACCATTTTTTAGGGAAATTCAACTTGCTTCTCATCTTTATAAAAGAGTTACTGAGGAATTCTTTGGTGCTACGTACTACATCATGCACTATGGATACAGAAATCAATTAGACATTTGTCCGGTCTCTTACCACTTATAAAAAGCTGTGGGATGTGCAGCAGGAGGGAAAGGGTAAATGAAGGATCTCCAAGTGCCTGTGATGGGTAACCTACAGTGCTCCAGGGAGAGAGGTGTGTCCCATGCTAGGGTATCAACCATTCTAAAGGGGACAATAATCACTGTAGCGCAGGCACAATAAGAATGTGACTAGTACTTTTCAAGGTCATAAAGTGAGTTTTAAGTAAGAAAAGGCAAATAGTTGACCTACATCATATTAACCTCTGAAAAATTCTGAAAAGTGCACGTCTGCTTCTCTCCTTGCAAATGAGCTGATTGAGGGATTTTAAATAACTTGTTCAAGTTCCCCTAGTGGTGTGTGGGTCTGTTAACCATGACTCTTTTGATGGACTGACAGAAACTTGACTGAAAACATTAAGCAGAAAAAAGACTATTGGTTCACGTAACAAGGAGGAAGTGCAGCTGGGCCTCCAGAATGACTGAAACCAAGTTCAGATGCTGCCTTAAGTCCCTCCCTTCCCCAATAGCCATTATGTCTGGCTTCATGCCTTCACACAGCTCCCTCCTCACACTTAGAAACATAGCTATTTGGCAACCCCACATTTGCAATTCCAAGTAACTCCCAGGTTTCAAGTTGAAAGCTGAGGAAATGCAGTGATTGGTTTAACCTGGATTTGGTGCCCATCCTTGGACCAATCAATGATCCCAGGTGTTGGGTTATAATAAGTGGACAACTTGAGTCAGAAAACCAGGTAATGGGTCTTTAAGAAAACAGAAGCTTCTTTTCAAACTGTTCTGACCTGACAAAGACCAGACATCAATTACAATTTTTTTTTTTTTTAACTATCTATAGTTTTGCTTCTAAAGAAAAAGAGCAGATCTTGTCAATCAAGGGGTTTAGAATTTCACTAGGGTAGTAAGAAAGAAAACTGCCTGGTTCAGATTCCAGCTCTATCACTCACTAGTTGTGTGACCTTGGACAAATTACTTACTGCCTCCTGCCTAAATTCCTCATCTGTAAAATTGTAATGTTATTTACTTTATAGAGATTTTGAAATCAGTAGCTCCAGAATTGAATTTAGCTTCTTTCCCTGAAACTGACACTTTCTCACAGCTTCCCTTTATCATTTAATGGCACCTTCAGTTCCTCAAGTTTCCAGTTCCCAAATCTTAGTTATCTTTGAGACTTCCCTTTCTTCTATGCCCTATTTTCAAATGGTCTCCTAAACTTGATAGTTCTTCTTTCAAAATGTCTTTTATAGCAATCCCCATCCAACTGCCACCATATCACAAAAGGCCCAATCAGCATTTCCCTGGATTATAGTTATAACCTCCTAACTGTTAGAAAGTCTAAACTTTTCAATCCATTTTTGACATGTCCAAGTGACTTTTTCATTCTCTTTGAAATAGTCTCCAACTCAATAGTCTGAATAAGAGAAAGATAAAATTGTTTTCTGCTCTTCTAAATTATTTGATTTTTGATTCCTTGAAATTCTTAGCTCTAGAAAGACTGAATGTTGGTTTAATGAGAAAAAGTATAAATATAGGTACACATAAATATTCTATATTTAAAGAATTTATGTTTATAAAATAATGTATATACCACATTAAGACATTATTTTATAAATATAAATATTGTATATAATTAAGACTCTATTAAGAGCATTATTTTATAAATAAACTGCAGTTTATTTCAAAGGCCAGATTGTTAATTACTTTTATGTAGTTGCAAATAATTTCATATTAGTTAAATTTTTTTCTCTTGTTTAAGTGGGACTTGAAATACTAGATTTGAGGAAAGGAGTTATGGAATTTTTAAAGCAGAGCAGTTGTATCCAATTGTGAATGTGCTTGTTAAGAAGAGGCTGGTTCTGTTTGGTTTGGGATGTTGGATGGGTAGAATATTTGGATAGAGAGAGCAGGTCAGATGAACCACCAAACAGAAAAAGATCAGCATGCTATTTATGCATTGTTGTGTTTTGTTTTTCATTTTAAGATTTTTTGAAAGAAGACATGCTAAAAATCGAGTTCTTTTCTTAGTTGCTAGAAAATTAGGGAAAAAAGAAGAAAACATATAAACTTTAAGTTTTGAATTTTGAAGTGCAGTTGAATGGGTAATTTTACCTCGTTAGAATTTCTAACGTGTAATAGAATGGAGTAATTCATGAGTAATTAAGAAGGAAGATCATTGTATCTTCCCGCTGCTCTGCCCTTACTTTCCTCCCTCTGTCCTCTCCAGAATTGCCAAATTCTTCACAGTTCCTGGAAAATACAAGGGCCTACGTTCTATCCCTTGAGATACTCAAAAAGTGCTGTCACTTCTGCCTGAAATCCCCACCCCGGCCTCCTTCAGTCTGTTAACGTCCTTTTGCCACTTTAGAAACTTGTTTACGCATCTCTTCTTGTGGGAAGGTCCTTGTGACTTTTCCAGGCAGAATTAAGCCCCCCATTCTCTACATTATCTTTGCAATTTCAATAAACATGTTATTGCATTTGTTCATATATCTTTATCTCCTCTTGACAATGAATTCCCTATAGGCTAGTGGTTTTACAACCACTCCTAGCCCTGTCTGGAGTGGAGAAAGGAGAATTAAAACTTGTTTTACATTAGCTGTTATTCTCAATTTTTAAAGTAAAAAATTCCCATTTAAAAAATTCCAACTATTTAGAAATGTTTCCATTTCTAACTTCCTATTCTCACACCTATGGCTAACTATATCTTATTTTTATTTTTATATAATATAAAGAAACATTATTTACATATACAAAGGTATATGTATATCAACATATGAATACATAAAGGTTCATAATCACTTTTAGACACAAATGGTACAGCATTATACAGTGTTCTGCATCCTGATTTTTTAAATACAGCAACTTATCTTGCCTTCTATTCATAGTAGTATATACAGATTCACATCTGTATATCAGCCTTTTTACAACCTTTGTTTCATATCCCATACTGTGTTTATAACTTAGAGTGACTTGAGAAGCAATTAAAATAGAACCTATTCAAAAATGTAAAGAGGATGTAGAGGTTCATTAATTGGGAAGAACACAGGGTGACCTATGTTGGGTTGGTTTAAATCAGAGCATCAATAACATCATCAAAGATTTGGTTTCTTTCCATGGGTCTGCTCAGCAGTCCCTGGTATCAGCTTCATCCTCAGAGGACTTTCTTTATGATGGAAACAAATCGATAAAGCAGATCTAGTTTTCACATCTAAAACCACACCATCGAGAACAGTACAGTACGTGAACGCACACTTTTCTCCATCTCACCAACGCCAGGTGTTAACACTGGCTCACAAAGCATATTCTTACTGCACACTGTTGTTCACAAGTCTTGAACCATAC
Source organism: Camelus dromedarius (assembly GCF_036321535.1). Taxonomy (NCBI): domain Eukaryota; kingdom Metazoa; phylum Chordata; class Mammalia; order Artiodactyla; family Camelidae; genus Camelus; species Camelus dromedarius. Next base: position 43,211,176 of record NC_087445.1, on the reverse strand, counting down.
TCAGTACCTTGCAGTATGAGCCATAGATCAGTGTGAAAAACTTAGACTGATGTGTGGTTGATTGAGATGATCATTTTGATACTGGAAGTGAAGAAGTGGGGCCCAAGGGAAAGTTTTACAGGGAGCTTGAGAAGCTTGGTCAATTTTGAGTTGAAGGTTGACGGAAGAGTGTATTTCTGTTAATGTGGGCTCGTACCCTAAACAGGAGAGGCAAGAAGGCATAGATGAAAAAAAAATTCTCCTTTCTCTGCTGGTTGATGCTTACAACATGACCATAAGAGATTTGATCTTTCATCCTATGTCTAATTTTTGTTAAAATCTTGATGTAATCTGGAAAAGTAGTATCATTGTGAGTTAAGGACAGTCTGTTAAGATGAATGAAGCATCAGAAAACAGAGAGAGAAAAATGATACCCTGTGGACAACTGGACAAGTAGGGATGGGAGGGGAATGCAGGGCGTGAGAAGAAGTGGCCTACCAGGGAAGGAAAGGCTTTTCGTCACAAACTGCCTTTTTCACAGTTTTGCCTAACTCTGGAGCTGGCACATTTAGTCTATGAAGTCTTCAAGACAGAACTTTGAGTTCTAGCCAAAGAGAATAAAAGTGCCATTGAAGATAGTGGCTGGGAGAGGGTAACATGGTCTGTGTGTTGGGGGATTTAGAGAGGATGGAAGGATGGACATTCAGCACTCTATGAGGGAACTCAGAAGATTAAAAACATTTCAGGCTCAAGGAAAATTTCACACTAGTTACACACATTCACAGCATGTTCAGATTGGTTACATATACACACATAAATGGAGGTGAATTTAGGACTCATCATACTTAGCTAATGATGTTAATAAACAGACTTAAATTGTTGTTCAGAGACTCCACTCCTGAGAGGATAAAAGGCATTAGGGCCCCATAATTAAACCTGAATAGATTTCACTTTCCTAGTAGGTACTGGGTGTAGTCCTGCCCCCAGGCAGTGAAACAGATTCAAGTACCCACCTGTGAACATAGGTGCAATGCTTTCCTCTACAATGTGGGCATGTCTGGAGAATTACTAAGATGGTATCTGGAAGGAATCTGAACTCTTAAGACAGGCCAAAACAACCTCTGGGTTATATTGTTACCATCCCGTGAATCACTCAACAGAATTATAACCAGTCCTGCTCTGGTGAGATTCTGGAACCTCAACCACAACAACAGTGGAAGCTCTGGACTTGAATTTGGTTGACTAAAGCAAGTCTTGCATTATAGCTCTTATCTATTTTTCCAGAGAGAGAGTCGGTCAAAGGTGACTATTTCACCAAAGGCAAACCTTCACTATCTCTGCTCATCTCCCTCCCCAGCTGGCCCCCAAAGCAGAGAAGAGTTGGGCACAGACAGAGAAAACACTCCAGCCCCACCGAAAAGGAAACATTCTGAATGTCACTAATCACACCATAGCAGCCAAGTGGCTGGAAGCCCCAAGAAAACTACAGGCAAGACACAGAAGGTCAACTGGTCAGTGTGCTTGGCAGACACAGTTTTGCAATCAGCTAAAGAAAAACTGAGCTCTCTGCTAAGGCTGTAACTATTGTTTCTCACCTGCTGGAACTAGGAGATGGCAAGCTCCACATTTCTTAAGAATCTTACTCTCTAGTCCCCTTAAAAATGGGTGTTCTTTTAAAAATCAAATATATTAAACTGAATGTTTGTATATGGCAAAATAAGAGTTCAATATTCATTTATTCATGTATACATGTTTTTATACATTATTCAGACTCTGAGTTAGTTGGGGATACAGAAATATATACAATCCTACCCTCACAATGTTCACAGTGTAATAGAGAAGACAAGTAAGTAAACAGAGAAGTACACGGAGTGGTCATGGCAATGACGCAGGCCCAGGATGCTATGGGAAGACAGAAGAAGTGCATGCAGGTCAACCTGCGGCTGTGTGCTGCCTATGAAGGTGTGTGTGTATGTGTGTGCATGGCATGGAGGTAGAAGCATGGAGAAGGGCAATGTCAAGATGGCTCAGACCCAGCAATTCTTTAATTGTGCTGGGAAAGTGAATAGGAGTTATCCAATTAAAGGGGACCTCAAAAATGTATAGGACTGAGGAAGTACACAGGACTGTGTATGTAAGAAAGTAGCTTTAAGACCCTGCACGTGGTTCTGAATGACTAGAACATTCAGTGCTTGTAGGGCAGATTGGGAGAGAAAAACAAATAAGAAAATAAAGAACATAAGGTTTCTTATACTCAGTGATGAGCAGATTGGATTTTATCATGACCATGACAGGGAGCCAGAAAACTGCTTTTCCATCATTCAAATATCATTCTGGTGACAGAAAGTCAAATTAGAAGTTGTGCCCCTGGAGGCAGTAACCAATTAGGAGCCTACAATCTTAATCCAGGTGAGAAGAGAAAGATGCCCAAATTGGGACAGTTGCAGCGTGACTGGAAAGGAGAAGAAAGTTGAGAGATACATAGAAAATGATGTAGATAGACAATCTTAAAGAGCTTTTGGAAAAGGAGACATCTGATATGACTATTTCACAAGTGCACTGGCCAGCAGATTTATAGTCTTGCCTTTACCTGAGATGCTGACGCTGGTAAAGAATGAAATCTGTGGGATGAAAATAGCAAAGTGGAAATGAAGAGTCAGTGGATGCGCGGGGTCCATAGGAATGGAGGAGATTCCTGTATGCCATAGGGGTATTTGGAGATCATCATTATCTAAGTATCCTAAAAACCATAGGTAAGGGTAAGAGCACTGAAGGAAAATAAATGGAGTGACTAGGGAAAAGGGCTAAGGAGGAAATTAGAGGGAATATAAAAATTTAGTAAGTAAACAGAGATGGAAGAGTATATGTTGAACATCAGAAGGCAAAGTCAGAGAGGTAGGAGGAAAAACAACAGAATCAAGCAGTACTCTCAGAAGCCAAGGGAGGTGCCTCACTGAAGGAGCGGTTAACATTGCCCCATGCGGGCCAAAGGGTCAAATAAGATTCTAAAAGTATGAGTTGAGATGTCAACTAGAGTACCTACTAGTTACTGCTGGAGGGATAAAGGGAATAGGTTGTACATCTCTACTACAAGCTCCTAATCTTGCCTCTACATACTTGCCATACATACCTATTTTACTGTCCATAAACAGTTAACTATAATGCAAAAGAGAACCAGTTAGGAACTGCAAAAGAACTGTTTTTATGAGTATTTCAATACTGTTCCACTGACCCACAAATTTTGATTAATAAGATGTAGGAGACCACCTTTGAGATTGCTCTCAATGATCCCCACTTCCTGGTCTTTGTGTCCTTGGGTAATTCCCTTTCTTTGAATGTGGCTGCTGTTAGTGACTTGCTTCTAGAGAACAGAGTGCAACAGAGGTGATGGGATGACACTTCTGAGAGTAGGTAATAAAAAGACTGTGGCTTCCATCTTGGGTGTATGTATGTATGTTTATCTATCTATCTATCTATCTATCTATCTATCTATCTATCTATCTATCTATCTATCTATCTACTCTTGCTCTGGGGAAGGCATGTTATGAAGAGCCCTGTGGACAAGCCTGCATGGCAAGAAACCATTATCTCCAGGCAATAGCTAGTGAGGACCTAAGACCTGCCCACAGCCACATGACTGAGCTTGGGCATGGATCTAAGAGCTGCCAACAATCGCATGAATGAGCTTGGAAGTAGATCCTTCCCAGTTTGAGCCTTGACATGACGGGAGCCCCTAACAACACCTTCCTTGGTGCTTTGTTAGAGCCGCTGAGCCAGAGGTACCCAGCTAAACTACATCTGGATTCCTGATGCACAGAAACTGAGTTTTTTTTTTTTAAAGTGTGTTTTTAAACCACTAAGCTTTGGTGTAATTTGTTACCCAGCAATAAGTAACTAATATATAGGATAACCATCAGGTACATATGTTCATCAAAATAAATATCTTAATATGCCTTCAGCTATAATCTCAACCATCAGTTTGTAATACCAGCGTTTTTTAAAGGACACGGTTTGCCTCATAACTTTTCAAATACAAAGGAACGACCGTCCTACTTAATCAAAAATCAACAATTACAGCCTTTCAGAATTTCTTAACATTATAGTCACGCAAGTGCTCAATTCATAATGTAAGGTTAGAGATTCAAGAGAGGTCATCTTGGTGCATTCATTCCCTGCCAGCCAGGAACAGAACTGGGCCATCATCTCCCTGTTTTCCTGGTGATTAATTCATGACATCTGTCTTTCCTATCCTATACCTTCCTCAGCTGGCATCTTGTGCTTTCTGTTTACTGGACTCAGAAATGCCATGTCTCCTAATCCTCCAATCCTCATGTATAATCCTGTGCTCAACTCAAATGTTTCTTGATTGTATTGGATGTTATCACATCCTATTGACTGCCTGGAGTTTGCTGTTATCTCCAGAGGGTGTTCATCCTTTTGTAATTAACAGCTTATTTGATTCAATGGTAACTGAGGTCAGGCTGTGTGTATTTTACCATTCTGAGTTTGCAGGGTTATTTGCCCTCCCCTTTGATACCTTTATTTTAATTACTTCTGAGATTTGTTTCTGTATCCGTAGGATGTGGAGTGTGAGTTATTTTAAATATTCCTCTTCTTTTTAATATAGTTGGTGAATACTTCATTCAATCCTGAAAATGCCATGCCAGGTTTATCAAGCATTTGGTTCCTTTACTTTTTTTTTTTTTTGGTTCAGCTCCATTTTCCTCCAACCTTAACAACCAATTTTCAGTTTGTATATTTTGATGCAGACATCACAAAGGGCTAGTTGAATCTCTCCCAGATGGAAGTTAAACTCCATATCTGGAGATAAACAAGCATATTTTTATATGCGGTATACATCTTATTTTTACATTTTCTAAAACACAAGATGTAAGATCAATAAATATGATTGGCTTTCATAATGTTTATCAAAACTTTCTGCAGTTACTCAAGGAATCTTGTAAGGCCAGTGAACACAAAAGGCGGGAATCAGGTACAAATGATAAAGGTTGTTTGAAGTTAGGAAGGAAGGAAGGAAGGTTACTTGTCACTTGCTGTTGAGATAAGTCATATCAGTTTTTAAAAAAATCATTTAAGGCTTGCAATAATTAGGCTTTGTGCAAAATATGCAACATGGGAATATTTGCAGCAAAACAAAATACAATAAAGATTTTTTTTTTCCTGAGGATAGCCAGAGTAAATATGCTTCTGGCCTCTTGCAATAAACTGTGCCATATCTTGTCTTCAGTTAATTTGGTTTTTGCATTTTGTAAGCCAACCTAGTAATTCAAAGATAGGTACACCGATTTGTAAATAAGCATATATAATTATGTAATCAATTCATGATATTATCCAAGATCATTAAGCAAGACTTATAAGTTGGCTAGGGCATAGGTATTTAAAAGTGATGATGGGGAAACCCAAGTCATTAAATAGCTTGAAAAAAAGAACCATGACTAAATTTCAAAAGCCAAAGAAGGCCATAATCATGATTCTAAGTAGTCAGGCAAATAATGGAAAATTGGCTACGTAGTCCAGAAGGATGATGAAAATACAGATTACTGACTTAGTTTCCCTAATGTGACTGAGATGAGGACAGTGCAATGAAATTGGCATTAATATATATATGTTTAGTAACTTTCTGGGCAGCTACGGCATTCTATAGAGGGCTACCCAAATGACTTATCTAGCTGATAGTTTGGAAGGATAATTGCAGACACATTTTTATATTCTAATTATGGCATAAGTAATACAAGTGAACTATATTTCCTACTCCCATTAGTTCCCTGGATGTTGCTAACATTTTTAAGTAGTCAAATTATATGCACAAGTAATTTAAATGTCTCAATAATTAAAGAGTGATACTGGTACATCAAAACAATGTTACAAGTTAGAAAAATCCAGAAATAGACCAAAGTTTTTAAGGGAATACAATATATAATAAAGGAGACATCTCAAATCAAGAAGGAGATGAAATTTTTTTTAAACAGTTTTGAAAATTTTGGGTAGAATGATGAATCTCTATAGATTTTTTCAGATGTTTTGTTAAATGGGGAAATCTCATACCCACACTTCAAACTACTTGGAATTTCAGATTATTGAAAAGGAAGAGTCTTTGAGAGCAGCCAGGCCAAGACTTCCCTTAACAGACTGGAAGGCAGAGAGATACAGTGGCTTGCCCAAGGTGATGCAGTGGCATTGACAGCTCTCCAGTCTAGACTCCTATTGCTGGATGCGTGGATTCCACACCTGGTGGACTTTCCTTTACACCACACTGTTTTCAACAACAATGAAATGGCAGGAAGTGCAAGGCCTTTTGCAAACAAGAAAACAAAACAAGAGTACCACAGGCAAATAGGTTTGGGCAAATGCTACATTTCTTAAAGGGTCAGTGCACAAAAAGCCTCTCTGAAGTCCTGAAATAATGAAGCCCATTTCTTTAATGCAGCATTTCCAAAGAATCTCTTCTCCGTACAACATCTGTGAACACTGCAGAGCAGAGCACACTTGAGGAAACTGCTCTAGATTCAAGCTAAAGAAAAATAATCACCCAAAGTAGGCAGGCAAGGAAAGACAGTGGGGTTTGAGAGCCTGTTCTTCTCAAACTCCTTAAGTAATTGCCTCCATTCCCCATCTACTTTGTAGTTTTAGACCTATAATTAGGTGTGTTCCCTGGCCTCTCCCAGTAGCAGCAGCTGAGTCACTGATGCCTCCCACCTGCAGTCTGGGACCTGCCCAGGTTCTGATCTGAGTCTGCAAACCACAGGGAGTGTGTCAGCAGCCCCAGCCCTCCAGACATGGCCTGTGGAGTTAGCCACATTGTCAGTGATCTCATGGAGTCGTATGTTGCTCAACTCCCTGGCTATGTTGGCTGAAGTCACTTGAGGGTTTTACCTCTATGTAGTATCTGGTATAATTTTTTTCTAGAATCCCAATCCCAGACTATATGTTCAGAAACCTCTTTTTCCAGGACTGTAACTCCCCACTAGTACTCTTCACATTCCTCAACTTCATTACAGGCATCAGCTGGAGTCTGAATATGAATGAACTCTAAACATCATCATCATCATCTTCACTTCTACCCAGTTCCAAACATTTTTATTATCCCAAAATGAAGCCCCATCCCCATGAAGAAGTCACTCCTCATTCCCTCTTCCTTCCAGCCCTTGGCAACCACCAACTGCTTTCTATTTCTGTGGATTTGTCTATTTGGGATATTTCATATAAATGGAACTATATAAAATATGACCTTTTCTATCTGGCTTCTTTCATTTAGCCTTATGTTTTAAGGTTCATGCATGTTGCAGGATATAGCATTACTTTATGTCTTTTCTATGGGTGAATTCTATGGCTATGCCACATTTTTTTTAAGCCATGCAGCAAATATGGACATTTGGGCTTTTCCACCTTTTGCTTACTGTGAATAGTAAATCTATGAATGTTTGTGTATAAATTTTTGTGTAAATACCTGTTTTTAGTTCTTTTGGGTATATACCTAGGGATGAATTATGGGGCATATATGGTAATTCTATGTTTAACTTTTTAAGGAAGTTTTTGAAGAACAGTTCAACTTTTTTCCAAAGCAGCTACACCATTTTACATTCCCACAAATAATGTATGAGCATTCCAATTTATCCGCATTTTGGTACCACATGTTATTTTCCATTTTGAGGGGTTTTTCTTATTATTGTAGCCATCTTAGTGGGTGTTAAATGGTATTTCACTGTGGATTTAATTTTCATTTCCCTAATAATTAATGATGTTGAGCATGTTTTTATATGCATGTATATCTTCCTTGGAGAAATGTGTATTCAAGGCCTTTGCCCACTTCTCAATTCGGTTTTTTTGTCTTTTTGTTGTTGAGATATAAGAGCTTTTATAGAATCAGGACGCTAGACCCTTATCAAATGTATGATTTGCAAGTATTTTACCCAATTATTTAGGTTGCTTTTTCACTTTCTTGGTAATATCTTTTGATGCATAAAAGTTTTTAATTTGATGAGGTCCACTTTAATCTATTTGTTTAGTCTGTTTCTTCCACTTTTTGGTGTCATATCTAAGAATCCATTGCCAAATCCGAGGACATAAAGATTTACTCCTATGTTTTATTCTGAGAGTTGTATACTTTTAACTCTTATACTTAAGTCTTCGGTCCTTTTTGAGTTAATTTTTTATATGGTGTGAGGTAAACAACTGAGTTCATTCTTTTGCATATGGATATCCAGTTGTTTTAGTACCATTTGTTGAAGACAGTATTCTTTCCCCAATGAATAGTCTTGGCACCCTTGTGGAAAATTAATTTTGGGACTCAAGTTCATTTTTGGATTAACATTCCCATTTCTGCACAAAAGCCCACTGGGCTTTTGATAGGGTTTGCATTGACTCTGTAGATTGATTGCTTTGAACAGTAGTATTTCAACAATATTGTCTTCCAATAGTGTTTTTCCATTTATTTACATCTTCTTTAATTTCTTTCATCAGTATTTGGAGTTTCAGTGTACAAGTCTTGCACGTTTGTTGAGTTTATTCCTAAAGATTTTATTCTTTTTATATAATAAACAGAATTGTTTTCTTAAGTTCATTGTTCATTGCTTGTGTGTAGAAATACAACTGATTTTTAGTTTTGATCTTAAAACCTATGACTTTGCTGAATTCATTTATTTTATCTAATAGTTTCTGTGGACTCTTTAGGGTTTTCTATTTATAATATGTCATCTGTAAATAAGAATGTTACTTTTTCCTTTCCAATTTGGATGCCTTAGGTTTCTTTTTCTTGCCTAATTTCTTGGCTATATTTTCCAGTACAATGTTGATTAGAACAATAGTAGCAAAAGCAGTCATCCTTATCTCATTTCTGATCTTAAGGAGAATGCTTTAAGTGTTTCACCATTGAGGATAATGTCAACTGTGGATTTTCCCCAACTACCCTTTATCTTGTTGAGAAAGTTCCTTTCTATTTATAGTTTGTTGGTATATATTTTTTTAAATCATGAAAGAGTGTTTACTTTTGTCCAGTATTTTTTCTGCATTAATTGATTTATCAAGGTATTGCTGGCATCACAGAATGAATATAAAAGTGTTCCCCACTCTTCTGTCTTTTGGAAGAGTTTGAGAAGGATCCATCTTACGCTTTAAATGTTTGGTAGAATTCACCAGTGAAGCTGTCTGGTCCTGAGCTTTTCCTTGTTGGGCAATTTTTGATTACTGATTCAATCTCCTTTCTTGTTATTGTTCTGTTCAGATATTCTATTTCTTCATGTTTATATCTTGGTAAGTTGTATGTTTCTAGGAATTTAACCATTGCTTTGAAGCTATCCAATTTGTAGGTATATAATTGTTCAGTTGTCTCTTATGATCCTTTGTATTTCTGTGGTATTAGTTACGTTTCTTCTTTCATTTCTGATTTTATTCATTTGAGCCTTCCCTCTTTTTCATAGTCTAGCTTACAGTTTGTCAATTTTGTCTCTGCCAAAAAAACAGCTGTTAGTTCCATTAATCTTTTCTATCACTCTTCTAGTCTCTATTTCATTATCGCTTTTCTGATCTCTGTTACTTCCTTCCTTCTGCTGACTCTGGGCTTAGTTTGTTCTTCTTCCAGTTTCTTGACTTGTAAGTTTATTTGAGATTTTTTTTTCCCTTAATGTAGGTGTTTATCACTATAGAATTTCCTCTTAGAACTGTTTTTGCTGTATCCCATGCATTGACATGATTGTCGATGTAGAATATTCAAAAGAATAGGCCAAAAACCTCCTGAAACTAATAAGCAATTGTATACATATTCATACATGTGTATGTTTATGAATATATATGAAGAAAATTACAAAAACTCTGATGAAAGAAATCAAAGAGGAAGTAAATAAATGGAGACATATTCCATGTTTATGGACATAAAGGCTCAGTATTGTCAAGATGTCTGTTCTTTTCAACTTGGTCTATGTATTTGATGCAATCCCAGTCAAAATCCCAGCAAATTATTTTATGGATATTGACAACTTTTTTGTAAAATTTATATGGAGAGGCAGAAGACCCAGAATATTTAACACAATATTGAAGAATGAAGCCAGAGAACTGAAGCCACTTGACATCAAAACTTACTATAAAGCTACAATAATCAAGACAGCATGGTATTGTTAAGAGAATAGACAAATAGATCAGTAGAACAGACAGACAGGTCAGAAATAGACACATATGAATATAGTCAACTAATCTTTGATAAAGGAACAAAAGGCAATATGATGGAGAGAAGATAGTCTTTCAACAAATGGTGCTGGAACTAGAGAGCTACTTGAAAAAAGAAAAAAGAATTGAGACACAAACCTTACACCCTTCACAAAAATTAGCTAAATATAAATCACAGACCTATATGTAAAATGCAAAGCTATGAAACTCCTAGAAGATAACATAGGAAAACTTCTAGATGGTCTTGGGTTTTAGTAATTCAACACTAAAGACGTGATCCATGAAAGACATAATTGATAAGTTGAACTTCATTAAAATTAAAAATGTCTGCTCTGTGAAAGAGACTGTCAAGAGAATGAAAAGACAAGCCATAGACTCGGAATAAATATTTGCAGAAACATAAAGAGATAAAGGATTGTTATGCAAAGTACACAAAGAACACTTAAAATTCAATGATAAGAAAATGAACAACTTGATTTAAAAATGGGCAAAAGATCTAAATAGACACTTCACCAAGGAAGATATACAGATGGTAAGGATGGAGGAAACTTAAATGCAAATTACTAAGTGAAAGAAGCCAATCTGAAAAGGCTACATACTGTATGATTCCAAGTATATTATATTCTGAAAAAGGCAAAGTCATCGAGACTGTAAAAGGATGATTGATTGCAAGGAGTTTTAGGGGAGGGGAGGGATGAGTAGGCAGAGCACAGAGGATTTTAGGGCAGTGAAACTATTCTGTATGATACCATATGGTGGATATTTGTTAAAATTCACAGAATGTACACCAAGAGTGAACCCTAATGTAAACTATGGACTTTGGTGATAATGATGTCAATGTAGGTTCACTAATTGTAACAAATGTAGCTCTCTGGTGTGGAATGCCAGTGGAGGAGGCTGTGTGTATATGGGGTCATGGGGTATGTGGGAACTTTATGTACCGTCTGTTCAATTTTGCTGTAAATCTAAAATTGCTCTAAAAACTAGCCTACTTTTTAAAAATGCCACTGCTCTCTCTCACTACATTCCAGGAGCCTCTTTCTTTGTTCATTTCTGTTGGTTGTTGTATTTATGACTAGATTCCAGGGTTCTGCAAAAGTTGACTCTTGACACTTTTACCAGCTTATTAGTTGCTTCTGTGGAGGGATGGAGACCTGGACTTCTGTACTCCACCACTTTCAGTAAACTATAATGGCCTTTTATCTTGAGTGAAGTAGGGAGCCACTGGATAATTCTGAGCAGAGGAGTGATTTGATCTGACATTTTAAAAGGTCCATTCAAGCTTCTATGGCAAGGCAAGACAGTATGAGGACAAGTGGAGATACAGGGAGATCTGTTAAGAGGACACTGCATAATCCAGGACAGAGATGTTGATAGCCTTCAGCAGCATAATCGCCATAGACAGGTGATTGGACTCTATATATGAACGTGTAGATAGAGCCTAAAGGTTTGAATATTTGGTGTGAAAGAAAGGGAGACGTAAGGAGGACTTAATCTATTTTGCCTTCATCACGTGCTAGAATGTTTTTAAGCATAGTACGGTGTGTTGAAAAGTGTAAAAGCTTTGGAATCAGGGACATCTAAATGAATTCTGGTTATATCACTCACCAGTCATGTTACCTATCTTAGTCCCAATGACCTCATCTAACTTGGTACAGAAACACCAAGCTCTCTAAAGTTGTGAGTGTAAACAAGATAACGATGTAACGTATCTAGCTTTGTGCCTGCATTACATTAAGAAATGAGTAAGAATTAAGTTTGTTTCATTTCTCACTCTTTTCTAAATTTGATAACAGTGGGTCTATTTTGGAGGTTCTTGGTAATTAAATCAAGCGTCCACTGATGGAGTTTTTGGTCTTCCAATTCTGTAAGTTTTCTTAATTAAAATTTCCAGTTTGCTCTCTTCAGAAAGACGAAGAATCAACTTCCCCTAGGATGTGAAGTAGACATCAAGTCTGACTCCTACAATTACAGCATGTTATAAATTTGAATGATCTCATTTCATTCGCACGTTAGACAGCCCCACAGGGGATTTCATTGTGAAGATTTCCCTCTCACATTTTTTTATGAAAGAGACCTTGGGAACACATTTTTTAGGGTTTTGGTTTTTTTTAAGTTTTGTTTTTTAGAGCTTTTCCAATCAATAGTATGAAAGGATAATTTTGTAAATCCTAGGTTCTTGGGCATTGTCACAATGATTATAAAGATCTGATGGATGGAAAAACAAAAAACCAGAGAGAATACATATATTTTCCATCAATGTAGGTCAAAAACATGAGGACATTTCTAAATAAATATTCTACACTGATCAGGAGACATGACAGCACTGCTGATGAAAGAGGATGTTTCTTCAGTCATCAAGTTTCCACCAAGATGAAGAACTACCCTTGAGTGACATAAAGATTATGACATGCTCATCAAGAAATTCCTGTTTACCATTTCAGGTGCATGTAGCAGGTAAACTCACAGGAAATTCCTGTTTCCTGGGAGACTGAATCAAAGCTCATTTTTCTAAGCATTTAGCCACTCTGACCAGCCTGAGGCCTAACACAAGATCTGTGCCTGCAGATCCCCAAAGTAGACAGACTAAATTATATAAATAATCCTGGGATACATTTACTAGGTACGAAATATAGCAAGGTCACAGTTCCTTCTTTCTTAATTTTCCTCACCGCTTTCCCGTGACACATCTTCCACCAACATGCACAGATAAGGACAAGAAATGCAGCCACGGGGCCGTACCTGAGGTTTGATTTGTTCTACGGGACTTCTCTCTGTGGCTGTCACAGCCTTGGGTTATCTCTGGTTCTTGTAGGAGATGTACTGTCTAGGTGGGGAGGGCTCCGTAGGTTGGAGACAGATAACCCTGGAGCTGGAGAGGGCCTGTAAGAATTTTGTCCACAGGAGAAGCACAGAGCTACTTGGAAATTGATGGACTTAAAGACAGACCAGAAAAGGCAAAAGGGAGGAAGATTTTCTGGCCTCAAGGGAAAATAAGAACTGTTTAAAATGTGCAGTGGCATCCTGGGAATGGATTTTTAATCAACAACAGTTCTCATTTGGTCTAAGAGTGAGCCAACGGATAGACTAATACTACTGACTGATATTATGGCCCATTCGTCTGCTTAAGTTGTCTGAAATTTTTAGCTGCCAGCAAAGGATTAATATTGATTTTCAGGCTGTCTTCGTTAAATACCTGCTACAGAGTACCATTCTTTTATTCTCCTTGCCAGCTCTTCCCCCAATTGTCACTAGCATTAAAATGAAACCTACCTATTATTAAATCAATCATGCCTGGCAAAACCATTCAAATAGAAGAGAGCATCTATCATCTTTCCCGTCAACAGGAAGCCTGATTTTTTTTTTCTCTTTTTGTTGGTCAACTTGGAATTGTCGATACAATTAATTAAAATTTCCTTACAGAACCAGTGTAAGAACTGAAAGTGAAATTCGTCTGTGGAAGGATGGGGAGTACAAGGAGAGGCCAACCTTAACCCTTTGAAAGATGCATGAGCATGGCTTCACCCTGAGCTGCTACCAGCTCACACCATGGGGCTAGGCTGACGTGTCTGACTCGAGGAGGCTGGGTTTTTTAAATCTGGGCTCTGCAAACAGCATGTTTGAGCATGAACATAATGGCCCTGGTGAACTTATGACCCTTTTCTGCTCACGTTCCGTGGTTTTGCTGTACCAATTCCCCCAAACACATCAGGCTTGGTATTTCTTATTCCTGCATCTTTCCACAGGCTGTTCTTTTGCCTAGAATACACCTAGTCTCGTAGTCCTAGTAAACTCCTGCTCATCCTCCAAGACAGTCCCTCAATTCCTCTACTAAGCAATCCCAGGCCAGCCTGGCTAAGCTGAGGACCCCCTTGAAGGTGACTTCACTGTCCCTTGTTCAAACCTGTCACATGGTCCTCACTATGTTGAATCACCCCCTGAAAGGCTGTGAAAACACTGAGGACAGGAGCTGTCTTTTATTTTTTTTTCAGCCTTGCAAATCCAGCAAGGGATTATTGTAAAATCACACAGAATAGGTGCATGATAAATTTTTTTTTTGACTGAATGAGTGGGCTTTGAGGTACACGATTGCTACGTGGTTTTCTTGTACAGAATACACATTTTCTGAGTCTGTGTAAAAGGGGGTAAATCATAATGACTACTAAGATCTTAGGCCGTAAGTCAAGATCTATCACTTATTAGCAGGGATGCTGAGCAAGTACTACAATAATAGTAAACCATTACTCAGCGGTACCTCAAGTTCTTCATTTGTAAACTGAGGTCAATAGCAGTACTCAGGAGAGTGAATGTCTAGATTAAACAAGGGAATCCAAGTAAAGCCCAGCAGAGTATCTGATGCGTATACTCAACACCCAGCAGTTATTTCCACCTGGAAGCCTTGCAGTAACTTGGCTGTGTTTAAGGAAATGCGTTCTTCACACTGTGACAGAACTTGTAGGATACTCCCCAGTCAGTATTCCTAAAAGTGGTACAAATATGGTGTAGCCAATATGGAAAACATTATAGAGATTCCTCAAAAAACTAAAAACAGAGTTACTATATGATCCTAAAATCCCACTCCTGGGCATATATCCAGAGGGAACTCTAATATGAAAAGATACATGTACCCCAATGTCCATAGCAGCACCATTTATATTTACAATAGCCAAGACATGAAAATAACCTAAATGTCCATCAACAAATGACTAGATAAAGAAATTGTGGTATGTTTATACAATGGAATACTACTCAGCCATAAAAAAGAATAAAATAAAATAATGCCTTTTGCAGCAACATGTATGGACCAGGAGATTGTCATTTTAAGTGAAGTAAGCCAGAAAGAGACAGAAAAATACCATATGATATCACTTACATGTGGAATCTTAAAAAAAAAAAAGACACAAATGAACTTATTTACAAAACAGAAACAGACTCACAGACATAAGAAACAAACTTATGGTTACTAGGGGGGGAAAGAGGGTGGAAAGGGATAAACTGGGAGATGGAGATTTGCAGATACTAATATATATAAAATAAACAATAAGTTTATACTGTATAGCACAGGGGACTATATTCAGTATCTTGTAGAAACTTACGGCGAAACAGAATATGAAAACGAATATATGTATGTTTATGTATGACTGAAGCATTATGCTGTACACCAGAAATTGACACTACATCGTAAACTATTTCAATAATATACATATATATATATATACACAAAAAAGATGTAATTGACAACATTGTATAAGTTTAAGGTTTACAATGTGATGCTTTGATATACGTGTGTGTATATATATATACACGTATATATGTGTATATTAATGTATATATGTATGTATATATATATATAATAAGCTGATTACCACAATAAGTTTAGTTAACAAATCCATCACCTCACATAGTTACCTTTATATGCGTTTGCAAGCGTGTGTGTGTGTGTGTGGTAAGAAGATTTAAGATCTATTCTGTTAACAATTTTCAAGTATACAATACAGTATTATTAACTATAGTCATCATTATGATAAGTGAAATAAGATAGAGAAAGCAAAAACCGGTATAATCTCATTTATGTGTGGAATCTAAAAAGAGTAGAACTCAGAAATAGCAGAGTGGTTGCTGGGGGCTGGGGGTTGCATCATAATGATTTCTGAGAGGGTGGGATAGTATTAAAGCAAAAGGCTCAGAGGCCAGTAAGTACGCCTAGTGTTCTAGAAAGAGTTGTCTGATTTGGTTGATGTGTAACGTACGTGTAGAGGGTGGCAGAAAAATAATATGGAAAATGTAGGCTGGATTCAGATTATTACAGAATTTGAAAAAATAATAAATCAGATAGTTTCCCTTAGCAATGAGACATTATTACATTTATTTTCTTCCTCACTGTTGTCCCAAAGGCATTCTTTCTGAGTTAAGAATTCATGTGCAAAGGAGAGGATAAAGTGGTTAAATGACAGAGTGAAACGCTGTATGAAGGAGTGTGTGATCCCACCACTGATAAATTCCACCACCAGCTCATGTGCGTGACTTGCAACTCCAGTTCTTAAAATGACTTGCTTAGCAGATACAACCACTTTCGTGTTTACATTTTATCATCCTTCCAGCTGCTACAGATACCAATCATCCAAAGACAGTGATGCACTTTCATTCTAAATTTAGCAAGGAAGAGCATAAGTAAATTAATTGAGGATAAATATAGAGGCAATTAGAAAGAATGTTAGGCACAATTTGAAATATTTAAGTATCAGTTTTTAAATGATCACTTCAATATCCACTGAAATATTCTTTCTGAAACATCTTGAACACCTTGATAAAAATTAGAAAAGTACCATTTATCTACCATAGACCTTAAGTACTATGGGGTTCAACCTTCAGGATCTATTTGCAATGGTTACTAGCTTAGAATGTGAGCTTATTTCTTACGTTAGTGAGATACAGAAAGTCTATATAAAATAGTCATGGTTGACAATGATTTTACAGCCATGGGATTTCCCCTTACTTCTCCATTTTTCTTCATAATGCTAGAGGGTAAATACTAATATTAAATGACATCATTCAGTAGACTCTAATTTCTCTCTCATCATAGTTCCAACAGCGGTCAAACAAATAAATCTCTTAAAGCTACTTTCTTCTTTCATATGGCAGGAAATGAAATTATCATGGTAATTTGGAGAGGAGGAGAAAACTTTCCCAGCTTTCATTCTCACTTTGGAGGCAGGCAGGAGCAGAAAGGGGGAGTAATGACTAATCCATCACACAGAAGTAACCTCAGTAGATAGTTACTACAGAATGTGATTTGAGGGGCCTCTGACCCCCAGATACCTCCCTAACTAGGAACTGAAATTCCCACAAATATAAGTCCTTGTTAGGGGTCTTTAGGAATCCTCTGCATCTTTACTATTTGAAGCATCTTATTAATAAGAAGATACAGTGCATACTTAAAATGCCAAAAGAGGGTATCCTACTTTAAAAATATCCTAGCATTCATTATCATTTATCAGAGAACAAGAAACCGTAAGAACGAGATTTAGAAAGGAACAATTCTGACAGCCAAGAAGAAGGTAATATGATGAAAGTTTTGGCAATCTACCAGGGTGTGTGTGTGTGCGCACGCATGTGCGTGTGTGTGTTATGTGTTTGGTAGAGTGGACAGAACATAAAATGATCAGTGCTTTCAATGAAGCACAGTGTATTAGTTCAAGTCTGCCAAGAAGCAGATATCAAGGACTAGACAAGCAGGAGATTTATTAGGGGAGAGAAGAAGAGAAGATGGGGAGAGGGAGCAAGAGGAGGGAGGGAGAGCCCTTAGATCACGATGTAGGTCTGATACCTGTGGAAGGAGAAAGGGAAGGAAGGACAGAGTAAGAAGAGTTGTGAACTGCAACGCAGTTCCAAGAAAGATTCAGCCAGGCCAGCAAGGAGCCCTTGAGCCGAAGTCATGATATCTGGATTTCTGCATATCTCATTGGAATGAGCCTGACTGATTAACCTCTCTGTGCTCAGGTTTTCCCTAGGAGTAGCCTGTAAGAAGTGTGGCTTTGGTGCAAATGTGATTATTGATCAGGAAGGTCAGCAGATGGGGCCATCTGTCAGTTATGCTCTCTGACATGAGTGGTACATTTTCATGCCATCAAAAGTAGCAATTTAAAAAATTGGCATTTTGTGTACTTACTTGCCCCTCAAAATTATTACATTGACTATAACCAGAAAAAATCTTGTGACATATATTCATCATTTCCATTATACAAGAAATTTATTTAGTTTCTGTGTTACCATATACAATTAAATCTTTTTATAATATAAAAATAAGTTAACTGTGTAGTGTTATTTTTTTTCTTCTAACTGCTTCCTTTCAAGAGCATCACAAAACCCAAGGGCTAGTGTTCTTAACATATTCATACTTTGACATATTCCTGCAAAAGGAAATTCCCCATTGCTAATAGTGATTTCCCTGGCAGTGGTTCTCAGTCCTTGTGGTGGAGATACCCCTTGGATATTATAACATTATTTCCAAATTGGGATGTGGTGGGATAATCTGAACAACACTATTCAGCACCATCATCACCAAACCTAATGTATAAGTTGCCAGTCTTCTAGTGACTATACCAGCATTTCTAAGAAACATCTCAGGTTTGTGCACATCCCCACTGAGGATCATTGCTCTAGGGAAGTGAAATTCAAAATATGAATATGCATAAAAATGGAAGACAGGGAGTCTTGTTAAAAACACATCTGTTTCAGTAAGTCTAGGGTAGGTAGTATTAATGAGCATTTTTAGTAAGCATCCTAGATGATTCTGTGTATTAAGGTGGGCCACAGAAACATATTTCCAGAAACTCTAAATCAGGGTCATGATTGGATATCCCTAATTTATATGGAAATAAAAGTCATCTAGACCCAGTGAAGCCATGCAGCAGAATAGGGCATGGACAGCGTACAGAGTGAGGGCACCAACAGATGAAGAAGTAGCAAGATGGTGAAACAAAAGGAATGGGAAAAACCAACTAAAGGATGGAGAACATATATGATCTACATATGCAAATTCACCAGTGTATCTGTCTATCCTATCAACGTCATCAGGAAAACCTATTTCAGTTCAGAGAATGGACAGAAATGCATCAAAAAATACGTATTGTTTGACATTTTCATATTTTACTTCTCTCTGGACTAAAATCATGGAATATATATTTATATATATATAATTACATATATAATATATATAATTTATGTGTGTGTATATATATATGCACTGTTTTCTGAGGTCTTCTTAGCTTAATTTTAGATATAAAGGAATGGTACTGAGCTTGCCCATATATTTTATTATTTGTTGTAATACAATCTATTATATATCTGACCATGTGTACTCTTAAGAGTAGAAGGCAAGAGCTGTAATTATTGTGCAAAATCATCTGCACAATTACAACATTAGCATAAGTGCTGCTTTACCCTTGTTTTAGTTTTCAAACTATAAATCAAATATGAATGCCTGATGAAAAGCTGAGGCTAGCAAGTAGATGATAAACCATTTTACCAGAGGGACCGACTCACTTTTCTTTTTTAGTGTCTATGTTTATTCCCAAGCACCTTTTTTGAATACTGATACAGAAAAGAACACTATCTATATGCTGCATGACAAAGGTGCTGAGATGTTTCCGTACCCCTCGGCTTGCATCCCTATTGTCATCACCCAGCTGATATTACTGTGACATTTTGACACTGCATTGTGACACAGTGACCTGGTGCCTCCAGCAGCCTAGGAGGACAAGTTGACGAAGGCACACGGCACATTAGGAAGCAGTGAAGCAGTTCATTACTGTTACAGAGAAAGTCTGCTCCAGAGACAAGAATTCTTATCTAAAGCAGGAGATACCCTCAATTCTGTTTCCGGCTCTGCTACTGATTTCCTGTGAGATCTGTAACCAATATTTCTAATTCTAATTGGTGACTCAGCTGTTCTGTCTGTAAAATGGAAATGACTCGACATACATAATTAAAAAAAAAAAATCCTAGGGCAGTGGTTGCATCTCAGCCTATTCTTGGTAGGTAAAATTTTGGAAGAGCACCCTTTGAGAAACGAAATTAAATGATGATCACAGGTGACTGGCTTCAGTACTGTCATGGTTTGAGAAGAACCATTTACTGCCCTGACTTGTTCTCCTCTATGCCCTCCTTTAAAGGTTTCCCATAATAGTTTAGCCATGAAGCCCTTCTGTAGTCTTTGCTTAGCATTAAAATTTACCTCTTATATCCTTAACAACAGCGAGTTGCATTACTCTGTATGGCGTCACACATCTCATTCAGCTCAAAAGTCCACCTAACAGACCTTCCTTGATAAAAATGCAGCCTTCTCCATTGTCATAAAGCAATTAAAGCAGGGCTGGTTTTGGAGATCACATCACTAACTCAAATGGAAGAGTCTCCTTCTAAAGCCATGACTTTTCTCAAGCACCCATCGGTTCAGCTCATGACCTATTTCGCAATTTCAGCCTTTCCACATGGAAAATGTGATCTTGGACCCTCTGGGCTTGAAGTCCAAGCCTTCCCAGGCCATCTGAGAGCAGAAGCATTTTGGAGCTCCCAGCTCCTAAGAAGCAAACGCTGTCAGCAAGATCAAGGCCAGTCATGAAGGGGGTCCATCTATTCTGCAGTGAGTGGCAGGGCTGAATCTTGGCCCTTTCATTCCTCAGCATTTCACAGGCAGGGTAAGAAGCCCTGGGGGTAACCGCAGCAGGAATTCTGTGATCAAGCCACAAGGGGGCAGGGAAACATGCTCACTTGCCACCTCAGCCAGGGAACTTGGTGCAAGCTGTATTTTGATAGCTTTGTTTTCTTAGCTATCCGAAGAGCATGCTAATAAGCATAGTCACAGAAGAAGGCAAAGATGGGATTAAATACCAGGGAAAGTCATTAAAATGAAAGAATGGGATAAGCCTCACAACTATTTCCAAAGCTTAGCTATTTCCTGTCCAAAGCCAGTTCCCTTTATTTTGTAAAAGATGAGTAAAATGCAGGCAAAAGCATCCTTATTCCCCCAGCGCCCTGTATTAGCCAAGTCCCGCTAACTGCAGAGTTCGATGAGATGAATTACTAGATGCGCCGTAACCCCTCTCTTTAACATACAAGCCTCCTCTAGCTATTTCTAAAGGGGCTCTGTGTCTGTTTCTTAGTGCTTAAACTCACGACTTGCAACCACAGCAGCAGAAACAAAAACAGCAGGGAAAAAAAAAATACAATTAGATCCTTACAGGAAAACACTGCAGAGCATAGTTATCATGGTTGAAGAAGTGGCATTTATCAGGGGAAATCCTGACTCTTGACTTTTTATTACCAAACTAACTAGGATATGTCACAAATATCTTACATTGGTCATGGAAGAAATTTCATTATTTATGAAATATTCAAGAGTGCCACTAATAATGATTATACATTCCAGGACGGACCATGATCGTGGAATTTTATTTTAGTATTTTTTTATATTTAATTTTCTTTTTAATTATAGAATAATTTAAAACATAGAGAATACTGAATATAATGAACACTCATGAATTCATCAACCAGAATTAATAGATGGATATTAACAATTCGCTAGCTCTATTGCTCCAGTGTGCTATTTCTTTTCTTTTCTCTTTTTAAAAAGAAACAATATATTACAGCTACATCTAAAGCTCCCAACTGCCTCTCCTCTCTTCCCAAAGAAACCACTTCTTAGCTTGGTGAGTATCATCCCTATTCAAGGCAATGCTTGTCCATTTACACAGTAAAATCATGGAAACACCCTGTTTGTCCTTGGACCCCAGAACAGAAAAATAGACTGGTTTGTTCATGAAATGTAATACTATTTAGTGGTTAAACAATAGATAAGTCTAAAAAAATCATAAATAGGGGGAAAAGTTATAAAAGGATACAAAATTATACCGTTTATGTAAATTTTAAAAAATGCATCAGCATCATCATTTATGAATACTTATATATGTAGCAATAATACAGCAATGTGAATGAGCTTATTTTTCACTGTAACGTTTAATACTCTTTTGCTTGATTTATGTGTTCCACATAGCTGTCGTGTACTGCTATAGACAATGTGTGTAACTGCCCAAAATTTACATGTTGAAGCCTTAATCCCCCAAGGTGATGGTATTTGGAGGTGGGGCCTTTGAGAGGGCTCTGCCTGCATGAATGGAATTTAGTGTCCCTATAAAAGAGGCCTCAGAGAAACCCCTCACCCCTTCTGTCATGTGAGGTTATAGAAAGGAGGCAGAAGTCTATGGCTCAGAAAGTGGGCCCTCACCAGACATGGAATGTACTAGCACCTTGATCTTGGACTTCTCAGGCTCCAGAACTGTGGGAAATAATTTGTTGTTTATAAGCCATCCAGTCTGTGGGTTTTGTTTTTTTTTTTTTCACACCAGCCTGAACAGACTAAGACATGCACTCTGACAGGCGTTGTGGAGGATAAAACGTGTGTAAATTTAAAATCCCAACTCTCTGATGTGGGCAGTAAGATTAAATAGAAAGTAACAAGTAACATCAAAGAAAAAAGCAGTTATCACATCAGTAGGGTAGCTCCTCACGATTTAAACAAGTCTTAGCAAGTAGTGGAGTATTTAATAAATGTTGCTGACTATTATTACCCCATTTAATAGATGGGAAAACTGAGCCTTAACTAAATAAAGTAATAGATCCCACATCAGTGTGAGGAAAGGGTCAGAGTCAGGATGTTGAAACCCTGAAACCTGTATTTATCTGACCCCAGAGCTGCTCCTTTAACTACATCTTATTGTGCTAATTGGACCTATCTGTTAGTTCTTTTGAGAAAAGAGAGTTATTTTTAAAATAAATAAATAAATCTTTCAGGACTAAAGGCAACACTACAGGGACAGAAAACAGATTAGTGGTTGCTGGAGAATGGGGTGGGAGTTGACTATAAAGAGGTTCTGAAGATATTGAGGGTAATCAAAATGTTTTATATCTTGATTATAGTTTCATTTGTTAAAATTCATAACTACACTAAAAGGATGGATTTTACTCCAGGTAACTTATACCTCAATAAACCTGGTATTAAAAAAAGACAATAAAAATCTCCAAAGGCTCATGGATAAACACCTTGTTTTGGGTACACAGGCACTTTTCTCTTTATCATGGTTGACAATTTATTCCTGCTAAGAAGTCTGGGGAGAGTTTCAAGGAAGAGTCCTAGGTCACTGCTCACAAAGTCAAATAAAACCCTAGCCTGTTTCTACTGAAGCTTCTATTTGACAAACCAAGATAGGTGGGGGCCATCGTTAAGTAAAACCTTTCCTTTTGCTGAAGGTGGAAGAGAGAGGTCATTTGAGAAGCCCTGCAGTGTTATCTAGGGACACCTTTCCATTGTGCGGGTCTCAGGCGTTGGACAAGGTTATTATCGCAGAGAAGGGAGTCTCCCCATGCCCCCAGGAGCCTCAGCACACCTGACCGGCCCTCTACCGGGGCCCCTATCAGCATGGTCCCTGCAGATCATACGCTGGAAAGCACGTGCACCTTGTGGGAAGAAGGAAACCTCTCTAACCTGCAACCCGAGTATCTCACGGCGCAGCCCTCAAATCTTAGCAGCTTAGATCCTCTGATGATTGCGGGGACAGAGGCGGAAAGACAAAAAAGGAAGCAATTTAATCAAGGCAGCTGAAGCTAGTGCCACAGACTACAGCCATTCACTGTGCAGCCCAGGACTTCTGGTCTTCTTCCATGAAAGCTGCCTTTCTTTGTAATACTGGGTTGAGGACTCACAGCTATTCTTTGAGTCAGTTGTAAAACCCAGCAGGGTAAGATACTAACAAGCTTAAAAGGTATTACCTGCCTCCCCATACCAGGAGGCTTGCAGGACTACGGGGGCTTCACGTATTTCTTGTACTTTTCCTGAGTTAAAATTGCCAAGGTAGAAAGTATTTGATTTAGATTAATCTCACTTTTCCAAGCAGGAGAGCCTCATTACTCTGATTGGCTGACCCAGCCATGCTGCCCTTCTTGCTCCAGGAAGGAGGAAAAGGCTTCTGGTTCATAGCTCCTACTGGATAAGTAAAATAGGTCATTATCATCCTTTCATGAAACTGATAAAAAGCAAAGAATGAATTGGAGAGCCAAGTCATTGCAAGGGGTGGTGAATCTACAACACTTCCCCATCTTCGGCAAGACAAGAAATGCCAAAAAGAAATGTGCAAATACCATGCCCTCTGTGCATTAACTTTTCTAGGACTCCAGGTCATAACTGGCCAATGTTTTAGGGCCAGGTAAAATCAGCTGGAAAAAGAGGAACATTAAAGATTTCAAAAGGCTTTATTTGTTGCAAAGGGGAAAATGACTACAACCATAAAAACTTCTTTTAATTGATTCTAAATGAGAATTTGCCAGGCTTTATGAACTGTCTCTAAACTGAAAGCTGGAGGGATGCCCTTTTCAGAGGAAGAAAATCACTGGCGATAAGACCTAACATAGGTAGTTCACAAACTTGATGGCACAATCCATTCTTCTGCAGACTAGCTAAAATGAAACTTCTGCCTCAGCAGATCGAGATTCTGCATTTCTAACAAGCTCCCAGGTAATGCTCTTGATCAACAGAAACTACAAGAGCTCTAACTAAAAAAGGATTTGCAAACTGAAGAGCCTGGGCCATGCAAATTATTCAAATTATGCTCTGTAACACAGTCACTGTCAATCTGTATATTTTTGTTAAAACCTGGTATCAAATTTCTTTTCCTTTCCCTTATCTGATCATCTATGGACAGCTACCAGGCTGCCTGGCACTCTGCTAAGAACCTGAAATAATCTTGGCCAGTCACTGACTTCTCACTTACTTGGAGATAAGTTTTTTATTTCCTTGTCATGAGGATAAGTTCACAATGACATCACCTTTCTAAATTGCACATGAACATTTATGCAATCATCACTCCTTTTCCCTCCCAAATCAGAACTGCTTCTCTCCAAATCTTCAATATTTTTTCCTCCAGAGAAGTCTGGTTTTTGAGAAAGTGCTATAAAAATAATGTGGTCATCTCTGAATCCAGTAGAACGATGCTCTACATGGTCCGAACGTGGATGACTCAGATTTTATAGAGACATTGACAGAGATGATTTGGAAGAAGAAATAAAAATCCTAAATTAACCAATTCCACCAATCTTTTGTTTATTTACTTAGAAAGGGACAAGTTATGGGAAGAGAGAACTCTAAAAGATTTTTTTCTATCGTATAAAATCATTAATAGGTACTATTTCCAGGCGTAATTACATATTTTAAAACCAAGGAGAAGAGTTGGGTGTTTCTGAAATCTTGAGCAAAAACTGGACCCATTTTTAGTGGTTTAGACACACATAATTAGCAGTTTAATTTCCTCTGTGGCTAAGTTAGCCTTAAGATTTCATTTAATAACAAGTACAATTTTACAGCCAGAAGCAAGGTTCCAGCGCCAGCTTCAGCTCAGCACTGCCCTCTTCCGGTCTGCAAGCAATTCACGCTGCCTTGCTGGGCGTAAAGGCATCAAGTTGCAAATTGCAATTGGGCTGCACAAAAATTAATTGTGAGAGAAATGGAGAAATATAATTCATTTAAAACTCTCTAATGAGACTTTTACTTTTAGCTGAACAACAACAAAAAACCATGAAAAATTATATTACTAACTGCCTTTCTTCCAGTCTCCCAGAAAATACTCATTATCATATTAGCCTTGAAGCAGGTTTCCCTTTCACACTACTTAGCACAATTATGTCGAATACCTCCAAAGGATGTCCCAAAACAACTGTTGCTCAAAAGAGCAGTTTTTACCCATTAAGTAATCAAACTATTTATGGTCCGTCTGATGCCTGGCCAGCCCAAATTTGGCTTTATATCCCAATCTCTTCATGCACTTATTTTGTAGGGGGGAATAAGATTTCTTCCCTGCCCACAAGGCCAGTCACTGTGTTAACACTGAGCATGACTGACCATCAAGAGGTGGGGATGTGTTTTGAAGATTCCTGCTAATGAGCTGACAAACGTCAAAGCTGCTCTGTTCAGAGTCTGTCCTCCTCGCCTTCACTTTTCATCAGAACTGGGAGATCTGACAATTCTATCAGTCTTTCCATTCAAAACTCCAAAAGGGCTACTTGCCATGTGCAGAAATGCTATTGCTGTGCTATGGAAAGTATTCCTCGTCTGTCTGAAATAGGAATCAGAAGAACTGAGTAGGATTTGGAGGAAAATAAATCTACTTCCTAGAAATGCAGGTGGATTGCAAGTACAAGAAGCATTGGTGCCCCCAAAATACGGATGCTGCACGAGGCTGTACCCTTCTGTGTGCCCTGCCAGCCACTTCCCGTAGGATTTGTGGGCTGAGATTCTGTGCATAAAGAGTCCGTGTCACCAAAGCCCATATTTATCAGAATTTATATAATTTGGACTTGGGTTAAGACTAGAGTTTAGATGTCAGCTCTGGTGCTCTATTAGCTGTATGGTTTGATCTCCAGTACATGTCTTCCAGTTTCCAAGTCTCGGTTTGCCCATCTATATAATTGAGGTGATAATACAACTCATGTAACAGGACTGGCATGAGGTTTAAACTAGATACCTTGTGAAATACACTGAGTTGAGCACCCTAAAGGTTCACAGATTTGGAACCAAAGACACAAGATTGTTGTGAGAGAGATGATGAAACAGAGCTCATTGAAGAGACTGAGGTACCCCAGAGTAGCTAAGAGCCTGGGCTTTCTGATGTCCAGGTCAGGATTTAAATCCTAGCGGCACCGCTTTCACTCACTTGGGGGAAGTTACATAACTTCCTTAAACCTCCATGCCCTCATCTATAAAAGATGGGTAATGGTAGTTCCATCATAGCGGTACTGTGAATGACGCAAGGGCTTCATTCAAAATAAGTGTTTCTACCAGTAGTAGATGTGTGTATGGAAACGAGGCTGATTTGAGGACCTTTCTTCCAATTGCAGGGCCCACATTTCCTTTGGCTTTATGTCCTTGCATTTTGCAGAGCGAAATGTTCTAATCACATTGCTATGTTTTAGTTTACAATAAGGTTAACTCTATTTTGTCTAATAATAGTGGTAAAGAGGGAAAAGAGCTGCTTCGGGAAAAAGTCTCATCTGTAGATCTAGAAAGTCAACCAGTGTCTGTCTGTAGAGCCATTAGGCTCTACGCTGGGAGGCTCAGGAAGAATCTTTACAGCTGGTTCACAGAATTCATTGGATGCACAACAATGACCTTGACTATTATCACCTCATATTTTCCTCCTCTTTTAAAGGGCAATGACCCAACTAATTTACAGCCCTGATTCTAGGACACCCGAGAAGGAAGAACATCACTGCAGCTTCTGTCTGGCATCTGGTACCAATGCTACTTAAGGAACAATTAAGAAACCTCCTGGGTAGAGAAGGGGCTGCCTGTTTTCCTAGATTGTCTCCTTCACATTAGCACATTCCCAGAAGACAAGAGAAGGAGAGAGGCACAGACTGGTGAGGTTTTAGAGGGCCAATAAATGATGTTTTTCGTCCCTGCCTGAGCTTGGAACCAATTAAGAAACAGACAGGAGACAGACAGCTGGAGATCAAAATATTAGCTTTGCAAGCGGTTAACAGCTGGGTGGGAGCGTGTGGCACTAGATCCGTGTCCATGGGGGCTTTCTGGCGCTTCAGCTCTGAATGAGACAAACATTCTGACTAGCCAAGGGCAGAGCTGGACCACCATGGAGCCCTGAATGCCTGGCGGAGAGCAGATGGGGGCCTGTGAGCACTGCACAGAGGCAGATATGGCAACAGGGAACGGAGAAGACTGGAGTAAGCCTTCCCCTAAAACTTCTCCATCTCTCACCATTCAGATCGGCCCCCTCCTGCTGCTGCGGGCACTGAATGAGGGGTGGTGAAGAGACACCCGCCTTGCCCCTAGCTCAGGGCTTTGTATTTTCCACACCAAGCTCCCCTTCAGCGGTCCAGGGAAGGAACTCTGGTCCTCTTCCGAGGACGAGTGTTTAAATACCTAACATACATAGACTTGCGAGGGAAAGCTACTATATTAAAATGCAGTTATCAAAAACTTTTTTAATATTTGAGATATAACAATATGTGTTTTTTCATTAACACATTAATGGTAAGATCCAGCATAGGCCTAATAACTACCACAATTTCCATGTAGCAGTGGGTGTCAGTGATAGTTCGAGATGCCTGCAACCACAGGAATGAGATCTGAAAATACCTCCGACATCTACTGAGCAGGGTGTACACTGCTCACCACCACGCGGGCCTATGGTCCACGACGGAGGGGAATGCCAGGTTGTGGTTAGAGATTAGTGAAAATAAAGACAGAATTCTTTTTTTTTTTTTCTCATCGAAGCTCATGGACACTCAGTTAATGATATGGTAAGAACCCCTTGGTTCTCTAACTCGAGAGTACATCAAAATTACCTGGAGAGGTTGCGGAAACAGACTGCCATGCCCCACACCCAGAGTTTCTGAATCCGTAGATCTGGGTTGGAGCCTGAACATTACATTTCTTCCAAGTCCCAGATGCTGTTCCAGAAACCCCAGTATGAGAGCATTGCTCTAGATGAATGTCCTCTACATAGAAACTCTTAGAATGGGGAAAGCATTGTCCCTTGAAACTGTCAAACCCTTGCAGCTCAGGGGTTCCCAGCTGGTTTTCAGAGACAGTAGATAGAATCCAGATGGACAGCAGTACCATGAGTGTTACACACTTTCTATTTTAAGAGCCAGCTCAGATCTCACCTCTTTCCCAAAGCATCCCTAACAACCCCAAGTTGATGGGACCCTACCCATTGCTAAACTCCTCTAAACCTGTAGCTTCTTGTTCTGTACCAAGACCTTGGGAATACATAGTATTGCCTGGCCCATATTCCTTTAGTTTATCCTGGTAGTTTACTCCACTTTCCTTAATAGATTTTATGCTCTATGAAGAATTAGTCCCTGTATTAACACTAATACTCTCCCTATCTCCTTGTGCACAGGCAGCTTTGGGATGTACATGTTCACTACACTGTCTCGTGAACCTGCAGTTAGGCTCAACCAGCCATACTGTGGGTTAATTTTTCCTGATACAAAAAGAGTACACCTAGATCTTGCTGAGATGTCTATGTTGCAAGTGATGGAAAAACTTAACCCAAACTGACTTAAATTTAAAGTGGGACTTAATGGTCAACATATATTTGATGCTGAGATTCTTGGTGCCCTCACGCCTCTGTTTCCCTATGCTTCACCTTTATGTATTTGCCCCTTATTTGTACACTGAATTCGTCTTTGGGCTGGAATCCCAATATAGGAGGAGAAATGGCCATACCCGTTCTAGAACTCACAGCTCAACTCCACACTATCCAGAGGAAGAAGGGCTGCCTCTCCTTGTAGCTCTCTCTAAAGGAGGTGGAAACTTCTGTCCCAGAAACCCCTAGCAAATACCTCTTCCTATCTCATCTGTCCACAGTGGGTTACATCCTCACAAGTAAAAGTAGCAGCAAGCAGCAGGGGAATCTTTCTGTAGTTAAACTCCTCTACTCTTCCATGAATGTGAAGCAGGCAAAGCCCAGGTGGAATCACCCTGCTACCAATGAGAAGGGGGAAATGAATGGGTTTTGGAAAAATCAAAAACTGGCAAATATCCTCTCCAATAGCTTTTCAGTGTCTAGTTTTATCTTATATCTTAAACTAGAAAACAACTGGAGTGAAAGAGCTAGAAGGTCCCAAAGGAAAGCACTTGGACCAAATTCATATAAAAAACCTGTAGTCCCAGGAGTGGAGCCTTGGCCATTGAAAGCCAGAAGGCCTGCAACTTTAGCCGTAGGTAGCTAAAAACCGTATGTAGGAATACATCATTATGTTTAAAGTGAGCAAGTGACAGTGGAGGGTGTCTAAGGTTTTAGTTTATGTTAAGGCTGCTTGTAGGCTAGCCTATGCTAGTGTGTGTGTGTGTGAGTGTATGCGTGTGTAGATGAGAAGGGGGGCCTCTTGAGATTTTCCCCATTGCTGGAATTTATGCTAATTTCTCTTATTCTATCTTCTACGTTAAGTCATCAGTGCTCAGCCAAGAGAAATGTTGCAGAAGTTTGTCTTTGCTGTTCTCAGTCTCCTGAGTTGCATCTTATTCTACACTTGGCGATGCACCCTCCCGGTCCTCCTAATTTGTCAACTCTCACCTTTTTCTAATATCCTTTCCCCCTCTAGGTTCTGAGATGATCCTTAAAAATACTCACATTAAAGTGTAAAAAGTTAGCCACCAATAGAAATGTCAACTTTTCCAAGGGTATAAGAAAACAGTCATTCAGAAGACTGGGTTTTTAATGTGATAAAATGGAAAGAAGGCAGGTTCTGAAGCTGATAAAACCAGCTTTGAATATGGACTCCACTACTGATTGTGTGACTCTGGGTAAGTGACTTGGCTTCTCTGAGCCCCAGGTCCTTGGATGTAGGGTAAAGAGGGTAGTGACTTCATGCAGGGTTCTTTAAGAAGGTATATGTGATTGGCCATGCATGGTGTTTGGCTCATAGAAGTGGCTCAATCCATTTTAGTTCCCTTTTCTAAAAAGGGAAATGGCAAAAATTCAGTTATCACTCAGCAGTGAGGACTGGCATTTTCTGGGGTGACAGGTTTGGTTAGCCCCCTTAGAATCATTCCAAGAAAGTTACTCAAAATATGTATGCATTGAGCTAATCCTATATCCATTACTCAACTCTTATTCTGTGTCTAGAATCCTACACTTACTCTTCTTACATATATGAAAAATAAGCAATTTTTTTTCATTAAACAACTTATTTTGTTTTCATTCTCTATCAAGTAACTTGAAATGAGTTAGCTCAGATATTTCAAGCCTATCTTAAACTTTGACATGAAGCCTGATGAGGATGGTAGGATAGGGTTATGATCTTAGTGTAGGAATTCGGCAAACTTTCACACTCGTGTGAGTCATAACCTCTGCTCTTTGCTCATTCACATGGCCTCATCTGTCTCTTTCCATCTTGTATCATTATCCCTCATTGGAGACCCCTGCCCTTTTCTATTTCAGGTATGTTTAAGGGGGAAGGGTATTTCCCTCATTCTCATTGACTTGAAATTAACAATCCTCCTGAATGAAGAAGCAAAGGTTTGTGCTCTCCTCAATGGCCACGAGGAAAGATATTAACCAGATTGAGCACAGTGGAAACCCTCTTATTTCTTTCCTTTCAGTTTGGTCCCGTTTGGAGTACAGTCTTGGAGCTAGCCTGTATCTCCTTGACTTGTTAATAAGAATGTCATGTAAAGTGAAATCAGAATCAAAACTCCAGCTGAAGTCCAGGTAGATTACAACTATTGCTTTCCCCTGACCACACTGGCATGTCAGTCCAGCACAGAAGGAAATGAGATTGGTCTGGACAATCTGACCTTCCCAAAGCTGTTGTGGTTGCAACTCAGGATCTTGTTTTCTCATAGAAGGTTGCAAGTTGATAGTTTGATTATTTCCTTAAGTACCTTTCCAGATCTCAAAGTAAGATACAGAACTTGGAGGCACCTGGGACAATTCTTTCTCCCTTTCTTAAACCTTGGCAACTCATTTTTTTTTGCTGCCTTTCAGAGTTTTTTCTCCATACTCTACACATTTTTATAAGAAGGAAAATCCTTAGATATGCTGCTTTGAAGGCACAGATATCAAAGAGCTACAAGTTATATCAGTTCTCCCTCTCCAGTGTCTTTCAAAGTCCTCTCCTTCTCTTTCTAATTTTAATGCCTTCGTTCAGGCCTGTGCCATCTCTCACCTCTATGTTTTATAGTTGATAATTGACCTTCTTCCCGTAAAATTTCCCTCCATTCAGTCCATCCTTCACACTTCAGATACAATACAATAAAATAAATAAAACTTCCAAACCAAAAAACCAAAAGTCAAAACCCCACAGGAACAACAAGGAACCAAATCTGGTTATATCACGACTACGTTAAAATGTTTCCATGATTGCCTAAGGGCTGTATTGCAAGGTGCAAACTTCCTGGCACGGCACCTAGACCCTTCAACATCTAATTCTGTGACCTTCTCTTTCACCCTCCTTCATCAGCACCTGCACATAAGTCAAGCCCATTTTCTGCCTATTCACAAGATATGATAATTTTTTCAAGTTTCTAAAAAAGGGGGTTGTTCTGCTTACTTCTGTTCCTTCATAACTTTTCCAATATGTGGAGAATAACAGACACCATGATAATTGATCAGAGGACGGAAACCCCAAGCTACATAACGTGTGTTATCACACTCAACTCAATGAGTACAGCCATTCAGCTCTTTCAGGCATATTTAAGTAGAGTGGTCTCTGTTATAGATTGGTTTTCTGTCTCCCATAGCTCTGTGTGGTTTATTTGATTCTTTTTCACTCGGCAGAACTGAGAAGTGGTGGAGAAGGGAGCAGATGGTGACTTGGGATCAGTGGGGAGGTTTAAAAATATTTTTCACTGGCTTCCCAATTTCACTCTAGGTCCATCCGAGGACCTACAGAATGTCACTATATTTAATGAAGAAAAATCTAGGTGAGTTAGAATAGAGGTTGAAGATGGCTTCATTCTTTCTGTGCACCAATTTAGAAGAGGCCAGACAGATCTGCTATGGTCACAAGGGCCTGAGCTGGCTCAGCTCTACCACTATCAAGATAAACTCATTCTTGCTGCCGTTTGGTATGCCCTGCTAGGCTGTTGTGGCCAGCTCAGAATACAGAGATACCATGACAAGTTGACTCTGAGAATTCCAACCACTGGCCAACTCTGGCTTCTACACACACAGATGGAAACTAGTCAAGTAAGTGCGTGTCAAAGTTGGTATTCAAGCAGCTTATCCCCTTAATGAGTGTGTGACCTTGTTTTTTTATTACCTGATGAATCCTTGCAGACTTTAACATGGTTCTACTTCAGATGTGAGAAAGGCAAAGGCTGTGGAGATACAAGTGGAATCCCCTTTAGGGCTGGAAGAAGAGCGCTTTGGAGAATGCCATGGGCTACAGCCAGGCCGCTCTTCCTTGAACCTCATCTTCTCCCATCTCTCAGAGGCCCAGTGAGGAGAGATCCTTTGCTTCGTTTTTTCCGTGTGTGTGTAAACATCAGGGTATTGAGCGACCAGAGTGTAGGGAGGGGAACTCACAGCAGGGCTGTGAACCCAAAGGGAATTTCGACCCTCTTGTTCATTCTCCTTAGAGACAGCACATAACTGCTTTTCATTCTCTATGTGACCCACTGGGTGTACTTGAAGACCTTTGTTCAACTACCCTCAGCCCTTCCTGACTGCTTAATTCACCCTTTTTAGTCATCTCTCATGGGTCTTTGTCCAACCCTTTAGTCATATGTCTCTAGATCCTCTCCAAATAGCTCACAAAGATGGCTCACACAACAAGGGCTTCCCCCAAGGGTCACAGGCAGCCTGACACCTCAATGAGAGAAAGAAGAACACAGAACAAAGCAAACAAAGGCATGTGGCTGCCACTCAGAGTTCCAGGCCCCTAGTGAGCTCCACATCCCTCACAGCACTCCCCTGGCCTGCTGTGGCCATCAGGCCGACAGCGATTTTGTCCAGAGCTCTCTCCAGGTGAAAAGGTAAGCCCTGCTTCAGGCTGAGGAGGTGCCCTGAAGTCATTTTCTCATTGCCTTTCAGATCAGCTTTGAACTATAAATAAACCAAGCGCCGAGGAGTAGCCATGATGCTTGCTGGAAGGTTATTAGCATCCCTGCTCTATCTGAATTCCCCCTATGCCAACTCTCCCTTTTAGAAACCCCACAAGGTTGGCAGGTCCACCGCTCCTGCTGCCAATGTCAGTGCATTAGCACTTAGCTTAAGTGAACACACATGCCAGGCAGGCTCACAGCTTCCTCCTCTCCTCTTTCCTAATGGAAACACTTCAGATAAAGAATGACACTACTAATATATTGCATATACTTATTGTACTGATCTTATCTTAGACAACTAGCCCTTGAAAATAGTAACTAAATTACTGAAGACGCTGTAGAGTGCCCAGCACAGGCACATCATGATGATGGCAACAACAAAGATAATGATGATACAATAATACTAGTGGTGGTCATGGTAGTAATAATAACTTAGTGTTTGTTGAGTGCCTACTACTGTTGGCCTACTACTTGTTGAATGCATCAAGACCATGCATTCTGCATGACATGTTGTATGTGTTGTTTCCAATCTTCACAATAATCCCAAGAGTTTTCATCTTTAGCTGGAGAAAGCGAGGCTTGGGGTGGTGTAATTCCTCATCCAAAGGCCCATGCTGGGCAAGGAGGACAGTCTGTCTGACCTCAATGTCAAGTGGCCTCTGTGCTCTCCACAAATTGCCTCTCTCTGTTTAACTTTATGTGACAAGGAAAGCCAGCAGGGATTAATTCTTTTCTGTCTTTTAAGCATATTTCATCCTCTTAAAAAATTATTGAAGTATAGTCAGTTTACAATGTTGTGTCAATTTCTGGTGTACAGTCTACTGTTTCAGTCATACATATACGTACATATATTCCTTTTCATTATAGGTTATTACAAGATATTCATACAGTTCCCTGTGCTACACGGTAGAAACTTGTTATTTATTTTACATATAGTAGTTAGTATCTGCAAATCTCAAACTCGCAACTTAAAGGATTAATTTTTAAATTCATACCCCAAAATGTGAAAGAAGTCCCTCTCTTCTTAAATTTCACTGGAAAGCCATAGAAATAATAAATTTCAAAATCTGAGATAGTATCCTGGCAGCAAAGGCCACCTTTCAGTAGCCTAAGGTAGGTTTTTTCCACAATGATGACACCTAAAAATAGAACATTTAATATTCTCTCCACTCCACTATCAGAAGTATTTACTCTCCACTACTACTTCTTTTCTTGTAAGCTCTAGAAGTGTCATTGGTAATATAAAGAAGGGAACATTCCAAAGGTTTATATGAATTTAAAATTCCATTTCCTTCTCATTCACAATTATTTTTCACTGTGGAAAGAACCAAATTACTTTCTTAGTTTCTTTGATTTCATGCATCTGGAGGGTCTGTTTTTTGGGGGTTTTTTGTTGTTGTTGTTGATGATGTTTTTATCTTGTCATAAAACCAAAAGAGAAGGAAGAGCTTGTAAACATTTATACAATCTGTATGAAATTGAAAAGAATAATCATTTAGATTTTGACCAAAGGCAGAATAAACCTGAATACAACAAGAGCAGATTACTGACACTGTAATCTGTTCAAGATTTTCTAATCGATACACTGTCCATTGGGCCACTTTGCATTTCCCACCTTGGTTCACCAGTGAAAGGTTAGACTTGCTAATGTGTAGGCCTTGATAAGATGCCCAGCTTCCAGTGAAGACAGGGACCCTAACCAGTAACTTACCTAAAGAGGAAGGATTGGCAGGTGCCAATATTTCTCCCTTTCTCCCTTTATGTAATCACCCTAGAACACTGACAAATCCTGGTCGCAGGCAGTGCCCTTTAAGTAAGAGGTGACATGATCTCAGCACATCACCTTCGCTTCCCCAAATCACCGGCTTCTTGTTCCAAGACACTAGCGGCAACTATTTTCAAAACAGACCTCCTTTTCATTTTTCCCTTCATGAATCAAAAAGGAAACTTCTGGTGGTCTTCTGCAGATGTCAGCCTTTGACAACCATTTACTTAACATCCTTTGTGAAGCTTTTTGTGTTTTTTTTCTTTTGTGTAGCTACCTCACTTTTATATGAGGGGAACTCAGCCATGACACGCTCACACCACAGCATGCAGCAGTGAAGACCTGCAAAGAAATTATGAGATGGCCTAACCAGGTCCGTGGTGCCCTGATAGCCACAGATGCAAAGGGCCAGAGAAGCCCCGACGATCATGTATAATTTAGCAGCATTATTTTATTACGATCACCTCCGCTTTCCTAGGTTCATCTCCCAACCTCCTTGGCATTTTAAACAAAAGATGCTTTCCTCCAGTTCTCCTACTGTTTTTCTCCAGGTCATGTTATGTCTTGTCATAGCAAGTCGTGTTTGATGTGACTTGACACGGGGTGCCATGTAATTCAACCCAATCAGCAGCAGAATCAGGAACTGCCCTGGTGGATCTTTGATACAAAGCTGGCATCTAGCGCTGCTGACTGCTTTTTGACAGTTCTTTTGGTAACCAACTAGGACAGGGGCAAGAATATCCTCATAAAATGTGACAATGTTATATTTGTTGCTTTCATCTTCCCTACTCCTGATTACCTAGTCAGGCAAGCTGTGGATGAGATATTTTTCAATTGGACATTCTCTAACCAGATTGCTCTGTATTGTCCATCTAGGACTGGCTACATGATTTGTGGGGCCCGGAGTAAAATGAAAATGCACAATCACTTGTTCAAAATTATTAAGAATTTCAAGTGCAAGATCGTGACATCAGAATATTTAATCAAGCCTGAAGCCCTTCTGAGCACCGGATCCTGTGTGACACAGGGTACGTGCCTCACACACACTGAAGGCTTGTGGTCTGGGATCACATGCAGGGGTCTTCCTGTCTCTAAAAGTGGACCCTGTGTGATGGTTCATGTTTCTGATGATGCCCTATCATGCCAGACACAAGAGGGAGAAGACGAATGTCATTACAGCTGCATTCAGGGATATTTCAATCGGTGCTGATTGCCACTTCTCCTTAAAGCACAGCAATTTGCTGCGCAGATTCTGTAGTGGTGGGAACAGCATCCACTGCTATTTCCTACCTCTGTCTACCTCCCTCTTCTCCTTGCAACAGTTTCCTTTATTCCTTTTCTTCTGTTTTGGTTTGGTTCATAATACGTTGGGCAAAGATCACTTCCTTTACATTTTTACAATGGAGTTTTCATTCTAAATGAAACCTACCTTGCTTCATTTTGTTTTAATGTTCCTCTGCAAAATGGTAGCTGTGGATTGCACAGTTAGTTGGTGCAATTCATGGACTCAAAGAACTGACCCCTTTCCTTTGAGCTTTAAGATGTGTGTGTCTGTGTGTGTGTATGTTTATATTTACATCTATATCCAAACACGTTCCGCAAACCGCAAGTTAACTAGAACAAATTGATTTGGCGTGTCATCACCTGGTTTGGAAGCTGGCTGAAATCTCTGAAAGTGCAGCATGCATACAACAGGGGAAAAAAAAGAGAAAATGGGAGCAAAAGAGACCTTTTAAAGTAAATATTTCCTTCTTCAAACTGATTGGTATCATAGACTCAAATTTGTTTTAAAACAAGTTAAGTGTAATTGTTTTAAAGTCCTAAAAGACTTAGTCCACGAATGAGGTCCTGGGTCATCCTGGAGTTGTTAACATTTTGATGCCAGCTGGCAGCAGAGGCCCTGCTCTGAGGTGTCTCTTATGCAGGAATGCTGCCTTTGGACATTTAAAAAAAAAAAAATTTACCCAATTAAGATGTAGTGGCCCTCCAGCCTTCCCAGGCTGTGAATGAGAAGAGGCATATTTACAATCACAATAAGCTATAAATTTTACCCAGTTGTATCAAATCAGCAGGGCCACATTAGCCGGCACGGTCCTGTACGGAGCGCCACACATGCACACGTAGACAAGAGTGGCAGAACACATGACCAGAGAGGGTCAACCTGTCAAGAGGATTAAGGAAGATTCTTCCTGGACATGGGGTTGAGGTGAAGAGGTGCTGGGATGTAACGATGCTGTAGAGTTTACCCACCGTGGTTATTATCTGACCCCAAAGAGATTCCACTTATCAAAACCTAAATATTCTTTTTTTTTTTTTTTAAAAAGCATTATGCAGGTAGCCTAGGTATTTTTACACATTTTCTGGTAAAATTAACACACACTAATTTTTAAAGGCTCATAACATTTTGAGTGGTTCTAAGGTGACCTGGTTTTAGTCATCTTTTAATTTTTCCATGCTTCCCTAGAAAGTCTCATTTTTTCCCCCAAACATGAACATTGTTTAGGCTGAGGAAGGCTGAAGGCTTAGGCTGCCCCTCTAAGCAGAGCTTGTGTTCCTCCAAAGGTCAGGGATGATGTGGGAAGAGTGTCTAATTACTCCTCAGAATCTTTTTTCTCATTCTGCTCTCTTTTTTGCCTTAAGAAGATCAGGGAAATGGCAAATAGAAACAACTTTGAGCCTGTAAAAAGGCAACTTTGAGTCTTCTGCTTTGGGAGAGGACAAAAGTCCCATTTGGTGTGAATGCAGTGCATTCAATAATCCAAGGCTGCACCTGCACTTTCCCTTCACTGTTCAGATGATAGGGAGGAGGCCTTGCTTGGCCGAGATGGACAAAAGCAACCCCATCTGAAAGGGGAAAGGAGAGAAGAATTTCTGCCAGGTTGACTGTGCGTGAGTGAGTGAGTGTGAGTGTGAGTGTGAGTGTGAGTGTGAGTGTGAGAGAGTGTGTGTGTGTGTATGCGCCAGGCTATTTATACAGGGAGTCCAGAGCCCAAAGAGAGAAAGAAAGAAAGAGAGCGAGAGAGAGAGAGGAAGGAAGAAACTCTTTACCAAAAAATCCCTGATTTCTCCAGGAACATACAGAAAAGAAAAACATTTGGTGTCAGCAATAGTTCATTATCTAAATCCTCTGTAATTACTCTAAAGCTATCGTTAAAGATAAAAAGTGATTATAATATTAATAGTATCTTCTTGTATTTGTGTAGCTCTTTATAATGTAAACAGCATATCCTCAGCTATCATCCGATCACTCATGATGACTCCGTGACTTAGATGGCTTTATTCCCATTTGTGAAGGAGACAGAGGCTGTAGGAGCTACTGAGGAACATACAGTTAGCAGCAAGCCCTGAGTAGAATCCAGTCTTGACACTGATTCTGATAGTACTTTCCCCTCAGTTCCTCTTATACTTATGGCTTGGTTGGTCTTGTTTAAAGGTACATTATTAAGATGTCTGGGTTCTTCTCCCCAAACTCGGCAAGATTCATGAGATAAGAATGAATATACTCTGGGGCGGGGGTGGGGGGGCACACACAGACCACTAATACCACTTGTCATAGCTGTGGCTCTCTGACTTGAAATCAATTGGTTCCACCCATGATTGTAAATGTCATATAGTTTTAATCACCAAAATAGGCTAATTGTGAACAAACTGAGATTCAAGAACAGTGGTCCAAATAGCAAGCCTCAGAATCACCTGGAGGACTTGTTAAAACATAGGACACTGCGCCCCATCTCCAGAGTTCCTGGTCCTATAGGTCTAGGGTTAGAGATAACCTCTGATAACTTGCATTTCTGACTAATTCCCAAGTGATGCTGTTGCTACTGGTCCAGGGGCCATACTTAGAGAACCACTGCTTTAGGGTATTAACTACATGGCAGACATTCATGGGGACAGAGACATAACTGTAGTGACAGAAGTCAGTGAAAATGGATGTTGAAAAGCTGAGCTGGGTTTTCTTTGAGGACCTTTTTGGGACCAAGACACCTTACATTAGTGAATTTCTGGTATAAAGGGAACTGGATTGAAAGACAGCAGGAGGAAGGTGACATCAGAGAAGAGACAGAGACAGACAGAAAGGAGAGACAAACAGAGACAGAGAAAAGACACACAGAGAGTGGTTGATACCAAACAAAGAACCTTTGATAGCCAACTTACCAGAGAAGACTAAAAGAAAATCAATACCACAGTTTCCTGTTGTACACATATGAAGAATAATCAAACAATGAAAGGTCATTACTTAGCTATTTAAATGTTTGCAGTGCTTCCCCTATGAAGGGAAATGATTATTTATCATCATGGCTGAAGTCACTTTAAAAAGTCTAAACAGACAGTTTTCCAAATGAGCAGTATGGGTAAAAGAATCTCTTGCCTCCCCAAATTATGATCAAGCGACAGGACTTCAAAACAGTCTTTTATATACAATTCTGGGAGGGAATTACCATTTAAGAAATGCAATTAACTGGAGGTCCTTTTCCTATGACTTAAGTGTTAAGTAAATAAAATAGATAATTCCATGGTCCCGTCACTCCCAGGGCAGGGAGAGTTTCCCATTCTTTTGAAATGTCCTCTTCTGTCTCCATTTTCCTCACACTCATTTGTTTTGTCTATGTAGTTCTAAGTTAAAAAAAAAAAATTCATGTAGTGACATGACAAGTATTATGTAGCAATGGTCAAAAATTAAATTACCCACAGTACATTAACGAAAACCCTTGCTTTAAGAAAATCACTCTTATTTCAGATCTGCGACAAAGGAAATTTTCAGCCAAATTGTTTTTTGAGGCATTAAGTTGTTCATAGTGACAGAGTGAAACGGTTGGATAATTATAAAGCAGTGTGTCACCTCAGAGAGTAATTTTCCATTTAAAAGAGAGCAAGAAGCTGGTTTTCACAGGAAGTGCTTTCAGATTCAGTGGTTCGGGTCAAGGGAGTAAAGTGGTGTCTGGCTCCTGGTTGTCATGAATCCGGACCTGAATACACATTACCCACACTTGCACCGTCTCAGCACAATTTTGGAACGGGCTTCCTTTTTGCCCTACTCAGTGAAAAGTTGGAAGGAGTGCAGCCGTGGAAAGCTATGGCTAGCACATTTTTTTTTATGGGTAAAATTTATAGAGTAATGTATCTACTTTTAGCATGACTATTGTTAAACCTGGAGATCAAGCAAAGTGACACTGAGTATATTGCTTTATCAATTGGCTTCGTTCGACTGAAAAATGCTGATCAGGCCATGTCTATCCCTTGGGTGCCAAAACCCTACTTCAACTCTTGAATGGTCGATACATAAAAGTCAAATTCATTATAATTTGTAGCTTTTTTTTTTCTCTTGAAGAAGCACACAGTTCTCAGTACATCAATATCAACTCTTAAATCCACATCGGATGGAGAGGGTACAGCACAGTAATTCAATCTCTTTACACTTAATATGGTCAGGAAGGGAGAATGAAAACAGCCTCTTGTAAAATGATGGAAAAAACAGGATGCAATCACTCTGATGGAGCGGTGCAAGGGAGTCATTTTACACCATCCGTTACCAGGGCAACAAAATACAGTGAGCCCTATACATCTAACAGGTGACATTTTAGCTAAGAAATTGCTTCTTTGGTATTTTTTCTGTCTATGAAAAACAATGTTACCAGCGTTTTCACTTGTCATGTACTATAGGGCAACATATTCCTGCTGACAGGCCCATAATGGAAAAATCGAGAGTTAAATAGTATTACAGTCCAACTTTTTGGATACATGTTAATATGCTCTTTAAAGAGATTTCAGACATTTTCAAACACCCTGGAGATTCAAGGGACTGGAAATCTCGGCATGCATTTGTGTGTTCACTTAGTTTTTAGATAAGGAGAAAGTACTTAACCTGTGTTTCCAGAATATGGCATAAAGTGCTAGATACTTTCAAGAAAAGTAATTAATATAATTGTCTCATGTCATGAGGCCCCCTACCTTGGCAAACTTTATTATGGTGCATATGGCCACAGCCCTTTCTTAAGGAAAAAGAAAAGTAAGAAAGTGATGTTTTCACAGCACAATAGTCTTTTCTTTTCAGTTTGCCCCAAAAGTTATCTGATACAGAAAGAGTAGGAAATGAGGAAATTAACTTCTTCAATTAGACAATGAAGAGTTTTACACAATAGAATATAATTGTTTTAAGTATCTAGAGAGGATCAAAAAACAACAACAACAAAAATACAACTGATGGCTACCAGGGAGGAAAGGGGGTTGGGAAGGAATAAATCGAGAGCTTGAGATTTGCAGATACTAACTACTGTATATGTAACAGATAAACAACAAGTTTCTATTGTATAGCACAAGGAACTATATTCAATATCTTATAGTAACCTATAATGAAAAAGAATATGAAAAGGAATATATGTATGTATATGTATGATTGAAACATTATGCTGTACACCAGAGATTGACATAACATTGTAAACTGACTATACTTTGATTAAAAAATTGAAAAAAATTAAGTATCTAGAGAAGATGATCATTCCCCCCACAAAAACTTACACAGTGCAGTCATTAAAAACACATGTTAGTCCTCCCTTGGATTTTATTTTATTGCCCATCTAAGGATTTTGTTACTCTCCAAAGCTATTCTAGTTCTTCTCGGCTTAGATTCCAAAGGTAAGTATTCACATTTATTGCTGGGTCATTGCTTTGTTTTCTCACAATGTTCTTTTGGAACCACTGATGTACAAGAATAGAAATTGAGAGCCAGGATAGAGTTTAGAGAATATATTCCAAACTTCCTTCCTTATGGATCAATAAACCAATGTCTGAGGAGGGCAGAGACTGGTAGAAATGGGCTTAGAACAAAGTTGCCTAATTCTGGGGCCCATGCTCTTTCCATTACAGCCATGCCTCATTCAAATCTTTACCAAGCACCTGCTACATGCCCAGCCTTCGGGAATACAAAATTGAAGAAAGTCCAGTCTTAGCCTGCCACAGTCAGACAGACAGGGGAGACAGATAGCGATAAATACAATGGGCTAAGTGCTCCAATGAAAGTATAACCAAAGCACTGTGGGGAGACAGAGGTGGGAAAGCTCCTGTTTAAAGCAAAAGCTACATGTTAATTATGTGCCAGTGTGTCAGCAATCAAAACTAAGCAGCCCAATAACTGGGCTCAGTGGGAAGTGACACAGAAGCCAGCACGTCTGTGTCAAAAATGAGAAACATATATTTTCTTCTTTTATTTATTTATTTTTATTGTGGAAAAAAATGCCCCATAAAATTTACCATCTGTCTTAGTCTATTTGGTCTGCTATAACAAAAATACCATAGCCTGGGTAGCTTATAAACAACAGGAATTTATTTCTCCCAGTTTTGGAGGCTGGACATCTGAGTTCTGATGAGGGTCTTCTTCAAAGCTGGAGACAGCCTACCTCTCACTGTGTCCTCAGCAGAAGGGGTGGGGGAGTTCTGGGGGGCCTCTTTTATAAGGGCACTGATTCCATTCATGAGGGCTCCAGCCTCATGACCTGATCACTTTCCAAAGGCCTCATCTCCTAATATCACCACATTGGGGGTTAGGATTTCAACATATGAATTTTGAAGGGACATATTCAGTTTATAGCAGCATCTTAATCATTTAAGAGGGTACAGTTCAGTAGTGTTAACTATATTCACGTTGTTGTGAAACCAATCTCCAGAATTTTTGCATCTTGCAAACTCCCCCCTTCCCTCAGCCCCTGGTAACCACCATTCTACTTCCCTTTTCTAAGAATTTGACTATTTCAGATACCTCATATAAGTGGAATAATGCCATATTTGTCTTTTGTGACTGATTTCTTTCACCTAGCATAATGTCCTCAAGATTCAAACATGTTGTAGCCTGTGACAGGATTTCCTTCCTTTTTAGGACTGAATAATATCTGCTTGCATGCATATACTGCATTTTGTTCATTAATTTCATCAATGGGTATTTGGCTTGCTTCTAGCATTGAGAACACCTCTGCTATGAACATCTGTGTGCAAATGGGTTTGAAATACTTGAACAACGAAAGAGGTCACATACAGCAAAGAAAAGCT
Source organism: Camelus dromedarius (assembly GCF_036321535.1). Taxonomy (NCBI): domain Eukaryota; kingdom Metazoa; phylum Chordata; class Mammalia; order Artiodactyla; family Camelidae; genus Camelus; species Camelus dromedarius. The sequence goes on along the minus strand of NC_087445.1, from coordinate 43,168,091 downwards.
CAGAAAAGAGGAGGAAAAAGATGAAAAAAGTGTGCATGTGTGCATGCAGGTAGGTAGGTGAAATAAAATGTTAAAGCAATCGCCTTAAAAATACCATGACTTCAATTTGGGATAAATCAAGCCATCTGGATTTCACCCATTATGGTCCCATTAAGTAAAGTTAAATACTGAAAAGTTAAGGTGGAAACATTCAGTAAATTAACATGTAGTATAGTCTGGGAAAAGAAAAAAAAAAGAAGGAATTTTCTTATCTTTTGGCTTATTTTAATATATCACAAGAAACAAAAAGGACCAAGAAATCATAAAACTGAGAGAATGTGAAAAGCAAGGAAGTTGTGACCTTATTGGGCTGAGGGAGTAGGAATCAGAGGAAAAAGTGGAACATTTTAGATAAATCCTCAAACCTATTTTGCCCTTTGTGGGCACTGCTGAAAAGTCATCAGTCTTAGCTGCCAAACAAAATGCAACTAAGATACTGCTGGTTATGACATGGGGGATTAGCAAGAGAATATATATATTATATATATAAAAGAAATAGAATATTGTAGATATCACATATATTATATATTTATTTATATAAAATACAGGACAAGAGAAAGCCAATGGATTTAATACTGCATTATGGAGTTAGAATTATTCAGAGGAGAGAGAGAGAGGTTTACAGGGTCAGTGCTGAAACCCAGAAACCCAAGGAAAAGTTACATATGATTACAAATGAGAGCAGATGTAATAAGGACCATCTAGACAAAAATGTAAATATCTTTTTAAAATTAGAAATAGTTAAGTACTAGAGTAAGAAGGAATACATACTATTTTTGTGTGATTTTCCATGCTGTGTTTCTATCACTGCCTGGATTGCCCCTTTCTGTTTCATGTACATTTGATTTAAGTGTCTGACCTGATGTGAAAACCTAGGGCTTCCCTGTGTGGGGAAAGCACCCCACTGTAGGGCTACAGAGGTGTCGGTGCTCACAGCATGTGTAGGGTTAATCATTTCTGCTCCCTGGGTTCTAGGTCTCCTGGACGTGCTGTCTCCTGGGTCAACACCTGTCCTGTTTAGAACCACACTTTGTTGTAGGAGAGACTGACCAGCACTTGGATAAGCACCAGAACAATGTGCTGAGTTAAACAAAAGACAATAAAGTATGGCAAATAAAGGTAATTTCCCCCCAGGGTTATAACCAAGAATCCAGGAGCCAAGAATTTGTGTTTCCTGAATGTTAAACCATGTCAGTCATTTACCTTTTGTTTTTAATACCTGTTTTAGAAAGGTTAAATAGTTTCAAATTTTGAGTTTAAAAACTTGGGATGTTTCTTTAAAATGAACATCCAAAAAAGACAAATTAACCTAAAGACACAACGAAAAGATTCTGATGACAGATGGTTTCCTAAACAGGACTCAGAAAAGAAAGATGCACTCTAAAATGGTTGCAATTGTATAGCAGGTATATTTAAAACTTTTTTTAAAATTAAAAGTATCAGAAGTAATTCTACATACTTTTACTCCTTCGGTGTATACAGGGTTTTTGTTTTTTTTTAAATCCATCTCTGTTTCTTCATATTAAAATATATGGCCTTCGTGTGTCATTTTGGATTTGTTTTTATAAACATCACTTGTAATGTCCATTAACTGGGTGGATAGTATCTTCAATCCACACTCTATTATTGACTGCTTAGGTTTATATTTCTATTAAAAGTGATACCAAACTATTTTTATATTTCTATTAAAATGGGTAGATGTGACGTTTATTGTTTTGTTCTATTTTTTAATAGCAAATAGAAGCTATTAATTACACAGTTAAATCTATCAACAGTTTCCTTTGGGATATCCTCCATTGATTCTTAACTTGGAAATTCTCCACATTTTCAGAACTATAATAAAAAAACCACCACCTCTTCATTTCAGTCTCTTTTTGATACTTCGAATTATTTTTTTATTTTACTCTCTAACGTTTTATGTATCCTGTGTGGTGTATATTTAGATAATTCTTTTTTCCTAAATACGTAGCAAATTTTTCAGTAATTATTTATTGAATAATCATCTTCCCCTATTGATTAGTGACATTACCTTCCACACATATTAGATACAAGCACACCCTAGAGTCTTTTTCTGAGCAAAACAGCTACACTTTGGATAGTCACCAATGTATTACAAATATAAGTAGGAAGAAATTCTGTGTGAGATAACATGGCTGTGGTGTGTTAATTTAAATGAGACTTTTAGTTATCACTCATCTAAGGTTTTAAACTTTTTTTGGATTTTCCTGTGTAAACAGTAATTTTATAAACTTCAGTTTGTGCACTGGCGAACCCTAGTGATAAACATGAGAGACAAGGAACCGCTTATTTTTTAATTTTTATTTTTCAAGGTATAATTCACTTACTATCCTCTCAGGGTCCTAGTAATTATAGATAAAATATTCAGCACATATTCTGAATATAAAAGGTGGTATGTGTAAACATAATCTCTAACACAGCAACAGTAGAATCTGTGATGAGATGTAGGGCAATTTGACCACAGTTCATGTGAACACCAGAATGCCAATACGGTTGGGAAGTGGGGTACCATTTAATCTATAATTCTTCAAAGTTTTTAAGGGTTCTCAAGGGTAAGTTGTAAAAGAAGTAAAAAGTGCTGTCTATCAGAAAAAAAGATGATGCAAAAAGAAAGGAGTAGCACAGAGAATACAATTCAATTCCTGTAAAAGTTTGATAACTGATTTCCTGACTTCCATTTCACGGGAAGGGAAAGGCAGCAATATTCAGGGAGAAAAAAATAAGAGCAAAAGGTAGGCTACAATCTTTAAATCTATGTCAGCGAAAATTTTGTTTTCTCAGTGTGTCAATAAAAGTATTTTTCACATTGAAATTTTAATATTAAAAAATCTATGAAGGTGGCAATGTTTAATTTTAGCTTTCATAACAAAATTATAATTCACTTAGTCACATCAATAATTATAAAAAGTAAACGATGATTATTTATAATGAGATCAATATTTCTCTCCTTTTCTATACAACTTCATTTTTGTCCAATTTCGACTGCTTAAAAAAAATCCCTACCACATTAAAATACAAATAGAGATAGATAAATACCTGGTGACTATTTTATTCACCTTAACACTACTGTCATTTGCCCCTTCCCAATTTATCCTCTATTCTGATATCTGATATCCTCAATTCTCATTCTAAGGAATGATCTTATGATTCACAGATCAGTCACTATTCCATTTATTCAATTGCCTTGGCTTTATGTAGAGCTCTACCATGAGCTACTTTTTCATCTTGATCTCCAGTTCCTAACAGGCCTCTACTCTACCTATTCTGAAAACCTCGTGTTCTGTCGACAGGTCTTTCCAAACCCTGTGCCTCTGCTTATCTTTCTACCTGGACTGCTATTCTGCAAACCTGTGCTGCTGGAGAATTGCTGATGGGATGTTAAAAAAAAAAAAAATTAAGTCTTCTAATAGTGCATAAGAAATACACACAAGCAAAGAAAAACCAGCCTCGCCAAATAAGCTGAACCCAAAGTACAAGGACAGTGAAAAAAAAAAAAAGTCAAGTCAGCTTAACCCCAACTGGCATTTACAAGATTAACAATATGGTTTGCAGTACACTTGGAAGGAAACCAACTGACTATAAGATAATTAACTGCTACCATCAAAGAAGGTGTATGCAGGTGCCAATAAGGTTGTCTGGGACACCAACTCCCTCCCTACCTTACAACGCCATACAAAGAAGAACCTGAAGAAATGCAGCCATAAGTGTCCATCATACTCTAATTCTGACTGAAGAAAAACTTAGAACTCTAGATGCAAGAAAGAAAGCAAACCAAGTAAGAGATACATGTTACACATTGTTAAAAAATTTTAGAAAGTAAATCCAAGAATTTCTTGAGTACTTAAGACCCTTTTACTCTCTCCTTGGTACTCATCGATTTTCATACAGGAAATAAATCCTGTAGCTGCCCATCCACAATGCCTTACCTCTTCTGCATAGAAGAGAGTATAGGCCAGGAAGGAAAAAGCTTGCTCTTCTGGTATGAGAAATGAGAGCAAGCTTGTTGACATCCCCTTACCGATGCCCAAGAAGACTGGGTCCACCCAGCAGTGTAAGTGGAGTAGAATCAACTGCTACTACCTCATCCTTTAGGGCCAGCTTGAAAGCCACTTGCTCTCTGGAGTTTTAAAACTTATCTTTAGTTCCTACGTGTCTGTAGGAAACATGTAATTGCTTCTTACATTTGTCTACAGCACGTTATACAAACTCACAACATACTATTTTGCATTATAATCTTAAAAAAACTATTTGAATTCCTTAAGGTTGGGGTCTAGAGGTTCATTTTTTATAGTTTCAATGCCTTGAATAGAGTCTGCATTAGAAAAATGTCTTTTTATGGAACTGTCAAACTAAGCTATGAATTTAAAAGTTTCTAAGCCATGTTCAATCCTCTTTATTCTTCAAGATTATTTCAATGGCTTTATGAAGCCCTTCTTTGCACTGCCTGTGACCAATGACCTTTTCTCTCTAAACTCCCACTGAATTTATTCTTAGTATCTCATAGCTTAGTGCTTAATTATTTCTCACATAGTTATTCTCATTTCTTGGTAGATAACTTAATTCTTGAAGATAGTAATCACATTTTATCCTAAGAAATGTCTAGCACAAAACTGGTACCTGAGAAATATTCAGTAAAATACTTCCTGACTGGTGTACTCAAGTCAACATCCTAGTTTTCACCCTATATATTAATACCTAATATAGAAGCTTTAATAGTAATGGTAATAACAGATCACCTACACATCAAAGTCAGATATGAAATCCTGAACTACTACTTTTTTCACTATGGAATGCTTTTAATTAAAATTACATTAAAACATTTAATTTCATTACATTAAAATTACATTAAAACCCAGTTCCTACATACAAATTACCTAAACTGACTCAAGAAAAATAAAAATCTGAATAAATCTGTAAGAATAAAAGAGATTGAGTCAGTAATTAAAGCATTTCCAACAAAGAAAACCCCAGGACCACACTGCGCTACTGAGAAATTCTACCAAGTGCTTCAAGAATTACTGACAAATTCAAACTTTTCCAAAATACAGAAGAAATGGGAACAGTTCATAACTCAATATATGAGCCAGTATTTCTCTGATACCAGAAATCAGAAGAGAAGAAAACAGGCCACTATCTCTTATGAATACAGAGGCAAAATCCCTCAACAAAATACTAAGAAATCTAGCAGCATATTAAGCCATATGAACTAGCAATCTCACTTTTATATATCCACCTATGAGAATTAAAACCTTATGTTCATACAAAAATCTGTACCTAAATGCTTATGGCAGCTTTATTCATAATCACTAAACAACGGAACCAACCAAGATGTCCTACAACTGTTGAATGGATTAAAAAATGATATATTCATATTTTGGAATACTACTTAACATTAAAAAGGAATCAACTATTGATTCATGCAACAAAATAGATAAATCTTAAATGCCTTTTTCTAAGTAAAGGAGTCACTCCCCAAAGGCTATATATTATACAATTTCATTTACATGACTCTTTGGAAAAAGCAAAATTTGAGAAGGAAAAGGACGGGAGTGAGAGTGATAGAGAGATTGTCTATAATGGAGCAGTTTGAGAGAATTTTGGGGGTGAGTGAACTGTTCTATACAGAACAGTGGTAGACACATTATGCATTCATCAAAACCCATAGAACACACACCTCCAGAAGTGCATTTTACTGTATGTAAATTTAAAGAACCAACCAGGATATAGTGGAAAGATTCGGGCTGAAGACGGTGACAAATGCATCTAAGTGTATTAAAAACAAATCAAATAATCTTTTTTTTTTTTTTTAACTTTCTGGCTATGAATGTATAGAGACTGCTTACATTCTCTGAATTTAAGGGCCAATCTTTGTAAAATTATGATGTTAATAGTACTTACCTTAAAGTTTGTTATAAGATCTAATTAATTTTCAAAAGTGCAAACACTTTATCAATAAATCATTCACTAAATACTTATACATATGTATGTACATACACATATGCACGTACATACACACATATAAAACCATTGCCTTTTAGGTAACTATGGCTATGCAAACTTCTGATTTCATATTGCATATATTCATGAAGCTTCGTACAATATAAAAAACAGTATCAAAAATAGCATTATTATAATCTACAAATAAAACAATTGGCCAAAATCTGAACGAGATTCCTATTAAAGCCATTAATTACAGAGATAGATTGAGAAATCATTTTCAAAATTCACCCCATATACTTTTTCCTCTGGCTCATCTGTAAATAGCATTAATATCTCTTAAGAAAATAACCAAAATCTTTGTTTATTATACATATGCCCCTAATCCCATGATTAAGAGAAAGCTCCAAGTACCACCAAACTATTCTGCTTTAGCTAGGACCATCCCCATATCTTTCTTTTATATTCTCTTTATATGAATACCAGAAATAACAACACCTAAGACACAGTGTTGTGCAAATTACAGGGAGACAGGCAGAAGTGTACTGCTCCTTGAGATGCTTAACCCCTAGAGAAAAGTGTTGTAAGCAGGACTAGAGATGGAAAGAGAACTAGTGACAGTTGAGGGCATAACCTTTGATTGATGGGAGTCACTTATTAAGGAATATGTGTTGAATACCTTTATGTTCCAAGTAGTGTTCTAGGTTCTAAGGATACAAGGGTAAATGAGGTTCTGGTCTTGAATGGGAAACAAACAGAAAACAGAGTAAACTGATAGTTTTATACAGGAGTAAGTGCTAAGAAGAAAATAAAATGGGATGATATAATGGACAAAATGGGAATGACATAATTTGAATTAATATTTAAAGTAGAGGCACTCAGTCCAAATAAAAAATACCAAATGCACATAGTTCTCTAGCTACTAAGAACACTTGAAATACAAAATGCAATGATCATTTAGTGATGTCTGCCATGGCCATGAGAAGGGGATAGCAGCATTAGAACTTCATATTGCTGACTCTACCCTAGAGGGAGAATAAAAGCTATTAAAACTAGAAACAATACCCTCTATATTACTTATAAACTGTTTTCAAAATTTATGACAATGGTACAAAGAAATAAATATAGTTTTTATTGTATCATTATCTATCTAGAATAAATTATCTATCTAGAAAAGTCAGAAGAATCATGGAAGAAAAATTATTAGAACAAAATACTTTAATATGGGTTTAATGCAAAATAAATGTACAAATAGTTTTTATACATACCAATTAGAAAATACAAGTCATAATATCCTACCACATTAACAGCGATAACAAGGTAGGAGTTTTTTATCAAAAGACTTACAGGAAGGAACTCCACTATGTAAGAAGGAAGGAAATTATTAAAGAGATTGGCTAAGCTCCTGAACAGAAATAGTAATGTCATTAAATATTTTCAAATTAATTTTTCATCAATGCAATTCCAATTAAAATCATAGAAAATTTTACCCAAGAGATTCTGAGTTAGACATTTAGAAAAATAAATAGGTAGAACTAGGTAGGAAATTTCCTGGAAAAAAATAAAAAGGAGAACAGAGGGAATATTACCTACAAATGATGAAACTTAGAAGTAAAATTATCAGAACAGTATATTAGTTATTCAGGAATCCACAGAGAGACCAGTCAATCAGAATAAAAAGCCCAAAGTCAAAATTTTTTTCCATGTAAAAATTAAATACATGATAGAGGTGGTATCATAATTCAGAAAATCATTTCCCACTCATTTACTTATTCTGGCAAAATTGGTCATAATCAAAGGGAAAAAAAAAAGAAGACAGGTACACACCTTACAAAATACACTAAATAAATTCTGCGTGACTTGAAGAGTCAAGTAGAAAAATGAAAACAAAATTAGAAGACACAGACAGACCTTGAGTAGGTTTGCAAGGGAAAAAAATAAAGCAATGGAAAAAGCTACACACTTAAAAAGCTGATATAGTATGTCCATATAAAGTTTAAACTTCTGAGTACAAAATGAAGATCGTAAAGAAACTTAAAGGAAATTTACAACATGCCACAAATTTGACAAATTAATTTGGTTTGAGATTCCTTATATATGTATGTATATAAGAGTCCTTAAAAATCAGGAAGAAAAGAATGTAAGATGCAGTAAAAATGGGTCAAAATATGAAAAAGGAAGTACAAATTGAAATAATGGACAAAAATATGAAAGTATTTAATATTGATTCTTTGTTCTGAAAAGGAATAAGGATAAAGAACCTAAACAGGTTTCTACCAGAGGCTACCACCAGAAGGACAAGGATCATGGGAAACAGACAAGATTCACCCTGTATAGCACCAGGAAGTGATAACTTACAGGGAATTGCTGGCTTTCAGCATGGGTTTGATTTAAGAGGACATACATGGTCTAGAAGAGTATCAACTAGCATGAGAGTCGTCACCATGAAGAACTTCAGGAGTGCCAAAGCAAGGATAGGTCACTGAAAATCCTCCCCATATTATACGACAGCTCTTAAAGAAACCCACTGTGGGAACAAATACAGACCTATAGTGTGAGATGTCTCCAAAGGAGGATATAGATAGAAACAAGGATGAATTAGGAATGGGAACACATGAAGCAGAAGATTTTTGTATGTACAGATACAGAAATCCAAGTATGCATATTTGGGAACCTCTTAGTTTCCCATATTTATTGCGTCTCTTGCAGACACTGAGCAGAGTAAATAATCATGAAGCTACAGAGCCACTTCTCCCCAATACGACACATGAGAAATAATGAACAGGGAAACCATGAAAGCAACCTCTCCCAGAGCTGTGTGACTCAAGACTACCATTGTTCAAGTACAGAGTGAATTCTCCAGAGACCGGCCTAGTATGCTGAGTTTCCTAGCTTCCAAAGCAGGAATAATCCTACTTTTCTCATTCGTGTTTTTCTCATTCTTAGACTTTGCTACTGATCATCAAAACAATAATTAAAACAGTCTTGTGTCACTTTTTCCTATGAAAGTGGCAAGACATTTAAAAATATATATATTATACAGACTTGGCAAGAGTGCGTAGAAGCAGGCATTCTTAGTGTATTGCTTGTTCTATATTTATATAAGCTTTGTGTTGGATAAAATAGATGGAGAGCCACAATCAAACACACAATACTTCCTAAAGGAGGAACTTATTCTAAGACAATAATGACACCTGCAATAAAGATTGGTATTAAAGCATTTGTGTTTTTAACAACAGTGTAAACTACTAAAAAAGAAAATACAATACAATATATTTAAATATGCCCTACAGAAAAGAAGAAAAAGGCTTGCTATAAAATTCTTTTCATTTTTTTCATGTACATAAAATATTTTAACTTGAAATCCCGTACTCAAACTGCCTTTTCTCTCCCTCCCCCCAGTGGCAATTACTATCACGAATTTGGAGTTTTATAATTTAATAGATATATAATTCATAATGAACAATAATTCATACCAGTCTCATCAGAAAAGACTTTAAATATTAGGAAGCTGTTAAGCTCACAATAGCCAATACAAGTTTTCCAAAATTCTAATTTTTGCTTAGAAATTTGAATTTTATCATTGATACAAACATTATCAATTATTTTCCTTGAAACAGCAAACTCACTTTGTTGAAACTCATGTTCACAAAAGTGACTGCCAGATACCCTCTCGAGTAACTATAGTTTGTCTGTCAATCATTCTTTCAAGCAAAAATGGTGTTCCATAAATAAAAACAGCTATTTCTGCTCATAAGTCAATCACACAAGTGTTGTTCTTTGCAGCAGAAATACTTCATGCTTAATCGCAATTTTATCACACAGAACATTAAAAGGATGTGCACTCAAGAATCAAGATTTAAGAAACTTAATACTTCTCACTGATTTATCAAGGACATTCTTTGGTAAAACTAGCTTTTTGTTATTGTTGTTGTTAACTGCAAGTGCCTGATGGTGAAGAACACGGTAACCACAATACATTTTGATGCTCTGCCTCTGTGTTAAGGGTAAGGCATCAGCTGTTTTATCTTTCAATGCTTTTATATCACCAGTGCAAACATCTATACAGACAAAAAGACAAAGGAGGTCTTATTGTTATTATAAAAGTAGTTTTGACTTGCAGACACCCTGAAAGGATCTCAGAGGCTACCAGGGGTCAGTGGACCACACTTAGAAAACTGTTGCTCTAAGATGTATACCTAGAAAAGGACTTACTGGATAGAGGGAAAACTTGGTCAGCCTTATTAGATTTGCTAAACTGATGTCTGTTTTTAGCAGCCACACTTCAATGTTTCCTTTTGCTTTCCATCCTTGATAACAGTTGGTATTATCACATTAATAAAATTTCGCTAAGCTGATGGGGCTATACCGGCGACGATGCTGTTTTAACTTCAGTTCTATAGTTACTAGCTTTTGATAACTTTTATACATCTATTATCCATTTGGGTGTCTTCCTTGAATTTTGTATATATATAAAAAAAATCATCCATTTTCCTTTCTTGTCTTTTTCTTAGTTTTCCCTTGATGTTTTGTATATGCCTTTGTTACTTCTAGTTCTTTGCAAGTTTTACATTTTGCAAATATTTATTTTTTCAGCATTTTCCACCCTTTACATTTTTATCATATCGTAGTTTCCTTTATTTCACAGAAATCTGAAATTTGGATTTGGTCAAATTATCAATCTTTCTTGTACAATTTCTACTTTTTGAAACTCGTTTAAAAATCCTCATTGATCCCAAGTTCCTGAACATAATTCTCTTACATGTTTTCCTAATAGTTTTAAAGGTTTGTTTTATACATTTATCTCTTTAAATCAATTAAACACACTTAGTAAATCAGCCACTAATTATGTTACCCAAACTGTCTGCATAATATTTTCTTGCCTGCTTTCTATTTGGTTTCTGTCAGAGAAATACTAAAATCTTTCACTGTTATTGGGAATTTGTTTCTTTAATTTAGTCAGCTATTGCTAAATACAGTTCAAGGTCCTGTTGTTAGGGGCATGTAAATCAATGATTCTTACATCTTCCTGAAGAAATGCTTCTTTTTAACATTATGTGATGTTCCTCTTTATCCCTGATAATGTTTTTAGACAGTATTATTGTTCTACCCACATTTTGTAGTTAATATTTGCCATATCTTTTAACTTAAAAGCATTCTGTGCCTTATACTCTATTTGTCTGATGTTAATTTACCTCTGCCAGGCTTTGACTTTTATTAATTATTTGCCTGAAATTTGTTATTTTCCCTTTTTCTTTCACTTTTTCTGTGTTCTTATACTTTATGTGTTTCTATTATGAACAGCATATAGAAAAATTTTATGTATGTGTATATGCTTATCCAATTGGAGAATATCTGATGTTAACTGGTGAGTTATAAAACATTCACTGTGAAATTAATATTTTAGATTTATTTCTATCATTTTAATCTAGTGCTTCCTATATATCATACATTTTTATGCTTTTTCTCATTTATAACCTGCTTTTCATAATTTTGGTTTTTTGTATCTTTCTTTATTTTTTCATTCTAATGTCTAGCTGTGGTTTAGAAGTTATACAAGGTATATCTACTCCTTTAAAAGTAACCTTAGACACTTCAACATATATATTTAACTTAACATGCACACACAGAAATTATTCAATATACTTAAATTCTAAACAGTATAAATCTTAAGGCTTTTTTTCCTCATTCACTCTGGTTTTAAATAATGTTTTCTCCAATATTTTAGTTCCATCTTGATTAATAAACCTTACGTCATTCATTATTATTATTTTATACACTCAATATTTGCCAGACTTCTCAATGTTTAACAGTTTTTTAAAATAACCATTTTTTCTTGAAATTAATTCTTCTTTCTGTACATAGTAGTTTGTATCAGCTAATCCTGAAGTTCCACTTTATCCTCCCCTCCCCCTTCCTTCCCTGGTAACCATAAGTTTGTTTTCTATGTCTATGAGACTTTTTCTTTTTTGTAAATAAGTTCATTTGTGTCATTTCTTTAGATTCCACACATAAGTAACATTATATGATGTTTGTCTTTCTCTGACTGACTTACTTCAGTTAGTATGATAATCTCTATGTCCATCCACGTTGCTGCAAATGACATTTTTGTGGATGAGTAGTATTCCATTGTATAATATATACCACATTTTCTTTCTCCATTCATCTGTCGATGGACATTAAGATTCCTTCCATGTCTTGGCTATTGTATATAGTGCTGCTATGAACAATGGGGTACATACGTCTTTTCAGATTAGAGTTTTCTTTGAATATATGCCCAGGAATGAGATTGCTAGATCACACGGTAACTCTATTTTTTTGTTTTTTAAGGAAGCTCCATCCTGTTCTCCATAGTGGCTGCACCAGTTTACATTACCACCAACAAGTGTAGGAAGGTTACTTTTTCTCCACACCCTCTCCAGCATTTATTATTTGTAGACTTTTTGATGATGGCCATCCTGACCAATGTGAGTTGGATATCTCACTGTAGTTTTGATTTGCATTTCTCTGATAATTAGTGATGCTGAGCATCTTTTCATGAGCCTGTTGCCCATCTGTATGTCTTCTTTGGAGAAATGTCTATTTAGATAATCTTCCTCAAATGGGTTCTTTTTTAATTTAATGCTTTTAACAAACTAAAGAGAAAATTACTTCATTTATGTTTCTATTTTTTAAAAATTTGCTACATCTTAAATTTTGAGAGTGTTCTATCTTTAGTGAAGTATATAAGTGGAGTGAAATATTTCATTTTTGTTAACATTATGAAACTTCTCATTTTTCCTTTTGCCAAGGTGAACTGATGTAATCCAGGATTTTGTTCTTTTCAAGAGAAGATGAGCAACTTTGTAAGAAATCTTAAGGGAGAGGAAAAAAATCTTCTTGTATAACAAGTACAACTTGGGTAACTGATATTTTTACATGAGGATTTTTGGCTCAATATAAGCAAGAGGATTTTTTTAGCCTCAGATAGCAACCTGAAATCCTTCAAACTCATATGGACAAGTTTGAATATTAGGGATTCTGTGTGGTTTCTTTTTAGAACTAGACAAAATTGAATTTTGATATCTTATTTTTAAAAAATTACTTTATCGAGCAAATACCAAATAATTACACCCAAACTATATAAATCTGAATGTTTCAATATTTCCTATTAAAACTGCATATTATTTTGATATTAATGATATTAAAGATTTAGAGATGCACAATCTGGATTCAAGTTTTGGCTTTGACCTAGTTGTTATACATCCTTAATTTTTCAGGGTGTTTCTCTAGAAGAAGTTGTGAATATCTGTCTTGGCTTCTTGACAGCATTACTCTGAGGGGGAAAATCAGATAATGCTTGTAAAATTCATGCTAAACTTTCAAGCACTCCGTTGATCCATAATTGATATCCAGATAGAACACTCTTGCTTATGAAATTTTACGTAACAAAAATATACCTTCTCCATGTCCATCCAATTCTCCTTGGCCAATAAAATTTGCATGCAACTGGCTTGAATATTCAAACACTGATTTTGTTACGAGAAGTAGTCTATTACCTTCTATGGGTCAAGGAGGTTCTCCCTCAGCTGTCACTTCTCTGCTTCCCAAGTAGTAAGATAACCAGTAATAGCAATGCCCCAAGGCACCAGGACCACCCTATCATTTGCCTAGTGATGGTATTAATAGTCAGGACCGTAACAGTTAACCTTGCTGTGTGCTGCCTGTGCTTTAGGCACTGTCCTAAGTACTTCAACAGGCATTATTTTAGTTAATACTCAAAACCAACCTATGAGATTGATACTATAATACACACTTTCAGAGAGGAAACTAGAATTCAGGCGGCTTCGTTCATTTGTTTATTTTAAAAATGTGTGTTGTGTGCCAAATATTACCAGGCAGTGAACTAGATGAGAAAGAAGAGCAATAACCAAGATTTAAAAGGTCCTTGAACCCATGAAATTTATATTATGTTGGAGGGAAAGACACAACAAAGACCCTTCTGAGGAAATGTCCTGGAAGATTAAGCCTGAATGACAGGAAGAGGCCAGCCATCTCAAGAAAGGTCAGTAGAGAGTCTACAGGGCTGAGAGAACAGTAAGTAGAAAAGCCCCAAGATGGGAATAAGCTTGAGGTGATGGTAATGACGAAGAGATGTGTGTAAAATTCGGATATGTTTTGGAATTAGAATTGATGGATTTTCTCTTGGATTGCAGACGACAGTGAGGGAAAGAGATGAATCAGAGCGAATACTTTGTTGGTTTTTAAGAGTAAAGTAGGTTGTCGCTGTGCTTTTTGGGGAAGATGATGAGGGATGGGCAGGTTTGGGGCAAGATCAGAAGTTACCTTTTTCTCCCTTTTACATATTTTTAAAAAAATTCTGGTGAAGCATGCATAACATAAACTTTACCATTGCAACCATTTTTAGTGTAAAGCTCGGTGGCATTAATTACACTGACACTGTTGTTCAACCATCACCATCGTCCATCTCTAGAACTTTTTCATCTTCCCAAACTAAAAAATCCATCCTCATTAAAAGGTAACTCCCCATTCCCCTCTCCCTCCAGCCCCTAGAGATTACATTGTACTTCCTGGCTCCATGAATCTGAGTACTGCAGCTCCCTCATGTAAGTGGACTCATACAATATTTGTCCCTTTGTGACTGGCTTATTTCACTTTGTCTAATGTCTTCAAGATTCATCCATGCATCAGAATTTCCTTTTTTTTTTCTTTCTGGATTTTATTTTTAGAGCAGTTTTAGGTTCATAGAAAAGTTGCCCAGAAAGTACATAGTTCCCATATACCCTCTGACTGCACCCCCACCCTCCCCTCACCCTATAACCCCAACCCCATACACACATAGCTTCTCCTACTATCAACATCTCCCACCAGACAGAGTGGTACATTTGTTGTAGTAGATGAATCTATATTCTATAGGTTAACAATTCTATAGGTTAAAAATTACTGGTTCCCAACTGGAGTGTATGAAGAGCAGTAAAAAACTAACAGTATTTTTATTATTTTCTTTCTCTCTACCAGTTCTGTCCTATACAACTACCACTAGCCACCTGTAGCTGTTATATAGTGTGAAATATAAGTTAGTCTGATATGCTGCAAGTGTAAAATAAACACCAGACTTTTAACACCTAGTAAGAAAGAACACAAAATGTCTCACTAACAATATTTTGTATTGGATAATTGTTGAAATAATTTATTTTCATTTTTTTAAATTGTAGGTAAAATACACATAACATAAAATTTATCATCTTAACCATTTTTAAGTGTACAGTGCAGTGGCATTAAGTACATTTACACTGTTGTACAGCCATTACTGTCATCCATTCACAGAACTCTTCATTTTGCAAAACTGAAACTGTGTATCCGTTGAACACAACTCTCCATCCCCCCCACCCCCGCACAAAGCCCTTGGCAATCACCATTCCATTTCCAATCTCTGTGAATTTGACTACTCTAGGTTAAAATGATTACTGTTTTGGGTTTATTGGGTTAAAGAATATAAATTTTTAAAATTTAATTTTGCTTTCTTTTTTTAAAAAATGTGGCTATTAGAAAATTTAAAATCTCATGTGTGGCTAACAATATATTCCTGTGGAACAGCCTTGTCTTACATGGCTCTTTAAGTTTAAATTAATTAACGTTAAATTAAAATTTCAATTCCTCATTTGTAGCAGCCAATTTTCATGTGCACACGTGGCTAGTGGTTACCATATCAAACAATGTAGACATAGAACATTTTTATCTTTACAGTAAGTTCTGTTGGACAGGACTGCTCTAGAAAACCCAACTAAATTAGAAACAGCCAAAGAAAAACAAGGAAGTCTGAAACACAGGGTGGCTGAGCAAATAGTTCTTGTAGGCAACCATGGAAAGTGGTAATTAACTTACTATGCAAAGACTAAAAAGTGTTGTGAAATTTGTAAGTTGCATTATTTATTCTAAAACACATGGGCAAAACAGACAGCTTCAGATGTTTTTCCCATGAAATTTTACATGTTGCCTCCAAATGTGTAACACACTACTGTGTACTGTCATAAGTCAGCTAAAACACGTGTAAACATGTCATGTTGTCATTAAGAAGAAGGGTATAATTACACTTTTAAATGTGGCAAAGTATTTTGAAAGTAGTGTATAATTTTCTAGAGCAGGAACCTTTGTGAACATATCTTTCCCTGAGTGTTTATACAGCCTGACATCTTCGGGTTTGTTCAAATCAAGAGCCCCACTGTGAACGAGCCAGCTGCAGACAAAAGAAGCAATTTTTTCTTTAGGTGCCATTTCACTGAGAGAACCAGAAAGAAGCAGTGAGGGAGGCCCAGAGTCGCAGACAGAGAGAAAATCAAGATAAGACAGAGGGTATGACCAGATTACAGCAAGCAGCTGAGAACTTTGTAAGATCTGCTCATATTAAAGGAACAAATTTTTTATAATTGCTGGTGACCAAGATGCTGACATGACAAATGCATAGTTTATCCTATTAAAGTTGTTGCTTTGTACTTTTTTTTTACAGCTTTATTGAGGTATTATTGTTAAACAAAAAAAACTGCACATATTTAATACACACAATTTGATGAGTTTGGACATATGCATATACCTGTGATATCATGAACACACTCAAGGTAATAAACATATCCAGTACCTCTCAGAGTTTTCTTGTGTCCCTTTGCCTTTTTCCTGTGTGTGTGGTAAAAACACTCAGCATGGGATCTACCCTCTTGATAGGTTTTTAAGTGCATATTACTGTATTTTCAACTACAGCACCATGTTGTACAGCAGATCTCTAGAACTTCTTCATCTCAGGTATCTGTAACTTCATATCCATTGAACAACTTTCAATTTCCCTGCCAGCCCCTGGCAACCACCACTCTATTTACTGTTTCTATAGGTTTGACTAATTTTAGATAACTCATATAAGTGAAATTATGAAGTATCTGCCTTTCTGTGACTGACATTTCACTTAGCAACAATGTCTTCTAGGTTAATTCATGTTGTTGAAAATGCTAGTATTTCCTTCCTTTTTGAGGCTGAATAATAAATTACATGTATTATTTATTATATTATAAATATTACCATATTATCTTATATCATTTATTCGTTACTAATTTATATAATATATACAATATATAATTATATAATATATGAATTTTATAATATACAAAAAAATATATAAACATACAATTATACAATATGTAATTATATACTATGTGTGTGTGTGTGTGTGTGTGTGTATCTCACATTTTCTTTACCTCAGATTCCTCTGAGAATACTAATTATAGTTCTTCTAAACTCTCCTTTGGATTAGATTATGAATCATATTTTCCTAAACTTTTAGTTCTTCTTCTTCTATTTTCCATTCATCCTATTGTTTTTCCTAAAATGCTTGTGATTCTTGATCACATGCTTACCTTTTCACCTAATATTCTCTTGGCATATGTGTATTATTAAGGATGGTATACAGCATTTTCTATTTCTTTTAACATTAGGGCAGAACACCCAAACAGATGTTTTTCCAAAGAAGACATACAGATGGCCAACATGCTCAACATCACTAATTATCAGAGAAATGCAAATCAAAATAGTGAAACATCATCTCACACCTGTCAGAATGGCTATCATCAAAATGTCTACAAATAACAAATTTTGGAGAGGGTATGGAGAAAAGGGAACCCTTGTAATATTGGCGGGAATGTAATTTGGTGCAGCTACATGGAAAACAATATGGAGGTTCCTTTAAAAACTAAAAATAGAACTAGCATATGGTTGAGCATTTCCACTTCTGAGTATATATCCAGAAAAAAGGAAGATACTAATTCGAAAAGATCCTTGCACCCCAATGTTCATAGCAGCACTATTTACAATTGCTAAGATATGGAAGCAGCCCAAGAGTTCATCAACAGGCAAATGGATAAAGAATAATTTAATTCATGTTTATAAGGGTTATCAGAGATTGCAGACCTGTCAAGTGCTGGGTCTAGCACATAGCTGCCATTTGAACCACGTGGTTGTTTTTCCTTGTGGTATTTTCTGTTCTATACACTGGCATAACTGACTAGAGGGAATCAGGTCCTGAGAAATGGGAACACTCAATCTGCTGGTTGCCTGTAGAAGCTGTTTTGAGATAGGTACACTTGTAGCTACCCTCTATATGTATTGCTATTCCTCTCTGTTTCCTTGTCATGGAGCAGGAAGATTGCCCCTTTCTGGGTTTTTGGGAGAAAAAGGGGGCTTAGAAGAAAGAAAAAGAGAAAGTTCCACTGTAGAAATCAAAGGTTGCACAGTACTTTTCAACCTATAGGCAAGAGTTTAGAAATACCCTTTCCTTCACAAGCAATGTTCTCTTAGCCTTATCTGTCAGACATTAAGATTTTACTAAGCTATGAATCACATCCACAATTTCAAAATACTATTTCAATGTTACTAGTCCTTTTTTTTTGTTCCAGAACAAATGTGTCTCCTCAACTTGAAGAATGACTTCTATGAGCATTCTGGCCAGAAACATGTGGCTTTTGTGTGTAACTGGTTTCACGGCTTAGATAACAGCTTACACTTAGGGAGGTCTGTTTTATAGAACTCTGGAAGCTTAATTTTGTTGCCGATAGTGGCCAAAGTGCCTCCTCAGTTATACGTGGAGCATCTCCATGGATATGTCAGTTATTGCAACAAATTGCATCATAATAGGACCTTTAGCAGAGATAAGCAACTGACTTACAGTACATGGGACTATCTTCTGGCATCCCTTCTTCCTTTTTTCTTGCATTGTTCTCATTTTTGTGGGGGAGGGGGACAGGACTGAGCTACTGTCACGGCTACCTAACTGATATTCCCCCAGCTACTCTCCATTTTCTAGACTGACCTATTTTTATCATATGAATCTGCATTAACAACTTTCAGTGGTTTCCCAGTGCCTAACAATGAAAACCAAAGTCCTTGTCCTGTCCTGAAGTTGATGCACAAACCATCTCTACACCAATCACAACTGACATCCAGTGTGCTCCTCCAGGCACCACCTTAGAGTGTTTTCCCTCCTTGCTTTTCCTGGTACAATGTATCTGAGTGGAACTCTAATGTATTCTTCCTGTCTAAGGAAATTCTACCCACACTTTCAAGTCTATACCTTCTTCACTAATCACCTAGGCAGTTGTGGTCTCCAATGATCTTTCTGTTTAACTGAGGTCTAATTGACATATAATTAATATAAGTAATGATTCAATATTCATAGACATTGCAAAATGATCACCACAAAATGTCTAGTTAACATTCATTACCATACATAGTTACAAAGTCCCCCCACCCACTGACCCTTTAATATCCTTCTACATAATACTTAATATAAAGAGCTTAAAACAGGGCTTATTAATAAACTGTTTAGTAGCAGCCATATTTTGTACTTAATTTCTACTTTTCTGTCTTTATGGTTATGTGTTCTCAAGGGCAGTGACCATCCCCAACTCATCTTTGAACCAGCACAGTATCTAACCCAGTGCCCACTCATAGTTCTTCAACAGAGTTGTTCAGCAACTTAACTAGCACCATTTGCTATTCATTGTTTATAGATTTCATTCATTGGCACAAGTTGAAAAATATTTACAAGAGACCTATCTGTTCATCAAATATATAGATGGATATGACATTGCTTTTGGCAACTAAGATTGTCCTTTGGTACCAATTCATTATATTGGCTGAATCATAACAACCCTTTTTTTTTTTTTTGGCTCTATCTGTTATTTATATCTTATTTAGCTTTTGACTTCTTTAGTATCAACTATGTTCTCTTTGTATTCTTGTCTTGTACCTTGTATTTGATGCCACTATTTTTTTTCCCTCAAGAATGGCCTTGGTTCTCCCAACAAGAATTTTGGGGAACAGTTCCTTTTTTTTATTTGCCACATTTCTCATACTCCCAGCACTCCATATCCCCTCAACATCCACCAATCCTTGTTTTCCCAAGGAAACTGACAAACTTGGGACAGCCTTACCTTTCCATATTTCTCAAAGAGGGATATACTTCGTTTGTCTATTTCATAGAAATATTAGGGGCAACAAATGAATCAATGTGAAAGAAATGTACAAACTCTAAACTCAAAATTATACCAATCTAGGGCATTATTTTAAAATTACACTATTAAACATATTCCTTGGTAACGTATCTTCTGCAGCATCTAATGATGCCGGTTATCCTCAGCAAGAGAAACATTTGAAAAGAAATGCAATTTTTTATCCTCCAACGAAATCCTCTCTTTAGTTTTGTCTTCCTTGTATGGCCAGACAGAGGCTTTAAAATTGGCATTAGTCAAGGCAGTAATGACGACTGCAGAAACTGAGGGAAAAAAAAGGAAGAGTCCCTTTTCCAGTTAAGAGTTCTCTCCAGAAGGGAGAAAACTTAAACCTCTGATGGAAACATTTCGAAAGCGTACGTGAAAATCCCTCTTACTGGGTCACCATTACTCAAAGAAGGGCCTGCTGAAAATAAGAAATTCATGCTGTCCTGCTGACATGGAGAGAAAGAAAACTTCAAAGTAAACCTTGAAGAAACGATTTTTAAAGTAGTAGAGTTGAGGCTTGACCCAGTAATAGATTTTGAAAGAGTGTTTGGTATCTCTGTGGTAAGTCGGAGAATCCAACAGACAAGGCTTCAGACCCAAGTACAACCAGGCTGGAGGCACCTTAATAGTGATATTGATTGACTATAAACAAAGACAGACGAAAGTAACCAGGATAGCAAAGAAAAATGTATTCGGGGGGAAAAAGGTTATTATCCTCCTTCAGGATGACTAATACCACAGCCATAGAAATTCATTTTACAACAAATATTTTCTGAGCTCCTACAACGTGCCAGGCACTGGATAAAAGACACACTTCTAACCCTCAAGGCATTTTCAGGCTCGTTTATGTGTTTTAGGGAGGTCGGTGGAAGGAGGGAAGGATCCACGGCTTATACACAAAAATGAAACCTGCCACTTTAGCATTATCAGTAACCCACACTCTACTGAATTGCTCTGAAAAAAGAACCAAGCCACACAGAATGCCTCTCATTTTGTTTCTGTCGCAAAACAGCTGGTAACTTAGAGCAGTCACTTCACTTTGCTGGGTCTGTTTCTTCTTAGCCAAATACAGGGAGCAGCAGCGGGAGGAGAAAGACAGTTAACGAAAGTTATTTATAAACTGTCTTCTAATTCTAGAATTTAAATTGGGTTGGGAACGGATATGCAATTCAGTATTAGGATGTGACCTTTAATGATCTCTGTGAATAGAATATAAACTCTCACCCTTTGTAAGAAACAATTTGCACCAAACCTGTTGGCAGAGTTATTGAGGGCAGGTGGCGGTTTCGCTGCAGTGTCAATTTTCATGTCACCAGCACACCTACTGCTAGTTTCAGGGCTCCTGTCTCTGAGACAGGCAGAAATAGCTCATCAGTCAGTGGAAACATAGTGCTGTGTGAAGCCTCTTCTCCTTTGCTTCCCCTGGATGGACATTTTCAAAAGACTGGGATTTAACGGATTATTTTGGAATCATTCAATCTGGAGTAACTCTATGGAATAGGATAGCTAATGGTGGCTGGGGTTTCTCTTGATTTGTGTATAGAATTACTTTCTAGTCCTTGCAATGGTCTCTTGTCCAATCTGCTGAAGCTAGACTACTTCCCAAGCAGCACGCTGGGTGAACTGCAGCAATAAATGTAGGGGAAAAAACAAAAAAATTTAAAAAAAAAAGCTAGTTGGGACCACTGTCTTAAAAGACAACTTCTCCACTGCAGATACTCAGGATTTCACAGTCACTCATCTACTAAACAATATTTAAGCACCCAGTAGGAGGCAAGTAGTGTTCTAGGGTGGAAGTGATGGGCAGTAAAAAAAAAAAAAAAAAAAAAAAAGACAAGTTGATCTTGAAACCTAAAGAGTGAGACAGGCAGTACACACATGTCAAGTCTAACAACAACAAAAAATAACTTCAGATAGCAACAAGTACTATTACACATAACAGCTCCCCACCTGCCTCTGGCTATGGCTGTGGCAATGGCTTCTACGCAAGCTTTAAGCATCTTCAGACTAGCACAGCTTGCTGTGCCTCTCTTGGGGCCCGATGCCTGCCACAGAGCTTTTCAGCTTGGATGCTCCTGGGAGTCTGCTAGGCACCCACTCACAAAATTGCCACTCTGAGCAACAGGTGATGGAAGATGCATGTGCTTCCTATTTCATCTCCACAGAGTAAAGTTCTGAGATGCATTATTCTAGGCACCTCCAAAGGTACCACCCAACTGAAAATACATCCTTGTGTTTGCTTGCCTTCCATACTTCGCTGTCCTGACCCTCACTCCTGAATTGTTCCCAAATTAACTGCTTTCACGCAAGCTTCTGTCTCATGTTCTGCTCTAAGGTGATAGCTAGGCTACCGTATCATACAAAATACTGTGCTTCTGCAGCTGTGTCTACTGGTGGACTTCTTAGAGCAGAGAAGAATCTATTTGGGGTAGGAGTGATGTAGGGTAGGGGGCCAGGTGGAGAAGAGGGAGAGGTGGTGAGGGGGTTGGAGGAAGAGACTTAAGGATTATGCCACAAGTATGCAATTTCTTTGAAGTCAGGTGGTTTATATTAAGAATTCACACAAATTTTGCATTTTCCACAATATTTCCATGTATATTTTAATGTAAAAAAACAATAGCTTGGTGACAACTTTGTAATAACTAAAGTCCTGCACAGCTTATTGGCTAGCCTCACTGTTTCCACAGTTGGCACATCCCAACCACGCTTCCTAACATCCTAAAGTGTAAATGTGATCAAGTCATTCCTTTGCTTACAACGTTTAAAGGAACTGAAGTTCTAATGAAGCTCAAACTCCTTAACATGATTTATAAGGTTTTGCATAATGTGGCCCATGCCTCCCTCCCCAGCCATTTGCTATCTCCTCTTTGACATCTGTCATCCAGCCATAATGAATTTCCTTTAATCCCTTAAACTCGCCATGCTCTCTTGCCTCCAGGCATTTGCTCATTCTTTTAAACCAGCCTGTAGTCCACGTACCCCCTGTTCTTCAACCTGCCCTTCTGCCAGTTCTTCATTCCTCAGCTTCCTCCCAGAAAAAATGAATTCCCATCTTTGTCTGAGTTGGATGCTCGCCCACGTTCCTGTCACATTCTAATCTTCCCCATTATAGTCCGTGTTTCACCCTTGTGTTCTTGCCTATTCGTCCAGATCTCCCACAGAACAGAAGCTTACAGCTAAGGTCACTCCATTTGTCCCTGTTGCCTAGTGCCTTCCACAGTACTGGGAACAAAGCTAATGACTGTCAGGTTAGGGTCCTTAGAGTCACTGACTTCAAATACTGTTTTTCACAACTGCTAGCTGTATGACTTTGGGCAACTCTTACAAGCTCTTTTAGTTTCAGTTTCTTTATTTATAAATTGTGGGAAATAGTAATACCCTGATTATAAAATCATCAAGAATAAATGTGATAATTCATGCAATGTAGTACAATGACTGACCCATTGTGAGCACTTAATAAATGATAGCCACTATTATTCTAATAATAATTGTAATTATTAGGTATTCAATACATAAGTATGAAATGACAATGCAAAATAAAAGAAAAATATTTCATACCTTTCTCATTTGTTAATAAGCAAGTTAGTTTTTCATTGTCTATCAATTTCTTAAAAAACAGAGCTGAACTGAAGAAGCTAATAAACTGTATAAGATTCAGCATCCAGGAAATTTTTCTTCACTGCTCCATTGTCATAAAAGCAGAGATGACAGGTATCAGTTTTTCAGCCCTTTTACTACTAGGTAATTAGGATAACAACAAAGGAGGGTGTGACTGGCTTAATAATGCTCCCCCCACAAAGTTGTCCATGTCCTAAACCCTGGAATCTCTGACTATGTTGTCTTACGTGCTAAAAGGGACTTCATGGATGTGATTAAATTAGGGATCTTGATATAGGAAGATTATTTTGTATTATATAGGTGGGCCCAATGTAGATGAAACTGTCCATATAAAAGGCAGGCAGGAGGATCAGAGTCCCAGAGAGAAGGTTATGTGATGATAGAAGGAGAGGGCAAAATAGCCATGAGATGTGGGATCAGAAGAGGTAAGGAATAGATTCTCCAGAAGGAACCAGCCCTGCTGACACCTTGATTTTACCTCCACAATACTCATTTTAGATTCTGACCTCCAGAACTCTGACAGTAAGTCTGTATTGTTTTAATCTACTAACTTTGTGGTGATTTGTTACAGTAACACTTGGAAGCAAGTTTAGGTTTGAGATACACAGTATATTGACTACCAAGTGGTACATAGTACTTTTGGATTTCCAAGGATGGAGAGATTGACCAGCATGAATTTATATAAAAGGATAATCTCTTATTATGTAAACAGAACTGAAGACATTCTGGAAATATAATTTCACCTTTTGCTGGCTATATAAGTCAGTAAGAAGTGTTAGCCTTTTCTTATTCTAAACTCCAATACACATTTACAAATATTTGGATCTGTAGCCATGCTATTTGAAATATTATGACATTATAATATATTTTATTATATAGTAGACCTAGCCTTAACTCATTATTTTGCTTCAAAAGGTTTCCAGCCATTGTACCTTTATACTTCCAGGTTAATTTGGAAATATTCTTGTCATTTTAAAATAATTGGATTTTAAATTTTCTTTTGGTTTTATTTGAATTTGGAGGATTTTTAAGAAGTATGAGCATCTCAATTTTATTGAGTCTTTTATTAATAACTAATGTACATTTATATACTTAGCCATTTTTTTTCCTACCAGTCACTGATGTCCCTTCCTAGATTTTGTCCTGCCATCACTCCTCTTCCCAGATCACTATTACTAGTCACATGTGGACATTCTGAAAGTGTATATGTACCTACTCTTATATTAAATAGCTCTGCAGAGGTCTCCGAAGTATAAATTCTTGATACACCTAACAAAGACAGTTGTGAATTCTTCTCAATTCCCTAAAAGGCTTATAAGCTTTTCTTTTAAGACTATGTGGAAACACCAGTTCACATGATTTATTTCATCCAATGTGCATGTGCATGGTAGGACAGAAATAACTAGTGAAATCACGACTCATCAGGAATTAGGCAGTAAATTTTTCTGTCTAGTACGTTGTCTGGAAAGTTGAAAGGTTGCCTTAATGGTGTTCGATCTTTTTTGTGCACTGTACACACACACACACACACCAGACTCCCTTCAGCCACATCTTGGCACATACAGTAGCTCCACACCACACAGACTCAAATTTTATGGAGTTGTCTTTCTCTATTTAAAATGGATGTATGCTTATTGTGTGAAATATTGCAAATAATAAGGAAGGTGGAAACATGAGAGTCTCACTAATGGATAATTTTTCTTCTATGAGCCTCAGTAGAGTATTATCTTTTTCTCAGAATGGGTCTGCATATTTGTTTGCCTTATTGTCTAGGTATTTTCTTGTTGTTGTTATCAATGGAAGATTTTCTTCTATTGTCACTGCTACAGATTGAACGTGCGTGTCCTCCTCAAAGTCATATGCTGAAGTGCTGCCTTCCAATGTGATGGCATTGGGAGGTGGAGCCTTTGGGAGATGATGAGGTCATGAGAGTGGAGTTCTCATGAGTGAGATTAGTGCTCTTAAAAAGAGGCCCCAGAGAACTCTCTAGTCCCTTCCGCCAGGTAAAGACAGTGAGAAGATAGTCACCGGCTATGAATTAGGAAATGGCTTCTCTTCAGACACCAAATCTGCTGGCACCTTTATCTTGGACTTCCCAGCCTCCAGAAATGTGAGAAAGAAATTTCTGTTGTTCATAAACCACCCACTATAATAGTATTCTGTTAGAGCCCCCTAATGGACTAAGACAGCCACATTGTCTTTTTCTTAGCTCTCCCTGTGTTCTTTTCATCACATTTTGCTGTCAAAGGAGCTCATGTTTGATCTCTTTCTTTTCTGTCTCCGTGCACAATCTATGTTCTCTTTTATATCCATGAGAAATGCATTTGTTGTCCAGAGTTTTATTTTTCTTTCTGGGATTAATATTCTGCTAGAGTAGATGACTTATTTTTTCTATTGCATGCCATATTCCTTTCTTTTGTCCCTTTGTATTTCTAAAGAAATTCTGTCTTCAGTGCTTTATTCCATTAACAAAAATAAGCTTACTTATGGTTGATGGATGCAATTCTGAGCATTCTATTTACTCTCTGGTAGTGTGTGGTTTTCCTCTTGACTTCTTTAGATTTCATACTCCACTGCTATCCTTTCTTCAGAACAGAACTTAAGAGATGGCCTGGGCTTCCCCTCCCTACCCCACCCTCCCGGATCCCCACAAGCTTCGGAAGAGCAAGGTAGAGCAGAATAGCAGAACCTGACAGCTGCAACTGGTAAGACAGGCTTTTTTTCTCTCAATAAAACAGAGGTTTATTTTCATAGTTCCAACTATGGAGGATATCAATATGCATACACCATCAGTGGGATCATGTTAGCAAGCCAACCAATTACAGAAGACCCTTGGCTCCTGGCTTTTACACTATCCTTATATGACAAAGTAACGATATTTTCAACTTTTATGAAAGATGTATGTTTTCAGCTGACTTACATTTTTCTCAAAAAAATATATTTGTGTTACCACATATATGATATTGAGTAAAGAACACAAAATTTTGTTGAGATGCACAGGCTGTGTGATAGTCAGCTGCTTTCACTAGTAAAGTGACTTTCACACAAACTAGCATCTTAGTCCATGCCAATTTAGTTTCTTGCTGCAGCAAAATTATCAGTTACTCGGTATCATGGACCGTGAGTATCCTGCAAGGATAATCAAGGTTGTGAATAGTAAATCTGAAGGCTGAAGGTCTGCTATATTCACTGTAGATTTCCAGACTTCAAAATTACATAAGCAGGTAAGATGTTTAATGTAAGCCCTGTAATGATGCCAGTTCAAACTATTTTGTAGATAGAAAAGAGTTCTGAAAGTGAATTCTATCATTTAGGGTAAAAATCATTATATATGCAGAGATAGCTATCCTGTAAATATAACTTAATTCTTCTGAGACGCTCCTATTCATAAAATAGGCCTTTTTTCATGTAATTGTGAAGAAAATATCTGAAATATGATTTAAAAGTCCAAACACTAAATAGAAATGGAGATAGACAAGATGGGAGAAGTTAGAAAATGTTTTTTTTTCCCTTTAGTGGAGGTACTGGGGATTGAACCCAGGACCTCGTGCACGCCAAGCATGCACTCTACCACTGAGCTATAGTCCCCACTCCCTAGAAAAGATTTAAACTATACAATTTTTTAACGTTGGTACTTAAGTATTCCTGTTCACAGGTACAAGGAAATCACTCTTTCCTGATAACCTTATCCACTCAGATTTACACATAGAATTAAAATAGGCCAGGCAGAGAGTGTAAAGGTCACTGAAGGACAAAACCTCCAGAATTCCCAGCTTACTGCCCTGAATCACTACTTAACTGGTTTCCCGTGTCACTAAGTTTTGAAATCCCACATCTAAGGGAAATAAAAGGATTCCCAAAAGAAGTTTTCCTTTGTTCCCCTTGGAAATGACACTCCACTTATTTAAGAACCTAGTGAAATAGGTATTTGATCAAAGTTACTACAAAGGGATAGTCAACGGGATAGGACAGGCAGACATTCAGTAATGTCCTCTGAGACATTCAGTGAGAAAGCCAATTCAAAGATGACCACTTCCACTTTAGAGAGGCAACCAGTTTTTCAGTCCTGTAAAATATGGAGAAATGTACCCCCAATTTTGACATTACCTTACATTTTGTCCTGCATTTACTGTAATCTCTCTTACTTTAACACATAACCTCCTTTCTGGCATATACTAAAATAAAAACAGATCTAATTCAACACAAATGAAGAAATCCCCTATAAATCTAAGAGAGACTGAAGGTGATAAGCCCTTGGACATCTATTCCAAGCAGCCTGCTACACTGCAGGAAACCCCATTGCTGGAGGAGAAATTATTACATATCAGCCAGTCCAATTTTATGTGGGTGGTAATATCCTTGACTAAGTAGACGGTTGCATTTTTCTGATGTACCAACCTGACAGCTGCTTCTATGACCTTTAGTTTTCCCAGTGCAGTCAACAGTAATGCTATTTCTTTGACTCCCAACATATCCCATGGCTGTGCTCACCATTGACAGATCTGTACGGATATATGTCTTCCTTCATATCAGAATGAAAAGATGAATCTTGATGGAAAACGCTCTTGAGTTGACATTTCAACAAGTAATTTGATTTGGGGGAGAGAAATAATTTTAATTTATTGTCATTCTGAATTTGTATCATCCTAGTGAAAACTGATAGCAAGGCAAGATAAAGCTCTTCAAAAATACCGATGTCTTATATACAGGCCATGTGTAAGAATGTCCTTGCTTGGAAGGGTCAAGTGTACTATATTAAGATGGTATATATATATATACACACACACATATATATGCATGTGTTATATCCATGTAACTATAGAATGCACTTGTATGAAGAAAAAAATAAGAAGTAATTAATAAATACTAAGCCTAGGAGGTATGGATATGCAAGAGTTACTTATGTATTTATTTTTATTTTTGAATGCTTAACTTTTTTTTTATAATTTAAAAACTTTTAAATACTGATATCAATATGAAAATTTCAAGACAAAAACAATTTGTACAAAGATTTGTTTCCCCCTTGGGTAAGGCCATGGACTGTAGAATGAAAGCTAAGTATTGAAAAATCAGGATAGCACTCAGCTAAACCAGTTTGCTTTTTGAAAGAGGCTGCAGCACGGCATGGCAAGACTCAGAATCTTGAAACAGCAGTCAAGCACACATCCTTCCTTTCTTGCCTCCACGCTTCCTGATTCCGTCTGCTGCCTGCTTCTCTGCAGTCACAGCCAATAACATGCTTGGGATAGAATCGGAACTCTTTTCAACTGGAGTCTCCCATATGTTCATTATAGAAAATGTGTTTGCATTTTCACTGCAACACACCGCATATACTGACGCTGCCTGACTGTGAATTCATAGCTGGGAGAGAAGAGGGACTGGCAGATGAAGTGAAAGAAAGTTGGTGAGAAGCAGAATTCCCGCCCAAGAGAGTTTCAGAGTTTCACAGGACTCTGAAGTTCTTCTGCTTGGCATAGCTCTCACTGCAGAATGCCTGGGTTGTTGCTATTCCCCCTCCCTGGGGCCCCTTGCCATTTAGACATGGCTTTAATTTCATCAGTTCTAGCAACACACAAACTTTCTCAGCATGGGACCTTATATGAGATAAATGTGTCTCATTTCTGATTGTCCTTAAGTGATTTTATTTTTTTTCCTAGCCACTGACAGTATTGATTTGTATTTCACAGATGCCTGTAGATTCAGTGGCTTGGACATATTCTACTTTACCTCTATGTTATGTAGATGAATGTAGGGGACAGATGGATGGATGGACAGATAGGGAGAGAAAGAGAGAGACTGAGAGAGAAGTAAACATATTTTTGTCTTCCTTTTGGCTGATCTTAGAGCCTGCTATTAGAGAACACATGGGAAAAGTTTAGAACACAAAGACATGTGAAAACTGTTTACTGAATCCACATTTCTGTGCTGCCTCCAATAGACCACTGTTTGGGACTTTGCAGAACCCGTCTTTATAAAGTTCTTGATTTTCCTAAGGTTTCTAACTCCTATTAATCTTGACTAACATTGCCATATTATGAGCAAATTATTTTTGTTGCAAATTAGAAATTAGATCGCCACAATCTAATTTTAGAACACTTTCAGCACTCCCCCAAAAAGCTTGTACCCCTTAACAACCATGCCTCTCTCCTCCTCTAGCTCTTGGCCAATCTATATACACTTTCTGTAGACTGGCAGGGAAGCGGGGAAGTGAGAAAGGAGTGGAGGTAGTCGATTCACAGCGTGATCAAGAGAGCTCCACATCAGTGTCTAGGACTTCAACCCACGAAGAAAGTCTAGAATCTAGCTTAAAATATGTGCTCAGAGATAGCCCGTCAACAGGCTAAGAAGCTGGGGTATTCAGACACCACCTTTCATCAGTTTTCAGTTGAGGCTGCTCTTGAGCATTTAACTCTCTGGCATTTTTCCCAGACGTTCGCAAGAGTAGATCATTGCATTAGTTACTCAGTCATACCAGTGTAACTTGTAAGTAGACACAGAATGTCGTAAGTTGAGGAAATCTTTCTGAAAGTCAAAATATATTGTCTTCTATGTCAACATTTTTCAACAGGAACATAATACAAGCCACAAACAAGGGAACTACATATATAATTTTAACTCTCCAGTAGTCACACTAAAAAAAGTAAGAAAACAAGTGGAATTAATTTTAATATGCTTTCCTTAGCCCAGCATATTTAAAGCAGTATAATTTCAACATGTAATCAATATAAAAAGCATTAATCACAGATTTGATATTCTTTTTCTCATACTAACTTCTCAATATCAAGTGTGTAAGTGAAGCCTACACAGCATCTCAGTTCAGACTAATTCGGACTCAGTTCAGACTAATATTAATTCACCTCTTAATAAGTGTGTGGCTAGTGGCTATTTTATTGGACCACATAGCTCTTTTTAAGAGATGTCTGAATTTTTAATCCTTGGAGTTAATGCTAAAGATTATTCTTAACCTAATTATCACACTTTAAAAGTGAAATAAAAAAAATGTTTAGAAAGGTTAAGCAATTAGTCCAAGGATATAAAACAAGAAAACTTAAATCTGAGAGTCTGGGGCAGTTATTACACAGTTCTCTTCAGCTGTGCAGGAGTACCATATTTGCTTCTCTTTTGTGGTAAATGCTGCTTAATGCCTACCAAATACTCATTCTCCTCTTCTTTTTAATAACTAAACTATATACCTGGGGGAGCAGATGCAGTGATTTGCTTATCCGTAAACCTACATTTCTGAGCTTCTCTCATGTGTAAGGCTATTAATGAGACATAGTTCTGGCCAATAAGTTATAAGCAGAAAATATGAAGGCAATTTCAGGGCAAGTTTTACTTTTCTGAAATAATGCCTTGTCTCTTGTTCATTGTTTTCTTTTCCTACCTGCTTGGAATGCAGATATGAGACTAGAGGTGAGGCCACAATTGCATGACACTGAGATGATCCATGGACATGAAAGTCACACTCTTCAGACGATGGATAAGAAAGATCAGGATAAGGAAACGCAGAACTGGGGCCAGCCGTGAACTGTATGCCATCAAACTTTTTATAACCTAAGTATAAGCCCTTGCTTGGTAAAGCCCCTAAACTGACATGCAGCAGGATGTCATTACTGATCGATATTTTCACTTCAAATATCATTATTTCCAGAGTAATGGGCATTTAAAGCAAAAATTTCAACTAAATACTGATAATTCTCAATAGGCTACTGTTGTTTTTTTGTTGTTATTTTGTTTTGTTTTTTTGCTTTTTTGGTAAATAAGAAAAATACAGGAACAAAAAATAAGAAAAAGAGAAAGATGTATTATTTTCCCTTTGTCATATACACAGTCCTGGAAAACAGAATTTTAACCTTCTCCATTGCTTGTTCGGTTTACTAGAACAAAATATATTTCTATCAGAGCAGTGGCACAACACTATGTCCATGTATGTCAACGC
The DNA here is from genome assembly GCF_036321535.1 of Camelus dromedarius. NCBI lineage: Eukaryota > Metazoa > Chordata > Mammalia > Artiodactyla > Camelidae > Camelus > Camelus dromedarius. Next base: position 43,136,501 of record NC_087445.1, on the reverse strand, counting down.
CTGCTAAAATGGGGAAAGAGCCGTCTTCTATGATGATGATGATGTCCCAGGAATTATGAGATCTTGGTTCATTTCATGGTTCTATCACAAACAAGTTTTCTGCGGGTAATTCAGGTAGCTTCTCTGTAACTCAGTTTCCTCACCTGTAAAGCCAAAGATGGAAGGTACTGGAATCCTGAATTCCTTTGCAGATTTAGCATTCTGTGAATCTACAGAAGCATTTCTTCCAGGAGACAGGATTCACAGCCTGATTTCCTTCCATGTTTGGCCTTTGGGGGCTGTGCGAGTTTAAATTGTTAGATTAAATTTTTGGCAGTGATAACTCTTAACCAGCCACCATTTGCAACTCTGACAGTATTCCTTCTGCTACAGAACCTACCCTTTTCAAAGACTCAACTTATTCAGTATTGCATAAAGCACTTTCATAAAATTTCCAGTGAAAAGGATTTCAAGGAAGTCAGATTTAGTAGTACCTATTTTCTCTTTCAGAGGTTCTGGGAAATTATTTTTAGTGAAGTTAAGAAAACAGGGACTATTCATACAGTTAAGCATTCTCTGCATGTGTGCGTTTTAAAATATTAGCCTCATTTCTTTAGATCTGTTTACTATTAGGCATTATTGAAAATTCTACCTCCTTTCATTTGCTCTTAAGAACCTCCAAAGAGTCTTTTTCCAATTCTGGAAACTCTTGGCTAAACACTGGTGCTATTTTCAACTTAGAGTAACTGGCAACCTCACGTTTTGTAAAGTTCACGAAGAGCAGAAACTCAGCTTCCGAATCTGCCACTCTGTCAGCCAGTTCGAATGAGCAGGAAGCAGACAATGGAAGGCAAATTTCTGGAAGCCAAACCCTCCTCGCCTGTGAAGAGCAGATTCGAATGAAGGCTAGGACACGATGAGGGGTGGAGGGGACCCAGTTCTAATCGCTCTTCTCCCACCCAGGTCATCTGTTAGATCGCTCATTAAACTGTCTATTATACACAAAATCGTTTTTAAGTACTTTTACTTTAATACTATCGCTATCATAAAACATGTTCTTCCTCACAATATGCTTGCAAACCATGGTTCCAAGGAGACAGTATTGCCTAATGGCTAAGAATGCACGGATAGTAGAAAAACAGATCTGTCACACTGAAAAAGCCTCTCACTCTTTACTAGGCCTGAGTTTTCTACTTTCCATTGTAAAAATGGGTATAATTGGAGTCTCCGCCTCATCTAGGATGATACTGATGACCACATAATGCAGGTAAAACATCCAGCTACTCTTGGTCATGGTCACTATGCAGTACCTGGTAACTATGTTAGAATCATTATTATCTGTATCATTATTGTTTGAAGTAGTAACAGTATTTTATAGCATTAATATTTCTCGAAATAGTTTTCCTTGGTGATACCATTAAATGCGTCCTCTCAGCTATTACATAAAGTCGATTTCTACACTCATTTCAATAAAGTTAATTTTAATGATTTTTTTTTTTTTTTTGGTTTCCTAACATAGTCCAGGCAGGATTCTGGAGAGTAAGAATTATGTTGTATTCATCATATGCTCAATGTCTAGTGTAGCGCCTAATGTATAGATGTTCTTTGAACAAATCACTTTAGGGTGACAAGCAACAGAGATGCTTTCTGCTGGCAATCACCTGCAATTTTATGCTGTTTCATAAAAAACTATCCATTGATCCTAATGTAACAAAATGTTAAATGAGATTCTTTCATTGTCTTATAACTGAGACAAAATTTCTAAATGGAGAATAACAGATACCAAGTACCTCCCCATTCCAAAGAGAGTAAACTAAAGATCTTAAAAACATCCCTGTCGTTCTTATAAAAGTAGAAAATCTGGTCCTGCGACCATGACTGCCTATCTCCTCCAAGCCTCTTTAAGAGACACATACAGAGAATTTGAGGAAATGTTAAAGTCTTGAGTCAAAGAACTGGGGCACGAGCACATCCAGAGGGAGCAGGGTCTACCCCTCCAAATTAGCCAAGAGAGAAGTCTGCAAGAGAATTATTTGTAGAGGTGATGTTTGCAAGAAGGTAAAACTGGCATCTTACTTCCTGACAGGAATCTGCTTAAACAGTGGACTTTCTGTGCCTTCTTCTGCTTTATATGAGAGAGAACGAGAGAAACAAAAAGCCTAGAAATTGGAGGTAAGAACACAGAGTAAAGTGAGAAAAAAGGGGAGGAGCAAACTTCACTCTTACCTCTCACAAGATGCGGGAGTTTCCCATGGGCCATAGCGGCCCCTAGGAAGTGGTCTACCTTGAGACACCTTACTGATGCCCCACTCAGCAGGGCTCTTATAGTACAAACTGAGTGTAGGGAGTTTCTCGGTGACCTGGAGCTGAAGAGGGTAACTGAAGAGGTCAGCTGGAGAACAGTCACCACAGGGTCCTGTGAAGTGGGCAACAATTCTGCAGAACTCACACAGCTGCCCAGGGGAAGCCGACATTGGGATATTGCCCCAAAAAGGGTACCAGGGAACAAAAGATGTTGGTTCTTTGTTTTTGACTCCTCCCTATCCAATTCCTAATTCAGGGGCAGGCAGAAAAAGCAGGAAGACGCAGGGCATCCAAACAGCATGGAAGAGAAAAGTCTTGAATTGGATACCAGATGGAAGCTTTAAGATTGGACTGGAGGGTTTTCATACTTCAGTATTAAAAATATCAAGGTGAGACTGTTTTTATGCGAGGGTGATTGGTTCCTTCTGGAATGTGCTCCAGATGTTATCAAGGGATATGAAAGGAAAGTTCAAAAGATGAAGCATGAAGGCAGTGATGGAAGAAAACTAAGTATCTTTCCTACGTACCCTATGTAGTCAAGGCTCTTCATTGTACCAATTATACTCCCAACCTTGGGAAGGGAGGAAGGAGGGAAGGCTGAAGCAGCCAGATGGGGAGGCAGGTCAGTCAAGATTAACTATCAAATGCATTCCCTGTCATTTCAAAGTGAGTTAGCAAAAGCGGGGATGCTGAAGCCGGACTTCTGACTGTGCCAAGCTCTCTTTCCACTGCTCACGGCACTATCTCCTGTAACAAGGGCTTCCGCTTATACTGCTCTTTAAAATTAACAAAGCACTTGGGTGAACCAGTGCCTTGCCAAGAATGTTTAGTCTGAACAAAATTCTGTTTAACGAGGTGTCAAAACAACCATTAAAGATGTTTCTAGGAGCATTATCTCAGCGCTGCAGGGAGTCGGCGTGATGTAGAGAAAATACAGGATTGGGAACCTGGAGCCTTGCATCTGGTCACAGCTCAGTGAGGAGCATGGTGACAGGAACATGGCATTTGGCATGAGATTGAAACCCAGATTCTGGCTCTGCTATGTAGCAGCTGTGTGACCTAAGGCACAATTCTTGACCTCTTTAATCCTGTTTCTTCATGCATAAAATGGAAAAATGGCACCCACTTTCGAGGTTTGCTGAGAGGAATAATGAGATAATATCCAGGCCCAGGAAAGTGACTAGAACTGAACCCAATAAAGGTCCAATAAGGCATGAGTTTGATCAAATCCTCATCAGTCCATTTTCTGCTCGGCTGAGCTGAGAGAACGCCTGTGATCTTGAAACAGAACAACTGTATGAGAAAAAACTTTTTAAAGTCAAAGTTATTTGAAAACATTTCTGTTCCTTGTTCTCTTCCTGGCAGATAGCTCTCTCTGAACGACAAGAGCCCAGAGTGAAGAGGAGATGGGGAAGTTCTTTTTCTTTTAGGAAACAAATTCTAATATTTCACAACCAATTTGCGCTGTATTTTCTAGGCTATATTCACTTGCATTAGTATTTTTATATATATCATTGCTTCTCAATTATAAAAGACATACAAGTTCTTTGTAGAAAGTGTGGAAAATATTGCAAAGAATTTCAGTTTTTTCTAGATAAGAATATTTTTAAGAATGGGGCTTCTATGTACATATAGTTCTGCTTCCTGCTTTGTTCTTTTTAAGTTAACACTATACAATAGGACTTTTTGACTAGGATCATTTGAAACTTGGTTGAATATCGGAGTCAGTGAGCAATAAAAAGAGAAACTGTAATTCATTACCAAGAGATACAGAATGGGAAGACAGTTCCTTAAAGATGTTTATTATTGTGGATTACATACTCACAGAAGAAAATGTAAAATGTATGTGTACAATTTTTAGAAATAAAAGAAGGCAAATACCTGTGTAACTACCTCACAGGTTTAGGGATGAAATATCTCCATTTCTATAGAAACCCACCGGGGCATTTCCTCCCTCTCTACCTTTCCTCCTTACACCTCCTTAAGAGTGAGACTCAAAATGTTTGATAACTATCGCGGCCTGTCTTTTGTTCCTGCCAGCGAATGGTGTCTGCTTCCCATCCAAAGTCCCAGGGGCCAGAGGCAGTAGGATATAAGAGTCAACTCCCTGCCACTTGCCCTATATTTTGATTTTCCTGATAGAGTTCTTTGCTGTGTCATTTATTTAAATTTTATATTTAACTGAATTTAGAAACCTTTTTTTGTTATTGTCTCTCTTTCTCACTCTCTTTTTTTTTTTAGGGATAGCTAGAAATGCTTTCTCCACAGTTAGGTTATAAAGGAATTCATCATTTTCTTATAGTACTCATGATTTCATTCTCTACATTTAGATCTCTGATTGATTAGCAGTGCTTTCTGGTATATGGTGTGAGGTATAGATCTATTTTTCTTTTTTTCCCAATAATTTGGGATGACAGTTTCATTATAAGTTAAACAGATTAGGTCCATTTTTATAACCTCTTTCATGTTCATTATTGTATGAGTCCATTCATGCACCAGTACCAGACTGTTCTGATTACAGGGACTTGATATCAAGTTTTAATATCTGGTAAAGATAGTCTCCCTTATTGTTCTTCTTTTTGATGGCTCTTCCAAGTAATTTTTCAAGTTTATTTTTCATGTGAACTTTATAATCACGCTCTCTAACTCCAAAATAAAAACCAAACAAGACAAAGCAATACTGCTTATGCTTTATTGAAACTGCATTAAATTTGCATATTTACTTGGGGAAAACTAACATCTTTCTAATGGTGAGACGCCCACCGAGAACAAGACAAGTCTTTCTTGTTATTCAAGGTTAATTCATGTCTTTCAAAAATCTTTTGAAGTTTATCTCTTGTAGAGTTTGTCTATTTTATGTTGACTTTATTACTAAGAATTTTGTCACTATTATATAATAAAGTTTTTCTTTTAGTCTATCTTCTAGATGGTTTCTATACAGTAAGGCTTTTGATTTTTAAAAAAAATTCACAGCATTAGTGATTTGTTTATTATTTCTGCTTATGCTGTCATTTATTCTCATGGATTTTCCAAGTATACGGTCATCTCATATGCAAATAGAGATAGTTTTACTTTTTCCCCCCAATTCTCATACTTCTAATTTTTATACAGTAGTAAGGATACTCAGTATTCTTGCCTTTTTCTTGACTTTAGGAAAATATTTCTAGTGTTTCTCCATTAAATTAGATACTGGCTTTAAATGGATAAAGTTAGCTCACACACACATCTGTAGACCAATCTTAGATACATAAATATACATAAAAACTTTAAATAAAATATTAACAAATGGAATCCAACAACACATTGAACATGTGTATTTTTCTAGAAATGCAGGGATAGTTCAAATACAGACAGTCCTACAATATATTTCCCATATTTATAGCTCAAAGAGAAAAACAGTATCATTAGCTCTAGATGCTGATAAAAAGTTCAACAAAGTTCCCAATAGAACAGAAACTCAATAAAAATGGAATTTATGAATACTATCAAAATGTAATTAACCTATCTATACCTATAATTATATTAATTATATTCATAGATAGGTAGAGATAGAAATACAACTCAGCTCTAAATGGGGAAACACTAATTTCAATGGGGACATTTTCTTGATGTCAGGAATTATTATTTAACATTGTGTTAGAAGTATTGTCAGTGCAATCAGATGAAGGCTACAACATCATCTAAGTCTTCACAACTTGGATTTACAGAAGTATGCACAATTATGACTTTTACCTGTAGGTTGGTTATGAGTTGGATGATATCCATGTGAGTAGCAGCAGAATAGGGATGAATTTATTGTGAAACAAAAGGACATTTCCACCAGCCACAGATTTGAGAAGTGATTCGTCCTGGGATCCAAATCGCCCAGGGATCTTACACATGTTTGCTACAGACTGAATGTTTGTGTCCCTCCAAAATTCGTATGTTGAGTATGATTCCTAATCCCTAATGTGATGGTATCAGGAGGCTGAGCCTTGGGAAGGTGATTAGGTCATGAGGGCAGAACTCCACAAACAGGATTAGTGCTGTTATAAGAGAGGCCCCAGAGAGCTCCCTTGCCCTTCTGCCATGTAAGGTCACAGAAAAAGACACCTGTCTATGAACCAGGAAGCAGGCTCTCTCAAAACACCAAGTCTACCAGCACCTTGATTTGGGACTTCTCAGGCTCCAGAACTGTGAGAAATAAAGTTCTGTTTATATAAGCCACCAATCTATGTTTCTGTTGTTGTTATAGCGATGAGACAGGAGGGGAGGGGGCAGGGCACAACCATTAAAAGAATGACACAGCAATTAGCACCAAGGTGGTGGAGGATTCAACTCCCAGTGGACCTTGAGCTTTAATATGCACTCACTGAAATGCAACAGCATGCTGAGTGGCACTCCACTCATGTCAGGTGCCATGACAGTTTCAAGGCTGACAGTAAACGGTCAAAAAGTGGGTGACAGCCCAATTCCTGGGAACCTCAGCCCTTTCCCCAAAGTAGCTGGAATAATCCTCCAACTTGTTAGCATATGAAGTTGCCACCGAGCCCATAAAAACTAACAACCCAACCCCTACACCTCATGGCTGATCTCATTTTTCCTAGCCCACCCTGTGCTCTGAGGCTGCCGTCCTCCCTTCCGAGTAAGACGGCCTGCATTCTGCCTTTGGAATGTTTATCTCCTAGGCTTTTTCTCTTGCCTTTTGAGAAGGACTGCACACAGTCTATGCAGTGTATATATCTACTTTTGCTTTAAATACTCCCATGCCTTGTGGCCTCTCTGGCCTTCTGAGATGGCCTGTACTCTGTCTATGGAGTACATATTTCTCTGAATAAATCTACCTTTGTTCAACTCTGGCTTGCTCTTGAATTCTTCCATGTGCGAAGCCACAGACCCTCACTTGGCCAGGCACATCCCAGAGACTCGACTGAGTCCTTGGAAATGACCATCCTCTCATGCTGCATTTTTCCTGTATCAGCAATGCAGATGGATTAGGACAGAAACTGATAAAAGAGGGGGTGTTGCTGGAACAAACACCTAAAAATGTGGAGTGGCTTTGCCACTGGGTATAGGCAGAGGCTGGGAGAGCTTTGAAGTACACACTGGAAAAAGCCTACACTGCCAAGAACAGACCTTTAAAGACAATGAGCTGTAGAGAAAGCTTCAGTCTTCTTGGAGAATACTGAGGTAACCCTGAACAGAATGTTAGAAGACATAGGGATGATAGGATAGGGCTATTCTGACAAGGTCTCGGATGGAAATGAGAATCAAGCTATTAGACACTGGAGGAAAAGTGATCCTTGTTATAAAGCTGGCTGATGTGTGTTCATGTTCTAGTGTTTTACAGAAGGTAAAACTTGTGAGCAATAAAATCGAATTAAGCTGAAGCTATTTCTAAGCAAATTGTTGAAGGTATGGCTTGGCTCCCCTGACTGCTTATAGTAAAATATAAGAAGAGAGAAATGACTTACAGATGGAACTGTTAGGCAAAAAAGAAGCAGAACTTAAAGATTTGGAGAGTTCTTAGCCTTTCCATATTATACAAGAAGAGAAAGTATGGTGGGAGGAGAACACTAAGAGGTGCCCAAATGACCATCTATAAGGAGATTAGTGTGGGTCATCCATCTCAAAAGAAGCCAGGAGCTACTCTCCAGGACAATGGAAAAATGACCCCAAAAGGCAATTCAGAGATCATCAGAGCTGTTGCCTTCATTTGAAAAGGGTGTGGTGGGGGAACCATGGCTTCATTTTCAACACACCAGGTGGTATAGCCCCAAAGCCAGGGGGACAGGGCCATGGAGAGTTTGGGGGACCCAACCCCTGCCCAGCAAAACTGAGGGGCAGAATCTACCACCCCAGTGAGTTCAAACGGTGGGATCTCCATCTCTGTGGGCAGTAGGGCAGAGCACTAAGCCAAAGAGGATTATTTTGGGGCCTTAAGATCTCATGGAATTTTCTTTATAGTTCAGACTTACTTGGAAACAATTATAGGCATATCTCATTGTACTGCACTCCACAGATATTGTGGTTTTGCAAATTGAAGGTTTGTGGCAACCCTGCCTTGAGCGGTCTTGTTGGCACCATTTTTCCAATAGCATTTGCTCACTTCAAGTCTCTGTGCCACATTTTGGTAACTTTCAAACTATTTCAAACTTTTTCATTATTATTATTTTTTATGATGCTCTAAGATCAGTGATCTTTGATGTTACTATTGTAATTATTTGGCGTGCCATGAACTGCACCCATGTAAGTCAGTGAAGTTAATACACGTTGTGTGTCTTCTGACTGCTCCACTAACCAGCTTTCCCCTCATCTTTCTCCCACTCCTTGGGCCTTCCTCTTCCCTGAGACAGAACAATATTGAAATTAGGCCAATTAATAACCCTACAATGGCTTCTAAATGTTCTAGTGAAAAGAAAAGTTGCATGTCTCTCACTTTAAAGCAAAAGCTAGACATGATTAAGCTCAGTGAGGAAGGCATGTCAAAAGTCAAGACAGGCTGAAAGCTAGGCCTCTTGTGCCATTTAGCCACGTTGTGAATGCAAAGGAAAAGTTCTTAGAGGAAATTAAAAGTGCTACTCCAGTGAACACATGAACGATAAGTGACTGCTGATTTGAAGAAAGTGTTAGTGGGCTGCATGGAAGATCAAACCAGCCACAATATCCCCTTAAGCCAAAGCCTAATCCAGAGAAAGGTCCTAACTCTCTTCAATTCTATGAAGACTGAGAGAGGTGAGGAAGTTGCAGAAGAAAAGTGTGAAGCTAGCAGAGGTTGGTTCATGAGAGTAAGGAAAGAAGCCGTCTGCATAACATAGAAGTGCAAGGTGAAGCAGCAAGTGCTGATGCAAAAGCTGCAGCAAGTTATCCAGGAGATCTAGCTAAGGTAATAAATGAAGATGGCCACACTAAGCAACAGGTAGTCAGTGTAGATGAAACAGCCTTATATTAGAAGGAGATGCCATCTAGGACTTTCATAGCTAGAGAAGAGAAGTCAATACCTGGCTTCAAAATTTTAAAGGGCAGGCATACTCTCTTGTTAGGGTCTTATGGAGCTGGTGACTTTAAGTTGAAGCCAATGCTCATTTACCATCCCCAAATCCTAGAGCCCTTAAGAATTACGTTAAATCTACTCTGCCTGTGCTCTAGAAATGGAACAACAAAGCCTGGATGACAGCACATCTGTTTATAACATAGTTTACTGAATGTTTTAAGCCCACTGGGAGACTGTCTGCTCAGAAAAAGAAGATTCCTTTCAAAATATTACTGCTCATTGACAATGTGTCTGGTCACCCAAGAGCTCTGATAGAGAAGTACAAAGAGACTGATGTTGTTTTCACAACTGCTAATACAACATCTATTCCGTAGTCCATGGATCAAGGAGTCATTTGACTTTCAAGGCTTATAATTTAAGAAATTCACTTCATAAGACTATAATTTCCATAGAGAGTGATTCCTCTGATGGACTGGGGCAAAGTGAATAGTAAACCTTCTGGCAAGGATTCACCATTCTAGATGTCATTAAGGACATTCCATGATTCATGGGAAGAGGTCTAAATATCAACATTAACAGGCATTAGGAAGAAGTTGATTTCAACCTTCAATGATGACTTTGAGAAAGGGTTCAAGACTTTAGTGGAGGAAGTAACTGTAGATGTCCTGGAAATAGCAAAAGAACTAGAGTTAGAGGGGGAGCCTGAAGATAGGACTGAATTGCTGCAATCTCATGATAAAACTAGTGGATGAGGAGTTGCATCTTATGGATGAGTAAAGAAAGTGGTTTCTTGAGATGGAATTTACTTCTGGTGAAGATGCTGTGAAGATTGTTGAAATGACAACAAAGGATTGAGAATAGTTCATAAACTTAGTTGATAAAGCAGTGGCAGGGTTGAGAGGACTGACTCCAAGTTTTAAAGAAGTTCTACTGTGAGTAAAGGCTATCAAATAGCATTGCATGTCTCCAAGAAACTGTTCACAAAGGGAAGACTCAATCGATGCAGCAAACTTCATTGCTATCTTATTTTAAGAAATTGTTACAGCCACCACAACCTGCAGCAACCACAACCCTGATCAGTCAGTGGTCATCAACATCAAGGCAAGACCCTCCACCTGCGAAGAGATTATGACTCACTGAAGGCTCGGGTGATGATTAGCATGTTTTAGCAAACTATTTTTAAATTTTTAAATTAAGGTATGTACTTTGTTTTTCAAGACATAATGTTATTGCACACTTAAGAGACTACAGTATAGAGTAAACATAACTTTTATATGCACTGGAAAACCAAAAAATTCGTGTGATTTGGTTTATTGTGATATTTGCTTTACTGCGGAGGTCTGGAACCCAACCTGCAATACCTCCAATATGTCTGTATTTGCATCCTTCCTATTTCGGAAGTGTCTATCTAATGCTTAACCCACCACTGTGTTTTGGAAGCACATAACTTATACGGTTTCACAGGTTCACAGCTGGAGAATAATTTGCTTCAGGATGAATCATACCTTGAATCTCATCCATATCTGATTTAGATGATATTTAGATGGGACTTTGGATTTTAGATTTTAGTGTTGATGCTGGAACAAATTAAGACCCTTGGGAATGTTCAGATGAAATGAATGTATGTTTTGCGTGTGAGAAGGATTTGGGGGGATCAGAGGTGGAATTCTATGGACTAAATGTTTGTTTCCCTCCAAAATTTCCTATGTTGAAATCTAGCTCCTAATGTGCTGGTATTATGAGGTAGAGTCTTTGGGAGGTGATTAAGTTATGAGTGGGGAGCCCTCATGAATGAGATTAGTGTCCTTATGAAAGAGACCTGGAAGACCTCCCTTGCCCCTTCTGCCATGTGAGGACACAGTGAAAAGCCAGCTGTCTATGAAGCAGGAAGCGGGGCTCCTCTGGACACCAAATCTGATAGCACCTTGTTCTTGGACTTCTCAGCCTTCAGAACTGTCAGAAATAAATTTGTTTTTATAAGCAACCTAGTCTATGATGTTGGCATAACAGCTAATAAGCTAAGACAATATCCACATAGCATATATCCTTACATCTGGAAATACAGACTTCTAGACCCGATCACTGAATAAGTAGCTCTAGGATGTTACCTTGCAATCTTTGTCTGTATGCTCTATTTCAATGTGCAGACATGGTTTCATAACCATAATTTGACCAAGTTTTATTTGTTTGCTTGTTTGTTTTCCACCTTGTTTCAGAATGGATTTAAGGTGGCTGACCAGAACATATAAAATATAGAAAGACCAATTTAAAGGAATTATGGAAAAAAGAGAGAAAATTAAAATGAAGAAAGTGAAATGTTGGCAGAGAAGAAGCTAATATAAAAAAGTCCACACCAGTGGTCTAGAAGCATTAGGGCCCTTTGCAGAAGCTGGGACACAAAGCCAATCTTGGGATGTTGTGAAGAGTAAATTACATTACACATTCTTTCTCTCTTTCCAACTGGTAGTATTTGTATGTGCATAAAATGGTTTAAAATAAACATCAAGAGCCGCTGTAGGGAAAAAGGTGCCAAAGAGGGTTTTCACAGCCTGAGAAGAGCCATGTGCAAAATACTGGGATAAATCCTCAAAACTGTGTTATTGACCAGGAGTCTGGGGTCTGGACTGTGGGCATTTTTCATTGTTTATGTATTTAACGTTTTAGCGCGGGTCAGCAGGATCAACTGTTTCATCTCCAGCATCGGTATCCACGAAGCTTTATTTATTATCTAGGCCCTACAGGTCTTACATAGGATTTAAGGAAGGTTAAATGACAGCAAACACACAGACACATGTGTTTGTGTATGTACACAGATACAACACAGTAACTGACATACAGATTGAAAAAAAAAATCAGAAATCATACCAAATACAGAAAAGCACACAAATCTAGGAGATACCTGTTACACAGTTTTGACTGCAACGGATTATTTAGGTTTTCACTGACTAGCCAATAAAGCACAGAGAGAACCAGAACAGAGATTGTTCTCTGATGAAAAGAATCTTCGATCTCTTTAGGAAAGGGATTTTTTTCCTGCTATTAAATTCCAAGAGGAATTTATCATATAGAGCTATCCATGAACAGCACTGAGTCATAATTCTACAGCCTTTACCACCCTCCAGCATATCAGGACGTTGGCTTTTATCTCACTGGTTTATAGTCAGGTCTTTAGTTAGTTCCTTACACGTGTTTCTCCTTTGTTAGATGAAGAGCTCTCAGAGAATCAGAATATGTCTGTCCATCTTCCTAAAGTCGTACTTGTCTTGATACAGTAGGTGCTAATAGATGTTCATCAAATGAAGGAATGAATGAATAATGAATGATTAAGTGAACAAACAGTACTTGAGTGTCCGGCCAATTCCATCTCTCAGCTGTTACCCAAGTAACTAGGCTTGGGGTAGTTATTTCACAGTTCATTTATTTAACAAGTATTTATTGAGCACCTACTACATGCCAGGCACTATTTTTAGTACTGGGATATGGACAGTAAAGAAAGGAAGTTGAAAAATATTCCTGCATTCATAGTGTTTATCTTCTAAGGTGAGCTGGGGAATAAATAATGAATAAAATGTATAATATGTTAAATGACAAGAACTGCTTTGGGGTTAAAAAGAAACCGACAATGAAGAAAAGAGGATAAAGAATTCTGATCTTTGTGCGTGTGAGAGACAGAGAAACAGAGAGACAGAGAAACAGAGAGAGGGAAGGGAAGGGAAGAAAAGAGAACATAGAATCCAGGAGAAAAGCAATTACTTATGCATCCTGGCTTCTTATGGAGACTGATCTAAATAGGAATAAAAAACATAATGAGTTAGCTCTAATGGTTCCAAGGCAGGTAATAGCGTTGATGGAAAGAAACACACCTAGAAGCACAAAGATTATGGGTATTCACCTTACTTTGCTGCACAGAGAGATTTTGGGTATACCCAAATCAAACCATTCTGGTTAAGTGCGCACATTTGGGGGAGTGGGTTAGGGAAAGTGGCTAGGGAGAAGGCTAGGAGGAGGCAGAAATTCTTGGGCACATTGGGACTCCCTGCAGCACTGCAACAGTAATGTTTCTCAGGAAAGAACTTGAGAATTAATTTCCAATTGGAAGTCTAAGTGTAATTTAGGCAGGCAAAAAGTAATTTCCTGGGTTGGATTTGAGCCAGGGCATTGGAATTAACACCTCATCTCCTGCAAAAATTGCCAGCGGATCTTTAATAATCACAAGCAAGCGTGGCCTCAGATTTACAGCTCCAGCATAGGCTGGGATCTTCAGAGGGCAGCTCCACTTAGCACTCTGAACAAACTCCAGGTGATGAATGACACCTAAATGCCACTTACTGATTTACATGTACTCCATGCTCCCAGCAGCCCCTGTGGTTTTCCCTGGGGAGCTCCTGTGCCCAAGGACTACTAAGACTTTGCTCTGCTAACTAGTACAAAATCAGATCAAGTGATACTAAAGGACCTCTGCAGCCAGGAAATCTAAAAATAAAAAATGGTCAAAAGATGCTTGCCGTGGTAGTTGTTATTTTTAAGCAGGTAAATATATCAAAATGAATCTTGCAGAAATAATGCAGATGGTGAACACCGAATAAAGTTTCCATCTCTACAAGTACCAAACCATGTGAAATCCAGCAAGTCACTTCACCTCTTGGAGCCCAGCTTCCTTGTCTATATGCACCTGGGATGAAATTCAAACAACCTACTTGTCCCCCGAAACCACCACCTGATCTATCACTTGACAGTCTCTCTCACTTTAAAATCTGTTCCTATCTCTCCCTCCCCTATGATCCCAGCCACGCTGGCCTTCTTTCCTTTCTGCAAATGTGCCAGACTTGTCTGGAATCGGGCCTTGGCACTTGCTTTCCTTGCTATGTGAAATTCTACTCCCCCAGAGCTTTACATGGCTGACTTCTCATCATTTAAATATGACCTTAGAGTCTCTACCTCATCTCCCAATCCAATGTTGCTCCTTGCTCTGTTAATTTTTTTTTTTTTTTTGCTTATAGCATCCCATTTAATTAACTTTACTTTCCAAAATTATCTTCTGATGTAACTGTTCATCTGTTTAATGTCCATTCACAGCCCTTCCCCTTATAGAATCAGAGTTTCCATAAGGAAAAGAGTCTTGAGTATCTTTCTCACCAGTTTACTCCCAGCATTTGGGATAATAACTAGTGGAGAGTAGGTTCTTAACGAACAGGAATAAATAGAGGGCCATACCGGCTCCAGCAGTCTGGGTGCCCACACATCTTTTGATAGGGTAACTGTCAGCGCCAGGCAATGTCATAAGATAAGGAAGTTGTTTTCAGGGTCTTTCCACACCTGTCCCCACCCTCTGCCTACTCTAATGAAATCTCTTTCTCCCAGGGGCATTGTTCAGTTATAATTACATGGAGAGGAAGATTGTGGGTAAGAGTCACATGAGATAGAATGAACTGAAACACCTAAAACAGCACCCAGCTCACAGTAAGCCATCAGGGCTTTCCCTTTCTCCCTACTAGCAATGGTGACATCCAATATAAATACGAAGTAAAATGTAGAGTAGTTGAATATGTTTTAATAAAATAAGAGGGAAAATTTTAACCATAAGACACTTTAAAAACATTGAATTTCTAATAGTTGATTTTCAAATGCCATACATTTCTCATGACAGGATGAGAACGACAGGGACTGAAGAAGAATGAGTGTGGTTGAGATTGAGCATAGGACATAAGGGCTGTAGGGTATTAATTGTAGGGGGTGGGGTAAGACCCATGAACACATCAAATTCGAGGCAAGAATGTGATTGTAGGGAGTGGCAGATAAAGAATACGGAAGAAAAGCAGTGAGTGATTCTTGCCAGATGAAGTAGTCATCTGAGAAAGTCATGGGGAAGCCCAGGAGATCAGAGTTGGCAACAACTGTGTTTTGTGTGGCTCAAATGGAGCCAGTTTAAAAACAAAATTTGAATGCATCTAGTCAAGGCACATCATTTTATCAAGATCTCCTCCCCCACCTTTTCACTGACTTCCACTGCTATGGTAAACAAGCAGGAAGCAAAATTCGTATAGCTGGGAGCCTCTGAAAGCTGAGGATGTTAAATCAGTAAGGCAGGACCCAAACTGGTCCAATACAATATTTTTTTTGCGTTTGTATTAATGAGATATTAGTGAGATTTCTGGAGCAATGCTATCTTTTTAAGGAGCTGGCTTTGAATATCTAGACATCTCTGCTCTAACGTAATGTCTAAATTTTCCTCCTTCCTTCTAAAAAAGTACTAATATCAGATGGGTTCTAACAGATTTGATGTGAAGTCACAGAGACAAGGAGTAGGAAAGAAAGCACTTATATCTTTGTATCTAGACAACTTCTTCAGAGAAGAGAACTTCCACACGCCAGTTTTATCAGTCAGAGACCATCCAAGAAAACAAAGCTTATCACACCAAGCAATTCAATAGCGATCATTTAAGTTGGGCAATTGGTTACTAGAGGTAAGAAGAACTGGAAGGTCAAACAAGAGAGGATGAGGCAACAAAGAGCTTAGCAACTGCAGGAAGGGGCTACCACCTTGAGGACTGGAGAGAGGAAGCAATGTACTGCAGCCCAGGAGCCCGAGCCACTGTGGACATGGAACCATAGCAGACCTGGGGGTAGGATGGAAGGTCGGACAGAGGTGTGTGGTATCACAGCCATTGTTGGATATATGCCTGAAGCAGGGAGAAAAAGGAAGAAATCTTCTTCCTGACTTCTCATTGCCCTAAAGGAGCCAGAAACTAGTTGGTACCAGGGACTGGGAAGCATAGTTGGCGGGGGTCAATCCCTGTGAAACAGTGGAAGAAGAGGAAATGGACCTGTGAGCTAACAGGTCCCACACAGCACCGAAGAGGGCTGAAACACTGGCTCCAGTCCACCAAAGCCTGGTCTGCCCACGACTGACTGCTCCATCCCCCTCAGGTGCTCCAGTTTTTGTTTACTTGTTTTCATTTCTAAGATGTTCTTTATGAGTATGCTGTCAGCACGATACTGCCATCTCACTTTAAAAGTTTCCTTTTCACAACCGCGACCCCATTCAAGGCCATTGTACCTAGATGGGTGGTTTCTTTCAATGCCAATTGAAAATTATTTTCATAAATACATATGCATTTGAGACCAGGGAAGAAAAAGAACAAATCTGAGAAGAGAGTGGAGTGCTAACACAAACCAGAAATCCATTACAGCGTACTTTGCAAATACCGTAGGTAATTAAAGACTTTTAAGGGCAAGTATAGTATTATTTACTTGACAGTGGAACTCTTACAGGCTATTATGTAAATACACATTGAGCACATTTTAAAAGTGCATGCTATTTACTATTTGTAAGTGTTGTTAATATGTATTTCATTTAACCCTAAGGAGCCATTTCACTCTCTTGTGTGAATTTACATTTATGAATGTTTTTATAAAATTCATATTATTTACCCAATAGGCAGCTCTGCCATCAGAAATGCTAGAGCTGATTGCCAATTTAACTTCACATGAGTTTCCAGGCAATTGTTCCTGAAGTCTGCCTACATGGTTGAGCATCCCTAAATAGCCCTTCCTTTCAAAATCCTGCAAGTCAAGACCCATGAGCTGTTCAAATGATGGAATTTTCCAGTTTGTTTTGTTGGTTCTGGGGATTTTAGTATCACATAAAAAGAGGCCAAGATATATCTCATCTTAGAAAATAAAATAAAGATTTCATCACTGAAGATGGCAGTCTATAAAGTATATGTGTGTAATCACCTTGTTTACTCTGTGTACTGAACTCAACATCCACCAAAGAGGAGCAGGCTCTAAAGTGGGACACTGAAAAAGTTAATTTCCTTCCTCCCTTCCTCTTTCCCTTCCCACTCCCCTTCCCTTCCCTTCCTTCCTGCCTCCCTACCTCTCTCCCTTCCTCCTTACCTTCCTCCCTTCTTCCTTTCCTTTCTTCTTTCCATCAGGATGGAATCCTTCCTGCCCCAGTAATTTTCACTAAGACACCAATATGATCCCCCACACCCACACACATACCATATGCGGAATTTACAAAGAGAATAAAGATTTTCTGCCAATACACACACCATATGCAGAATTTACAAATGGAATCTGTTCCGTGACTTCTGTACCCCTCAGCCAGATCAAAGACATACACAGGGATCAGGAAAAAAAAATTAAAGAGAACAGACTGGTGAAAAGATTTCTTTGGAGTCTCTAGGCTGGAAGCCCCTGCTCCTTCCTTTGTCGGGGGAATGGATGAGAGTGCTACTTCCTAATCCAGAGTCTGGAGGGACACAATGAAAACTTTGAAATTTGTTCACATGGGAGAAGCGGAGACTTGGTGCTATTCTCATGACCAATAAAGCTAACACAGATTGAGAACCCAGGTCTGATTCTTACCCAGGAAACCAAGAGAGCAAGAGAAAGTCTGCTAAACTGTTTTGATGGCAGACCTAGCAGAGTGTTGCTGTGCTGAGACTGTCCTACAGTTCTGGGATTCGTCAGGACAAAGTGTATTCTATCGACCAGACGGGAGCCATGGTGCAGAGAGAGCGCAGATATCAGGCTGTCTTGGGTTCTATTCAAGAGGCAAGAGGTCTCAAAATGGAGGCCTAGGACCAAGGAAGAAATAAATAATAAGCACTCAGACTACAAGTGCCTCTGGCAAAGGTCAAGAATGACAGAGATCTCTAGTGACAAGAACCACTGAGGAAAGCATGGCTGTCCCACAAGAGTCATCTTTAGCCAGAAGCCACCCAGCTGAGTAAACACCCATCCCCTCATCTCTCTCCCTTATTCCTTTTTTGATCGTGGCAGAAAGTGACTAGTAGCCAGAGACATGAAGATGACATGAGAAGGCAAAAAGTATTGAATAGATGCTCAAATTCTTTGTGGTGGATTGTACAATTGGCCACACAGCCTCCCTCTTGAAATGCAGTATTACAAGTTGTTTCATCAAAACGTGGGGTCCATTTCTCCTCATCTTCAAGGTTGACTTGCTTTGGCCAAGTCTGGGAAGATGCTTAAAGCATTTGCACATTTGGGGCGTGCCCTCTCTTGCTGGTCTTGGAAATCCTATGACCACCACCTTGTGAATGAGCCTGGGCCAGCCTGCTGGAGGAGGAGAAATCTGTATCACGGTGCCCCAGCCGGTAACCAGGCAACAACCAGATACGTATGCGAAATTACTATCAGCTGACTGCTGACCCATGAATGAGTTCAAGCCAACAGAAGAACCGTATCACTGAACCTCATCCAAACTGCTGATCCACAGACTTGTAACAGATAATAATTATTGTTTCAAGCCACTAGGTTTATTCTGAAGCAGGAAGTAACTGGTAACTCTCCTTCAGGCAGATTTGCAGTCTGAAGCAGGCTTGAACTGGGAAAGAGGAGAAGTTCAAAATGTCTGTGGGTCTAAACATGCAAATTTATGAATTGAGACTATGTTTATGAGACTATTAGGAACATCTAATATCTAAGAATCATTGGCCCACATTTTGCTTATGGACAAGGAAAAAAATTACTCCCAGTAAATGAAGTTTAAAGAGATGGTAAAACATAAATTTAAAATTCCATTTTGATCAAAATCCATGTGTCAGTCCTGTTTAGCACATTGATGATACATTAATAACATGCCCAGTATAACATATGCAGCATGACCTCAAAACTAAATGCGTGGCAATTCAGAACTTCAGTAAATTCAGTAACTTCATTATTTATCTATGGTTACCATGTGAACTCAAATGTGGATTTTTTTCAAAGATGTTGGAAAACTAAAATGGACTATAGAATGTTAGACATTAAGGTTTTATAGATGATTTTCTGAGTACTTGGTAATAAGAGGGGTGCCTTTATCAACAGCTTTTAGTGTAGTAGTGGATTAAGTCATATAAAATTGCCATTTTTATAAACCCACAATGTAGAGATATTAGAAGTTTTATATAGTTCAGTCTAATAAAATACTGACAATGTATAGATTGGCCAACATGAGAAAGATTACAAAAGAAAAAGAAACAAGTAAAACTTGGCAAATGTTGATTTGTTGGTTGGTAATCCAACACTTCCTTAATATTTCTTCACCTCTACTCTCATACTTCCTAGAGTTTGGAAAAGAAAATTTACCTTTACAGCCATAGTCAGGTATAGTCATATGACATTTTTCTGACATATACAACATCAGCCAGGGCTTCTGGAAAGACATTTGTTCTCTTAGTAAACGGCGTAGATGAGGCTGGTACCATGCTGTCCCTACTCTCTTCTTCCTGTCTTGGGTTTGATGCTGTAGCTGTCAGCTGGCTAAAAGGTTGAACACGTGATCAGAAGGATGGGCAGAACCTGAGTCCACGACCACATCACAGTGTCATCCTATCTGCCCTAGGCTTTCTACCTCCAGACTTCGGTTAAGTGAGAAAAACCAGCCTGCAATTACTTAAGCCACTCCTCTGGGTTTTCTGTAACACACAGCTAAAAAAAAATTCGAACCAATACAGTGGTAAACATGAATGTGTATGTAGACACATATGAAAAATTATCAGGGCTTGGGTAACAAGATTTTCATTAAAAAAAAAATCCTGTCAATGAAAATTAGGAAAAGGGTTTTTAGTAGCAAGCATTATTAGAGTTTATATTAAATATGTCACATTTCTGTGTTAGTGAATACAGAAAGCATGATGTGACTTTTTCATGGTATTTCAACCATGATTTAGTGCCACAGGCTCATCTTTCTGAGCACCAAAAATCAGTAGTAGGTTAAACCTTATGAAATAGCTGCAGGTCACCTGGTTTTGACAAGCAGAGGTGACAACTTCATTAGGTTCAACACAATATACAGCCCTGTCACTAGAGGTGTAAGAAGTTCCTGAGGTTTGGCAGCAGCTCTGTGGATTCCAGGACATACTCTGGGGGTAACAATTTTACATTTTATTTATCTATTTGCCTATTGTATAAACTAAAATTTTGAAATGTGCTTGTTTTCCTAAAGTTTTACTCTTATACATAAAGGGAAAATTCAGCAAAACTTCTAATTATGATTTGGGATCTCATGGGACCCAACGTAGTGCACACAAACCCTCAATCTGTTACTGATCAAAATCTGATTATTGGGGATGGGTCTTTGTGTCTAAGCATACCATACACACATACACATAAACACACACACATATATATAAAGTATATCTTATAAATATTCTCTTTGGACCCAATTACTTTCATTTTCTGGCTGCACCAGAATTTCTTCAAAATAAGAATTTTAAAGTCAAATATTCTAAGATTACTAAATGCCAGTGATAGTGAACCCAACATTTATAAGACATTTGGTAGAACTGTATTGGTTATTTATTAATTTGTATCAAAAATAACAAATATTACTAAAGTTTCCTTTACATACAGTTTTTGAAAGCTGTCTGGAATGCCAAATATAATGCATTTTGCAATAGTTCTATAAATTTTCATTGAATTCAAACTTTCAAATAAATCTTCCAATATCTAATGCATCATATTATCAAAGCACAAAAAACCATTAAATGATTATAAGAAGAACCTCAGAACTCACTGTCTTCAAATTTAATGGACTCCCAGTGCTTTTTTCCCCCTGCAAAGACTGTTTTTAAGACATTTCACAGTATTTTATACATTATAAATGGATTCCATTCTTGGCTTAGTAATTCACCTAATGGACAATGGATACAAAAAAGCTGTAACTCCAGGGACATTAAATTGGTTCTAAACTCTGAAAATTACAGCTTTTACAAAAAGAAGAAAATACTAAAAACATGTCTAATGCAACACTGCATCTAATTTTCCACTACCTCCAGATTGTGTCTAAAAGCTCCTAAACTTCTTAATGACACAATATGTTAAAATTGCGTTCCTGTATATTTAGATCTCAGGAAGATCTCATCCATTTCATAACCCCAAGGAGGGCTTACCAGCAAGAAGGGAGTGTGCGTGTGGGGGGACAGGGGGAGTAACAAGTGTGAGGTGCTACATCTATCCCAGAGACTGTGAATTCTCTTACTGGGGTAGGAGGCTAGCACCCTTGTATGGATTCCTTTCCTGCACCAAGGCAATTACGAATCCAAATTCCCGTTTTAACTGCCGATCGATGGTATTTCAGTAAAGGAACAGGAGGGGAACAGAAGACAATGCTAGACACACCCAGTGATCGACTTTAAGCTCTAAGAGCAGCCTCTAATTTGGTAATACTATTATTTAGATTTTCAGCCATTCAGAGAACATTAGCAATTCTCCCTGAATCTAAGCAATACATTCTAGCAGTGGGAGTAAAGAAGTTATTCTGTTGAACCGTAAAAACAAAACGCTTCACATTTTGCAAATCCACATGTGACTATAATAAAATATGACCTGAATCTGAATGCAAAGAGTCTATGAATTGGCACAGATTTTAAATAATGCTCAGCATGGGGCTGGTTGGCTAAATTCTTCTCTGAGCTATTCGAATTTCAAAAAGGACACTTCCCCACCCCGCTTCCTCTCCCTTCTGAAGAAACAAGGGATCCAGAATATTATCACTGCAACATAAATCCTTTGATTTAATCTCTCTCTTTTTCTCTGCCTTATTCGGAGATTAGGAAATTTCTTTCTCCAAGTAATTATTTTTTGGTGAATTTTTTTCACATCATTGTAGATAACATAAGGACAGTACGGAAAGATGCCTGTCTGGCATGTTCCTCTGATATCGTGGGCATTTTACTTTATTGATTACTTGTGTTTGAGAAAGTGCCGTTTCGTGCTAGTTTTCACTCCCTCCTTAACTGCTGATGGCTCTATGACAAGGTTGGCACATCTTTTAGAGAATGGGTGTTTCTTTTAAATTAGCACGTTTAGGTAAATAAAAACTTCTCTGTGCCTAGCACCTTTCGTTACTCCAAATCTGACCCATTATAACAGAAATTTACCTAGTCTGGGCCTTTTGGCTGCCTTGATTTCAGTACTTCATCCTCCGTGTAATATGTTGATAGTTTTTTAATCTTTTTTTCCCCATGCTAAAGAAAAAAAAACCTTGTCAAGCTTTAATTCCTAGTTTCTCAATCTGTACCTATTCTTTCCCTAAAGGCTGCACGTCACCCTCCAGTTCTCAAGAAAAGCACTTGACTTTTAATGAGAAGTTACATATTTGCGTGTGCGTGAGCAGCTTACTCTGTTCTTCACCTGATGTGGTCTAAGAGATGTGCACAAATGAATTCTTCCTCTTGTTCCTTAAAACTTCCTGGTTTTAAGGATGATCTTTGATCATCAGCCACGCACACCACACCTTCGTACTATATGAAGTAACTGTGGTAAGCATTTCCCATTTTGATAAAGACAATCTGTGTAAAAATAGTTCTTAGTTTCCCTGCATTCCCTCTGTGCCCTTTGTCCCCATCTCTCATCACCTACTGTCTAATGTTCCCCTGGATTCTCCTGAATCTAAACATTTGAAATAATCTGACTGTCTCTCACTACCTTCCAACAGAGCCACAAAAATCCTGTGAGTCCTAGCCCCTAAATCTCTCTAGAACCTGTCCCCTTTGCTCTCTTCCCTATTATTTTATGCTCCTGTAATGATAATAACATTTACTGCAATGTATAATATCACAATGCTATTTCATTTAACTCTGTATCATTTTATTTTATTGCATCAAATCATTCCATCATTACAACAACCCTGTCAAGTGGTTACTGTTACTCTTCTACTCAACAGATGAAGAAATTAAGGCACAAGTAAGCCAGGTAATTGTTGGAAGTCCCCAAAGGGAGAGATCAATGTCTGAACCTAAGCAGACTGATTCAAGAGCCTATGAAACATGGCTTTTTCCACTGCAAGATGAACTCTTGCAGATGCTCCAAAGTGCTCTTTCAAACTCCAGATCCATCTGCATGCCTTTAACCTTCCACAAAGGCACTAGGCTGACTTTCTGAAACTTAATTCTGAACAAATCATCCCTCTGCTTAAGAAATACTTCTGCAGCTTCCCAATGCTCCATCTTTCTGCAATCTGACCTAGCCTCTCCCCCAACCCGACTTATCCCATCCCTTTCCCTTCCTCACCCATGTTTCAGCTGCTGAAAGCATCACCCTTTCTTGAAGCCAGGCACTTCCATATCTTTCCATCTACAGTCATTCTCTGCTCGCCGTGCTCTTCTCTGAATTAACCACTTGTCAGAAGTCATTCCCTCCACCGGATTGTCTGAGATTTTCTTCTTAACTCTGTTGGACTTGAGATCTCTTTCCCTTGATTATGACCATGTCAGGGGAGAGGATCACATCTTTTATCATTTTTGTCTCTCCAATACCTGCTATATAACATGCGTGCCCAATAAATACTTGTAAAATAATGCTCCCCTCTCTTACCTTTTAAATAGTATTGTTTTATTCCCTGACTAAAAATCACATGTGTAAAGACATCACCAGGGATCTTTAATAGAAATATGAACTTTCATACAGACAGAATTTATACCCTGAGAGATGCTATTTGATCATTTTTTCCCTTGGGTCCCTTCGAGTTCCTGTCCTTGAATGTCCTGACAGTCTACTAGTTACCAACCACACAGCACAGCAGTTCTCAAAGTGTGTTCCGGGGATGTCTGGGGGCCCCTGGGACCCAGAGGTCTGTGAGAAAACTGTTCTCATAGTAATCCTAGGAACTTATTTATGCCTTTTCACTCTTATTCTTTCATGAGTGTCCAGTGGAGTTTTCTAGAGGCTGACATGATACTCTCATTCTATGGCTAATGGAACGTGTGTTTGCTTATGCTTGTATTTTTAAATTTTCAGTTTTGATTTCTAGTTCAGCAAATACGGATAGATATGTCTCAACATAAAGAAAATCTCTTTGGGTTCCTCAATCATTTTTAAGACTATAAAATGGTCCCAAGACCAAAAACTTTGAGTACTTCTGCTCTAGCAGTGTGCTGGCCTACAGTGAATCCTCGTGTGTGATAAAAGACTGGCACAAAGAACAGATTCAAAATTCTAAAGATTGCACGTGCATGCTTATTGTATACTTTTAGTCTTGTAGCGTATCCCCAAACACGTTTTTATCATACTTGAACAACGTTCCCCAAAATCTACTTCCTGGAAACTGATGTTGGGTGTGGCCCCAGACACTGTGCTTATATAGGAAATTACAAACTACCTGATGATTATTTCTAGAACCTGCCTGTATATTAAAGTTAACTTGTCTTCTCTGCAAGTATAAGATTTGGTTCTTATATAAAAAAAATAAGGATGCATACACATTTTCTTTATTCAGGCTCTTAAATAAGGCAGTTATAGTAGACAGTTTGTTTTTTTTTTAAATACTAATTCCTAAACTAGTCTCTGAAATATAGACTATCTATTCATGCAACAGGGTAAACTTTATAATTAAAAATTTTTTCTTTTATTTAGTCTAAATATGCCAACTTTTCTCAAGGTTATACCCACTTCAACCAGATTTGCAATCTTCTATAATTAAACACATTTTAAAGTGAATTATCCTGACCTTGTGTTCTTACATTTTCTTAAATGTAGTAACAAGAATGAATATGTGATAAAAGTCTATTCTAGGATAAACCCTTATGCTTTCTTTCTAATAATCCAGATTTAAAATTTATGATTTTTCTTATATAATTTCTCCTTTCACTAAGGCATATACACGAAAAGAAGTGCTAAGAAAGATTTCTACTTATTTCTGCTTTCTAAAAATATCATGCATACATTCATCTTGGCTAATCTTTCTGTATGTGGTTGCAAATAGATTATTTAACATTTTGACTAGAATAAAAATCCTTTATGAATTTTCACTGATATTAAACCCCTATGAGACACAAAATGCTCCCAAAGGAGTGTTTGTTTCTTTCCAAGTCATGCGTTATAAAACTTAGCCTACATCAAAAGATGATGTGACAGAATTCAATAAAAATAAAGAATAATTAGAAAACATAAATATTTTATATCTTCTGGGATTTGAGGGTGCCATCAAAAAACTGTGTATTGATCCTAGCACAAAAGTTAGAAAATTATTTTCCTTCCTCTGCTATCATTCTCATGGAAATTTCTAACTTTTGAAGATGCAGCTAGATGGGGCAGGGAAAAAAAAAATCTAAAAATCTGATCATGCAACCATGTTGAGATAAGTCTTGTCAAGTCTGAACCTTCCAGGATTACACCTAATTCTCGAGCTCATTGCCACGATATAATCTTTCACACATGGCTGCCCTTTAGGGCTCTGCCCAACCCCACACAGACACCCTGTTGTTTCTCACATTTTCTTGTAATTTGAAGAGATAGATGGTGCCAGCTGGCTTCTGTTTAACTCAAGGCAGGATGATATTCAGCTCTTCGAGAACTTGGTACACACCTCAGAAAACTTGCCAGAAGAAAAGAGGAGTGATGGGTGCGTGTATTCAATTGGGGAGGGAGGACATGTAGAGGGAGAAACACCTGAAACAACGTGCTGTAGGAACAGTCTTTGGGGATTTAATAGCCAGATAAGCACAAGTGTTCATAAATCCTAAGTGAAGCATATGGAGGTGGACTGAAGTTCAATACACAAATGAGGGGAAAAAAATACACAAAATATCTGATATATTTGGAAAAGTCTTTACCTCAATTTCACTTGATTAAATCACTTGCTTTCTCAGTTGGACAGATCAGTTGGGAAAAGAAGGTGGTAGAGGGCTATCATTAGGGTCAATCTTTAAATTGCTTTTCTTAGAGGAAAATCTGTGTTGAAATAAATAAATGAGGATATATGCAGCTAAATATCAACAAATAATAGCTGATAGTTCTGGAGGGCTTAATATGTACCAAGCACTCTTTTGGAGGGGTTCATGTGGTATAATTAATTTAAATTTCATAAACGGCTAATGCCCTAAGTAACTATCATTATCTCCATTTCACAATGGAGTGAAGAAACTTGAGGCAAACAGAGTTTTAGTTCTTTCCTAGGGAGCACAGAAAACAAGTGTGGTGGTGCTGGGATCTGAACCCAGGAAGTCTTGCTCCAGAGACCCCACCCTTAGTTACTTCCTGTTGCCTCAAGAGCACGTGTAACGCCAAGATGAAATTCCTTTGCATGTCTTATGTTCCATATGACGTCTTATGTTCCATAATTTCGTAAGTTTGAATGCTTACTACTTTCAAATATTTGTTACTGCTCTTATTTTCATCACTCAGACAGCCTTCCTGCCCTGAACAAATCAAGAGAACAATTCCTGTGACAATTCCACGGAAAACTCAAAGACTAACTTGTATATAATGGCTAGGAATCCATTCTATAGTAAGGAGATCATAGCTTAGCAATCGACATCATAAAGTAAGTGTTCCATTATGTCCTCATTCACATGTATTTTTTTTTTTAATTCACGAAGTAAAGTTGATTATTTTTCTCTAATGATAAAAATATTGGCATGTTTACTGTGAAACTCATAGAAAATACTGAAACGAGAGGGAGAGATCTCAATCTGAAAAATCAGCCTCTATCACCTTTGTTCTGTCTCCACACACACACAAATGTCTAAGGATAGGACTGGTCAACAGTAAGGTGAGGAGTGAGCTCACTGTTACTGGAAGCGGGGTTTGAGAAGACAGGGAGACCACTCAGCCCAACTTGCAGGTTACGTGGCATCCATGTGGTGGTGGTAAAATGGATCCTGGGGAGTTGGGGGAGTCCTGACTTGTAGTATGTGTCAGTTTCCATGGTGTAAATACTCCCACCACAGCTGATTTTAAGTCATCAACATATCACTGAATGTGGACTTGGACTAGAGGCACACAGCAGCTCTGGAAAACAAGTATGAGCCAGACCCAGTACAACATTGATTGTGTTCTCTAAGATTCTTGCTAAATGTTAACAGCCTAGTACTCTTTTAGCCAAGGTATTACAGCTCACATCTCCTGGATGAAATTGTTTTCCTTCTCTCTTTGCCAGCACTACTGCATTTGCCTCCCAACTGGTTCACCGATACATCTGGTTTTCCTCCTATTTGTCCTTTACAAGGCAGCCAGGGTGACCTTTTAAAGATACAAATCTGAGCATACCAATTTTTCTGCTTAAACAAATGCAAAACCTTCCATAGTAGGCTGAATCACTATTATAAGTGGCCCCCAATTATGCCCTTCTGTTTATCGGAGGGTGTGAATGTTGCCCTATATGGCAAAAAGGACTTTGCAAATGAATGGGAGCAATTGACTAAGGATCTTGAGATGGGTAGATAATCCTGGATTATCTGGGTAGGCCTGATGGAATCACAATGGTCCTTTTAAGAGAGATGCCTAAGAGCTCAGGGTCAGAGCAGAAGGTGATGTGATGGAAGAAGCAGAGACTGGAGTGAGACTGGAGTGATGCATTTTGAAGACAGGCACACAAGCCACGGATACAGGAGATCACTAAAACCTGGAAATGCAAGGAGACAGATTCTCCCTTGAGAGTCCCCAGAAAGAGCCAGACTTGCCAACACCTGGACTTTAGCCCGATAAAACTAATTTTGGGCTTCTGTCCTCCAGAACTGTAAGAGAACAAATTTATGTTCTTTTTAAGCCACTAAGTTTGTGGTAATTTTGTACAACAGCTATAGTCAACTAACACAGTGCCCTTTCCTATGAAGGAAAGACAGAATCCCTTCAAAAAGCCCATGTCCCCAGTATAACCTTACTTCTACCTACCCTCCCACATCAACTCTTATCACATGCTCTGGTTTTTTTCTGCTCCAGCTCCACTGCTTTTCTTTCAGTCCACTGTATTTCCCACACCTTGGCTGTCACAGGGACTTTTCCTATGCTGTTACTTCTGCCTTGAATGCTCTTTCCTTTTTTTTTTTTTCCTAGTTAATTCTTAATCTATGTCAAAAGCATCAATTCTTCAGAAAGACTTTTTCCTTACTGAGTGGATCAAATTTCCCTGTATATATAACAGACACACACACACAGAGTAGAGTATTTCTCTCTTTGACTGTATTTGTAGCAGTTGGAATTCTCCATGTGTTGTACGATTTTTTATTAATTACTGTCACCTGTACTGGGCAAAGTCCATGCTCATTTTGACTTCCCTTTGTATCCTAGGGGCCTGACACATTAAGAAACAATAAACATTGAGCATACAACTGACTGCTTCTTAGCTCATTCCTCTCTAACAGTTGTGATCAATACACTCTTTGTTATGCTATTATGCATCCAACCAATATTTACCAAGAATCAACTTGACACAAAGTCTTGATCTCACATATTCATGCAACTTCTCTAACAACAATAATAAAGAAATAGTAATACAGCTAATTTTTACTGAGAATTTACTATGTGTCAAACATTATAACAAGTGCTTTAAATATACAAGCTCATCTTACTCTTGTATGATGAATATATGATGACTACCATTTTCAGATCAGAAAAAAGTAGGCCTTAGAGCATTTATGTAACTTCCAATAGACCATATGGCTAGAACTAGATTTAGTATACAGATCTGGCTGGCTAAACCTTTATTTCTTAGCACAGTGTTACTGTTTGTCCTTTCAAGGCCTCATACTTGTTTACAGGAAATATATGTATATACATGATTATTTATTAATGTATTCTCTTTTAGCCCATTCTCATTCCCTCCTTTTTTTTCACTCAGCATTCTCTTCTTAAGAACTATCCACGTTGATGAAATACATATAGTTCATTGGTTCTGATTGTTGCCACAATTTATTCAATAATGTGCTTTCATCATAATCTTACTCATAATGCCAGAGGGCTAATTCTTCTCCAATATCCATTCCTCCTTCTTCCTCTAGTAATAATGGACAGGTGAGAATATGACTGTCCAATTAGAAACTACATTTCCCAGAATTCCTTGAAGCTAGATGTGGCCATGTGACTTCTGTTCTAATTAAGTTTCTATGAGTGTTAATAACATGTCAGGCTTCTAGGATGTCCTCCTACATAGAAGTGAAAAGCCTTCCACTTTTTCTTTCCCTTGTTCCCACTGGCAGAGCCAGGGAAATCATTTTAGACCACAAGGCAGAAGTATGTGTTGGGATGGTGAAGAATCAGAGTAGAAGGAATGTTTGCCACAGACACCATAGAGCTGCCATGCTAGCCTTAGACTGCTGAAACTCAGATGGAGATAAATACGTTCTGTCTTGTTTAGCCCGCTATTAGTTTGGATTTTCTTAGTGCAGTTGTAGCAGTACTCAAACCAATACATTTATCCATTCCTCTGGTGAGAGACATTGAGTATGTTCTAACTCCCCACCACCATACTAATAATGCTTCACAATGTCTCCACACATTTCCTTCAACTCAATTCTTTCATTTTCATTCAATGTACAACTTTAGTAATCCCAACCCTTGCTTGGTTTAAGTGTAAGTTCTATTAAGGAATAACAAAAGAGAATGGAGAAAAGTTGGTGGGAACACATGGAGAAGTGGTAATTTTTCAAATTAATTTGGTCAGCGGGAAAATGTTTTTCAGTAACATGGACTTCAGGTTTTCATCTTATAAAGGATATATAATATGAATATGCTATTTCTGTATTAGAACAGATTAATTTCATAATTCTTTATAATTTTATTACTTGACCTTATGCTCATAAACTATTATCTCTTTGATTGCCTTGAGTTGTTAAAAACCATGCCCAGTCTCCAGAAAGAAGATTTCACCCTAGGAATTATCATGGCATTATTTGCAGCCTTGGGGTCAGACCGATTCCTTTGCCACCAAGTGGATGATATAAGAACTTAATCTAGTCCTTTCCCATCATTAGCCTTTATTTCCCTCCCCTATTCATGAGAGAGGCTGACCAAAAAGATCTCTAATCACACTTGGATGCATGTGTCACGTTAAAAAATAAAATGATACATGGACTAAATCTCTTAACACTGTGCTAAGTGCTAGCTATATCAGGATTAATGTGATGTAGCCTCTCCCTTCAGTGATCTCATCATCTAGAGATCAATGTAGTAAGATGCATAGGTAATTCAACCAGCATTGTGTCCTGTTGTGTCCACCTCACATTCCTTTCAGCCTCTCCTCTGATTCTAGCCATGGCAGGGAAAATAGTTTCATGTGGACCTACTGGTGAGGCCATGGAATATGTAGATTACTGTGTTTCATGTTAGTGATCACCACGGATCATCCACTGCAGAAGAACCACTAAATGAGGTGGGTAGGATGGCTCATCCTCTAGAGTTATCTTACATAATATTACCTTCAAGTAAGGAATATATTTCATGGCAAAGAAGGTGAAATATTGGGCACATGATCACAGTATCCCCTAGTCCTGCTGTATACTACATTATGGGAAGGAGTCAATCTATAATATAATGGTGATAAAGGTGCTAACTTGAGCTAATAGTCTGCAGTGTTGTTTCTGTCTTCCAGAGGAAGCTCTGCACAAGGCCAATAGCCAATATCCTGCACCTTGGCCCCAAAGGCCAGACTACATGAATCCAGGAGTCAAGGGGTACATAGAGGTTGTCTGTTTCAACATTGCTCTCAGTGACTCACTAAGGAATTACTGCTTCCTGTCCCCACACCTTAGGATCTTCTCAATTAGTCACCATAGTTCCCAGGGAAGGGATGTTGCCATCAAAAGACACAGTAAGGATTCCATTGAACCTGAAGTGGCAACTATGACCTGGTTATGTCAAGGAACTCATTATAGTAGAGCATCTGCCAAAACACAAAATAACAACAACAATGGGAGTTTCTCTTAGGTGTAACTGACAGAGAATGTCATGACGAGCCCAGGGTTGCTGTTACAGAATGGGGGCTGACAGAAGCTGTCTGAACTCTTCACTGGGGTATGTCTTATCTCCATTCCTGGTGATAGCAATGAGAAAATAATTGTAGCAAGCACTGCCAAACAATGGCAAAGAATTTAAAGGCTTAAACCCCTCAGGAATGAAGATCTGGCTCACCCCACTAGGCAAACAACTCAGACCAACTGAAGTGACTGAATCTAGAGTGGATAGTTGAGGAGGGAGATCCTTGAAGATCACCAAAGGCCTTGAGGCCATTTACACCTGTAAAACTAAGACTTCTTCCATTAATCCCTGGGTGTTAAGTATTTGAAGAGATTGGAGAGGCCACTACCTTGCAGACTCACAGACATTTTTGATTTAACTTAGGTATGAATGAGTATGGGCAGGGTAAGGGTTAGACTATATCAAACACCACCTGTTGCCTCACTGTGGCCTCACCTCTGCTCCCAGACATGGCTTCACTGAACAGTTCCATGTGAATCTCAATTCACAACACAATGACAGCATCTTCATAGTACTTGGTAGGCAGGCATGTGCAGCCTGGAAGGGCAGAGAAGCCACCTTAAATAATGGGGGCATATCTTGAATAAGGGGGAGCAGAAGCCAATGTATACCTGCTTTTTCCTTTTGATCCTGAAATGCAAAATCTGAAAGACATTCTATAACCTCAGAAAATATAGGCAAAATTAATCTGCAGATGTTCATGGTGGTGTTCAATTTTACTATGTATGCTTATACTTCTTCTCCATTTCTGTTCCACTCTCTTCATCACCCCCCTCCAACTTCCTGGGTTCATCTCCAGCACACAAGTCTGTGGCTCAGCCTCTTCTTTTGGAGAAAACCCAAGCTAAGTGATGAAAGTGTGTCTAATGAAGGGCCCAATAGCCCTTGTCACTAGCTCGGTAATTGTTTACCACCTGTATGCCCCAACTAGAATGGATGTTTTCCTGGAAGCATATTTAATGACTATTTTCCTAATATAGGGTCTCCACATAAACACAGATGGTGCCCAAAATTTATTAGTTGAATGAATGAATCAATTATCAGTGTGGTGATAATAACACTCCAGGGAAGAAATATCTTAATAGTTTATCAAGCAGATGAAACTTTAGATGATCCAGCATGAAAAAAAGGTCATGAGTCTTGATCTACCTAGATGTGGCCATGAAAGTAGCCAGAGCCAGTGCATGTGAACCCAAAAGGGTTAGACAGTTAAGGTCAAGGTGCTACTGATACATGAACTGTATAAAGGCTCATTAAAGACCAGAAGAGACAGCAGATACCTCTGAGAACACTTGTGTGGACTGAAGCAGCTCCTCCAATGCTTAGTAAAAAGTCAGTACTCAATTCAGACCCACATCCGCCAGAACTGGCTGGTACTTTGGGCAAACTGCTCCTTCCTTTGTCTCAGTTTTCTCTTCTACTAAATAGGAAGTGAGGAAGATTAGCCAAAGGTTAGATTAGCTCTTAGAAAAGTATCTGGAATATGGTAATGATATGTAAGGGTTTTTTTATGTGAAATAAAACATACTTCATACATCCAAGCTGTGGATTGAGATTTGACCCATTCTGTGCCCAACACAACGAGTTTTAAAAGGCAATCTAAATTTTATCAGGCACTGCAATGAAAGGGCCATTTTAATTAAACTTTTACTTTGCTTCATTCTATTGAGGCAAATAATTAATACAGCCCCCAAGTTAGCAAAATAGTCAAAAGTGAGCTACTAATCTAATTACCTGATTTTCACAACCAACATCTCAAACCCACTAGCATTTAGGAAACAAAGCAGTATTTCTGGTAAGTCTGCCTTGGGAAGCTAACTGGTTCCCACTTAACCTCCTCAGGGGATGTTCCCTCCCCTTCAAGGGCTCAGCATCTCCAAGTTACTGTCAGAGGTGCTAATGCTGGAAGCTTCAGAGAAGAGGATCAACTCCTTGTTAACCTGGTCATGAAGCAGGCCTCTGTCCCTCATGCCTGTCGTGTCACACACACACAGCTCCAGCTGCAAATGGGTTCTGATCACTGGGCAATGGTCTGGCTGCTTCTAACTGAGCTTTGCTGGAAGGGGAAAGTCATGCTGGGAGTTGAATTTTCATGTCATTAGTGACCTGGGTTATGACTTAAACAGAGGCAATCAAATAGATCTTTTTAGGACAGTGTGATAGCCTCCAGCATCTTGGCCTCATACCTAAAGACTCTTTTTCTTTTTTTTTTTTTTTTAAACAATAAATATGATTTGACTTGACCATAAGCTTTACACCAGTACTTCCTCAAGGCCATTCAGTGCTTATAAAAAGCTTCCATTGGAAACTGCCTGTAATAAAAGTTGTGAAAAGTTCTGATTTTACAAATGAAAAGAGGCAATTTCTGTCTCTCTCTCCATATGGGAGGCTTAACTCCTTTGAGCCCCACTTCAAGGTCTACAATGATCTGCTATTATCCTCTATATTGAGGATAATAGATCTCATTTCTCTTTGCTCCAAATCCTTTGATTGCTACTGTCCTGAAATGAATGGGCATTTTTTTTCTCATTATGACCTTTTTATACCCAGCTCCTATACACCTGTGTAGCCTTGTCTTACCCACCCTCCCTGAGACCATGCCTCTCCCCAACCCTCCAGCAATTCTGACTTGCTTGAGGATTGACTAAAGCTGGCATGGCATGATTCTTCTCCCTACTGTGCCTTTGCACATAATGCTCCCTCCTCCTGGAATGTTCTTCCCTCCACTTCCCCCATCTCCCATGCTGAGCTCCTTCCTATTTATCACGTGGACTCAGGAAGACGGGTAAGTTAGGAAAAGCCCCCCAACCTCCTATCTGAGCTCTGAAGGGTGAGTCTGTGTGTTCAGGTCTCTCACCTGCCAGACAACACACTAACTCTCTCTCTCAGAACAACAGGGTAAATTCTGCTCCAAGCAGAACATGTCCTCTTTATAACTGATGACAAATGCAGTTGTGCAAGCCAAAAAAGTTTAGAGGTAGATGAGCATTAGCTCTCCTAACACACAGCCTTAACACCCAAACAACTATTTTCTTTTCTACTGGCTCCTAAATAGGCACATCACCAAGGCTGATATCTAGCAGGTATGCACTGATACCGAACTACTCCCTCCCAGTTGGCAAAAGCTGCCCTCTTGACCTCGACTGTCATCATTGCTTTGGCTGACTTGACATCTCGTGTTGGATACTTCCAAGAACTCTCCTTTAGCTAAAGGGTTAAAAGCTGGCCCAGCAGTGGGCCTCCAGAATCCAACCCCATTTTGGTTTAGTATTTAACAACTTGCTAAATGCATACTGAGCTTCTGTGAATTTAGATGCATCTGGCATATGCAGAAGACAATAATTACAGAGAATGTACAATGGGGGCAGCCCATTATTGGCAACAGAAGAGGTGGAGGCAAGATTAGAGAAACAAAGATTGTAAAGATGACTTCAAGCCATGTAACTATGCTTCCAACTACTGGAAATGTTTAATAGATACTGATGCTTCTATTGTTGTGTTATTTATGAGAAACAAAAATAAATAAATAATGAATATTCCAGAAATGAATAAAATGCAACAATAACACATGCACCGAGGCGTAAGTCGATAAATGTTCTAGGACCCATGCTACTTAAGTGGAATCTACACTGGCACTAATAGAGGGCAATGAGGGGAGTGTGTGAAATGACTTTCCATCTCAGAATACCATTTTCCAAGAGTGGGACCTCAGGAACAGGAAATAGAGGTACTAGTGAAGAGAAGATGTAAATTTCAGAGCCCAGTGGACGTGTCCATTCTATGAAGAGTTACCGAGATCCTATGATGTGCTGGGCTCCCTGTATAGTAGTGAGGCATACCAAGATGCATGCAGCATGAGTCTGTCATTAAAGAATCCACAATTCCAGTAGAGCAGACAAAAGAAACACAAAACCTACTCTAGTTCAGGCTGCAATGAGTGAGGCAATAGAAAGCTATGAAGACACACAAAACTGAGTCATTAATTCTGCCTGAGAAACACTAGGCAAAAGTGACATTTTGAGTATAGACAGAGACAAATGAGAAGGGGCCTTACTGAGTAAAAAAGGCTGTATGTAATTCAGAGGTGTCAAACCATTTACTTGGAGTGATGGTGAAATAACCAGTCATACATAAAATCTGTACAAGCCAGGGAAGGTTTAAAGAAAGCTTTTTTTTTTTTCCCTACACCATGAGAAACAAACCAAGGTGGATTTCAGAATATTTCTATAATATTTAGAATAAAGTGTCATACAAAGGCCAAGTCATCTCTTTGGGCACAGTCCCCATTGCAGCAACATCTGCCTGGTGTATCCACCTTCAGAGCAACCCCCCTGCTTCCGAAGTGCCCAGTGGGAACTAGTATCTATGGTACTGGGGCTGGACAGGCAAAGAGTGGGATAAAGAGAGAAAAGAGAACCACAGCCTCTTCATAGCAAAGAAATAAGGATGGGAGAAGGAAGTTGGGCGACTCGAAAGTGAGCTGGGTTCTGGCACCAGAGAAAGTATAGACTATACTGTCTAATGCAGTAGTCATTGGCTACCTGCGGTTATTTAAATTTACATTTAGATCAGTTGAAGTTGAATGCAATTAAAAAGTTCCTCAGTCCATTAATCACATGTCAGGTGCTAAACAGCCACAGTGACAAGTGGCTACCATAC
Source organism: Camelus dromedarius (assembly GCF_036321535.1). NCBI lineage: Eukaryota > Metazoa > Chordata > Mammalia > Artiodactyla > Camelidae > Camelus > Camelus dromedarius. The sequence continues at coordinate 43,100,881 of NC_087445.1, read as the reverse complement.
TGACTGATGCAGATATAGAATATTTTCATCATTGCAAAATGTTATATTGGACAGCACTGGCTTAAAACAATGAGGAAAAGAGAAGAGAGAGTTAACAAAGAGATAAGCAATGTTAAAAAAAAACATTGGGAGTTTGAGATTTACAAGTATATATTATATAGATTAACTACTATATATAAAATAGATAAGCAAGTTTCTTCTGTATAGCACAGGGAACTATATTCAATATCTTGTAATAACCTATAATGAGAAAGAATATGAAAATGAATATATGTATGTATGTGTACAACTGAAAACATTACGCTGTACACCAGAAATTGACACATTGTAAACTGATTCTACTTCAATTAAAATAAATAAATAAATAAGAACCTAGACAGAAATCTTGAAAAAAAAAACCCACAAAGAGTATCAGATCTTGTGGGCAGACAGGACACTGGTTGAGGACCTTTTTCTCCTTTAATAAACTATTGTCAAAGGAGAGATGAGACAAAGGCTAATTATAAGGTCAGGAGCATGTGACATTCCTGCTCCATCAATCCAGCGCTGCAGCAGAGGATGAACAAATGACAAAAGCAGTTAGGAATGTGACTGTTCTCATCTCCTTCCCACCTGAACAAACTCTGTTTCCTAGCTGTGTGGTCCCAACCAGATCACTTAAACTCTCAAGAGTTCACTTTTTCACTTATTAACTTGTGCTAATAACCTCAGTTCAAGCAACAATTTAACGATCAAATGAGATAATGCTCATGAAAGTTCATTACCACCTGCATGGTTCCACATAAAAGTTAACAACTACTCATTCTAACATATTTTAGCTATTCTTTGACATCTTTATTTGTCTCTCTTGTTAGATTATACAGGAATTTGGGGGCAAAAATGCATTATAGGTGACATAGCCCTGCGTAAAATTTTTAGTTTTACTTTTCTGACATCTTAGTTACTTTAAAAAATGTTTTCTATTTCTCTCTCATCAAACTGTAAAGTGTTTGAGAGTAGAAACTCCAAGATGGCTCCTCATTTCTGAAAAGGCCAGGTCAATAATTTTCAGAATACTCATTAAAATTATCTAATGTTAATAATTTAGTGATCCATTATTCAAACATTTCAGGGGTCCTGCAGATAGGGCTCCTCAGGAAGCACCCTTGGGATGGAGATTAGGATGCAGGATATTTATGAGGAAGTTCTTGTGGGGTGCACATGTGGAGAAGGAAGGGAGAGACAGGGTGACTGGACAAAGGGTGAAGCTGAGTGGCGTTACAGCTGAGTCATCAGCAGCCCCAGAGAGCTGGAATGAGTCTTCAGAATGGAGGTCAAGGGGTCTCAATGCCCCTGTGTTGATCAGTGTTTGGTTGGAGGCTCTCCCGTGGTGAAGTGTGACCTCAGGAGAAGCAGTTGTTTGCTACCAAGGCAATGCCCACAGAGGGCTGGGGGCCAAAGGCCAACTTCTGGCAGCACCCCCAACTGCTGGGGGGATATTGCTTACTTCCTGAAGGGCGCTCTGGGTGGTACACTGGAGCACTCTCCCTATACGAGGAACACAGGGAGGAAAATACATAAAGAAGAAAGAGAAATTACATTCAGAGATACTGCAGGAAAATCAGAGATGTTGTCAGGGATGTGAAGGAAAGTCAGGCTCTAAGAAGAGTGAGTAGCCAAAGGCATGAGATTACACAGAGGTCACTAATGCAACGATTGGCAAGTACCAATTATCTTTGACACAAATGTCTAATTTTAGCAAAAGCTGATGCAGTAGAAAAGGGAAAATGGAAACTAGATGTTATCACATAGAGGAGCAGATGCAAGATGCCTATTTTTTTTTATAAGATGAACTGCGAGGAGAGAAATGAGATGATAACTAGAAGTATACATAACTTTAAAGGAGGCTTTATTTTATTGTTGTTTCATAGAAAAGCTATTTTATTGGCTAAGGGAAAGCCACTTTCAATAGGTAAACTGAGAGTAAGATGTGAAGGATGCAGGTGGGGGTGCAGAGTAGGGAAAAACTGATGGAACAAGGTATCTTAGGAGGACACAGAATCCAAAACACAGATCAATCTCATTTTCTGATACAGCATCCTAGAAGCCAAGAATTGCTGTGGAGAGAGAGGAATCTGCAGAGGGTCCCAGGCAGGGAAGGAAGCTAGGGGTGGTCCCTGCTTGATGATGTCTTTATCTTCTGAGAATAAGGAGGTGGGGTAACCAGCTGCAATAGATTGTGAAGGGGTGGAGTTGGCTGACCGATTGATTAATTGATTGAACACTGGCAGGATACAGTTTAAAAAAAATCTTTTTAAACAAAGCTTCATTCAGTCAATTTGATGTCTTGGTATGAATTAAAAATGATTCTTGTATTGATTTACTCTGGAAGCTCAGCTGGTTCACCGAGAGAAGAAAGGTACCTCAGCACGCGGGAGAAAGAGCAACAGTAAGCCAAATGGGTCTCTGGGAGACAGGCAAGCAGAAAATTGCCCCTGAATCTGTTCTTGCCCTAGGATTACCGTCACTTGTCAAAACAGAAGAAATGCATGGGCCGACTCTGCTGATGTCCACTGTTTTATACAAAAAGACAGCTGACAAGTTATTTGCATAGGGCCTCCATATGTGATCAACAATGCCTTTCTAGATAAGACTGAAAGCAGGCTCTAGATGGACTTCAGGATTCTCCTAAATCATACATGTGCCTATTTGACCAGATCTTTCCAACTTCACACTAATCCACCTCTCATTATGAAATTTACAGGAAATTGTTTTATTTATCCATCTAAGGAAGGAAGAAAGGGAAGGAGGAAAAAAAGGGAGAGAAGGAAGAAAGGATGACAGAGAGAGGAAAGGAAAGAGGACAAGCCACAGTTCAAGATAACACGACAGATTAGCATCAACACAGCCCTCCTCCATTCCACTGTATACACTCCCCCACCATCTCCACCTACCCAAGCCTGCCCTCTGCAGCCACCAACACATAGTGTTAACATGCACGTTTAAGGAGTGTATTTTTACTTCTGGCAACAGATCATTTGTATGCCTTCCCTTTTCAGTCATTTAAAATCCTAAGATTCCCCCCTATTTTCTAATGGCATTAAAGTAACAAATTGAACAGTAAAATGAATAAAAATGTCAAAACATTTTTTTAAAGTTAAAATTTCAGAACTTTCTATTTTGTATTAATAGATGACTCAAAGTATCACTTTGAAATTTGCCCAGAATTTTAAATAAAAATGAATGATTCTTTTTTAAAATGTGATAAATGGAAAACAAAGCAATTCGTGATTGCTATTCTCCATTATTCTTCCTCTCTATCATCCAAAGACAAGCTACTTAAAATATAGCCATAGATTTTGAAACATTTATATTTATTTTCAGGAACTGACCTGATACATACCATGTTGCATAATTTTTTCAAGCAATCAGTGTGAGTTATTTTATTTTTAACCAAATGCATATACTTTAGATTTCCTTATTTAGATACCTTACAGATACATTTGCTTCCACTTAGATAAATGTGCCTCTTTCTCTTATCCCAATACTGTCATTGACAGCAAGGAAAAGGCAACAAAATGTGAAAATGACTCTTAAGATTCTGTTCTTTTTCAACTTGAAATGTACTACTGGTCTTTTTAGTATAAGCCTAATACTTGGTGTTTTCTTTCAGACTCAGGCAATCTCCTGGGAAGAACTTTCTTCTGACTGGTAACAAAAACGAAAGCTATGCTTGCTACTTAATACTATTATTCATTGCAGAGCTCAAAACCTTTTGCCATCATGAATCACTTGCATTTTTATTTTTTAACTTCTAAAGCAATCCAAACTGTGAAAATGGGTTTGAAAAGTTTGATGGTTGTGCTGCAAAATCACTGTGAGGCAAGTACGTTAACCAAAGCAGCAGAGAAAGCAAGGAAGGGTGAGTATGGATGGCTTTCAAAACTGGGGGAATGCAACTAAAGAACACAATGACATCTGCCTTTTAAAATCTGTACATTAAGAGAACCACTTAAGAACTCAAGTTTTACTCTTCATAAATTTTAGGGTTTTTTGCAGAAATTCTGAACAAAGCTATGTTGTGGATTGAATGTTTGTGCCCCATCCCCAAATTAATTATGAGGAAGCTCTAATCCCCAAGGAATTAGGAAGTGGGGTCTCTGGTGGGTAATTAGGTTTAGATGAAGCCCTAGAATGGGGTCTTCATGATGAGATTAATATCCTTGTAAGAGGAGACCAGAGATCTCTCCTCTCCCTCTCAACCCCTTTCTACCATGTGAAGATACCTCAAGGAAGCAGCTGTTTCCATGCCAGGAAGAGAGCCCTCACCAGACCCTGACCCATGCTGGCATCCTGATCTCCGAATTCCCAGCCTCTGGAACTGTGGGAAATATGCATCTGTTATTTACACCACCCAGCCTGAGGACTTTTTTTTTTTTTATAGCATCCCAAGGTAACTACAACAGGCCACCACTGACCAAGAATCAAACTTCATTACTTCAGCAAACAATAGAAGTCTTTATGGTATATGTATAGTGATGCCTTTAATGATTTCAGATCTTATAGCCTTCCTGTCCTATTCTTTACCTACACGTCTCATTTGTGTTCACACAACCTCATCTTACTCACCGATTCAATCCAACTAAAGTGTCTTCTCTAAAGAGCCTGTACTATATATCCCTTTCCTTTCCCCTGATTTATTTAGCCCCTTATCTGCACCTCTCACAATGTACTCATTTATTTAAAACATATTTTTGAAGTGGTAACTACGATGTCGTAGGTATTCTCTAAGATGAACCCCATGATCCCCACCTCTGGTGCTAACTCCCTGCCCTCAGTTGAGGGCTGTACTTTGTGGCTTGTTTCTAACAAATAGAGTAAGGTGAAAATAAGGGGTATCATTCATGTGACTAGATTCAGAAAAGATGTGGTGTGCATCTTGCTCACTTTCCCTGGCTCTCTGAACTGCTTGCTCTACAGGGAACCAGCTGCCATGTTGTGAGCTGTGTGCGGAGAGTCAAGGAACTCAGTCCAATAACCTGCAAGGAACTGAACCCTGCCAATAACAACGAAAGATGCATCTAGGTCCCTGCCTCACAAAAACTAAGCATACTAATAGGAAATCATCCCTTTTTTAGCATTGTCATTTTTTACTCATATGTCTTTTGCTTGCTATTAGATTGCAGGCATCTTAACAACACAATTCTTTGATGAAATAGTCTAAACACAAGAGTGTTCACAACACACCCTCTTTCGCCCAGCCCACCAAAGTAAGCCCTGAAGTTGCTGACGCAATTCTCTCCCTTGTCACCTCCTCCTTACATTTTGTTTTTCCTTTTGTGGCTTGATGATTTTCTTTTGCACTATGCTTGAATTCCCTTTTTTTGGTTTTTGAGAATCTACTGCATGTTTTTGATTTGCAGGTTTGCTGTTTTTGATATATGTTAATCCATTACTATATCTACTTGCTTTAGACTGGTACTCATACAGGCTCAAACACATTTTTTAAAAATCTACATTTTCTAACTCACCTCCACCCTATTTTATGATTGTGATGTCTTCTTTTACATCTTTTTGTTTATTCTTTTGCTATTCATTGCAATTATCATCGGATTTCCAATCATGATTTTCTCTTTTCTATAGACTCTTGCTTCTTTTCTATTTAGCAAAGACCACGGTGCAGCCCCCTTAGGCTGTCCCTGCAGCCAACCCCAGTCCTTTCTCTGAGTCTGTCTTCTGAAGCCCGAGTTTCAGCACCCAGCCCCTGTGCACACCAGCAGACACATGTCTCAAGCTGCAGAAGGCAGTGAGGTGGCACTGACTATCTGTGCTGGTCTTTCTCTGTTCTGCTTGTCACAAGCTGGTTGCTGTGGTCTCCTCTTAGCCTCTGAAGCCCCCTATCTGTCCCGTCTGATCTCCCAGCTTTTGAAGGGGGTTCCCAGGGTAAAGGAAACTTTCCTCTTTCATAGCTCCCTCCCAGGGGCACAGATCCTGTCCCCATTTTTTTTTTCATCCTATCCAGTTACGTGGTGATTTTTCTTATATTTTAATTGTAGGTTGTGATCTTCTGCCAGAGGTCAGTAAGTATTCCTTAAGAATTGTTCCACATGCCGATGTATTTTTGATGTATTTGTGGAAAGAAGTGAGCTCCATGTCTTTCGATTCCATTATCTTGATCTCTGCCCTCCATTTTTAATCTTATCAACATCAGCTAAGGGGAGATGGCAGGCAGTAAGTATTCACTTCCTCCAGTAAGCTACTAAATCCTATCAGTATCTAGTCCTGCATTCCTTCCTTTCTTCTTTGTACATTTATCGAACATCAGATTTATGATACAATACAGAGTTGGTGCTACAGCTGCATGTAAGGCTCTGTTCTTGTCTTTAAGGGGCTTAGAGAATAATGGGTCAGTGGGCACATAACTGTAGCACAGTGTGATGAGAATGATCAGCAAGCCATGAGAGGGAGAAAGAGATGGCACTGAGTCAGACTTGGGAGGCAAAGGTGCTACCAAAAGGGCTGTGTTATGACTTTCACAGGTTCTAGGCATTTTTGCCTTCATGCAAATATATGTATGAATATACACATGGATCATTATATATATTATGATAACATGACTATATTTGCATAAATATGAATATATTAATATTATATTAAAATATTTTCTTTGATCTAAAAGTTCATTATTTCCCTTTGATTTTAAAAGAATGTAAAACATTTTCAAGGGTCCCTAAAAGTATTGTGGACCCTCGGCACAGTGCATACTGCTCATAAATTTGTCCTGGCTATCTAAATAAATGACTTTTGACTTGAATTTTGAAGGATGACTCATTGTCTAGAGCGGTGCTTCTCAAACTTTATAGAACATGCAAATCATATGAAGTCTTATTAAACTGCAGATTCAGATTCAGAGTATCTGGACTAGAGTTCAATATTCTGAATATCTAAAAGTTCTCAAGTGATGCTACTGGTGTAGGGTCCAAACTTTAATAGTAAGAATCTAGAGCTATGTTGTCCAATATAGAAGTTACTCACCACATATAGCTATTTAATTTTAAATTTAAATTAATTAAAATAAAATAAAATTTAAGATTCTCTTCTTCACTTACACTAACCACATTTCAAGTGCTCAATAGGCATGTGTGGTTATTGTCTGCCTTATTAGATAGCACAGTCAGAGAACATTTCTGTAATTGCAGAAAGTCCTTTTGGATAGAACTGATCTAGAGGGAAAAGGGGCAGAGGAAATACAATTTCAGTATAGAAGTGCAGGGAGCAACCAAGTAGGATGAGCCACATAACTGAAGGCTATCAAGCCAAGTACAGGAACGTGTTTTTTGTAAAGTAAACCAACATCACAGGCTTAAATAAATTCATCTCAATTCAACTTATTTCTCTACTTCTAGTTGAACCATTGCCATGGATGTGTTTCTTATTACTTCTAATAAATATTCAATCTTAGAATTAGGTTGCCCATACAAGTGCTCTCTGATGTTCCCTACATGGACGTTTAATCAGCCTGCACCATTCATGGTAACATGGATTCGGAGCAGAGATAGATGAAACCAGTGGCAACCCATGTGTTTACATGCATGCATGTGTGTATGCTTAAAGACTGATGGCTTCCTCTTTTGAACTTTGTTTTAAGAAAACTAAATGTCCTTTCTGATGGAAGTGAGATGAACAGTCCACGTCAGCAGTCCTTGTGACCTGTCTTGCTTGTCTGCCATATTTGTCCCACAAATGTGCTGTGTTGATGAATTATTTTTCACCTGGTGGCTCATTTATTTAATTGCAACCCCTGTTCTTTTTAAAGTTTATAAAGTGAATCAGAATCTAAGAGGCAAGAGCAAAGCATGACAGGACCCATCCAGCGTGTTCATCCCTCTGATTGCTCATTCTTTCAGTTTTAATCCGAAGCTAGGACCTAGCCATACAGAATTTCAGTCCACAACTCCTGGGAAGCATGCTGAACAACAAAACTAACCCTTAAGGGTTGCTAGAACCTCAGATTAGACTGGACATCTCCCTGTGCTGCTAATTATCTTTGTGTTAAACATCCCACAATGATGAGATATTAATTTTATTTTCCTCATATGACTCATTAAATCCAGCACAAATAATGAAACCCAAAGGCTTTGTGCTTTTCATAGCGTCAAGTGACTCTGATCTCTTTACAGTCCATCAACCTCAAAGATTTTGAGTTAGAATTGGTCCTGCTGGGAGAAAAAAATTTTTTAAAAATAAAATCCAAAGGAATATGATAGCACACTTTGGCTGCATCACAGGTGTGAACACAAAGAACACACTCTCTTGTTCAGCTTAAAGTTCATCTGGCTGGGAACTACTGCAGCAGCCTCTCCAATTTATCACTAAAATATCTATGAAGAACGAGATAAAAATTCACACCTTCCAGAAATAAAGACTGATCGAAAACCTATTACTTAAGTCTGGAATTTTCAGTTGCTACTCAGCTCTAGGTGCTGATTAAGAAAAAGAACTTTAAGCTTTACAAGCAATGTTTTATGAAACAGAAAATAAATAGGGTAAGAAGTTATTTCACCTCTCCTCACTGTCTGCTCCAAGCCAATTAACACTACCAGGTAGATATTCCTCCAGTTTCAGAGGCAGAGAGAAAATTATGCCACTCACGATTAATTTTTCTACAACCATTCCAGGATTGAAGTTGCACAGAGTAACACAGAATGTGTGAGAATTTGGTAGGGAGAACACTGGGAGCTTAGGAATTACATGGGTAGCTATTCTGTCCTTAAGTATTAGGTATTAAAATACAGAAATATGCATATTTCTTTGTATTTTACCAGTTTAGTGGGTTACAGAATGAGATACAAGGGTAGGGGGAAACCTACTTCATCCTCATGGTATTTCATACCCTAGTGTATGAAATTGATAATTGGGGTGCAAGCTCTACATAGCTAACATTATTTAAGTCACTATTAAAAAGAGAATGTGCTTTGGCCCAAACTAGAAACTATGTTCTATACATAGGAACAAAAGTAGTTAATAGAAACTATCTCTGAGAAAGCCCAGACACTGGATACTAGAAAAACACTTCAAAGAAAATGTAATAAATATGACAAGAAAATGTAATAAATATGATCAAGAGTTAACGGATACCATGGACAAAGAATAAAAGTAAACAATGAAAATGTGTCTCACCAAATACAGAGTATCAATAAAAAGATAGAAATTTGAAAAGAAAAGAAAAAAGAAATTCTGTAGTTGATATCTACAATAACTAAAATGAAAAATTCACTAAAGCTCCTCACCAGTAGATTTGAGAAGGCAGAAGAAACAATTGGTGAACATGAAGATAGGCCTTTGAAATTATCTAGTCAAAAGAGCAAAAAGATCAACAAAAGAAGATGACAAAGAAGAAGAATGAAGAGGGGGAAGAGAAAGAGAATATTTGAAGAATTAAGAGCCAAAATCTTCTCAAATTTGATGAAAAACTTTAATCTATACATCCCAGAAACTTCAATAATTCCAACTAGGATAAACTCAAAGAGATCCATACCAAGACACATCATAATTAAGCTGTCAAAAAAAAAAAAAAAAAGAAAAAGAAAAACTGAAAGCAGCAAGAGAGAAGCATCTTACATATAAGGGAGCCAACAACTGATTTCTCATCAGAAACCATTAGAGGCAAAAGGCAGTGGGATGGCATGTTCAAATACTAAAACCAAACCAAACCAAAACAAAAACCCCTGTGAACTAAAAATTCTATATCCAGTGAAAACATCTTTAAAAATAAAAAAAGAAACTAATACATTTTCATAGGAACAAAAATCGAGAATTCTGCTAGTAGACCTGCCCTGCAAGAAATGCTACAGGGAATCTTTCAGGCAGTAACTCAAATCTTCAAAAAGAAATAGAATACAGGTAAAGGTAATTACAGAGGTAAATATAAAACTCAGTACTTATGTATTTTTGTTTGCAACTCCTTTTTTTCTATCTGATTTAAAATGTAGCTGTGTAAAACAATATTAAATATCAGTGGGTTCATTCATGTAATTTGTGAGTATAACAACATAAAAGTCTACAACGGCCATGCTGGAATTTGTGTATACTATTAAACTAGTTGTTATTAACCTGAATTAGACCGTTACAAATCAACATGTTCATTGTAATCAGCAGGACAACCCTAAAATTAATTCAGCATTGTATATGAAAAGAAATTAAAGTGAATTAAAATAATGCACAAGAAAATAACCATTTAACCAAAGAAGGAAGTAATGGAAGAACTGAGGAACAAAAAAAATATGATATATAGAAAACAAATAGTAAAATGGGAGAAGTTCTTCCTTACCAGTTATCACATTAACAATAATGTAATTAACAATAAACAAACAATAAATTAATTAAAATTTCCAGCTAACAGGTAGAGTAGATGGATTTTTCAAAAAGCACATGATCTAACTATAAACTATCTATAAGGGACTATTAATCTAAAGAGATAAATTATTTAAAATAAAAAGGATTGAAACAGATATTCCATGTAAATAGTAACAAAAAACAGTTGAAGTGGCTATACTACTATCAGACAAAATAGACTAAGACAAACATTGATTTGAGAAACAAAGATTACATAAAATGGTCAACCCATTAAAAATATATAGCTATTATAAACACATATGAAAATGACAAGAGAGCCAAAACATACATGAAGCAAAAACAGACAGAATTGAAGGGAGAAACAGCCAGTTCAAAAATTATAGTCAGACACTTCAATACCCATTTTCAATAATGAACAACTAGACAAAGATCAGCAAAGAAATCCAAGACTTGAACAACACTGTACTTAGCCCTAACAGACCTGAAACAACTCTCTCAACAACAGCAAGATATGTATTCTTGTTGAGTACACTAGAACATTCTGCAGAATAGATCATATGCTGGGCCACAAAATAAACCTCATAAATTTGAAAGTACTGTAATTATACAAAATACATCCTCTAAATATTACGGGATGAAATTAGAAATCAATAACAAAAGGAAATTTGGGGAATTCACAAATATATGTATATCAAACAACTCTCTTAAATACCCAATGGGACAAAGAAGAAATTACAAGGAAAATTAGAAATGTTTTGAGATGAAAAAATGACAACAAAATAGACCAAAATTTATGGGATGTAGACAAAGCAGTGTTCAGAGGGAAATGACAGCTCTCAAGGTCTACATTAAAAAAGATGAAAAAATCTCAGATCAACACTTAACCTTTTACCTTAAAAAACTAGAAGAAAAACAAATTTAACCCAAAGCAAGAAGAAGGAAGGAAATAGTTTAACAGTAGAGCAGAGATAGATAAATTGGAGACTCAAGAAGCAATGGAGAGGATAAACAAAATAAAAAGTCAGTTCTTTGAAAAGAGAAACAAAATCGACAAACCTTCAGCTAGACTGACTGAGGAAAAAACATCAGTAACATCAGGAATTAAAGTGGAGACATTAACTATCATCATTAAAGAAATTAAAAGATTATAAAGAAACAGTATAAATGATTGTATGAGCAGCAAACTTGATAATGTAGATAAAATGAACAAATTTTTCAAAATCTCAACTAGAGTGACTCAGGAAGAAAATCGAAACAGACCTATGAAAAGAAAAGAAATGAATCATTAATCAAAAAACTTCTAACAAACAAAAGATGTCTTCACCAGAACAAGATGTCTTCACTGGTGAATTCTACCAAACATTTAAAGAATAATTAATGCCAATTCTTCCCGAACTTTTCCAAAAAACACAAAGGAGGGAATACCTCCTAACTCATTCTATATAGGGCCATTATTACCAAAGCAAAGATAGCACAAGGAAAGAAAAGTACAGACAACTATTTTTTCATGAATATACATATGAAAATCATCAGCATTAACACTAGCAAGCCAAATACCTCAGTATGTTGAAGGGATTAAACACCATGACCAGGGGAGAATTACCTCAGCAATGCAAGTATAGTTCAGCATACAAACAAATCAATCAATATGCCATATTAATAGAACGAAGAGAAAAAAAAACCTACATGATCATCTCAATAGACACAGAAAAATCATTTGACAAAATACAACACTTTTTCATGACAAAAACAAGAATGAACTAGTTATAGAAGATAATTTTCTTAACTTTATAAAAGAGCATACATGAAAAACCTACAGCCAACAGTATACTTAATGGTGAAAAACTGAAAGTCTTCCCTTTAAGATCAGGACCAAGACAAGGATGTCCACTCTCATCTCTTCTAATCAACATCGTATTGGAGGTTTACGCCAGGGCAGTTAAGAAAAGATACAAAAAGGCATCTAGTTTGGGTAAAACTATCTATTATGAATAGATTATTATGAATAAATGATCTATACTAGGAACCACGCAGATAGCATAATCTTTGTATACAGAAAAGCCAACAGAATCCACTTAAAAATAAACTATTAGAACTAATACACTAGTTCAGCAAAGTTGCAGATATAAGGTAATATAAGAAATAATTGTATTTCTATAACATGAAATGACTATCTGCAAATGAAATTAAGAAAACTCTTCCCTTACAATAGCATCAAAACATTAAAATACTTAGGAGTAAGTTTAGCCAAGGATGTGTAAGACATGTAGAAAATTGTTGATAGAAACTGAAGACCTAAATATGGAAATACCATGTTCATCGATAGGAAGATATAATATTGTTAATATGGCAATACTCCCTAAATTTATCTCCAGATTCAATGTAATCCCTATCAAAATTAACTTTCTTTTTTACAAAAAAGAGTAAGTTGATCCTAAAAGGGATATAGAATTACAAGCCCAAAAAATCTTGAAAAAGAAATACAAAGTTGCAGAATTCATAGGTTCCTATTTCAAAACCTAATATGAAGCTACAGTAATCAAAATAGTGTGGTACTGGCCAAAAGACAAACAGAATAATCAATGGAATACAATCAAGAATCCAGAAATAAACCCATATATCAATGATCAACTCATTTTCAACAAGGCTGCCAAGACTATTCACTGAGAAAAGAACAGTCTTTTTAACAACTGCTACTGGAACAGTGAGAGATCTACAAGCAAAAGAATGAACTTTGACTTGAACCTCACACCATATATAAAGATTAACGCCAAATGAATCAAAGACCTAAATGTAAGGACTCAAACTATAAAACCCTTAGAAGGAAACAAAGGGGCAGATCTTCATGACTTTGGATTAGCTGTTTCTTAAATGTAACATCAAAAGCACAAGGAACAAAACAAAAATTAGATATATTGAACTTTGTCAAAATTAAAAAGTTTTGCACTCCGAAGAACACTACTGAGAAAGTGAAAAGACAATCCATAGAATGGGAGAAAATATTTGTAAATCATGTATCACATAAGGCTCTAGTATCCAGAATACATAAAGAACTCTTACAATTCACAACAAAAAGACCATTAATAAATGGACAAAGGACTTGAATACACATTTTACCAAAGAATATATGTAAATGGCCACTAAGCACATTGAAAAGACACTGAACAATATTAGTCATTAGCTAAATGCAAATGAAGACCACAATAAGATACTACTTCACATCCCTGAGGATAGTTATATTTTAAGCAAATAAAAATTTAAAACCCAGAATATTGCAAGTATTGGTAAGGATGTGGAGAAATTATGTTGCTGGTGGGGCACATCCATTGTGGGAACATTCTAGCCTTTCCTCAAAAAGTCAAATATAGAGTTACCATGTGACCCAGCAGCTCTACTGGGCCAAAAAGAAGCAGAAAGTAGATTAGTGATTGTCAGCAGCTGGGGTGAGGGGCAGATGGAGAGTGGCTGCTTAATGGACATGAGATTTATTTTTAGGGTGCTTAACATGTTCTGGAGTTAGTGGTGATGGTTGCACCACATTGTGAACATAATAAAAACTAATGAATTGCATACTTAAAAATGGTTAAGATGGTGACTTTCATGTTATGAATTTTACCTCAATAAAATAAATTTTTAAAAATGTTAAGAAATAAAAGGAACGATGTTTTTATTTAAAAATGAATAAGAAAAACACAATTCATTCAAAATGTAGCAAAAAAAAAAAAAATCGCAAAAACAACCAAGAGAAGAAATGAGCAAATATTTAGGCATGTTATCTTTTAAAGTATAGGGAAGTAGAGGAACCACTGTCAACTTGTCCTTCATGCTCACCTAAATTACTAGTCCTTGCCTCTTCCCACCATCATAGAAATAAAATTTAGAATGATCTTCCTGAACAATATTCTTGAGAAATCTCCTGGGGTTTCTCCAATACTGAGGTAAATACTGAGTCAATACTGAGGGGAGTAGAAATATTCCCAGAATATATTAGTACTCTAAACATCCCCTCTTCTCAGAACTGATAAAATTTCAGATGTCTGGGAATATGGGGAATACAATTCACGAAGATAAATTGAGGGATATTCCTGGGTGGGTAAAACAGCACTGGCAGGAAATGGTGGCTCTGACCAGACATACCCTTATTGGGGGTGAAAGGCTACTGTTTACCCAGCTGTGATCTCAATTCAGTCCTTGGCCCCAGCTGTTCCCTTTCAGTCATAACAAATTAATACTCTTTAGGGGCAAGTTTAAACATGTCACCTACAAATTGTCCCTGAATATATCAAGTGGAATATAGTTTTAAGTTCTACTGAAATCTCCCTAAATGCCATGTTTTCCCATCATATAATTGTATACTTTTATTGACAGAAAAGATGTTGGGTTGGGAAAACCCTGCTGTTTTATGGATTTTACAGCATTTCTTCATAACTGAAGTTACAGGATGGTTGCTTTCACTCAACAACGTGAAGCTTTGTAAACCTATTTGTTTGGCTGAGATGGAGGCTATCCACAAGGAATAATCTCCAGCCTAGAATTAATGGACTTCAGCTATATTTGTTTATTTGCTTGTCTGGTAAAATTTAACTGCTAAGAAGTTTTCTCTGAGATTATCAGGCAACAAATGGGACTTAGATGAGACAGAAAGAGACATTTTTAATATTAAAAACAACTAAAACTGTGAAGGAAGATTAAATGTCAAATCAGATAAAGGTACCTATTTTTCCTCTCGAGGTGATTTCTTGTTTTCATATCTAAAATATAAATTGTATAAAGAATTCTAAAGCATAGTACAACAGGCTATACTTTCAAGTACAGTATCTCATTTAATCATTACTCTTTATCAAAACAAGAAATGTAAACTTCAGGAAGTTTATGTAATTTACCCCATATCAATACAGGCAATAAGTGACTAAAGTACATAGAATTTAAATCTGATCTTTTGAAATCAGCCCAGAACTCATTAGAAAATGGTTTGTTTGATAAGAAAATTGTCATTTCATATATTTAAACAACTCAAATTTGAGTTTTCTTTCTGGGACACTGTATAGATCAGTATTGCATGTTAACTCATTTCTATAATTCTCAGTGTGGAAATATATACTATAAACATACAAAATTCTGCACAAAACATGGCAGAGGTGAAGAAACATCTTAATTATAATAGTTACTTTTACCTTCTTACCGGGCTGTATCTAACTCTCATCCTTTTTAGAGATTAAAGGTAGTGATATCCATACAGTTAGGAAAGAGTATTACAAACATTATGTTTTGAGTTTTAACTCAAGAGGAAAATGAGTACATATTCATTTATTCTGTATTAATGATTAAAACCTCTGCTATTTTTCTTAAATGTTTTATCTATGGTAGTAAATTTGGCCAAAGATTTACATATGGATAGTACTATTCATCTATGAAGTCATGGAATAGCATCATGTATTATGCATAGATCCATTCATGTTCAGGCATTGTCTTTCACATGGTCATCATAATCTGATCTAACTGTTAAGTCAGTAATCCCTGAATATATTTCTGTCCATGTGCACTCATGAAGTACCATTTTTAAATGCTGGACAACTGAAGATAAGACCAGACATAGATGGTTGAAATGCTTTCTAAATCATGGAGCACAGTTTTTAAAAATCCTAGAATAAAATGTCTATCTTTCAAACAGTGCTAGAAGAAAAATCTTAACCATTGAATGAAAGCCAACCAATAAATTCCTACAATTTCACCTTCTCTATTATTTAATTTCTCTATCAGTCCAAACATGCCTAATTATCAAGATTCACCCCCCCATTTCCATGGTAATAAAAATCTATTTACAAATGTGAAGTGGTTTTAAATAATTTTAATAAATTAAATATACACAGCTTGCACTTCAAATTTGAAATAAGACTATAAACAAGAGAGAGCCTAGGGCAATGGTGCTGAAAGGAAAATTAAAAAAAAAAAAAACAATGACACTTGACACATTCACTAAAAAGGCATACAGAGCAGAAAAAAATATTTTTTGGATGTTAGTAAAAAGAGATACTTTCAGAATAACAAAGATGAACAGATACTACCTGCTATGAGAATAATGAAAGATTCAACTGTAGTGATTTCAATCCTACAGGATTTATAGCAACTTTGTTAAAAAAAAAAATACTAAAAACGTATTTAACAAGTGGGACTTTGAGGGCTTGAAACTAGATGATAAAAAGCTGAGAGAAAAAGCAAAAGAGAAATTATCAAAATCAGGTTGAAAAGAATATATACTAAAATCATGCTTTCAATTTTTCTTTATAAATCCTTGCTTCACTTGGTACTATGAATAAAATGCATTTTTTATAGTAAATGTACTTATATACATTTTGCTAGATGATACTAAAATACTTGCATTTTATTTCCTCATGATACTTCATTTTCAGGGCACACTGAATTCAGTAAATTCATTCAATAAGTTTTTTGGGATATCTATTGTGTACAAGACTCTTTGCTAAACACTGAAAGATGTATAAATTTACAAAGTCCCTATTTTTTCAATCACATTTTTAATTGTGAAAATGAAACATGTACCTAAATATTCTCAGTAAAAAATAGCACAAGAACCACTGTAGGTGTTACTGAGAATAATCAATAAAGGAACAAACCTTCATAAGAGGCATCAAGAAGATGCTATTTCAGATAACTTGAGAAGAAATTGGTTAAGGAGAAGGTGGGAGGAGACAAGGAGCAAAGAGTTAGGGAGAAGAATAAGCAAGGTCACAAACGGCAGATGCATGCTGGGCATATCCCTTGGGCATCCTACTTCGGGGCCAACTTCCTACCACTAGTATCTTCATCCATTTGCTTGACTGCTTTCTCTAAAGTGGCAGAATGCCACTCTTCCCATAGATACAACTGGCCAAAGAGCTGAGGAAGTAACATTTCCTATAGCTGGTGTATCAATGCGCAGCTCCCTTGCCTCTGATGATTCTACCCTGCCTCTCAAGAGTTTTCGCAGTGGAATTTAAGCTCCAGTTACCTGCAACAGAAGAGATTCTGTAACCCTTTATTCATAATTATTAATGGCTGACTTCTTTTCTGTCTCACATATCTCCCACAGATATTTCCTGAACCTCTCAAACAAACGTGAATCCTTGTCCAGGACCATTTTGGGGTACCTAAACTAAGAAAATACAAATGTTTAAGAATGAGGAAAAAATTTTAAAGGTGGGGGAGCACGGTCCATGTTGGGATATCATAGAAGATAAAACTGAAAAGATGGGTTGTACCTATTGCTCCGTAATTCAAACACTGTAACTGATGTATGACTAGACAAAGGTATCAGACATTAACTGGGCAGTAAACAGGGATAAGAGCAAAGTCAAGATGGAAAAATAAAACACTTCTTTTACTTCAAATTATAAGAAGGGAAACAGCATCTCTCGATACATCAATTAATGTTTTGCCATTGATGAATTCGTACCAGTTAAGTGATGAAAGGTGGGGTATATTGGAGTGAAAGGGGGTTTGGCATGAAGGTTGTGAAAGATTGTCTTCTTTGGTTTCAGATGGATTATTGGTATTTCTTTTCTAAAAAGAACTAACATACGAAACTTTTTTTCACTATTTCATAGAGAGATGCTTTACAGAGCTCTTTGAACATGGCAGGTCCTCACAAGTATGTTCTTAAATCATCTTTTTAAATGGTTATCTTTTCTTTCTAAGTTCTACAACAATGTACTTTTACTTCTTGAGACCATCTTTTAAGCATCATGGTATCTCCCAGCTACCTAAAATAAAATATAAAAAGATAGATACACATTTCCTATTACTACTGACCTTAATTAAGCCCTTGAGCAAATGTCTTCCCTCCCTGTTAGACTTTTATGTTTGAAATGAATAAAGCTTTCCCTAAAGGCGTGAATGTATCTTAGTGTTTAATAAACATTAAATGAACATCTATTAGCTCCTCATACACGTGCATCAAAATACTATCAAATAATCTGTAGACATTTTCCAAAATGATCGAGGAGACCATAGATGATATCTCAGCCCTCAATCTAGACTGGTTTCTTTATGAACCACTTTTATTATCTTTAATTTTAAACTCAAAATTTTTAACTTTCTAGGAAGAAAATGAAAACAGTGAAAATTTTAATCTGGATTCAATTTTTTGGTATTTACTTTATTTATTTATTTACTTATTTACTTACTTACTTAATGTTTTCTTTTTTTATTAGTTCAGTTTGGGGGGGTAGAGATAATTATTTTTTTTTTGATGGAGGTACTGGGCCTCTTGCATGCTAAGCATGAGCTCTACCACTTGAACTATACCCTCCCTCCAGATTAATTTTAAAGTCTTACAAGAAAAGAATAAAATGAGTCTCTTCATTGTATTGGAATGAATACAATGTATTCAAATATCTGTATTGGAAGCTGTGAGGCTGGGACAGCTAAAGGAACATCTAAGAATGGCGGGCTTTAAAGTTTTCCAGAAATGCTCATACTTGGGGATATGGAAAGATTGTGTCACTTTAAAAATTTATTTACAGTAATGACATCTCCAAAGGAAATCTAGGGTTATCAAGAGGAAATCAACCTAGGAATCTGATTCCTTCTATTTCAAAAGTCTCCATACCTTCCTCCCCCACCATTTTGGACTACTCTTAAAGCAGGTTAACAACCAATTGTATATTTTTAAAGGTTCTCTTTCTAAAGATGAGTAACATAGAACAGGTTGTAGTTAGTTGTAGTTCTGGGTAGTGACTGTGCATCTTAGTGCCACAAAGGGAGTTCAATTGAATTGTGTTTACCATATAGAATTTATAAAAGAAAACAGATTTGTTTTTAGCTTTTCCTTCTGAATTTTATTCATTTTGTATTAATGTACTTCAGACTCAGTTACAGAAGTAACAGAGGCAATAACTACAGTATATTTACTTCCATCCTAATTATTTGTGGACACCAAAACCTAACAGGTAAAACAAACACCCCATTCTATTCCTGTTCATCATTTTGGAAAGGAATTCCATGACCAAAGCCACAGCTGACACCAAACAGATGTGTTCTGTCAGAGCCTGACTTGGCAGTGCAAATTCAACCTACCCTGAGTTTATTCTTAGGACATAATAGGAATGAATTGCTATATTTATGGTAATTTCTTTCCAGAAGGAAAATGATTTTGAATGGAATTAAGTAGAAAATTCACCTTCAGGGAATGACAGGATACCAACAGCATTAGACATCAAAGTCAACCCCTATATAAGGGAAGGTGTTTCTTGAACTTAAAAATGAAAGATAATGTACCCAGGTTCAGTAAACATCCATTCCAACCTCATTTTTAATGCAGAGAAAGCTAAAAGTTACATTTCCCTTTGAGCCAAAGCTAAAATTCTTGGATGTATTAATAGTATTGTGGTTATGAAGGAAAATGTCCTTGTTCGTAGGATACTGATGTTGAATTACACATCTTCCCCAACTTACAATGGGGATACATCCTAATAAACCCATTGTAAGTCGAAAATATAAGTCAAAAATGCATTGAATACACCTAACTTACTGAACATCATAACCTACCTTAAATCTGCTCAGAACTCTTGTATTAGTCTACGTTGGGCAAAATTATCTAACACAAAGCTTATTTGATAATAAAGTGTTAAATCTCCCAAGTAATTTATTGACTACTGTACTGGAAGTGAAAACTAGAATGGCTGTATGGGTACAGGATGGCTGTAAGTGTATCAGATGTCTACCACTGTGATGGCAAGGCTGACTGGCAGCTATGGACCACTGCGACTGTCTACCGTCACAGGAGTATCCTACCACATATCGCAGGCTGGGGAAAAGGTCAAAATGCAAAATGTGAAATATGGTTTCTATTGAATGGTTGCTTTTGAACCACGATAAACTTGAAAAATCATTAAGTCCAGCCATCATAGTTGAAAACAGTCTGCATTTAAGGGTGAAGTATCAAGATGTGTGCACCTTACTTTCAAATGATCCTGCAAAAACTGAGTCATGTGTAGAGGGCCTTAATAAAGCACGCATTTGTGAGAAGAGTGGGAGAGGGAGGGGATACAAATGTGCCAGTATTTTAATGTTTGCTGAAATAACAGTAAACAGGTATTCAAATACTTTTCTTTCAGTTTGCCTGTAGACTTCTTTTCTCTCTTTTTAAATAAAATTTGGGGGAAAAGTGCTTTTTTAAAAACAAGTGAATAAGTAAATAAACAAAAGTGTATCTAATTTCGTGTCAAATTTTAATGAGTATGTTCTCTCTTTAAATGAGTTCATGAAACATAAATCATTGCTAATTTTGTTTTTCTTTATTAGCCTTCAAGAAAATCCTTCAATTCTTAGTACTCTACATTTTCTACCTAACAGACCATACTTCTGAAAAAAGGCAATATAAAACAAAAGTAATGTGATCAAATTTCTAATTAAGTTTTGTTTCTCTTTATTTGTGTGATTGGTGTAAATCAAAAGAACACTGTAATCAAATAGCATAAATATTATAAAGATTAAATAAAGCCTTTTTATTATAAAAAACAACATATTCCCAGACTGTCTTGTAGCTAGAGTTCTTAATATGACTTATATTCCACCAAATAATGTCTTTGTGTAAACTTTGATTCGTAAACATGTCATATGAGGAGATCAGGAGGAGAGCATCTATTTTGCTGGCCCAAAATATAGTAGATATTATGTGGCTCTAATGCAGCTCCCAATTTGCAGCTTATTTTCCTGGTCATGGCAGAGGCAGTGTGTTTTGCAGTCAACAGTGATGACAGCAACTTCCTAAACTGTCAGCCTCCCATAAAGGCAGAAGGAAATTTAACAATTGCAGCAGAGGCAGATCAATTCTGAGCCTAGAAATGGTTCCTTAAATTTAGCCTAGAACCTATTCCTAGCCTCTTCAATAATATTGTAAATTTCTTTTTTTTTTTTTTGGAGAAAAACTGTCCTTCTACCAGAGTGAATTCTGTCACCTGCAATTTAACCCTCATCAATATATCAGTGTCCTCTTTAGCCACATAAGGTCAATACTAATTAGAATTTCTAAAACACTGACACACTTATTTTGAATACATGTTCTGTTTTTCCCTCAGTCTTTCTACTCTGTCTTCTAAAAAAATCATTTACATTTTATTTAAATAAATATCCATTTATTGTTCCCAATTATTTTCTCTCCTTCTCTCTTAGAGACATTATTTCCTCTCACCTCCTCATTGACAGTAACTTGGCCATCTGATTTGTTTTGCCCAGTGGAATGTGAGCAGAACCTAAGCTATGTATGAGTAGATGCTTTAAGAGCCATTGCCTTGTTCACCATTGCTACCTCCTCTCTCCCACAAGAATGGTTTACCTCAGGTAAGGGATGCTACCTCAGCTGGGGACCCAGAATGCTTAAGGAATAATAAGATGACCCAGAGACGAAGGTAATCTGAAAAAGATATAAATATTTGTTTTTAGCAACCATTTTTGGGGTTTTAGTGAAAGCTGTGCTATGGAGGTATAATCTTTGAATTTATTCCTCAGTTCTTCTGCTTTATTTTAAAATGCTTCTGAGTACATTTTAACCAAATGATTGAATTTAGAATATATTTTCAATCCTCTTACTCACAGGAATGTTTAGAAGGGGTTCAGTAAGGGCATCATCAGGGTCTTTTGTTTTAAACAAATAATATGTGCAGGGAAAATAAACTATCCATTTCTTTATAAATTACTCTTACTCTAATAAATACATTTGGCAATTGTTTTTGTCTGCCTTTTACTTAACCTTTGATTCTCCAGCTTTTATTCCAATGCTTGACAAAAAAATAGATGCTTAGTAACTAGTATTTCAGTACATATATGGATGAATAAATTATGTTTTACAAGATTTATGACAATTGGTTGTATGTACCTAGATGTATGATTTTCAGATCCCTTTTTCTAACTTAACCTTCTTATAAAAGTTTTCATGCTGAGTTCAGTCCCAAATGATGAAAGCAAACAGTTATCAGTGAAGTGGTAATTAAAATACAGGAAACTGAGAGTTTTTCCTTTAGTTGCTCTAAATGGACAGATGCAGTACTACATTAAGATCTTATTCCCAGTATCTTCTATCAGCTCTTTCTTTTAAGAAAAAACATGTGAGAAGTTGTGGTTAGTGTTAGGATTTCTTGTTTTCTTTTCATCTTATATTTCTTTATTTTTTGGAAGGAGAAATTATGCCATTAAAAATATCAGGTTGAAATTTAAGATGTCAAGTTTTTAATTTATTTCAGTTTTAGAAAAAAATCAAAGAGGGGTAAAAATCAATGAATTATAGATCAGAGTAGGATTTTAAAAACTATTATACCACAAGAGGAAGGTATGAGATAAAAAGAGAGGAGGCAATGGTTGGAAAGTAAGATGCTTTATAATTAAGATTATGGAAGAAGTGCATTTGTTGGTAATGAAAAAGTCCAGGGTAGGATAATAAAATGGCTTTTTGTGGTTGGATGAAAGATTAAGTTCATTAGAGAAGAAGGTCAAGGAACTGAAAGTCAGGGTATTAAGAGGAACATTCCTGGGACTATTCAAATAACCAAGAATTAACCAAAGAGTGGAATTTGATGGAATGATAGTGAGCATATTGCTAAGATCTTTTTTTAAATGCAGAAAAGGAGGTTGGACATTCTGTTACTGTCTCTGTAAAAATTTAAGGGTAAATACTAAAATAACAGATATGAAAGTATAATTTCCAAACCAGTAGAAAGAAGACATGATAATAGAAAAGAAAACTCTATCAATCCTATAAAATGTAGGAAAGATAAATCAAAAAAGCAAAGAAAAGCATATCAATAAAAGAACAACATAAAATAGTAGATATATAAGCAAATATATCAGTAATAACAATATGAATGAATTAAAATAAGATATATTCTTAATTTGTTTTTAAAAATATATAATTCATCTATATACATACTTCAAAAGTAACACCTAAAACAAAAATCAAAAACTTTTAATGTATAGGGATAGGTAAAAAGCACCACATAAAACCTACCTAAAAGACATAATATTGGACAAAGGACAGGAAAACACTGTTATGGATAAATAAAGTCATGATATAATGATTAAAAAGTTCTCTGTCTGACCGAATACTCTGACCTTTTGATCCTTCATAGTAAGGCACTAGCAAAAGTTTGTCCAGACCTACTTTTGGCTTTCTCTGCAGAGCACACTTTCCAGACAGTGAATATCCTAATGTTAGCTTCTTTTTCAGACTGGGATGGACTAAGAATGTCTCAAATCATCAAGTTCTAGTGTCTTTTTGATTAATAGTTCTTCCTCAATCTAACTCATTCCTCTTGCATTTTACTATAAGCAACAAGAAGAAACTAGGGCACACCTTCAACCCTTTGTTTGGAAATCTCCAAGCTAAACACCTAAGCTCACCATTTATAAGCTTTCCCTCTCACATGACTGCAGGACACAATTCAGCTAATTTTCCAGCACCAATAAGAAGAATCCCTTTCTTTCAATTCCCAATAACATGCTCATTTCATTTCTTTTTGAACCCACACTGACAAAGCCTTTCATGTCATATTTCTACTAAGCCTATTCATGAGGATTTAGATATTCTCTCAAACAATAAATATTTTCTCTACCTTGCTCTTTTCTTCCTTCTGAGCCCTCAATAACAGAGACTAGAAGCCTTCTACTAGCAGCCTCTTTAAGGCAATCTGGCCTTATTCTATCAGGCTCTTCAAAATTCTTTCCTCCTCTGCTCATGGTCCAATTCCAAAGGCACTTCCACATTTTAAAGTTACAGTAGCCCCATCCCAGATACCAAAAAAGCAAATTTCTATTGCTGCTGTAAGAAATAATCACAAATTCTATAACCTAAAATAGTACAAATATATTAACCTTACAATTTGAGGGAGGGGTCAAAAGTCTAAAGTGTGTATCATTGAGCTAAAATCAAGTTGTCAGCAGAGCTGCATTCTTTGTGGAGGTCCTGGGGGAGATTCTATTTCCTTGCTTTCTTCAGCTTCTAGAGGCCACCCACCTTCCTTGGCTTGTGCCCTCTTTTCATCTTCAAAGCCAACAAGTCAGCCAAGTCATTGAAATTAGGCTGGCTGGCCTTGTGACACATATTAACCAACAGAATATGGCAGAGGTGCCAATTCCAGGACTGGACTTTAAGAGGACAGGTAGATTTCACTTCTTTTCTTTCTGAATGCTCACTTTTGGGAACCCTGAATCACCATGTATGAAGTCCTGCTTTCCTGACAGACGGTCCACACTGGAGAAACCATATGGAGAGTCCACAAGAAAAGACAGAGTTCTAGCTATCACAGCATTCTTGTCAAGCACCCTTGTCAAGCCTATATATATGAGTTCAGCCCCAGTCATCTTCTGACTGTCATGAGCATAAAATCTACCCAGTCAACCCAGAAAATCACAAGAAGAAAATAAGTTGGGGTTCTCTCTTAAGCCTTTAGGGGTGGTTTATTACACAGTAATAGATCATCTAAACACTAGCCCAAATCTGTGTGAAAATGATAACATTTGTATACCTCAATGGAGTAAAGAGCTGAAGCTGAGATTTGACCGGGGTGAGGCTCAGCTTACCTATAACTGATACACAGCA
Source organism: Camelus dromedarius (assembly GCF_036321535.1). NCBI lineage: Eukaryota > Metazoa > Chordata > Mammalia > Artiodactyla > Camelidae > Camelus > Camelus dromedarius. Next base: position 43,075,959 of record NC_087445.1, on the reverse strand, counting down.
TTTACTCTCTAAACATACTACACTCTCCTATCTCTAAGTGTATGATCATGTGAGCCTCTGACAGCAAGCTCTTTTTGGCTCCAAGCATAGCCATCCCCATATGCCTGTTAAAAACCCACCAATCATTCAAGACTAGGTTCTAAGACTCTCCTTTGCTGTGAGCTTCCCCTAAAGTTTCCAAAGGAATGTAGTTTTGTTGACCTCTTTTGAATCACAAAATTACTTTGCCTCTCACTTATGCGGCTGATTTAGTTTTCTTCAATTGTCTTTTTTTTTTTTTTTTTTTTGAGAATAGGTCTTTCTTGTCTACTGAATTAAAACATACTTCTTCATCTGTGCCTCTCAACAATGTGTTTTAGAAATAATAGACTATTTGCTGAATGAGAGTATAAATCCTCAATGTGAACCAACTTTTCAGGGTAAAATATGCTTGTGTGACTAAAGACAAAATAATTGAGTTTTAGGTGGACAATGCTAAGATCAGGCTGACTGAAATGGGAGCAATGTCAGATAAACTGTTAAGACTATTTTTGACATCACATTTTAAAGATTAGTCAAGCATATTTATCAAATTTCGTTGGAATTATTTCCCTGATATTATTTTCCATTGCCCAACTAAACCATCATAATACTCTGATTCCTCATATTCTAACATTTGGTGTCCTTGCTCTCCAAACTGCCTTTCATACTCAGAAAAGGCAACCCTCTGTCCTTCTACCAGTCTCAGTTTGTATTTCACAGACTACAGTTAAAAAGCATAAACTATTTCATTTTTTCTGTTTTTAATAATCATAAATATTAAAAATACAACATAAAACCCATGCTTAATTACATAGTAATAGATGCTCATTTCTTAACACAAGGGGGAAAAATCCCCGAAGATTTAAAGTACAGTGTGAAATGCACCAAAAAGAACACCAGGATAAAGTAGTCTCAAACTTAAAAGACTATTTTATAATAATTACGAATGAGGAAAGTTGCATTCGCATCAATAACACAGCTGCTGACACCTCACAACACATAACAAGCTGTGTTGTTGCACTTCAGCCAGAATGAGTGGGAACTTAATAAGTGCTATCCCTGGTAATAAATTAACATTGTGCTTTGAATATGCACAAAGAATTGACCAACCCAAGCAAAAATGTTTCCACTTTCCCCCACGGAATTTTTCTTAGCAGTAAAATAAATGAAATCATCATTTAACTCTCCTCACCTGGCACCAGCGTCAGCTCTAGGTAAAACGCTGCTCTATGAAAACCTCTGGCTTGCTGCTACTCAAAGCAGCATCTGCGTCATCCCTGAGCTTGTAAGAAATGCAGAATCTCAGGCCCACTCAGAACTCCCAAGTCTGAATGTACAGTTGAACAAGGTTCCCCAGGAAATTGGCTTGTACATTAAAGTTTGAGAAGCCCTGCTCTAGTTCATCTCACTTGTTGGTTTCCTCTTCTGATCCACTTCCCTACAGGGCATTCTTGCCTGGATAAATCAATCTTTGTTCAGGGCGAGTAGGCAAGTAGCTATTTTACAGGCAGAACAATACGTTCATAACCTGCCCTTGCTGTTACTTTCTTCTTCTAACATTGTACCCATCAATGCCTTCCCTGAGTCATCAAGCATGCTGGCCTGATTCAGAGCAAACCAAAAGATTTTCATCTCTCTGTGATGTTTCATCCCCTTTCACTAGAGCACAGAGAAAAGAGAAGGCAATGCTGGCTGCTCTTACTCTTCCTTGCCAACTTCCCTCTCCCCTGCTGCCTTCAGAAATAGGGGCAATTAACACCCAGGGTGAGTTCAAAGAAAGCCCACCAGTATTTTCATCCATTTGCAAAATTATCACAGAAACTTCCCGCTTTCAGCAGAGACAGGTAGCAGCTTTAAACAAGCTCACTGCTATCCAGAGGTCTGAACTCTTACAGATGAAGAAATTGTTGGATTTCTAGAGCAAAAGACAGTCTAATACCTATGTAAGCAGGACACATAGCATGAATTGTGCTTAACAACTTCAAGTTCATGTAAACTAATATAGCGTTTAACTAGAAATTACTTATTTTAATACCTTTGTAAGATTTTATTTTCTGAAAAGAAAATTAATGTGCTTCTGATATGGAAGAGTCTTTAAGAAACCAATCCTCCCACAAAGAACAGTTATCAAATCTGGCCAAAATGGAAAAAAAAAACAAAAACAAAAACAAGTGAAAAGATCTGCAGGGATCTGGGGACTAGTAAGCAGGCATATTTTGGAGGAGAGTTGAAAGTCGGAGCTAGTGCACAGAGTGAGTTCCTTGTTTTGTTGCAGCTTTACTGTGAGGTCAACTACAGTTGAAGTGATAATGAAATTATGATTTTTAAAAAGCTAATCATCTTTTTACCCAGAGGAATCAGGAAAAGGAGCCGAAGGGTACCCACAACTACTACAGAATGATAGAGCGGAGAAAGGCAGAGAAGAAAATCACTGGCTAACCCTGAATCAGGCTTGCACGAGGGTGACTGAAAGCAACTAAGATCTGAGGCTTAAATAACTGAACTCAGAACCGAACCATCGCCCACCACATGTAGTGATGGTTAGCAATTTTCATCTACATGAATTAACTGTCTGACAAAACAAAACTATCAACATTTGTTGAAGCAATATAATAATACAACAATTCAGATAATTCACACACAACATTTATAATACCAGTATATAATCTGGTAACTGACATACCAGAGAGCAAATGTAATCCTTTCTCAAAGGAAAAGACAACTGATATACACTAAAGCCAACTTCGTTTTGCCCAATGTACAGCAAGCTAAACACTGAGACGTGGAGGTTTGCAGCTGAGAAAGGATTTATCCACAAGATAGCCAAGACGGAGACAGAAAAACAAGTCTCAGATCCACTTCCCTGAAGGCAAGAGGCTTGGGGTATTTATGTGGAAAATAATACAGAAGCAGGGCAATCTGAGGTGTGAGGAAATGGGATTGGAAAAAGGTGCAGTAATTGTTCTGTGTAGGTGCAGCTAAGTTACAGGACTCTGCACATTCAAAAATGGAGGTACTCAGCATGATTTGAGGGGTTAGTTTTCAGCCCTCTGATGTCAAAAGATCACCAACCTGACACTTGGGCATGCCCAGCTGGACAGTCAGTGGTCCCATCCAGTCTTATCTGGCTCAGCACAAACTAGACATAGCTGACTCCAAGTTCCTGAAAACAACTCAAGCAAACATCTTATTGTTTAGGCTACACACCACTTCAAGGACATGCAAGTCTTTTGCAGATGACCTTGAATAATGAAGGCAGGTGAAATGGATTTGATTAACGATTACCCATGGTGTCACTAACCCTGAGATGATCCAAACACTGGAACCATTAGACAAGGACTTTAAAACCACTATTTTAATTATGATCAGTGAGGTTAAAAAAAAATACACTTGTGTTGAATGGAAAAATAGAAGCAACACATAAGGAGGAAATATAGAAAAAAAATGGACCAAAGGGAAACTTTAACCTAAAAATATAAAATCTTAAATTAAAAATTCACTTGGTAAGTATAATAGAAGAATAGAAGACGACAAAGAAAAAGTTGATGATCTTAAAAACAGATTGATACAAAGCATAACATTTGAAGAAGAGAGAGAGATAAAGGCTGAAATAGCCTCAGAAACTGATGTGACACTTTTGAAAGGTCTTATATACAGGTATTTATTCCAGAAGAAGAGAGAGAAAATGGGGCAGAACAAGTATTTGAACACATAAGGATAGAAAACTTGCCAATTTGGTGAAAGATAAACATTTATAGATTCAAAAAGCTTGCAAACTTCAAACTGACTTAATTCCAAGAATCCGTATCTGGACGACCATACCAAGTCAAATAAAGGAATGCTAAGGGAATTTGTCCTGACAAGTAATGCTGGGGGGAAAGAAGTTCTTTAGGCTGAGGAGAAATTATATCAGAGGGAATTTCAGAACTTCAGGAATGAATGAAAAGCATCCAAAGTGGCAATCAATGTTTACACAAAGGACTGCAAAAGCATGGGTAACAACAAAAGACTTCTATCTCACAATTTACTTAAAGCATATATGACTTAAAAGAAAAAAACTGAGGAGTTAATAATGTATTGAAGGAGCTAGGACTAAACAGTCAATAAAAAATTAAAACAGAATTTTATAATAGTCAGAGGAAGGGAGGAAATGAAAACAAGGGATGAGAAAACATAGATAACAAACTAAAAACAAAAAACATAAGGGTAGACCTAAATCCAAACATAAGAATAATTCCAGTAAATGTTAGTAGACTAAATTTTACAATTAAAAGAAAGAGATTACCAGAGCAGATACAAAAGCAAGATTAACTATACACAAAGAAAATTTTAGGTAAACACATAGAAAAATATGATGCAAACAGAAGTCTAAAAAGCTGACCTGTATTTAATGATATACTTAAAACAAACTTTAAGGCAAACAGTATTATCTGAGATAAAGAGGTACATCTCATAAGTATGAGTTAATATAGCTAGGAGATATATTAACTATAAATTTATATATGCCTAAAATTTTCATAATGCATGACGCAGCAATTCTGCAAATATACAGCAGTGAGTGGTTCTCCGTGGAGGTTTTGTGGGGACATCATTGTAACAATAATAATTACAACATACAATTAGAGTTTAGTGGAGAAAGGTTCAAGATGTTGGAGATTCTGAACATCACAGGATGCTTCACACATGAAGAAATGTCTCTTATACAACATGATTTCCCAATTTCCTACCAGACATGTAGCAAAAATCTTTTTTCAAGTTATCTAAGCCCAGAAATTCACCAATAAACACACAGAAATTTTCATACAGTTTTAATTCACAATGAATTTTCTAACAATGCAACTACCATGAAAGTCAAGGGATGATTATACTTTCATTTGGTTTTTATTTTTTCATTTTTTGGATCTTACCAAGAGTTCTGCACGGTTTCATGAATGTGAGGAAAAGTTATGTCTCCTTTGGGATTTGAATCACCAACAGAACACACTTGTACTGGTTTGCACTTGTAGCTGCCATATGATTCTATTGTAGGAGCTAGTGTCTGACTATCTTAGTTGTCTTGACATGTAATCATGCCCAAATATTAGCAAATGGAAGTAAATATCATTTTATTAAAAATTACTTCCATTTAATTTCTCCATATATTATACACAGGGCATTGTGTTAGATGTTTCAAATTATGAGTATAGGTGAGTTTCACTTCAGGATAGTGAAAGGAGCATGACAAGACAGGTTGTTCGATCTGACAGAGGAGAGATCCATTGATCTCGATGGAAGGCAAGTGCACAAATAATTACAGAAACATGAAACCCTTGCTAAAATGGAGGAATGCACAATACAGAGAAGGTGCACTGTAACAGACTAGCACAAACTTAGTGGCTTAACACATGAGAAAGGTATTCTCTTGTATTTCTGGAGATCTGAAGTCCGAAATGGGTTTCACTGCCCTGAAATCAAACTGTCAGCAAGGCTGTACTCCCTCAGGAATCTCTAGGAAATAATTCATTTCCTCATTTTTTTTCCAGCTTCCAGTGGCTGCCTGTATTCCCTGGCTTGTGACTTCGTCCTCCATCTTTTAAGCACATCACTCCAATCTCTGTCTGTCACTACAGAGCCTTCTCCCTCCAGTTCCCTCTTACAGGACACTCGTGATTACATTCAAGGCCATAATCCAGAATAGCTTAATCACATAAGCAAAGTCATATCTGTCATATAAAGTACAACTCATAGATTCCAGGGTTCACAGGACCTGGATGTCCTTGGAGGGCATTATTCAGCCACCCACGGAGGGGTATGTGAGAAGGTATGCCCATGTCAACCTGGGTAGTTAAGGCCTCACAGAAGAGCAAGTGTTAGTACAAGGACTAAAGACAGCATTTATTTGTTAAAAATTAATAATAACAACAAAGCACAAGAGGGATTAGATGGAGTTTGGAATAGAAGGGTTTTTCCAGAATGAAGAAAGCTAAGGGGATCATGTAGCGGGGTATGAGAAAGAATGTCATGTTTGAGGGAAGGGCAGTGAGCTCACTGGTACTGCAACTTCAGAGAAAACAGACAGTGGAATGGCTCAGATACAACTCTCTATGAGATACAAAATGAAATTTGGTAGTTTTTTTTTTCCTGTAGACAATGGTGAGTTATTGAGGAATTCTAAGCAGGGCAATAATACCATCATATTAGAAAAAGCCCTTGGATGGAGGTCACCAGGCAGGAGGCTGCTAACCATGCTGAACAAGCTAGAGATAATGAGGGTCCAAATAATATCCCCTAAAAATGTCTTTTTTCTATTTTCAAATAATCATCTTATTTACAACTCTGTGCCTTTTAATGACAGCTCATAAATTGTGGAGTTTTCTTTTTTAAACTCATTATCTCAGAATTTTAATATGCTGAGGGTCACACACTAGGTCACACTATCTCTAAAGACAGCCAAAGAGCAGTTAACAGGCCAATCCTCAGAAACCTCTGGGAAAATGAAAATTTCAGTCTTGGAAAGATCCACACTGGTGAACCTTTGCCCTACTTGATGAGAAATCACCTTTGAGAAACTTTAATTTCAGTCCTGAAAGCCCCAAAAGTGGGGGCAGGGGGCATTTTTTGTATTATTGCATTTTCAGTGTTACTCTATTTTGTTTCTCAAGATTTTTTTTTTAAGAGTGAAAGAAAGAAAAGAAAATGTATATTACAATGATTCCATTAACAGCATCCAAGAAGTAAAATATGACTGCATTTGAAAAATCCTCAGAGGCCTCTTTTCCTATTTCCTTTGTGAGAAAATTAAGGTTAAAAGTCAGAAAACTTGTTCTTGGCAGACAAATTTTTCATCCCTTCAACATGATATTTAAAAGCACACTTTTGAGTGTAAAGTACAATTAAGCTCCCTGAGCCCCTTTCTTCATCCATAAAGTTGAAATAGTAGAAATATTTTATATTCTCCTCAATTGGCCTAAAATTTTACCACTGGGCAGCAGTGGATCATAATTTAACATTCTCAACTCTTTCCAAGTATCACTGGAACATATTTTATTATAAACTAACAATACAGACCTTCTCATAAAACTCCTTCCTCCCTCCCTTCATCCTTCTTCCCTCCTTCCCTTCCTTCACTTTGTAGCTTTTCCCTGTAATTTGTTTTTAATCTCATAAGTAAAATTAAATTAAGTATCAGTTACACTTGAGGCAGTCTGGAATTAAATGTATTCACTATTTCTTTTGATAATGTAAAATCTATCATTGTGGGGAGAGATCAGGACAGCAGACTGGGAAGACACCAAGCTCACCTCTCCCTACGAACACATCAAAGGTGTATGTACAGGTGGAGCAATTCTCACTGAAAACTAACTGGAGACAGGCAGAAAGACTCTTGTACAACCACGGCTATAAGAAAGACACACACAGAATTCGGTAGGAAGGGGAAAGAAGTGATCAGGTCAGGACCTATACTCCTGGGAGGGGACACAAAAGAAGAGAAGGATTACATGAACAGAGATGCTCCCTTGGGATGAGCAGTTTGAGTCACATATTGGGTGCCCCAGCCCTGGGGTCAGATACTGGGAATATGAGTCCACTTAGCTGGTTAGAAAACCAGTGGGGCTAAAAGGAAGGCTGTAAGAAACTTAGACTCCTCTCTCTTGTACAGAGCATGCACACAATTTCTAGCTCCAAAAACAAGGTGAAGAAAGCAGAATTAAACTGCCCAGGACTCTGGCCAGTTTCCTGTGACTGTCCCAGTAGGCACCCCAGCCTGAACCTAGTGCCCACTCTGGCCCTGCTTGCTTTGTGCTACAGCTCTGCATTAGGGTAAGCTGCAGGGAGAGCTCCGTTGTGAGTGATGGAACCGGCTCAGACCTGGAATGGCATCTAAGCAGGGCAGGGGAAGTCATTACTGGCACTTACAGAGGCAACATATCAGAAGCAGTCCAGGAGTCTGACTGCGGCTTGGGCCATCACTGCCTATACCTAGATCTATGCCAAGCACCATCTCCCACCTCTCTTGTTGCAGCACTGCTCCCCTCTTGGGTGGGAGTGCCAGTGCTGGGAGGGAGGCGAGCACACACTGAGAGATAATGAAGCCAACTTGGATCTGATCCTCAGGGCTTCTGCTCCAGCATCTTGGGACCCAGCTGTGACTTCAATAAGATGATGCTAGTCATTGAGCAGAGGAGAAGCCCTAGCTCACTCCTGGCTTTCACCTCATCCCCTCCATCTCCAGCCCCATCTCCTACCAAGGAGAAAATGCCAGCACACCCTGGGGAAGGAAACTCATGTTCACATCAGATACAGCTCTCCCACTAAAGCCACTGGGCACACACAGACTACGTAGGGATGCTCCCACACAAGGACACTCCTTCAAGACTGGATTACATAATTGTTCCACCTAATTTTGCAGAGACAGAGAAAGTTAAATAAAATGAGAAGGCAGAGGAATTTGTTTCAACTGAAACAACAAGATAAAACCCCTCAAAAAGCCAACTATAAAATGTAAATAACTTACCAGATAGAGTTCAAAGCATTAGTAACAAGAATGCTAACTAAATTAGGGGGAAGACTAGATATACACAATAAGAACTTTAACAAGGAACTAAAAAAATATTTTTAAAGAAAATCAGAACAGAAAAATACACTAATTGAAATGAAAAGTACAGTAGAAGAAATTAATAGCAGACTATGTCATACAGAAGAACACATAAGTGGTCTGGAAGAAAGAATGGAAATCACTCAATCAGTAGAGCAAAAAGAAAAACAAATTTAAAAAATGAGAATAGTTTATGGGGCCTCTGAGACAACATCAAGCATACCAACACTGCATTAAAGAGGTCCCAGAAGGAGAAGAGAGACAGGGGTGGTCAAAGATGTATGTGATAAAATTATGGCTGAAAACTTTATGAACATGAAAAAGAAAAAATATATCTAGGCATGGGAAGCACAGAGTCTGAATCAAGATGAGCCCAAACACACCCACACCAAGACACATCATAATTAAAAAGGAAAAAGTTAAAGAGAATTCTAAAGTCACCGAGAGAATAACAAAGAGTCACATACAAGGGGACCCCCAGAGGCTATCAGTTGATTTTTCTTCAGAAACTATGCAGGCCACAAGGGAGTGGCATGATATATTTAAAGTGTTGAAAGGGAGAAATCTGCAACCTAGGTACCTAGCAGAGTATCATTTAGAATCAAAGGAGAGATAAAGAACTTCTCAGACAAGCAAAAACTAAGAGTTCATCAATACAAAACCCATCTTAAAGAGATTTAAAGGGTCTTCTCTAAGTGGAAAAGTCTATAACAAGAAGTATCTATAGAAAAGGAAAAAAATCCCACTAGTAATGGCAAATATACAGTAAAGGCTGTGGATCAACCACTCAAATAAGATAGTACAAAGATTAAAAGACAAACATTGTAAAACTGAGTATAACTAAAATAAACTGTTAAGGTATAAGATATAAAAATGTAGGTATAAAAATGTAAAATACAGCATCAAAAACAAAATATAGAAGAAAGGCACAAAAATTGTAGATCTTTTAAAATGTGTTTCAACTTAGATGACTATCAGTTTAAAACAAGTAGATACAGTTATAGGGCAAATATATGAACCTCATGGAAACCACAAATCAAAAGCCTACAATAGATACACAAAAACTAGAAAGAAAGGAACACAAGCATACCATTAAACAAAATCATCAAACCATAAGGGAAGAAACTTAAAGAAGAAAAGAACACAGAAGAACTACAAAAACAACCAGAAAATAAGTAACAAAAAGGAAATAAGTATATAACCATCAATAATCACTTTAAATGTCAATGGGCTAAATGCTCCAATCAAAAGACACAGGGTGGCTGAATGGGTGAAAAACGAGATCCATTTATATGTTACTTACAAGAGACTTGCTCCAGAGTTAAAGCCACAGACTGAAAGTGAGAGGATGGAAAAGGATATTTTATGCAAATGGAAATGACAAGAAAGCAGGGTTAGTAATACTTGTATCAGACAAAATGGACTTTAAAACAAAATCTTAACAAAAGACAAAGAAGGGTATAACATAATGATTAAGGGATCAGTACAAGAAGAGACTATTACACTCGTTAACATATGTGTACCTAATACAGAAGCAGCTAAACATATAAAGCACACATTAAAAATTTTTATTAAAAAATATTAGCCATCTGAATTCAACAAAAAGCATCATACATCATGTTCAAGTGGTATTTATTCTAGGGATGCAGGGATGGTTCAGTATCCACAAATCAATCAACATGATACATCACATTAAGAAAAGGAAGGATAAAAATTATGGGAACTTCTCAGCGGATGCAGGAAAAGCATTTGACAAAATTCAACAACCATTCACGATAAAACCTCTCATCAAAGTTGGTATACAGAAAAACTATCTCAATGTAATTAAGACCATTTATGTCGAACCCACAGCTAACATCACACTCAACAGTGAAAAGCTGAAATCTTTTCCTCTTAAAATCAGGAACCAGACAAGGATGCCCACACTTGCCACTTCATTTAACCTAGTATTGGAAGTCCTAGCCACAGCAACCAGAAAAGAAAAAGAAATAAAAGATATCCAAATTAAAAAGAAGTAAAGCTGTCATTATTTACAGGTGACATGTTACTCTATGTAGAAAACCCTAAAGTCTCCACTAAAAATAATTTAGATCTAATAAATGAATTCAGTAAAGTTGCAGGGTATAAGATTAATATACAGAAATCTGTTGCTTTTTGATACACTAATAATGAACTGACAGAAAGAGAAAGCAAAAAAACAATCCCATTTGAAATCACATCGAAAAGAATAAAACATCTAGGAATAAACTCAACCAAAGAAATGAAAGATCTATACTCTGAAAACTATAAAATACTGATGAAGGACAATAAAGAGGATACAAAGAAGTGGAAAGATATCTTATGTTCTTGGAATGGAAGAACTACATTTTTGAGAATGTACATACTACCCAAAGCAATTTACAGATTTAAGGCAACCCCTATCAAAACACCCATGACATTTTTCAATCAAAAGACTACAACAAATGATCATAAAATTTATATGAAGCCATAAAAGATCCTAATTGCCAAAACAATCTTAAGAAAAAGTAACAAAGCTAGAGTAATCACGCTCCCTGACATCAGACTATACTACAAGGTTACAAAACAACATGGTACTTGCACAAAAACAGACACATAGCTCAATGGAACAGAATGGAGAGTCCAGAGACAAACCTGCATACTAATGCTCAACTGATTTATAACAAAGGAGGCAAGAATGCACAATGGAAAAAAGACAGTCTCTTCAATAAATGGTGCTGAGAAAAATGGACAGCAACATATAGAAGAATGAAATTAGAACATTTTCTCACACCATATACAAAAATGAAGATTTGGATTAAAGATTTAAACAAAGGACCTTAAACCATAAAATGCCTAGAAGAGAACACAGGCACAACTCTCTTTGCCATAAATTGTAGCAATATTTTTTTGGATCTGTTTCCCAAGGTGAAAGAAATAAAAGCAAAAATAAACAAATGGGACCTAATTAAACTTAAAAGCTTTTGCACAGAAAAGGAAATCATTGACAAAATGAAAAGACAACCTATGGGATGGGAGAAAATATTTACAAATAATATGACCAAAAAAGGGTTAATAGCCAAAATATGTAAACAGAAATTACTACAACTCAGTATCAAAAAACTGAACAACCCCATCAAAAAATGGGCAGAAGACCTAACTAGACACTTCTCCAGAGAAGACATACAAATGGCTAAAAGGCATATGAAAGGATGCTTAACATTGCTAATTATTAGAGAAATGCAAATCAAAACAACAATGAGACATCACCTCACACCTGTTGGAATGGCTATCATCAAAAATCTGTAAGTAACAAATGTTGGAGAGGATGTGGAGAAAAGGGAGCCTTTGTACACTGTCGGTGGGACTGTAAAGTGGTGCAGCCACTGTGGAGAACAGTATGGAGGTTCCTCAAAAACTAAACAGAGAAATACCGTATGATTCAGCAATCCAACCCCTGGGTATATATCTGAAATGAAAACACTACTTTGAAAAGATACTGGTACCCCCATGTTCACAGCAGCATTTACAATAGCCAGATATGGAAGCAACCTAAGTGTCCATCAACAGATGAATGGATAAAGATGTGGTGCGTGTGTGTGTGCGTGTGTGTGTGTGTGTGTGTCTAAATGTGTATTATTCACCCATAAAAAGAAAGATATTCTGCTACTGGCAACAATGTGGATGGGCCTAGAGGGTATTATGCTTAGTGAAATAAGTCAGACAGAGAAAGACAAACATGTATGTAATCACTTAGATGTGGAGTCTGAAAAACAGAACAAATGAAAAAAAAAAAAAAGGAAAGAGACTCACAGACATAGAAAACAAAATAGTAGTCACTCGTGGAGAGAAGGGGAGGGAGGGGGGCACCATGAGTTAGGGGATTAAGAGGTACAAACTACTATGTATAAAATAAATTAGCAACAAGAATATATTACACAGCAGAGGGGAATATAGCCATTATTTTATAATAACTTTAAATGGAGTATAATTTATAAAAATATCAAGTCACTATCTTGTACACCTGAAATTGATACAATACTGTAAATCAACTGTACTTCAACCAAAAAATTATCACTGCCCAGGCACTCACTCCACCTCACTCGATGAAACTGAGACAGGAATGCAGCTGCAGTGTCACAGAGGATGGTTCTCAAAACGTAGTCCCTGGAATAACAGCACCATCATCATCTGGGAACTTGACAGAAATGCAAATTCTTAAGACTCACCTAGATTTATTAGATGAGAAATCAGCCATCTGTTTTTAATGACCCCACCAGGTAAAACTGATACACCCTAAAGTTTGATGAGCTCTGTCACAGAAACACAAAAAGTCTCAGATTGTCCTCTGCAAAATGAGGTTAATAACAATGATAACAACAGAGGACTACCGTCATGTTTAAATAGAATGATGTCCTGAAAAGTACCCAGCAAAAGATTGTAAAATATAACAGGCGTTAAATACCTATTTGTTTGGAAATGATAATTGTGTTCCTGCTGAGTGTAAGGCACAGATGTAGGCACTGAAAGAACATAAATCAGAAACAGACTTCAAGCAATCTTTGGTCTGGTCTGGGGTTAGGAGAGTGAGTAATACACAGAATAATGGAAATGAGGAGGAAGCGCCCTGATGAAGGTGGAGATAAAGGACTGGCACAGGAGGGATCAGGACAGGAGGCTGTGTCTGCACAGAAGGTGTTATTTGAGGGACACTTTAAAGGGTTGGTAGGATTTGGAAACATGAAGATGGAAGTTAGGGCACCTCAGACTTCTGAAACGGCTTGTGCAAACACATGCAGGTTGAGGAATGCAGCATATGTACAGAGAATAAACTAGCTAACTATAAAATTGAAGGGTTCCTTGGAGAAGTGGAAAATGAAGTTAGACAGTCATAGTAGTAACTAACAGACTGTGCAAGATACCAGGCTGACAATTCTGAACTTTAGTATTTAGATAACAGAGATCCAATGAAAAGCTTTTGGATAGGGGAGTGATGTATACAGGAGAGTTCCCAGTGTCAAGTGTAAGATCTGCTTTAAAAAGTAAGTTTAAGTAGAGATAATAGAAGGCAGGCTGATTTTCTAGTCAACAAATTTTCAGCAAACATCTGCTGTTTATTGTGGTGGACCCATGGACACAAAGATTCAAAGTCAAAATATTTGCTTTCAGTGAGTTCACAACCTAGTGATGAAGATGGACTATCAGATGCAAGCAAGAAGGAAGTACAGGTAGGCCACCAAAGGGGTATTTGACTGCTGAAAGAGTTAGCGAAAAGGAATTATTTTGGACTCTTCCAAATTAAGGCTGCCTCCTCTCCCTCCATTAGATATATTTTAAGTCTTTTGATTGCAAGAAATTGAAATAATAAAATAATGAAAATCAAAGTCTAATTATGTCCTAGTAGGTCTAACGTGCTGGATTTAAACCGTGTGTGTGTGTGTGTGTGTGTGTGTGTGTGTGTGTGTGTGTGTGTGTCTGCAGTATTTAGACTATGTGTGAACTTAGTATGTTTTAATAAAACTGAATGGTTTTTAATGTGTTATCACCGATGTGAGATGAATGAAGCCTCCAATATTAATCTATCTCATCTTATTCAAGGTTGTAAGTAACAGATGGTAGCTATTCACTATTGGGTAACACAGTGGAATACCATCTCTATTAAACACTTATCTTAGTGACTTTAAACGAAAATAAATTTGAGAATTTTGTTACTATAGCATAGAGAGAGAGCTAACATGGGAATAGACTTCAGAGTCTTCCCTATAATCAAGTCCCCAGTGGGACAATTAAGAAAATGTTGAACGGGGGATTGTCTTGCTCAATACAAAATGAAAATGCCCATTGTGAATTACAATCTTATCTTCTTTCTCCTTCTTGATGACTCAGGCAAGCAAATTTTCCCTTAATTCTTTCCAGAAAAAGAAAAAGAGAGAAACCATAAAGGTATTCCAAAAAAGCAAACAAGTAAGAGAAGAAAAGGGGGCTCACAGACATCACATGTTCTTCTCCCCAGCTGCAAACAGAGAGTCTCGAAAGAGTCACAGATTTCTGCATAGGCTGCTTATGCATGATAATTAAAATCTTTTCATTTGACCTGCCTCCCATGAGAAGGAAAAATGGAGGTCAGGAGGCTCTCAAGTTCCATGTAAGGGATTTTCGTAAGGGTCTACCTTAATAGGAATTTTACACCAAAGAAGACAGTTACAGGTTAGAGCGATAGTGCACAGCTCTTTCACCAGCTGACACCATGTGAGATGCAAGGATACAAAAATGCTTGTAAGATTTAAAGTCCATTTGCCGTAATTTCCATTATTAAAAATAGGGATGATTAGATGTTTACAAAATCTACTCACACTTCATTACAATTAAAAAATTTAGATGTTAAAACTATTATTTTCATTTCAGTTCATGGCTGAGAGGATGAGACAGTATAATTCTTCAGAAACCAAAAATGACAAGACATCATGAATTTACAGAGGTGAGGGAAATTTGGGGCCAGTGTTTGGCCCTGGGAAAGTGTATTCCAGGTAGAACAGAAGTTAAATCTTGATGTACCATTCATTGGAGGAAAGAAACACAGCCTGGGATAAAACGGGCAAGATCAGTTCTAAGGCCTCAAATACATCTAGGCCCTATTAAGTGGAACAACTCTAAAGGGTGAACTAAAGGAGGTGGGGAACCCACACAGGAAGAGAATTGGGACACATGCAATTCAATAAAGAATTAGTCTTGCCCTAAGAAGAGATTTTTTTCCCCTGTCTTCGGCTCCTGGGAGGTAACCTCTAAGCCTTTGGAATGTCCTGCTTGATAAAAATGTATTTGTTTACCTGATGTTCTTGGGCCATGCAAGACAGTCCATGTTAACAACATGATTTTCGGTGAGGGCCTTGGGCCATGCAAGATCAGCTTGACTCTTGGAGGGGCTAGAGACTAAGGTCAGCCCCACAGCCAGCCAGCCAGCCAGCCGTGTCTATATGACTGACCCTCAAAAAAACTCCAGACCTCAAGGCTCTGTTTCTCTGGTTGGCAGTAGCCCGCGCACATTTTCACACACCTTTGCTAAGAGCAGTACATGCTGTCTGCATGACTCCACTGAGAGGACTCAACTGGAAGCTCACGCCTAAAACTCTCCTGGACCCTGCCTTATGTGCCACATTCCTTTACTGATTTTAATTTGTATTCTTTTGCTGTAATAAACTATAACTGTGAGTTTAACAGCTTTTCTAAGTTTGCTCATTCCTTCTAGCAAATCATTGGAACTGAGGGTGGCAAAGGGGACTTCCTAAATTTCACATTCCTATGTTTATCTTTGCTCTGGTAAAACCAAAAGGAAATAAAGTCATGCGCTGAGAATTGCTAACCAAAGCCTGCATAAATGTGAATTTGAGAATAGAATTTGGTCCCCTAGTCTGAAAATTTTAGTTTAAACTTGGCATAGGCTGGTGATACCCTGAGGTATCTATCATGACTAAACAAAAACCTCTTTGGAGGTACATACTTAAGACCTGATCTCAAAGAATTTCCACAGATAAGCATAAAAGGTATATAAACTCACAACAAAATAAATCACTAAACTTAATATGAATAAGCCTCCGTGAGTTAAATACAGAAAATATAACTAACATAGACTCAGGCCCTAAAAGACTACAGATATTAGAATAACTAAGTATCTATTATAATCCAAATATACATATTGGGTTAAAGGCACCTTGATGTAATCTTGTAAGCCCTAAGCAGAGGACCCAGCCAAGCTGTACCTAGACATCTGACTCACAGAAACTGTAAGATAATAACGTGTGTTTTAAGTCACTAAATTTGTGTTAATAACATTAACTAAGCAACAGATAGTAAATTAACTGACTCTGGAATTCACTGTTAAAATGTATATGTAGCTTTTGTAAGTTATCCATTTAAAGTAACTGATACAAAGTGTATGATTGCTAAACCGCTAGAGATGGAGAACTAGAAATTAAGGGGAAAAACCAATTAACCAAAAGAAAGTATATATTAAAATCTATAAATAAACCCTGAAGCAGGAAATTAAACTAAATATATCAATAATCAAAATAAATTAAAGTTCTGAAAGCATTCTAGTTAAAATTCAATTGTTCCTGTTTACAGAATTCACACTTCAAACATAAAGTCCCAGGAACATTGAAAATTAAAATGATAAAAATAAGTTTATATGTATAAAAACCATCCAAAAGAAACATGTTATAGATATATTAATGTAAGAAAAAATTCATTAAGATGTAATTATTAGAAGATATAAAACAATTACAACATACTGATAAAAGTTTTAATTCACAAAGAAGATAAAAAATTATAAAATGTGTGCACTTAGTAACACAACTTCAAAATATACAAGGCAAACTGGCAAAATCACTAGGAAAAATTGACAAAAAGACTGCTATAAACTGAATGTTCGTGTTCCTCCAAAATACATATGTTGAAACCTAATCCTCAATGTGATGGTATTTTCAAGTGGGGTCTTTGGGAGGTGGCCAGCTCATGAAGACGGAGCCCTCGTGAATAGGGTTAATGTTCTTATAAAAGAGACCCCAGAGAGCTCCATCTCCCTCCTCTGACATTTTTGAGGACACAGTTAGAAGAAGACCACTATCTATGAACCAGGATGTGGGCTCTCCCCAAACACTGAATCTGCCAGCGCCTTGCTCTTGGACTCTCCAGTCTCCAGAACTGTGAAAAAATAAAATTTTGTTGTTTGTAAGCCACTTAGTCGATGGTAGTTTGTTATAGCAGCCTGAATAGACTAGGACAAACACCATCATAATATAAAATTTTAGTATACTTCCCTTTGCAAGTGATACACTAAACAAACCAAAATCAATATGGTAAAGATAATTTGTACAGCTTAAGTAGTTATAGATTGATTCCTAGCCCCCATAATATATTTCTTTCATAGACACAAAGAACTTGTACAAGAACTGACTTTCCATAAGGGGAATGCCAACAAATTTCAAAAATTAGAATCATGAAGTCTATATTCTCTGACCTCAACAGTATTGAGCTGTAAGTTAATGACAGAAAGATAACTTTAAAATGTCCATACAATGAAATAATACACAATATTGCTTCAAAATAATCCAGTGGTACATTGGTTAAGAGATGATAAGTTATAAGTATAGGTTATGGCGACAAGGTGTTTATTGTAACAGTCTACTACATAGATAGACAGATAGATGATAGATAGATACAGTGTTAGAAGCATTGTTCAAAATAATAAAAGTTTTGGAAGCACCCCAAATGACCATCAGTAGTAAAACAGATGAATAACTTTGGTGTAGTCATATAAGGGAATATTATAAAGAATGAAAATGAAGATTTTCATTTCAACATGGAAGAATTACATAAACAAAATGTTGAGCAAAGAGTAAATCGTAGGAAAAATCAAAGAATGACTGCATTTCTAAGAAGTTCAAAAAGAAAACTACACATATGGGGGTATAAATATACACATATATATAGTCAATATGGTGCATATTTTTGTGATATATCCATAAAGTAAAACACGTGGCTCCTTCGGTGGGTGGAAGAGGGGTGCATAGAGACTATACAAGGCGCTTTTAACTTTCCCTTAAACTACACAGAGGAGACATGAATATTAACTTTATCATTTTTCGTAACTATATATATTTGTAAATACCCTCCTTCATTTCTGATATCTTCCACAAAAGGACCTGAGACAGAATCAATGTCTAAATGATGTATTCATAAAATTTAAGTTGAACAAAGTCTTCATTCTAATTCAAAAGGACAAAAAGGATGATAGTTATCACAAGGTACCTAATACACGGTAAAAAATGAATGAATGGCAATGTAATATTTCACTAGAAATACCAGTTTTGTTTCAACAAAATATTGGTCATCATAAGAAATTCACCTTTGTTCACTGACTTTTAAATCTATAATGAGCTTTTTTTGGTAATAGTTGCATAGGATCTAAAATTCTAAGAAATTTTTTTGCTTTTTTGGTTTAAAAATTACATAACAGCTATAAAAAAGAATTTTATACTCATTCTTATTTTGTTATTGTTGCATACATTTAGGCATTATTAGAATAAAATTAATTATGGAAATAAAGAACTAAATGAAGGAAAAAAGAAAGGAAACAGTGGAAAATTAAGAGAAAGTGATGCTTTGTGAAGAGGTGTTAAGTTCTATTTTACAGGGGAAGAATTTGAGGTCCTATGGGCTGCCTGAGTGAAGATATTCAGTGCACAATAAAAATTGTATGCCTAGAGTTTGGGAGAGAATTTTGGCTAAAGATAATGACTTACATTTTATTCACCGAAGTGATGCAAATGAAGGAAATTGCCAAGGAGAGGGCATAAAGGGGCAAGAGTAGAGTCTAGGGAGAGATGGTGAGGACACAGTCTTAAAGGTGGGAAAGTTGAACATAAAGAGGACTGCAAAGAGAGTCCACAGAGTACACGTGTGTGTCATGGAAATCAAGGTCAGAGATAATGTTGAAGAAGGTAGGATTTATTATATTTGGTAATTGGAAAGTTGCCAATTAACCATATAATTGCTGAAGCATTTTATTATTTCTTTACACTTTTCTTTGTATAACTGGTCTAAGGGGCTTTTTGAAAAGGAAACCTTATTTCCTTATGGTGAGAAGAATTTCAAACAGATATTTGGGAATCATGTATCAGCTGCAGTTAGGTTTTGGCTTGTTATAGGAATGCAGCTTCCCCCACCATTACTGCACTCCACAAAGAGAAACTTCCTTTGCCATGATCACATACCCCAAATCTACCAGTGGCTTGGAAGATCAGAGTAAGATGACAGACACTCACAGTATAAAAAGCAAGAGTTGCCAAGCTTGGATATTTTGTTATGTTTATTGTCTTTGCTTTTTGATGATGATGATAACGATGACAATGTCACAAATTACTCTGAAGAAAGTAGGCAGAGAAAACTTACTTAGTTAAAATATTACAGTAAACTCTTCTGAGTGTCCCACCCTTGGATGGATACAGAGTAGGATAAATGGCAGAGAAATTTCTGAAGCTGTGAAAGTGAGCAGAAAGGTGGCAAGTGAATTTAATATAATCTTAGAGCAAGGCAAAACACCCAAGAAAAACAGAAGTTGAACTTTCTTTGAGTATCCTGGGCTCAAAGCAATCAAATATGATTCAGGAATGGGAACAAGGAGTTTTATAAATACTTCTTCAAGATGAAGCTTTATGAAAAAAAAACCAAAACCCATAAACCATCTAATGTTTAGTACCATGTTTAGAAGGAAAACAAAATGTTACTGTCTTCTATAACATGATGGCCATTTTAATACTGAATACTTTACAGCATTCTGATTGCTTTAACTTCAAGGAAGACATAGAAAAGCTGTGGAGAACAAGCAAAGATGTTCGTGGTGGGCGAAAACATTTTTGTTGTTTTATGTTATTTGGCATCTCTTTGGAGAGATTATCTCTTTTAAACTGGTAAAACGTATAGTTTTGTTAGAGTACACAAGAATGAATCTCAGAACGTCCCTAGCATGAGGATATGTCTATGACCTACTTGGATCCAATTAGTGTCAGTGTCATAGTGGCTGATCCAAGGAGAGACATGAGATATAATCCAGGCCAGTAAGTCATTTACATGATGTATGCTTATGCTGTGGGGAAGGAAATACAGTCTTTAACTGGGATCACTTACTGGAAATACCAGGGGAAACCAAAATCGCCAATGGCTATCTTTGCCAACATATGATTATTGCTTAATGGGGAATGAAAGCTACACACAGATTAGCAGAGCTCAGAGAAACAGGAAAAGCGTGAGATTTCTAATGATGTCATTTGAACTCCTGGATACAGCTCTGGCCAGGATTCCAAATTCCATCTCAGTCGGTTCCCATTATCCTGACCAATACATTATTTAAAAGTAATGATTTTTCAGTCTTCCACAGGGATAAAGTATAACCAGAAAATCAAAGAAACAAAATAGTGTAAAGCTGGACTGGACTTATGCAGCTGATTTTAGAAAATGGTATGATCCCCTGAAGCACCCCCCCCCCCCAAACTGAGATGAATTAAACACAAAGTGTGAAATAAACATAAATTTCATTACCCAAAGAGGTTGTGCTGGCTAAAAAATATCTATGTCATAAAAGCTTTAGTTACATTTACAGATGCTATTTTTACAATGCCTTAACAAGAGAAACAAAAGCTATTTGGGTATATCTTTTTATAAAGTGTTGAGTCTATCATCAGAGGCAGAATTTGGCGCTGCCTCCGTCATACATTAACTCATTTATTCAATAACTAATCACCAGGCACCTACTATCATGCCAGGGAACGTGCTTGACTCTGGAAATGAGTGATGACAAATGCCATTTACTGCTTTCAAGGGGCTCTCCTCCTGGGAGAGAAGACAGACATATTTGCAATAAACATTATAGAGTGCAAAGATTACTGAGTCAATACAAGAAACGGTGGTAGAACAAAGGAAGAAGAGAGATCATTCTCTGAGTCCAAAGAAGGGAAGTCAAAAAGTCTTCACAGAAGAAATAATGGTCTAAGGGCTTAAGAAATGGGGAAGCTGGTCAGTAGGCAGAGTGTAAGGAGGGAAGGAACCACCCAGATGCTCTACAGCTGGAGAGGCACACGGGGGGCAATGGAGTCTGGGGGAATCGGGTGGGTTGACAACAGAAGAAACTGGAGAACTGGCCAAGGGCCAGGTCATTAAAAGGCTGAACACGCCTGGCCCAGAGCATAATCCTTCACCCACACTGCATGGAGCTGCCAAAGCATCTTTATCAGTGCAGCACCCTGACTCACGGGTTTAACGTAACGTGATAGCTCTGTGCCTTGGCTCTTTGGGTCCTTGCTGCTTCTCCCTCTTCCCAGGAAGTAGAAGGATTGGGGTTTTCTGCAGTCAGCAGTCCAGCACCTTCTGCAAACCTTATTTTGGGGTATGTGGTTATCCAGAAATGAGGTCTTGATAGCATCCTTCTTTGACTAACTGGAGGGCCTACTTTGGTAAAACAATGAAAGGAGATTGGTAGGGTCTGATCCACATGATTATGCATATTCTTTTCATATTGTCAATTAGTAAAACTTGAGCATGAGTTCAGACTCATCCAAGGTCAGTGTTTTCCTCCCAAAGCTCACAGTGAGGTTTTAGTCACGGTTTTTTAGGAGTTCTAACACTAAGCAGTTAGTTCTGGGAACACAGAGAGGGTTAGGGGGAATGTGAACCCCAACAAGGGAGGAGAATTTCCCCTCCCTGAATTATTTTTTCCTTTAATGCTCCCTGTTTATAAGGAAGGAGACGGGAAATGCTCTCGTGCTAAACTGTTTCTTCCCATAGTTTTCAGTGAGAGAAAGCAACGCTGAAGCAATGAGGAAGTGAAAGAGGGTCAGTCAGGCATTTTAAGGTGTTCATTGAGGTGCAACTCCCCTACAAAAAGTAAGGATTCTGACTAGGTTAAATAAATTAAGAGGGTGTGGCACAAAAGGCCTGAGTTCTAGGCAAGTAGCTGCTTCACTTCACTCCGCCTCTGCTACTGACCGGGTGAAAAACCCTATTTGAGGCAGAGGAAGTATTTTGCTTTTGACATTTTGAAACAATTTCCTAGCAGTTTCTTTTCATCCCTTCCCCCACTTCCTTTTTTTTTTTTTTTTTTTTTTTTTTTTAACAAAGCACTTTCATGTCAGGTTTTCCTTCCTGGGCTTTTGTGGGCACAGAGAGACCAAGCTGCTACGCTGATTAGCTTGATTTCAACTGTAGCTTTTGTCAGGCTTCCCCGCTCTGCTCACAGCTTTTGAATCTTCAGACATTCATCCATATTACTCAGAATCAAATTTGAAAATTTTCCAACATTTAATCCAATATCTCAAACTAAATCATTTTGTGTATCTTTCAATCCAGGAAGAAGAAGAATACTTCAAATGGCATGAAGGAAAGGAATACAGAGACGTAAGACATACGGGTTCAGGCAGTTCATTCTAATAAAAACTGTTCCATCCTCTCCATTTCTACTTCATTCTTAATCTCAAGTTTGTGCAGAATATACTGAAGTACACAGTAGTAGGAAAATCATACTGCCTCTTGACGAAAATGAGCATGTTTTCAGGATAGGAGGTAGTATTTTGAAGTGCAAACAATAGAGACACCCCCCCCCCATTATAGACATTATGACAAGATTATACATGGTAGTATATACTAATCTAATTTACTTTTGCTCTCAGAGTAGAAGAGGAATTTTATGTGTCATGCTCCCCCCTTTTATCCTAGCTATTCATCAGTTAGTTTAGGTGCAGATTTGCAAATTAGCAATTGCACTAGATAGGGCTAAGAAATTTGCAATCTTGCCTCACTTCACTCTGCTGTATGTGACCATGGGCAAATCACACATCCTGTCTGAATACATTTTCTCTTCTACTTCAGTACTCACTTGCAATCTACCTAGAATGCACTACCCACTTAGAGGCTGGATACACAATCAGAAAACAGCCAGACTATATGTAAAAATGGAATTCTGATCTGCAATTTGCAGCAATCATCCCAGGAAGTCATCTTATTACCTACAGTAATAAATCCAAGAAGTCTATTATTTCTATAAAGCAGTCCACAAAGCCAAATAATAACCCCTGAACCATTGACTCAAAATGGCCAGGACTTGATTAACAATTAACAGCTTCTTTAATTTTTCTTCTATTTCCAATTTCGGACCAACCAGGGAAAGACAAATATGCACCCTCTAACCCATCATATAACATGTTAGCTGCCTATAGCTTCCTCATGCCAACTTCCTCCAATCAAGGGTACTCGAGACTTTCCATGTCTCCCCATGATAAAGCTTTCCCACTCTTCTGTCTGCCTTTAAGTGTCTGCCAAATGCAAGTGATGATCGCTGACTTCCTTGCTAGGGCAAGTTCTGAATAAAAAGCCTTTGAATTTTATCATTTCAGTAAGACTTTATTTCCACACCACTATTTAGCTTCCAACCCCTCCACCACAAACAACCTAGTATAACAATCTGATAAATTATCTCCCTCCCTTCTCTATATCTCCTCCAAGCTGTCTTCCATATCAGTGACCCAGTGATTGTCATAAATGGAAATTTAATTATGTCAATCCTGTTTTAACACTTCCTTGGTTTTCCATCAACCTCAGAGTAAGGTCTAAAGATTTTAGGTAGACTGATTTGGTTTCTTCATACATGTCCCCTCCTTTTTTGACACCCAACCCATGTTTGTGTGGCATCAAGATTCTTGGTATTCTCAAAATATGCCATATTCTCTCTCACTTCAAGGCTTCTGTCCATGCAAACTTCTCTTCCTGAAACATTGTTCTTAATTATCTTCATGTGGTAAATTCTTACACTTCCTGAAGATTTAGCTTAGGTATCACCTCCTTAGTGAAGCCTTTCCAAACCTTGGTAGTCTGTGCTGTCTTCAATCAAACATGTATTCTTTTGTTTTTACATGATTTGCTTAGACATCTTTTCAATTCAATGTTAGTTATTGCATTTTTGCACCTGCTCAATATCTGGTGTGTAAGTACTGAGTAAATACTGAAATTATGAATGAATAAATAAATGAATGATTAAAGAATGAATCTTCACATAAGTGAGTTCCCATATGTACCTATGTCAAACTCATGGGACCTAATCACTGTCAGCCCTCCATATCCATGGGTTCCGCAGCTGCAGATTCAACCAGCCACAGATCAAAAATATACAGAAAAAAAATTCCAGAAAATTCCAAAAAGCAAAACTTGAATTTGCTGTGTGCTGGTAACTATTTATATAGCATTTATATAGTATATACAACTATTTACACAGCATTTACATTTTATTAGGTATTATAAGTAGTCTAGAGATGAGTTAAAACATGAGAGGATGTATGTACGTTATAAGAAAATACTATGCCATTTTATATAAGGGACTTGAGCGCCTGCAGATTTTGGTATGTGTGTGTGGGGGGGTGTCTCAGGACCAACTTCCCATGGATACTGAAGGATGACTGTATTTTTCTTTGGTCACTATTGTAATAGATATTAGACCATATATTAACTATTACCATGGGCCAGGTAGGGTAGTAGTTGTCTTATATTCATCATCTCTTTACTTTCACAGAATTATGCAGGGTTTGGTAATATTTCCTCCCCGCTATAGATGATTCATTTAAAGTTCAAAGAGGTTAATCAACTTGTCAAGGGACACACAGTTAATGAGTGGTAAAACTGGTATTTGAAAGCAGATAAGCCTGAAAATCAACACTGAAATCTTACGAGAAAAGGGAAATTTCTTATATTAAAATCACAGGAATGGAGGAGGGTATAGGTCAGTGGTAGAGTACATGCTTAGCATGTACAAAGTCCTGGGTCAATCCTCAGTACCTCCATTAAAAATTTAAAAAAAATTAAAGGAATGGTAAATGTAATCTATCATAAGCCAAATATATAAGTTAAGAATCATGGTGGGACTAACTCAGAATGAGGCTGGATATACAGTTAATTCTTATATCTCATAGATTCCGTATGTGCAAATTTTCCCACTCCCTTAAGTTTATTTGTAACCCCAAAATCAATTCTCATAGGGCTTAAGTGGTCATTTGTAGGTATGTGCAGATTGGCAAAAGATTTGCACTGCCTGACATGCATATTCCCACCTGAGGTTGAACAAGGTGATGTTCTGCCTTCTTGTTTGAGTTCTTATACTGTAAATGCATCTTTTTTTTTTTTTTAAGTAATAGGCTGTATTTTTTAGAGTAGTTTCAGGTCCACAGCAAATTGGAGAGAAAGGTACAGAGATTTCCTAGGTACTCCCTGCCCTCTACATGTACAGCGTTCCCCGTGAGCAACATCTAAACAGTTGAAATCACACGGTATATAGCCTTTTCAGATTGGCTTCATTTGCTTACTAATATGCATTCAAGTGCCCTCCATACCTTTAAATTGCCTGATAGCTCATTTCTTTCTAGTGTTAAATAGTACGCTATTGTCTGCATGTACCACAGTTTATCCATTCATTTACTTACAGGACATCTTGATTGCCTTCAAGTTTTGGCAATTATCAATAAAGATGCCATAAGCATTTGTGTGCAGGGTTTTTTTGTGGACATAAGTTTTCAACTCCTTTGGGTAAATACCAAGGAATGTGATTCTAAATCATATGGTAAGACTATGCTTAGAAACTGCCAAATTGTCTTCCACAGTGACTGTTCTATTTTGTATTCCCACCAGCAATGAATGAGAGTTCCTGATGCTGCACATCCTTGCCAGCATTTGGTATTGTCAGTGCTCCAAGATTTTGTCCATTTTAATAGGTGTGTAGGTGTATTCTTATTGCAGACTATTTGCAGTACCAAATTTTTCTCATTTTTTTGCTTTTTGTTGGTGTTTTCACTGTTTAAAATGTCCCCCAAGCATAGTGCAGAAGTGCTAGATAGACAATAGGTGTGTTGCTAAGGGCAAGAAGGCTGGACTGTGCATTATGGAGGAAATACCTGCGTTAGATAAGATTTGTTTAGACATGGGTTACAGTGCTGTTGGCCATGAGTTCAATGTAAATGAGTCAACAATATATATTAAATAAGGTGTCTTTAAACAGAATCACACATAAAAGAAGATTATGTATTGATTAGTTGACAAAAATGTGACTAGAGGTCCACAGGAATCGAATCCTATATTTCCTCTAGAAGCCATGGTTCAGTATTCATGAATTCAGTGTTCTCAATAATTTTATATAATACAACTACTGTGAATAATGAGAACAAATTGTATTCTCTATGGCCTGTAACATAATTTGCAGTATTTGGATTTTATTTTCTCTGTGAGGGGAGGAAGAGTAAAAACTAAGAAGCAAGAACGTGTGATTTTCCTTCTGCTTAGAGGACTTGCCCAAGAGAAATTTCCCAAGTTTGTGCAACATAGTCATTAATATTCCCTCAAAAACTAATTATTTCTCTCTCTTTCCCTGCGGTAGGATAGAATTTTACTTCCTGGTAGTTAGTTGGCATAACTGGAGTTCTGGCAGGAATCACTTCCAGAAGGATTCTTCAGTTGCTCATGGAGATCCCCCAGAGCTGCCCTTCCCTCTTTCAAGGTACTTTACCATGTTTAAGATGGTAGCCTATGTCCTTGATTAAAGATGACACGGAGCACAGCCATCAGTTAACCTACAATGGCATGTAGCATGAGTGAGATATAAAAATTTCTTCTTTCTAAGCCATTGATATTTAGGCATTTTATTTTTTCATGTATTATAACAGCCTCTTCTAATTGGTAGTGTTTTATTTCAACAATTCAATGGAGATGGCTATGGTCTGAGGAGAACCCAAAGAAAAATAAAAGTAAGGAGTATAAAGATGAAATACAATACACCTTGTATTGGTAAGCCCAGAGAACTTTAGTTTACAATAATTCCCATTTTTTGCCAGTTTCTCTAGAAGTGTCATCTAAATCAGTTGTCCTCATATTCTATTGCCTATCAGAATCACCTAGAAATCTTTTAAAATATTCAGATTCCTGACTGTAATCCCAGATATTGTGATTCAGGAGGTCTGAAATGGACCGCAGAAATCTTCAGTTTAATAATAACTCTACTTCTAGAATCCTAATGCTGGTGATCCATGAATCATACTTAAGAAAAACAGCTTTAATTATTTTGGCAATTATAAATCATTGAAATAAAATAAATTATTGAGGTCAGTTTATAAGGGGTTACCTTTTACCACAGATCTGGATGTACAGTGGCTGACGGGACATACCTTTTATGCTCATTCTGATACATTTTCCAACTCTTTCATTGGAAGACAAAGACATTTTTAACACACTTGTGTGGTTTCTGTCATCCAATACTGGTAGTCTCTCTGTTAATATGTGGCCCTGAGATGGTTTCAGTCAAAACAGAAGATGCAGCAAATGTAGTAACAGTCTCTACAGCCACTTTGCAAGACTGCTGAAGGAGAGGTAAAGAAGGACCCCTTAAGTAAATGAAGTGATGGCAAGATCAGCTTCAGGTAATCAGGGTGTAACTGCATAAACTGGAATTGAGCTAGGGAGTCAAGGCCAACATGAAGGAAGAGGAAGGGTTTTTCTGGAAAACATAACCAATTCCTTTGTGTTTTACCTAGAAACATACCTCCAAAATAGACTGTCTATAACCCAGAAATCACTGGGAAGGACTTAACTGAGTGCCAACAGTCCCGTAAGACAGAGAATCCTGATTATGAAGCCACACACTCTATTTTACCTACACAAGGTAGGACTCCTAAATCACATTTCAGAAGAAAGGTGTTCTCAAAAATATTTTTTTCCTTATTGTAGTTTTGTTTTGTTTTGTTTTGCTTTGCCTGAACAGCCTAATTCTTCAGAAGTACTTTAGAAAAATAATGACACCATGTCCTTTCCTTAAGGCCCCTTGCACAGATGTGCTCGGTGTTAAAGGCTGTGAGACACATCTTTCCCTTATTTTATTAGGGAGAGTTTCTGCCTTGACTTAAAGGCACTGATGACACTGAATTATCTTCTTATCTGAGTCTGAAAGTGATCCAATTAACAAGAGTCCCCAGAATCCAGAATCTGAAAGAATAGGAAGAGAGTTGGGACCAAAAATTTTATACCTGAAAATGTAATCTTTATAATCAGAGTAAGCAGGAACTCTTCTGATAGTATAATTCATTAAGATAATTCTGATACTCTTAAAATTTCACCAGAGAACTTCCTCTTGCTCCATAAAGACCAGACAAAAAGTGGCCCTCCAATGTGTTCCCATTATGTTGCATACATCGTCTACGTGAAGCATTTTTTCACTGCAGAGTCATTGCCTATTGGTTTATTTCAGAATTGCCATTGCTAGACCATGAGTTCATCAAGGACAGGAGTAGTTTCATGCTCATTGTTGTGTGCTGTTCCAGCTGAGGCTGTTTTGATTGCAAGGAACGAGAGCACTTTTGAGACAATAAAAGTAATTCTTTTAAAAAAAACTAATCAATGGAGAAAATAAAATGGTGGCCCACAAGAATATATTTCAAGGCTTTATACAAGGACAGGAAATGAGATGCAGGTGGATCTCAAGGTGGACTAGAATCAAAAGTTAGGAACTGACATCACCCTTTTCAATCTCTCTGACCCCATCATGTCTCTTGTTTTTTCTACTCTCTGAGTAGCTCTCCATTTTCCCTTTCATGACCACATTCTATTGATTATTCATATTCCATGAACCCAGCTTGCCTTAATTCAACAAAATCCCCTGGACTCAACATTAAACACTGATAAATGACTTCAAATTGCTCATAGAGAAGGTCTGATTTATCCATTTATTCCTATCTCTGCAGGGCCTATCATTAGCTTCTAGGTACTTCCCTTCAGGTCAGTTTCAGTGGGGGATGAGAGGAAACAGTTACATGGTACATTGCTCACTGCCCACGCAGCAAAAGTTGTGGGCATGAGCAGATCTCTAATGAAGCAGCACAGACAAGGCAACTCCCTCAAAGGTGTCCCGTACTTATTCTCAATATCTGATACCTAAGGGGCATCAAAAATGTGTTAAATGAATGAACAAATCAATGTGGGAGACACTGTAGTTAACACGCCAGTTTCCCCTTATTTCTCTCTAAAATAATCCCACTTTAGCTGTAAATTGCGTGGCATTAGCTTCAGGGAACGTGGACCTAGCCTGGTTGGGTACTGGAGATAGCTCGCATTGGTTTGTGGGAGTCAGTTATGCACATCCCTTCCCAACTCTGCCTAGTGGAGTCATGTTGGTAACCTGAAATCATCAGCCATGATGAGAGTATTTGCACAGCAGAAATCAGCCGATGCTACAATCAGTGCTTGCTTTTTTCTTTTCTCCCCAGAGAGCAGGTTATTAAACATTTATCAGCACACTACTGGCCCAGCCAGAATCACAGTGGTCTAAGCCAATAATGAAAATCTCAAGCCTCACTTTCCAGGAACTGATTAAGGGGAGGGCCTGTGACCCAGTTCTATCAATGGGACTTGGGCTTTCTTGGATTTTCTTTTGAAATAAAAAGTTGCATGGATTTCCTGCCTTTTGACTATTGTCTTTTAAAAATGTGATACTTCTAGCCAATTTGCAATCAAGAGAGGCAAGCTTAGAAATGAAAAACAGGCTTACATTGAATGAAAAGAAATATGGAAAAAAAAACCCCACTTTTTTTTGATGACCTTTTAAGTCATTGCACCAAATATAGAACTGTCCTGCCTCAAGGTATCTTGTTAAGTGTCAACAAATGACCTTTATTTCTTAAGGCAATTTTACTTGAATATTCTATAACATGCAGCCAAAAGCTGCAATGAGTGAACAGATGGATGAATAAATGAATGAATGAATAAGATCATTTATGTAGGTGTATACTGGGCAAAAAACATCTGGGCCAATTACATGTATTGTACCATTGAACTTTTTACTTTATCCTTTAGCACTGTAATATACTGTAAACTTTTCTTATTTTTTATCCTGGATGAACAGAACTTCTTACAAAAGGAGTACACACATTATCCAGTCACACGGTTATATACATTTAGGAATATCTCAGTGAAGGACAACTTGTTCTTCTCTGCCATCCAATGATTACTAGAAAATATAGTAACTTTTCAATTACAAAAGTAGGGTGCATGCATCTTTTCAAATTAGTTTCCTCCAGATATAGGCCCAGGAGTGGGTTTGCTGAATCACATGGTAAGTCTATTTTTAGTGTTTTGAGCAATCTCCACACTATTTTTCATAATTGCTGCACCAAACTACATTCCCACCAACAGTGTAGGAAGGTTCCCTTTTCTCCCCACCCCTTTCAGCATTTATCATTTGTGGACTTTCTAATGATGGCCATTCTGACTGGTGTGAGGTGATACCTCATTGTAGTTGTGATTTGCATTTCTTTAAGTGGTGATACTGAGCATTTTTTCATGTGCTTATCGACCATTTGCATGTCTTCACTTATATGCAGAATCTAAAAAAAATGACACAAATGAACTTATTTATAAAACAGAAACAGACTTGCAGATATAGAAATCAAATTTATGGCTACCAGGGGTGAAAAGGAGTGGGAAGGGATAAATTCGGAGTTCGAGATTTGCAGATACTAAATACTATATATATATATATATAAAGTAGATAAACAGGTTTCTACTGCATAGCACAGGGAACTATATTCAGTATCTTGCAGTAATCTATAATGAAAAATTATATGAAAAGGAATATATGTATGTATATGTATGACTGAAACATTATGCTGTACACCAGAAACTGATACATTGTAAACTGACTGTACTTCAATTAAAAAATAAATAAAATTTTAAAAGGAAAGGATATACACATTGCATATCTGATTC
Source organism: Camelus dromedarius (assembly GCF_036321535.1). Lineage (NCBI taxonomy): Eukaryota > Metazoa > Chordata > Mammalia > Artiodactyla > Camelidae > Camelus > Camelus dromedarius. Next base: position 43,045,031 of record NC_087445.1, on the reverse strand, counting down.
AGAATTTTTAAAAAGTATTTGGTTTTAAGAAATTAAAATATTATAATACAATAAAAGAATAATTTGTAATAGAGCAATAAAACTGAATTAACAATATAATACTTTAACTATATTATAATGTCAAAAAGTATGGACAAAAATAAATTGTAAAGTTTAATATAAAAAAATGGGAAACTTATGGGATCCTTAATTTCCAATACTAGCAATTTAAATTCTAAGGTGTAATTTGTGTACTTGTGTGCCTGTATGAGCAAGCATGTGGGAATGATGGTGTTTTTATTTTATTTTATGCTTATTACATAATAAGCTATTGTTGTTATAATGAACAGGATTGAAATACAGTGAAATTTAAAGCCATTATATGCACTGAGGATGATTCATAGCACAATTTTTACTCTGACATTTTTCTTTCTCTCTTTTGAGTCTGAGTGATGAACTCAGACAAACACAAAGCTTTCCTGGCTGGTGAGGAAGGTCACCTGTCCCTGTCCTACCTGTTCAGCTGCAGTGAATCATTGTTTTTTCATCCCACACTTTTGTCAATGAATCCCAGTTCTCTCTAGAAACTCCAATGTGTTGTGATTTCAGAGAAGAGGAAAGATACAATGCATACTTGACTAAGGATGCTACCTAAGGGGTACCTAGTGAAAGAAAATATGCCAAAGCCTGGCCACTTTATTCTTCTAGGAAAAAAAAAGACAGGTAGCTAAAGCGAAAGACTTGAACAACAGCCATTTTTTTCAGTCCTCAATTACCCTTGTCAGGACTAGCCATATGCATAACAATAGCAAAAATGTTGTTCTGGATGTTACTTCTTTCAGTTTCTATTAAAATTGTAATACTGCCTGTTTCCATTATACATCTCCCTGTATATTTCAATCAAAATGTCACCTAGCCGCTGGTCCTAGAGTGCACTTAGTATTTTCATTAAAACCAACAAAACCAAGAAATGACAAGGGTGCAGGTGGGTTCAGGCAATTAAACTCCTCCTGTATGTATTGTTAAATAGCAGTTGAGGAAAGAAAGAACCCCTATTGAACACCTGTCCCTTCTTTTTTGAATGGCAGCTAAGAAATCCACTTAGCTAGCTCTTGTCTGCCTATTTTCCTGACAGATACTGTGACGAACAGGCAGTTACAGGGCCAGTAATTCAGAATTAATTTTTCCTTCACAAGAGTGCTGTGGACACTGAGCACAGTAATGGTGCTGGATCAGGATTCGGAGGTGGGGGGCAGACAAACAAGACAATTGGAGATGGGCAGGAGATAAAAGCCCTTTATAGGTCTGCTCCACTTGCCAGTCGGAGCTGTGGTTTTTGCTGGCACCTTTTATTATTATTATTTTTAAAATTTTTATTATTAGTTTTATCTGTCTCAGATGAAAGTCTGAAGAGTTAATCATTAAAACATTTGCCATATACATGTGTGTGTTGAAAGAAGAGACATATGAAAAGTCTACAGTGTTGTTTTCCGTCTTTTGCCACCCTATTAAAAATGTTAGTGGCTGCAAAGGACAGCTGTTAAGTCACACATTGAGATTGTTTACTGCTTCCTCCTGTGAGCTATCTCAATCTACAAAATTACCACAATTCCTTTAATAAACCAGGACCTTTTGTGAACCCACCTTTATTGCTTATTTTATCCTGATAGGAAACACCCACCCCTAACACGCACAACAAAAATTTGTTCCCAGCAGGCCATATTAAAATTCTCCCTTGCACTTATTCTTTCTACCTCTCTCCTGCTCACCCCCCTCCTTGATCTCTCAATCTTTCTAAGTCCCTGCTCCTGAAGGCTAGCCACCCACGCAATTTCATAGGCCAGCTGAATGAAGGCTCTCCAGGGATGACTCAAAGAGGAGGATTAGATACAACTGTTCTCTGGCCAGCCTTTGAGACCCCTTAGCAGACAAACAGCAGACAGATCTTGTGAATTATCTCCCAGTCACTGACGCAAACCACTCAGAATAAATCAGAATTGAGTAACTGCTTTATTACTCAGGTAAAATTTATCGATCTGTTACAGAAAGGAAAAAAAAAGTATATAAGCTAAAGAGGATAGGTCATGCTAAAATAGCAAGCATAAAACCTCTCATAAATCCTCTCATTTCAAATATTTGATATTTAGTGTAGAGTACCTTCTTGGAGAAGTTAATCTTTGTGTGGTTTATGTTGTCTGAGAGGAAACATGCATAACCCAAGACCTTAAAACCCATCAGTTAATTATTAAAATACACACTGATGAAGTATGGTGACCTCAATTTGTAAGCCCCAAATCAGGATGCATATTTTGACAATGCTCTTTTTCCGCCTTAAAAAAAAAAAAAAAAAACTGGTAATATTTCTGACCATGAAAACATTAAACCTGAAAAAGATCAGTTATAGCTACCCCAAAATATCTGAGTTATAGACTTTCTATCCATAGAAGCCACCTCTACCCAACTTATGAGCATCTTAACACGATTTCTTCATACTCACTTATTTCATAAGCATATCACTCATCAGCTAGTCAGCCTTTAATCAGTGAGTACCATTAGCATGGGACTGTGTTGCTGCTCTTCCACTTTTATGCTTTCCAAATCCCCCAATTAAAAAAATTTAAAATTAAATTCTGTTTTCTTACAGAGCAGAGGATAGTTGATGAATTCCAAACCTGTATATAGTAAGAATTTCTCTTGTTTGTTGTGATCCTTACAGAGCTATCCATGGGACTGGGTAATAGATGCTGAACAAATGCAGCTCTTCTTAATTGAACTTCCCTAAAATTCCTACTCTACAATTGGAATTTTATTCTCTAGTCCCCCAATTATGCAATAATCCCCTTCTCTCATATTAAAGAGGATTTACTCAGACTGATGTGTGAAATATATAACCTCATTACAGTGTTTAGGTGTGTTATTTTATTTGGCTATTTAAAGGTCCTTAAAAACCTATCCATGTCAATATTATCTCAGATTTATAAAAGCTCAAAATTGGCAAAAGTTTCGCACATCAACTAACATGGTACTATGAACAGCCATATACTTATTAATGAAGTTTACACTTATTACTATTAATTAATGATAAAATGATGGACATGTGGTAATTAATAGTCAAGGAAATATTAGAGGACTGTTTTCAATTACATGAAAACAGCTTTTAAAACTGAAAAAATGAGAAAATAGATCAACGAGAGTTACCCTCAAGCATGATACGTATTTAGGATACGATTATCAAAAACAATTGTGTAAGCCGCTAATTTTATGTGCCATCAAACTGTGAGGATGTACATGTATTAAAGCAATACTGCACAGTCGGTGGAGTATAACATATGACAGTCATCACACAGACAGAGGCTGCTACGCACCATGCCCAGTGGGCAAACACTACCCACCACTGATTTATAGATCAAAACTCTCATTCATCCCTAAAAGCTTACTGATGTATGAATGATGTGATAGAAATTAGGATGAATCAAAATGTCTGTAAATTAATTGTAGCTGCTCGCGATGTTACTTTCCTAGTCATTTCAGTGGTATTAAAATTGTATGTAAATGAAATGTACTTACGTTAGAAAGAATAGTATGGGGAATATCTTAAAAAACAGTGCCTACTCCGCCTTATATTTTTAAGTCAGCTAAAAAATATAGGTAGAAGAAAATTCCTAATAAATGCAGGAAAAGGAATTTAAGACTTTTACATGAAATTTATAGTAATATTAGATCATTTTTATGTAACATTGTCTGCTATTGGTCATGTTTATCAAATCACATTTCAACTGTAGAATATAAAATTATTAATTATTACAGGTCCTGAAAATTTCTACTTTCCAGATTTCTATTTAGAAACTGTGTATTAGAAAACTGTAGATTGTGAAATACTTGGTGATTAAGCATATTTTAAGGAAAACTGTTGAACTGTGACATATTTTGCATTAGGACTTAATAATAAAAAACTTTCACAGCTTCTCTTCCTAAAAATGATGATGATGAAAAACTGTTGACTTCTTAAATACATCCTTCCAAGCAGAAATATAATTTTTGGTAAAGAAGTAACAATGGTCTATAAACCTAGAAAAATAGTTCATCTTACTAAGGGAATTAATCTCATCAATTTCACCTTTGTTTATAACACTTGTCTGTGATTTATAATAAGAAATAAATATTTTGGTCTCTGTCCACTGGTTCCTGGATCACAGCTCCTAAAACCCTTGTAATTTCCTAAGTGACTTGAGTAATGTGGGCATATTTAGTATTTGTTTTTTGGCCTCCATTCCTGAAATAGCTTCAGGCCCATACAGGTGAAATGGATGTCTTTTGTTATTCACAGCAAGCCCCTTGTAATCACACCTGAGTTTAAGTCAGTAAGGTGACCTGGAAAGCCTGAGGACCAATGCTGGTTACCAGGGGAACCAACCATGTGATTAGAGGGTTGGAACTTTCAGCCCACCAAGACCTCAGGGGCAGAGAATGGGGCTGGACATTGACTCAATCACCAGTGGCCAATGACCTAATCAAGTGTGCCTATGTAATGAAGCCTCCATAAAAATCCATGAACTCGGGAGAGAGCTTCTGGCTTGCTGAACTTTGGGAAATTTGGGGAGTAGTGTCCTTGAAGATGGCATGGAAGCTCTGTACCCCTTGCCCTATGCATCTCTCCATCTGACTGATTCCAAACTGCCATAGTCCCCCTGTGTGTGGTTTCACTTTCTGCAGTTACAGTTATCTGCAGTCAACTGCAGTCTGAAAATATTAAATGGAAAATTCTAGAAATAAACAATACATAAGTTTAAAATTGATCATCATTCTGAGTAACACATCCTGTGCTGTCCCACCTGGGATGTGAATCATCCCTTTGTCCAGGTATCCCACCTCTTAGTCACTTAGTAGTGTCTTATTATCAGATCAACTGTCACATTATTACAGTGCACATGTTCACATAACCCTTATTTCATTTACTAATGGCCCCAAATCACAAAGGTGGTGATACTAGCAATTCAGATATGCCAAAGAGAAGCTGTCAAGTGCCTCTTGTAAGTGAAAAGGTAAAACTTCCCGACTTACAAAGAAAAAAAATCATAATGTGGAGAAAGCTAAGATCTACTATAAGAATGAATCTTCTATTCATGAAATTGTGAAAAAAGAAAAAGAAATTCATGCTAATTTTGCTATTGCACCCCAAAATGCAAAAGTTTCAGCCACAGTGTGTGATAAATGCTTAGATAAAATGGAAAAGGCATTAAATTTGTACAATAAGGTACTTTGAGAGAGAGAGACCACATTCACATAGCTTTTATTACAGCATATTGTTATGGTTATTCTATTTTATTATTAGTTATTATTGTTAATCTCTTACTGTGCCTAATTTATAAATTAATCTTTATCATAGGTATGCATGTATAGGAAAAAACATTTTATACAGAGACAGAGAGAGAGAGAGAGACAGAGAGAGAGAGAGAGAGAAAGAGAGAGTGTGTTTGGTACTATCCGTAATGTCAAACATACACTAGGGGTTTTGGAAGCTATATCCCGCAGGTGAGAGGGGCTACTATACATCCTTTTGTATAAATGGGTAATATACCAAGTAAATGGTTTTTCTGAGTTCTGTGAGCTGTCCTCGCACCTAAATTGAATCTGAGGAAGGAGTTGTGCACAAGTCTGATTCATAGCCAGTCAGAAGCACAAGTAACAACCTAGACTTGCAACTCGTGTCTCAGGTTGGGGGGAGGATGAAGATAGGCTCATGGGACTGAGTCCTTTACCTGTGGGATCTGATATTAACTTCAGGTAGACAGTGTCAGAATAGAGTTAACTGTAAAACACCCAGCTGGTCCTGCAGCATGGCTCTGTGTGTGGAAAATCTACATATCCGGTGTCAGAACTGAAGTCACTGACAATAGAGGAGAAACACAGGATTTGACTTTTCTTTAGCATATGCACGGAAGGTGAGTTTTCATGGGCAAAACAAAACCGTTACTCTATATTGAAATCTCTCTAGTTTTTCTTAATGATCAAATGCAGTGTCTACAGACATCTACATCTGTGTTGATCAGAAGAAAAACTTTGCTTCTAGTCCTGAGGCCCTCTTTCTGTTTCAAGAGAGAGATATCCTTAAAAACTTACGTGATAATTTGACCTGATGAAGATGTGAAAGGCAGTAAGAGAAGAGCAGAATCTTGGCCAGAACTCATGACTCTGAGTACAGTTATGTAAAGAATATTCATTTGTTTGCTTTCTAAGTGTGTGTGTGTGTGCGTGTGTGTGTGCGTGTGTGTGTGTGGAATTTATCTCAGGGTGCCCAAGACTCATACAGTGAGTACAAATTTACTATTTTGTATGTTATATTTTGTTGGTAGAAGTAGAACTGTATTAAATTAGCAGATTTAGACAAATATGCCATCATCACGAAGAAAAATTTTTGATCAGAAAGACATGTGATCCAGAAATAATAAAGGGGAAGAGGCAATTCTTGGGGTCATCAGAAAGGGAAATAGAAAAGTGGTTCAGAAGTATTTGAGGAGAAAGCAGTAGCCAAAATGCCATCATCATGATTAAGATTCCCAACTCAGCATAAAAGGGAAGACAATGTTCACAGTAGCATTATTTACAGTTGCCATCATATGGAAGCAACCTAAGTGTCCATCAACAGATGAATGGATAAAGATGTGGTATACAAACACACACACACACACACACACACACACACACACACACACACACAATGGAATACTACTCAGCTATATATATTTTTTTGTCATTTGCAGCAATATGGATGGACCTGGAGGACATGCTAAATGAAGTCGGTCAGACAGAGAAAGATAAATATTTTATGATATCACCTATATATGGAATCTAAAAAATACAACAAACTAGTGAATATAACAAAAGAGGAGCAGACTCGCAGATCTAGAGAACAAACTAGTGGTTACTGGTGGGGAGAGGGAAGCAGGGGAGGGGCAATATAGAGGCAGAAGAGTGAGAGTTACAAACTATTAGATATAAAAGAAGACACAAGGATATAATGTACAACATGCGGAATAGAGACAATATTTTATAATAACTATAAGTGGTGTATAACCTCTAAAAACTGTGATTCACTATAAGTTACACCTGTAACTTACATATTATTATACAACTATACTTTGATTTAAAAAAAGAAGTTTTGAATTTAAGTTCTGACTTCATTATTTCTCGCTTTGGTTTCTTCTGTGTAAAGCAGGTGTAATACCAACACCACTCAGATTTACTGAGGGATTAACAGAGGTTATAAATAGAGTATTTTTCTATTGTAAGTAATGAAATGATGTTTAATACAGCAGCTTGCACGTCATTTGTTTCCCATGTAACCTGCTTCGTGGCAATCACTGCAGCGATCTGGTGCCACTTCTGACCTCCTTCCATTTCCAACACCAGCCTAACAAGGGGCTTCCTCAGCTCAACCATAGCAGCATTATTCTTTTTGTTTCCGGCAAAATATAAGGGAACTGACTGCTTTTCTTTTCTTAGTCAGCCCACTTCACCCATGTGTAGATAGAAAATTTGCTCTTTATCTTGTTATGTTTTCAATCTAAATGATTTACATTACCTAGATGAAACACTGCTATGAGGGCATGAAAGGTTAATTCCCTCCTCTTTATACAGAGACTTGGACACTGTTTTGAATTATTGACCAGGGAAGGCTTTCAAGGGTCATCTAAACAGTAAGTTGTGAATTGTAGCCTCTTTGTCTGAGCCTAAAGGCTGGCTGTCTTCTTAAAAGTGGTTAAGTGGAAGTTATTGATGAGCGCTGGAGAGAGATTTGACATCAGGCTTTAATTATACCTTGAAAGGCAAGCAAAATGGAAAATTAAGGCTAATTCAACTGAACAGTTGATCACTAAGCAATAATCACAACAAAGAAATGTATTTCTGTTTCACCCAAGTGCTGCCCACATGGAAGATTGGTACCAGTAATCAGATTTATGCTCCTCTTCTCAAGATACTTTATTTGGATCAAGAGAGGCATGCTTTATTCAAGCTATCTGAAAATGTGTTTGCATGGCCATACAGGCCTGGGATTCCTTTAAATGAAAAAGAGTGGAAATAGAACTCTTACAGTATTCCAACCTTCCTGAGGACATCAATCTACAATTCCTGGTCAGCACTATCTATTTCAGAAATAGAGGGCAAAAGAGAAAGACGTCACCAGTCAAAAACTCATACGGAGAAATACATTACTGAAGCCCACAATTACCAAACACATGAAAGCTATATTAAGATACACTTATTAAAATACACTAACACCTCAACATTTATGCAGATTTTTGGTTGTGTATCTTTGCATTTTAATCATTGAAAAACCTAAGAATGGACAGCTTTTTTCTAGTCTTTGACATTCTCCTGCCAAATGGAGCCACTGACATCAACTACAGAAGAACTGTCTTGACACCCACAAAATTCAATAAACTCTTCTCAAGACTGCCACAAATTGACTATGTTGAACCATATGATGCTGACAATGTTCAACCACTTTTTACCTACAAATATGGTAGCACTGTATGGTTCTATCTAATGGATACAGACACCTTGTGGATCACATTTCTCTAATTCTTGCACAGTAAGTTATCAGTGATGTCCTCCATGAGCACTGTTCAGGGAAGCACTTCCTGGCTGAAGAAACTCAGGGGCCTTTATCTTTGGCTACTAAAGATGAGTATTATAAAGCTCTGTTAGTTCATGTGACTGTTGCCTTCTGCTCAAGTAATTTTAAATGAAAAAAAATATTAACAGTAGTTATATCTGTGGATATAGGTTAATTTTTCTTCTTTATACTTTACCGTATTTTCCCAATTTCTACAATGAACAAGTATTTTAAAATCAGAAACCTGTTGTTTTGAAAAATTAAAGGGAGTTGAATTTTAAATGTCATTTTAAAATCTGAAGAGAGCAAGCTGTATAATAAATGGGCCTATTCCTTCAGACAAAACACCTATGAATAATTCTGAAAAATGACTTGTTTATTAACACCACCGCCCCAATTTCTCCTCCTGTTGACAAGTAGTCAGGGTAGTTGACACTCCCAGTTTCACTTGAGCTGATTTGTGACACTTATTAGTCAACCAATTTAGGAGCACAACGTGCTTTGGTGGTCTAATGCCACCTCTGGTCACATATTAACCTCATTTTGGCTTAAATGCTCCATTTAAATGGGAAACCGTATCCAGCCGGCAGGGGAATAGCACTTGCTTTAAATTGGATATTATTCTGAATTACAGTCAACTCTGTAATTCAGTGTGATGTGGCTGCTAAAAAGCCAAGGATCTTAGACTGCATTAATAAAAGTGTAATTTCTGGTTTATGGGAAGTAATCGTCTTTCTATATTCTGATCAGGCCACATCTGGAGTATTATGTCCAATTACAGGTCAACATTTTAAGAACCATGGCAAATTAGAATATGACCAGAAGAGAAAATCAGAATGGGGAGGGGTCTGAAAGCCGCTGTCGTCTGTGAGGAACAGGCAATGGAAAGCAGACTGGGCGGTGTAGATGACAGAATAGCTGTCTGCAAATATTTGAACTGGTTCAATGGAAATGAGAGAGAGAATTCTGCATTGTCCAGAAGCAGAATGAATTGGGTTTTCTATCACCATGAGAGGATGCTAAAATGGAGCATTTTTTTTTAATCTCCCCTTTGAGATCTCCTGAGGCTGGCAACAAACCACCAGGTGACAATGGTCTCCACATTCCAAAGGGAGGTAGGTGCCTGACCATCTGAGCTGGATTTGCAAAGGAAGTGGCCCAACATGGCTTGAGTCTAACACTACCTCGAGGATATAAAAGGGTTAAAACTAGGGTCTGACACAAAGGAACTTATTTACAAAACAGAAACAGACTCACAGAGATAGAAAGCAATGGTAACCATCGGGGGAAAGGAGGGAGTGGAGGGATAAATTGGGAGTTCAGGATTTGCAGATACTGACTACTATACATAAAATAGATAAACAACAAGGTCCCACTGTATAGCACAGGGAACTAGATTCAATATCTTGTAATAGCCTATAATGAAAAAGAATATGAAAAGGGATATATATAACTGAATCACTATACTGTACACCAGAAATTAACACAACATTGTAAACCGACTACACTTTAATAAGAATAAAATAAAATAAAATAAAATAAAATAAAATAAAATAAAATAAAATAAAATAAAATATTGTAGGGTGCAAGAGTAGAATATTTTTGAGAGTGAGTTGTTGGAGAACAGTGGTATTTTCCCTACTCTGCAGGAAGGAGTGGGGTGCCAAGGTTCATGAGAAGCAGAGTGAGACAGGTAGAAGCACTCAGAGAACTCAAGTTGTGTCTCTGGGGTTCAAGGAGCACACAAACTGGTGCCAGCACCACACCAGCAATAGCCCAAAAGTGGATGACTGCAGCTTGTGACGCTCTCTGATCTGACTACAGAACAACTTAAGAAGCTGGACGGGCCTATAGCCTTCCATGCAGAAGGTGGCAAGGTTTGTGTGCTGCATAAAGGTACTGGACAGAGATGGCCAGTGAAAGCTGAAATACATCCTCTCTCTCTGACCCACCAGGGTGAGGTTGCATCTGCCTACTTGAAGGGGTGTGTTTTTCTTGGGACAGAGGCACTGGCAACTTGCCAAGTCATGTACTCCGCAAGGCTGCATCTTTCCAGAGGGGTCACCTTTTTCTAATTCAAAGAAAGGCACCGCACAAGCTAAAGGCAGAAAAGGAAGATTTTCTCATGGACCAGATGGGGGACCACAGGAGAAAAAGTCAGCTTGGAATCATCTGAAAAGGAATTTGCCCAAGAGAGCCACCTCGAGAGGAGGTGAGACTCCAAGAGAGGACGTGAGATGGTTGAATCATCAGATACCTGCAGGGCTGTGAATGGCCAACCAGAAGAAGCATCTCCTGTGCTAAGGGAAGTACAGGCAGGAAATTCTCAGTGATGAATGGTACACTCTCCAGATCATCAGTGAAAGCCCAACTTAAGAGAAAGAATCAGCTTAAATACTCTCCAAACTCAAACCATCAGTACTAAACCATGGCAAGTGTTAGGTAGGAACTTTCCTATGCCTGCATGCTTCTCATTCTACCTGATCCAGTTCCAAAGGTGCCAGCTGGAATAGGGGAAAGGAGAAAGTTCAAGTTGGAGAAAGAAAAGTAAGGCAGACCAGTTCATTCTTCCCCACTGTAGGATTTCAGAGCCTGGGGCAGCCAGATGGGGTACTAGAGCAGCATTAACTTCAGAGTTTTGACAATTGCTTGAAAATAGACATTTAACTACTGAAAAGAGATTTTTAGTGACTAGCAATAACCAGAAGAGGTTTGTATTTCTACAAGTCACCAAAGAAGTACAGGAGCCATCTGAAATGTCATCCAAATTGCAAAAGAAAAGCCGACTCCAAAGCACAGGTTGAAAGGCCAGAGGCAAGAGGAAGAATAAAATTGTTTCACTTACAATCTGTGAAATTTCACACCATTGGTTCTCTCTCTGTCTCTCAATCTCTCTTTCATATACACACACAGACACACACACACACACACACACACACACACACACACTCCCACACACACACACACACTCCATGTAAAAGGCATAAAGGCACAGATTTCATCTCAACAAAAGAAACTTCTATTGTTAGACTGCTTATGAATAAAATGGGCTGCCTCCAAATACGGTCCCCTCCCCATCAGTGAAGCCTGGAAGGACAAATGCTATCAATAGTCCATCTCTGAGGATGCCACCATCTCTGTCTCTGTGACACTGTGAGACTCCGTGCTGACAAAAGAGAGACAGGGAAGAGATAATGTAGAAAAATCATGACTCTCCAGATCCGTAACAGTGCTTTTTAATTTTGAAAACAGGGCAATTCTCAAGGTGCTGGAGTGTTCAGCTCCCTCTGCCTGTCCCGAGCAGCCTCTCAGTACAGATCCGTTCTGAGATTAGGGTGTGGTCATTTAGCACAGAGACGAGACTCCAACTCACAATGCACAAACGTGTGCATAACTGAAGTGTGACCCTAACTTGTGCCAATTTAATGAATTCAACTACATGCATGTTTTAATCTTACTATATGCCATGCTGGCCAAAATAATTTCAGAATTTGCTTGAATCTGCATGGTATAGGTTCCTAAGAATTAGTCAGAGCCATCCAGGGACTGGATCCATTTACTGCTAACCTCTTCATTCAGCTTTTAGATTTGCTTGATCAGATTCATTTTCTAGGACTAAACTGTGGTAGGTAATAACCATCTAACTCAGAGTCCCTCAATTTGAGGAAAGGGGAAAAGAATTTTACAAATGTTTTGTGTGGGTTGCATGGGAAGCGGGTCGAACAGAGAGGAATTGACACAGACAAGAGTGATTATAGATTCTGATGAATGTCCCTCCTACTCAAACTGAGCACATGCATCCAAACATCTTTACATGGGATCTGTCATCTTGCCAGGAGATGTAGAGCTGTCAACTTAATTAGGATGTCAAGGACTTTGGCCTGAGTGCCAATGTAAATTAGGCCATGATGAAATGGGAATTCATTTATTCCATTTCATTCATTCAATAAATATTCATAGGGCACTTATTCTTTGGCAAGTACTGTGGTAGTCACGGGGCTAAATTCATGAGTGAAACAGATACAAACTGTATCATAGGACTTTACACTACAACTGAGAACATGGGCACTGAATAAGGAATTATAAGGGGAATGAGGACAACACGAGTAATAAGGGATTACAGTAACATTAGACATCACCAAAAAGCTGGTATATTTCAAACCTGTAACAATATTGGATACAGATATAGCCATGAGAGGGAGAGAGAGAGCATGCGCTGTGGTCTTCCTCTCTTTATAAGGGCACCAGCCCTAACAGATTAGGGTCCCACCCCATGACCTCCTTTAACCTTTATCACCTCCTCCCAGGCCCTATCTCCAAATACAGTCACCTTGCGGGTTAGGGCTTCAACAGATAAATGTAGGGGGAGGAGAGACATTTTATGTATTAAAACAATATAAAATTACTCAGCTTAGAATTTTCTAAAAATGAACCCAGAAAAGCGAACACTAATCAAAGCCCAAGAAATGTATAATTGCCTTGCCTTGAGGTTGGGTCTGGGAAGCCGCTCTGTGAATCCATTTGTGGCAACAAAAAGACTTGAAGATCAAATGCAACGTATGTCCAAATGCTCCAGCTTTTATTAATCATGAGGTCTTTTCGACTGGAGCATAAGTTGGATGGAGGAAGCTGGGCACAGCATCTATCTGGAAAGTTTTCTGCTGGTCTCTCCCTGAGGAGACCTCCCAGATCTCGTTGCAAAGGCCTGGTATGCACTGTCTGCCCCTGCCTCCTGCACTGTTCCTAGTGAACTGTGAGCGACAACAGACTTTCTGTTTGTTTGATAATAAAAGTAGAGGATGAAGACATCTTCCTTTAAGCCCAGTTCAGTGTGTGACAAAGCACTTCATCTTCCCAGGAGGTTGGAGTCACTCATGAGAGTAATGAACTGGGCAGCAGGCACAATTTAGAGGAAGACAGTTGTCCGTCTCTCCACCGGTGCTATAAAGGCACTCTGACTGTTTTCGACTGGTCAAAGCTGGTGGGCACTAGACCGACAATTTTAAGGAGTATGATACTGATTAATCTGCATGGAGACAATGCAGCGCTTGGAGGTCAAGTCAAGAATGTGCCAAGTATACTTTTTAGAAGGTTTCTTTTTAAGAAAATGAATGACAAACAATAATCCTACAAAGATTGAAAGGAAAAAAGAAATTACTTTCAATTTTGTAATTATAACAAACCAATTCAGTATCCCCTTTTCTCCTTGTCCATTTGAACAAGGAAATGTCAGATGTCCTAGAGCAGAAAATGAAACAAGTCTTGGGACTGGCAAAGTAAAGGACTTCTGTGCACTGGGAAATGATGTAGCAAAGAGTTATGACATTGTACGTGCAGAGCTGCAGGCATAGCGGGACTACTGTAGCTTAGTGGAATCATGTGGAAGACTGACTTCCACTTATTTTAAACCTTGATAAATTACTGTCAGGCAAGTAACTCTGACCTCAGTCACCACACTGCTTGTGACAGTGCTTAACTACCTACTGGAGTGCCAGCTGTTTAGCCATATGTCCCTGGGTCACCATCATGCTTCTACAATTCTAAAGGACTTCACCATGCGTCACTCAATCCGTGCTCCACAGCGACACCAAATGGTGAGAAAAGAAACAGCAGAAACATAAAACGTGATGTCTAGCAGAGTACCTGAAGCTTCACCTCCCCCACCCCTCTCCAAGCTTGCAGATGGTAAGAAGGCACTTGAGTCCTAGGCCTGAGCCAGCTGGGGAAAGCATCCAACTACTAGATGAAGACCAAAATTAGGAATGTATACTGGTCAATCCAAACCAGAATCTTTGAGTTGGAGTCAAAGTTAGGAGCTTCGAAGAGTAAAAATAAAACTTTTAAAAAATCACAGGGAAAGTTACATGTTTACAGGAAACTGGAATAAAAAATAGGAAACTTAGGATAGGATAGGAAACTTAATTTAATTACAATAAACAAGCAAGTTCTGAGTAGTCCAAAATTATTACCTCAAGAGTAATTAGAGTGACTTCATCTTAACTTCACTAGTCAGTAGGTATCTGATAAGTAGTATTTTCAAGGACAGAGTTAGGGAGAAATGCCTGGCCTATGGTGGTATTCCAGTATCTTAGTTTAAATTTTCAAAAAGCAGACCGTGAGATGATGGTACCTGTACAAGTGATTTATTAAGCAAGTGGTCCTTAGAGATACCTGTGAGGAAGTGGGACAACAGGCCACGGAGAGAATTAAGAAATGATATAATCTGGGGTAAGTTCCAGACCCACCCTAATTCTCCAGGGAGATCTGAACATAAATGATATCACAGAGTTTGACCTGCCTCAAGGCAAGAAGATGGACTTTCAAACCTGCCATCAGTCAGTCATTTGGCTAAGGCTGCCCTTGAAGGGCTGTAGACTCCCAGAAGCTTTCAGCTGTGTCTGGGGGAAGCTGTTCCACTGACCCAAGGATAATGTTGGTAGAAGGTTGCAGGTACAAGTAATTATAAGGAAAGTAGAAAGGATTGGAGGGTGGGTGTAGGGAACAAGTAAAGGAAATCTGTAGGCATCTGGGGGTGCGGCACCAGCATCCAAATTATGCTTCACAAAGGTTGTTAATTGTTGAATGAATGACTAGTGGGAAAAGCTTCAGGACTCCAGGAAACATGCAGTGTGGTTAAAAGGGAACAGTCAATGTTTGGGAGATTTTTTTTTTTTAAAAGTGAAAAAGAAAAAAAAGATAATGAATAAAAGAGAGAAGAGGTACAGAGATAAACCTTACCATCCTTAAACTTATGCCAGATCACTGACAAACTAACTTAAACTTTCAACAGAAACACTTAAATGTTCTGTTTCATTTCTTGAATTTATTTAAAACAATATTAAACTCCCTGTAAAGGGCCTTCTCAGACCAAATCTACTCTGCAGTTTTTTCTCTTCCTTTTTTATGTCTTTTCTTGTAGGCTACCCAATCAAAGCCCATCCTACATTGATAGATACAGTTTTCTATCTTCTTGGGGCTTTGCATCACTGAATCATTGTAGGTTGGAGCAGAGCATTATTTTCATTCATTCATTTACTTCTTTATTCATCAATAACAAATATTTATTGAGTCCCTCCTTTGAGATAAAGACCAGGAATATAACAGTGAATGAGGCTTGCTCTTTCTCTTAAATTGCTGACAGGGACACCCTTGTTTGTCATAATGTTCTCAGTGACAGGGAAATTTTTCCAACCTCTTCAACAAGTTTATTTTATGAGTGTATTCAAAAAAGCTTGTTGAGCACATACCAGGAGAAGACTGGGAAATACAAAATTAGTTCATCATGGACATGACTCTTCATGTTGTTATAGTTTACTTGAAGTCTGAGAGTGGTAGTCAGGAAGCATCAGGCACTCTCAGTTCAATCTCTGACTAATAGGTAAGTTGATAATAAAAGGAAATGGGATGGTAAAGTTGGCATTTTTGACCATATACTATATGCCAGGTTGTGTTAAAAAAAGAGAACCCTTTACATAAGTTAGATTATTTTTACCCCTATCCAGGAAACCAGGAGACAAAAGCTGGAAAGATAAGTCATTCACTAACTTCATACTGTAAGTGGTTAAAACTGTCTCCACACTGTAGTATTTGACAACAGCCTATGTTCTTTCTAATACACTGTGTTGTACACTGGAGAAATCATATTTGAAAAAATAACCTCCCACAGTAATTTTTTAAAAAATGAATCTGCTTAAGAGTTCTCTAGAACTAATTGGGCTTAAACTTCAGAATGGAACCAAAAAAAGCATAAAAAAGGAATTTATTTTATTTTTTTAACATTTTTTATTGATTTATAATCATTTTACAATGTTGTGTCAAATTTCAGTGTTCAGCAGAATTTTTCAGTCATACATGGAAATATACACACTCATTGTCACATTTTTTTTCTGTGAGCTACCATAACGTTTTGTGTATAAAAAAGGAATTTATAAATGAGATAACTACGGAATTATTCTTGAATAGAAAGGCTGAGATAAGGGAAAACAAATACCAAAGAAAACAGTTTAGGAATTAGGAGAAAATCAGTGCTTTCCCTCCACTCCTGATGAGCATCCAGGGTTGAGTACTTGAAACTCCACCAAAGCCCTGAACTTTCTGAAGTTCGACCACTACTAATGATTAGTCGGGCTAATAAGTATAAGGTCTGGGTTATCACAACCCCACTATGTGTGGGAGAAAAATCGATAAGATCAGCTTCATATTAAATGAAAGCCCTTTTTTTCTCAAACACAGCCTAAGGGCGAATGTGTTTATGAGCTGGAAGTGTGATGAACTCAGTGTTGGTCAAGGGGTCATCAGACTCAAGATATTCCAGAACCACCACATTGTTTATCACTTTCTACTAAATATATTCTACTGAGGTCATAAAGAAAAGTATACCAGCAACAAACAATGCAGCCACCCTTCATGTAGGAGTAGGTCAGAACATGTGCCTTTTAAATTTGGACTGCTCAGTTGTTGAATTTCACACAGACACACTTGAGCTCATCAAACGTTATTGAGCACCTAATCCTATATGCTCAGCTCTGTGCAACATACTGTGAGACGCACCATGATACACCCTTTACAGACTTTTAATACAGTTGGGAAGATCAAAATCCCAGATTTCTCCAAGATAGGTATAATTTCAAGCTTTTTGCCCCATTGATGAATAAGGGGGTCCTCCCTTTTGATTCACAATATACAAGAGGCATAGAAATTATATACATAATAATGAAACCATTGTATATTATATATGTAAGATTTTATATATATACATATAAAACAAAACCAATTAAGCATTCAAACTGCACAACATACATTAAGTGACAAATGGCCCTACCTCTTAACTACCTCTTGAATCCATCCATTTCTCTTCATCTCAGTTACTAGAATTCAGCCCGCACCAGAGCCAATTATTTTACTTGGATTGCAGTGGTAGACATTGTTCTTATCTCTTTAAAACCTTAAAACCATTTTTTTTTAACCCTGCAGAAAGATCATCTAAAAATGACAATCTTCGCTGGAAAGACACCCCTTTGCCATTAGGATATATTTGAACTTCACAACATATTTTACAAACCCATCCAAGAGTCACACCACCGCCTACATAGTGGGGATCTACCTTTTGCAGTGGACACTCCCATCTTTTTAGACCCTTTCAGCTCTTTCATCACTATTCTTTCTGCGACATCTCAGTACATGCTCTTCCCTCTTACTGAATCGGCCATCCTTCCCTCCCTTCCCCCTAACATGTATGTTTTCAGCTCAGACATTTTCTACATAACTTCCACTCATCCATCTGATCTCATCTTGAATGTCATTTACTCAAGGAGGCCTTCTCTGTTTTCTGTGTTACATTAAACTGCCTGCAATGTGCTTCATACTTTATTTTTCTTATTTGTTAATAGTGTTTTCTCTCTGTGGGCTCAGAATCATGCCCGTCTTACCCAACAATATATTAATAGCACAGTGCCTGGCACACTTTAGGAACTTGTTAATTAAATGTGTTGACAAGGGCAGGAGATGTTCCAAATACTAAATGACTGGTTTGGTAAGGGCCCCACCTCTTTGGTGCACAGGAGCATCACAGTTGAAATTAGCCCTGAACACATGACCATAAGGAGTTATGAGTACATCACGGCAGTTTAGAGTGGTCAGGCATGATTTTATGTGTAACAAAAAGTAAAAATATCTCTTTTATGAGAAATACGCATGTGAACATGAAGTATGCAGGCCCTTTTTTCCAGGTCATTGGTATGAAATTGGGGTGGGGGAGTTGGGAGAGGAGCACCTGAATGAGTGAATGACTAAATACATGCCGCTCTGTATGCAGAAGTATTACTTGGAGAGTGGCAAGGAGACCATGCCACGGTGAACTGTTCTGAAGAGTAACAGACACGATTCCAGGAAAGAAGCCCAAGAATCCTTTCCCTCTGTCCTCTGGGTCAGCATCCTACCAACTGGAACACACCTGCATCCCCCATCCAGTCATCTCCTCAGTGCTCATCAATATACACAGACCAGCAAAGCCCTTGACTATCAGCCCTGAAGAGTTTGAAAACATGGTTTGTACCTAATTTGTCCTAGGATTGAAGCAGCTGGTACACTTTGCTAAAGCCTTGAGGAAATGTGTTTTTCCTCTGTAAGTTTCATTGACTGAACTGGCTGTAATATCACCATTGCTCGAGGTAGAAGAGAAATGGAACATGAGTCTTCAGGGAATGGAGAATGATGAGACACCAACATTCGAAATGAAACTTTCCTCCCAACTTCTTAGTTATGTCTTGATGGAATGAACCATGTGTGAATTTGTTATTTTAAATGAGACAGAAATTGACCCAAGACATCAAGTGTTTAAGGGTTAAGTAAAGGGCTCGCTATTGAATTATGAAGTTTGCTTGATTATAAAAATCTATACAACTTTAGGACGTTAAGTGCAAACAGAGAAAACAGTGCTTCTCTCAGTATTCATACATTATGTCTGTTTGCAGATGCTAAAGTGAATTTGACATAACGGTAAGTAGTTCAAACGATCTATATTGCTGGGAGCTTTTTCTCACAAGAGATTGATTTTCTAGCACCATCAGCAGCAGGCCTAGAAACATGCTCCTCTTTTGTTTACCATCTTGCAGGCCTGGGATATTGTGTTTCACACTGTCTCATGACGTTAAGCAGACATTTGGATGTTTAACTGGAAAAGTTAAATGAATTATTTTGTTCTTCATTGTAAAATAAGATTCTTCTTGCTAAATAACTAGTCACTAAAAAAGTTTGGTTTGAGTAATGGGCAGAAAGAGGAAAATAATGAAGGGAACTGTGTTGTATCAATAAAAATCAACTGAGGAAGACAGCACCTCCCAACAAAAGCTTGAATAGAGGGACTACTGGTAACGGGGACATGTTCTCAGTGTGCTAGGAGGCTGAAAAGCCTCATGGTGAAGCAAGTGACAGAAGAGCAACAGCAGAAACCCCTTACACCTCCAGGGCCAGAGGGACAAAATGAGGAGGTGGGGTTACCGGAGCCAAGTGAGTTGAGGCCACCCTGTGGATGCTGGAACCATGGCAAGAGCTACCCAATGGGAGCTGCAATCATGGAGGGGATGACAGCCCCCTGGAGCAGAGAATGATAGGTACACCAGACCCTGCTACTTCCTTCCTTCCTCTGACATCCCACCTCTGTGCCGCATTAGCTAAATCTCAGATGAAAGCCAACAGACCATGAAGCCTGGGAAATCTAGTTAGCATAGTCCAGTCTCTTCTAATACAGAGTGGGGAAGTCATGGGAAATGGCTCTGAGAGCAAATAAGCAGATAATGTGAACACCAAAGAAGAAGAATACATGAGAAGAGAGCATTGTGCTCGGAATTCAAAGGTGGGCCCAAGACTCGCTATGAGTAAGGGAAGCCAACCATGAGACCAAATGAAAACTTGAAGCAGGCCACTGATAGCACCGTCATTTGTGGTGGTTCACGGAGATTAGAGGAGGATTCTGGGCAACAGCTGAGGATAAAGCCGTTAATGAGAAAAAGAGAGAAAGAACTGGGAATAGGAGGAAAGACTCCTGCAGTATGGGCCATGGGCTCCAAAAGTAATTGCAGTATATTCAGAAAATCAGGTATGTTAAGAAGAAGAACTTGATCCATCAAGTCTTTTAACTAAAGAAATGGCAGGAACAGAGCTGTGTTTGGGAAGGATCAATCTCATGGTATCGCATCTCCAGGAACTGAGGGGCCAGGGCTTGTTCCAGTGATAACGGGTCCAGGATTTGTTCTTTTGAGGACATATCCCACGCCAGCTACTAGGAGAAGAGAACCCAGATCTCTTGGTTGTAGTGGTGCGAAGTCTGTTTTTGTATAATTATTCTTTCCAGATATCTGGCCCCCAATTAATTCCAATTCTAAAACCATCAGATTGGATCTGATGCGCTCCTGGCAGCCAGTTCCAGAACCATCGCACACTGAGGGTTCCACATAGCAGGAGGCAGTTCTCCACATGCCAGACTGTGGCTTCTCTGTCCCATTAAAGAACCTGTAGATTCAGGTCTCATTTCCATAGCATCTTAGCAAAAGGGAATATGAAAGAGCACCACAAACTTCTACCATCAGACGCTGGAATATAACTTGAATTTATGCTCAGAGGTATGCCATCTCAGAGTTCAACTCCTAACTGCGGTCCTAGAGCTGGCAGATACTTATCTTGTTTATATTAGCATAAATTTAGGAAAACACATTTTTCTCCCTAGGGTGTTTGTATAATAATCTTTATATTCAATTATGGCATGATGAGCTTTTTCCTCTGAGGAATTTTAGGGGAAGGAAAAAGAAATCTTTTTGGAGTCTAAGGCTTTTAATGCATAGGACTAGCTCCTTCTACAATTTCTGGGATGAAACTGCAGCCCATTTACTGACTTGAATTTTATATTCTCAACTCATACTATAACAATAGTATTGTATTCCTCCACTAAATTTTCATTCTCCACTTAAAATTTACAATATGAAGAAAAATGCAAAAGAAGATTCAAAAGAAAACAATTTTTTTTCTTTAGACCAACTTTTTTATAACCTTGGAAACTTCAAACAATTTGCTATCAGGGTATGAAGAACTTTGGTGGAAGTGGCTGATCTGCTGAAAGCTGCTGCCAGCTTTTATAATGGTTTTGAATTCATTTCAAATACAATAAAAGGAAGGAAAATCCAAATAAGAGGCAGAATTTAAATAACAAGTTCAATGACCTTGTATGGTATCCCCAGGTTTGGAGTGATCATAGTATAAGTTAGAACAGATTTTGTTTTTTAATGAACACCATACTGCACAAAGAAATGCATGTATCAGACAGACTTATCTTCATGATAGAAGTGCTCTCTTGAGTTACTAGAATCCATACAACTTTGGGTTTCACAACATGTTTCACATACAACCTATCACTCAATTGAATGACTTCTTCTCATGATAATACAGAATGTTCTGCAAACAATTCTGAGAGTAAAAACAGGTGAAGGAGCTCACGTATGTATAGATGCAGGCATTACGCATTATTACTAGCATCCTACTCTATAAGGAATATACTCCATTTGGTTTGCCCATAAGAAATCTCGCCATAGGGTAGTCTACATGTGGACTAACTTAAGGTGCTTAAAAACTTTTCCATCTTTCCTTTTTCTTTCCTTTCCTTCTTTCTTTCTCTCCCTTTCCTTCCTCCATCTTTTTTTTTAATTTATACTAATCCTTGTTCTAAAAAAAAAAAATATATATATATATATACACAATACACACATAGTGGTTTCATAAATACATATCACGTTCAATAATATATTCTGTTTCAATAATAATATATTGAAACAAATGGATGAGGTATTAAAACAAAAGGGAAATGAGAGTAAGAAAGAAGTAATAAAAATAGCTATGTGAACTGCACATTGCAAAACGTCATTTATTTACCTAAAGGTGGTCACAGATTTGACTCTGGATTTTCTAAACATTTAAACAAGGATGGAATCAAAGCCAGTTCTGAATAAACCAAAAAACACAAAAAGAAAATTCTCTTATTGATTCTTATGAGAAGGAAGTTGAGTTGTGTAATGAGTAAATCATTCTAACAACAAACTGAGTGACAAGTCTCACTGGATTATTTGTGATGACATTACTCAATCTAGGCCAGTGAAATAACACCAAAGACTTATTCTAAAAATAAGAATTCTACAGGGACATTTAAATTCATTAGGAGTATTGGCTTTAACTTAAGGAGAACCAAAATTTTCCCAGAACTAGTAGGTCAGGTACATGGTACAGAAGTTGTTCTATAAATGGATGTTACATGGTTACAAAGATGAATGGTTAGAGACAAGGTCAGTTCTTTCTTTGCTGGTCAAATGTATTTGAGTAAGTCCTCAAAATCTGAATGTCTCATAATTGCATACCAAGTATTTCAATGCTTTTGGAGACTGTTTACTTTCAAAGAGAAGCAATCTGACAATTTGCAACTAAAGTCCAGTCTCTTTCATTGGTTGTAAGTGGATTTATATAGCTCTCCTTATTCATGATTACATTTTGAAGGTAAATATATACATAGTGCAGGAGGAACTGCCAGTTACATTCTAAATGTGTTATCTGTTTCTCATCAAAAACATGAATACCATGAATACACATGAGAGTAAAATAATTAGACAAATATCAATATCTAAATGAAGATCCACAAGCTCATTTTAACTCTGTTGCATTAAAACTGCTCACCTTCCAAGTATCAATGACTTCTTTAAATTATGCTGAGCTTCTACATAAAACCTAGGCCTAGATGGTAACTACAGGCCTAGATGGTAACTACATATAGTGTAGATATAAAAGCAAAATTAGCATGGAAACATTGTGGGAGGGTAGGCACTTAAAGTGAAGAACAAGTCAGGAAACACTTTCCAAAGATACTACCAGAGCTGAGTTTTGAGTGATGTATAGGATTTGGTCAAGCCAAGGCAAAGAAATTAGTTCACTTATCAGGATACCACAAGTGCAAAAGGCATGGGGGCAAAAGACACTTGATGTTGTTAGGGAACCCTGAAGAATTAGGGCACAGGACAGAGTGCTGAGATGATGACAGAGAAGCAGAGACTAGACAGTTCAGAGAGGATCTCAGGTGATAAGTTACAGCTTCTGAACCTTGGAGGGAGTGAGGCACTGCCTTAAAGCTGTAGGCAGAGGAATGACTAAAGAGGCTTGCATGCTGGAGCAGTAATTCTCGCAGTAGGATGAAAAAAGACAAAAAAGATGGGAAAAGAGGTCTGGAAAATGGGAAATTTGTTTGGAAGCTAGGAAGACAATCTGGCAAGAAATGAGGGTAATTGTGAAGGCATTTTAAAATGAACTACCAAGAACACGTTGAGAAATGGCAGTCCTATCAAGGAATGTGTAGAGCTCCTCTGAAGAGTACTGTCAAGAAACTAGAACTCATTTAGAAGTGTGTGCAAGCATTTTTGCATGTGTGGCAAGGGTGGTTTTCCAAACAATAGTCCTTGAATAGAAAATTTACTCCTTGGAATGTGCTTGATACTTATCACCACGGAGATCACTTTCTCAAAACCCTTCAAAAAAGAAGCTACTTTGTCCTGAAAATCCCTTTATAAGCTCTCCTGTTTCTTAAGCAGATACATAGAGCCTCAGAGGTCGACAGAGTGGAATGTTCTCTTTTATCTCTATCTGGAATCCTATTGAGCAGCACCTGAAATCTACCCTCCAGCAAGGGCAAGAATCCAATTAAACTGATATCACCCCCACCTCACAGGACCATTCCAGCCAATCTGCAGTGCACACCTACACTGCAAGTGTACTCCGTACTGAGATCTCCTGCTTCCCAGTGCCAGTGCTCCTCCAGCAGCCTGGGAGGCTCATTAACATTCACATCTTTCCCAGCCTCATTATCTCGCCCAGATGTTTCGTGACTGCCCCTTTAAAGCATCTCTGTCTATATTTTATTTACATTTGTTCAGCAATATTGATGCTTAATGAATAAATGCAGTAAACTGTCAGTACTGGAGACTAATTAAATCTATGTATGAGCCTGAGAAGCTTGATTGAAAAATTTGCAGTAACTAAACTGGGTTTAAATAAACACTTTAGTGTAGTGCTTTAATTACACTTTGGTTTGTAATGTAATTTTTGGCTGTTTAAACTATGATTTAGGCTGAGCTAATTACAAATGATTTTCTACTCTGTAATTAATAATAACAAAATTGTAATTAGACAGCTGCTCTGGATCAGGGCGACAGTCTGCATGTGCTGGCTCACAATGTTGGGTCTGGCAGAGACACAAGACGTACTTGGGGATGGGACAGCCTAGACCTCTCCCAGGTTCTCTGTTAAAGAACAAAACCCGAATGTCTCAGTGAGTTCCACAGTTCCAGCTGATGCCAGGGAAAGGGGTCTCTAACTTGTTGGACTAAGTGTCCACAGACACTCTCTGTCCTGAAAATTCACTTTTGAAAAAAAGCACCGATGATATCAAATCTCCTTACTTCCTACCATAGCTTCCAACTCATTCACCTTTGGTCTTTGTCAGAGATGAAATCGGGTGATACTAGTGTGTTTTCCTAAGCCAATTCATTTTAATAATAGTAGCTGTTGTATCTTAGATTTTGTTCTGATTATGTCTGCTGTATAACAAACCATCCCAAACTTTAGATCATAAAACAATAGACATTTCATCATGGTAAAAAATTATACGGGCGAGAATTTGGCCAAGGGCGAGGGCAAGTGAACAGGGCTTATCTCTGCTCCATGATGTCCGGGGACCTCCACTGAGAAGACTAGAATGGTTGATAGCGGGTAGGGTAGGAATCACATGGAGGCATCTTCACTCTGCACCTTCCTAGGGCCTCTCTATGTGATCAGTGCTGCCTCGGAACATGGCAGCCTGAGGGTAGCTGGATATTCCTACATGGAAGCTCGGGCTTCATGAGTGTGTTCCAGAAAACAAAGCAGAATCTGCATTGCCTCTCATGCCTTAGCCTTGGAAGTCACACAGCATCACATCTGCCATATTCTATTGGGTGAAGGTCACAAGCCCACCCAGATTCGAGGGAAAGGGATATAGATCCCCATCTTCTGATGGGAGAGGAGTAATATCACACTGTCAAAGGTCATGTGGGATTGGAGATGCCTCACAGCTATCTTTAGAAAAAGCAATTACCACAGATTTGCAGAGTTTAAAGCTTTTGAAGTATATTTG
Source organism: Camelus dromedarius (assembly GCF_036321535.1). Taxonomy (NCBI): domain Eukaryota; kingdom Metazoa; phylum Chordata; class Mammalia; order Artiodactyla; family Camelidae; genus Camelus; species Camelus dromedarius. Next base: position 43,019,739 of record NC_087445.1, on the reverse strand, counting down.
TTACATAATTGGATACTTAAGCTGCACTGAAGTAGGCAGGACAGTAAATACTATCTCCACTTCACAAACTGAGGTCTGTGAAAGATAAATAATTAGTATTTGGCCTTCTGGTATGTGGTCTGGGTGGGAAAGGAACCAAAATCTGACTGCTAACCTGAGTCATATAAAAAGAAAGTTCTGGTTCTTAGTCTCAAACCATAGACTTAATTATGAATAACTGAGCTAAACCCACTTGTCTCACTGATACATTTCCGCTTCCAGATCTCCCCAGCTCTTCTCCTTGCTGCTTCCTGCTCCATTTTTGTCTTTATGTTCCCTTCTTACATGTGTTACCCCACAACTCCATTAGAGTCATAAACATGATATCATTGTTCAAATGTCAATTGAACTGACAAAATTAATTTGACAAGTGATTCTTGGCAAATTTATTCTGGGAATTGAGTGCAGTGATAGCGTTATATACAAAATAAATCAGAATAAAACTAAACCTCTCTGCCCAGTCCTTTCCCCTCCAATCTCTCTCTCTCTCTCTCTCTCTCTCTCTCTCTCTCTCTCTCTCTCTCTCTCACACACACACACACACCTCCTATAAGTGAGACCTGAGGTTCTTCAAATGGGGATACAGCTTTTCACCAAGCAATGGTGCTGAGTCAATTGGAAGTTACAGAAGAAGCCTATCTGTTGTCTAATAGGTCTCACTATTAACACACATACAGTTGTGAATAACTGAAGACTAGATATAATTAAATACCAAAATGCATGGGGGAAATGTATTCATAAATTCAGACAGACCAATACCAATGAGGTGAGGAACATGGGCAGATTTCATGGAGAATTTAGATCAGATTTGTATCTTAATCTGCCTGAACTATATATAAGAGACTAAAGAGGAAAATACTTTTCATGGGGAAGAGACCAACATCACTGAGAACAAAAAAAGAGAAAGCACATGTGTCATGTAGAGATGAATGTTTTAACATTGTTTATAACGGCAAAAACTCAAACAGTCCAAATGTTCAACCACAAGGAATTGCTTAAATAAATTAATGTGTATCTATTTAATATAATATTCTCTTGGTATTAGCGTGATACCTACACTGGCAAGGAAAGATGTCCAAGACTGTATTTATCTTAAAAGCAGAATACGATATATATGGACATGATTTCATTATGTAAAAGAAATATAAGAATAGATATAACTGTAAATATTAGGATGCATAACAAATATTACATATAATATAATGTATATTATAAAATTATATATTATGTATAAAATAGTTGCCATGAGTCCTAATATTTATAATATACACGAAAATTTATATATTACTATGTGTAATATATATAAAATATTAGAAATACTAGGACATATCAGACTATATAAGTATTAATAAATATAGATTGTATATTATATAAAATTATTAAAATATATCATTATATACAAGTATTATACTATAAATATTATACACACTATTTGTGTAACTTCTAATATTTATAATGGGATAATTATTCTATAATACTCACATTTATTATACATACATATATCCCAGATGGTAGATTGGGGATTAGTTCTCTTTTATACATGCTGCTGTTTTGGAATTGGGATTTATTGGTGTAATTATCAGGCGTGAAAAATGAAAGACGATCTTTTAAAAAGGCAGTTTAAATAACATCATTAGAATGAGAGACTTTTTTTTAGAGCACTAGTTGAAGAGTGAATGAAAAGGAAACTGCAACAGTGTACACAGCCTCCTCATTTGAGTAGTTTGGCATAAAAAGAAATGAAGATATGGAACCACAGGATACTCAACTGGAGATTTCATTTCCCAGTTTAAGGAGAGCTATGCTTGTTTGAAGAAAAGAAACCAGAAAAGGGCACTTCATTATGGCTAGGCTATGTCATTTAATGACTTAAGAAAGGGTATGATTGGGGGTATATGTGGAAGAGTGGGCTTTGGGGAGAAGAAAATGTTTGGTTTTCCTGAACTGAGAGGGATGAATGAACAGGTATAGAGTTTAGGGACAAAGGCAAATAAGGAAGGGTGCTCTAAAATCTCTAATATTAATCCTAATAGTTAACTTCCCACTGAAACAGATGAGAGGGCCTCTGCTTAGGGAGGAGATGTCTAGAGGAACAATAGGTTTTTGAGAACCTCTTTCTCAAAGTTACTTGTATTCATTAGAATACAGATTTGGCTGCTGTAACAAAGCCCCAAATACACAAGATTGAAATGTATTTCTCTGCCGTGAAAGAGTCTCAGTGCGTCGGCACCTGGCAACTCAAGGATCCAGGGACACCAGGCTTATAGCATCTTAACGCCCTACCCTTCCCTTGTGTCACATTCATGTTCTACATAGCCCAAGGTAGCTTACCACCATGTCCACGCTTCAGTGAGCAGGTACGGAAAAAACTACAGTAGGAGGGCACCACCTTATTCCTCTTTAAAGAAGTTTCATAAATCACTTTTATTCCTATTGCACTGGCCAAAACCTAGCTGTATGACTCTATCTAGCCATGAAGGAAGCCGGGACAAGTAGTCCTTAACTAGACATTTATATAAATAAAAGTGTAATCTTACGGAAAAGGGGGAAAAATACTACTGAGAGACAACAAGGAGTTCTAGCCACAGCAGCACTACCAGATGTTTCAGTACAAGAACAAAATAACATCCTAAGGGCTCAAGCTTCTGTCTATCATCAAAACACTCACTAGAATCACCTCACAATCAAAATCTTCTCAAAGTTAAATGCGGGTAAGCCATGTTTAGCTTAAAAAGAAATACACACACACACACACACACACACTAATGAACCACCAAAAGTGCTGGTCCTAAGTTGCATAATAAACTGAGTCACATAAATAGCAAATGCAGCAGAAATACTGAAGTCTAATTATGTAAGGAGCTTGAATGACACCCTCTAGCTGATGTTTTATGAATAAGACTTCAGCTGAAGCTTGTTTGCTCTCTCCCCTGCAATGTTTGTAAGTTGCTTTAGAAGTTCCATATCAATTTCTGAATATAAGCTCTCATTTCCATTCATTTCCTTTATTCCTTCACTCTGCAGCTCATAATCAGACTCTTTCAAAAATTTAACATTTAATTTTTCCCAAACTTCTCATCTTCTTTTGTATGCACATATTTATTGTCTCTCAGCCAAAGGCTGGATTTTACTTACTTTTTTTTGCCAATATTATTAATGATATTAGCATTTCTTTAGATACAAAGGGGCAGTGTTCTCAAGTATCATTTTCACCATCCACCAACTCTCTTCACTTACCAATTTTTGTAACGGAGATATTTTCCTCTTGGTCCTGTCTCACAACTTTGGGACTTTTATTGACTATCTTCTTTGACTCAAACATATTTAATGTATCTCCAAATCGTATCAAGTCTTTTAAACATCTCAGAAAACTATCTCATCCTGTCTGATCCCTCTGTTGCCTGTATTATGACTAGTCCTAAAATGATGATTCATTTCATGGCAGTTCATCTAAGTCCAACCATAGGTGCCTCATTGTTTACATTTGGAAATCAACCCTTCAACCCAGTCTTTGGACCCTCCACCATTTGTTCTCAACCTGTCTTTCTCATTTTACTCTAATTCACCATGTCAAGCATTTAGCCCCTCACGACTCAAAGTTTATGCCCTGACCAGCAGCATCCATCTCATCTTGGAGACTTACTGAATCAGAATTTTGCATTTGAACAAGAATTTACTCAATGTTATTACCACTGCTACTCTTCTGTTCATTCTCCTGTTCCTTTGTTTAGTGTTGTTACTCTGAGTAGATGGTTCTCCACTCATCTCAGCCCCCAAGTTTTTTTCCTAAAAGTCAATTCAACGTTTACCATTAAGGAGTTTTAATGTGGTAGATAGTTGATTGCTAATATGATTCTTTCCCAGTAGAATATTAGGAAAGGGAGCGAGCCTGGAGCTCTGGGCTCTCATGATCTGAGAGATTCCTCACTCTGTGCTGGCTACTGAGATCATGGAAATTAGGCTTGCCTCTGAGAAGAACAAGGCAGGTATCCTGGAGCAACATCCATTTACTTATATCCTTGACTTCTCTCTCCTTTGCTTTGCTCATTTGCAGATCTGGTTGCAATCGAAAGTAAAAATGACATCACTTTTGTCCAATTTAAGAAAATTTTAACCTCTGTTTGAATTTGGACCAATCTAGAGTCAGAGCCAGCTCAAGATCTATCTTATTTTTTTTAACACCTAAACCTAGCATTAGGAAATGTGCATGTTCAGTAATTAATAAATACTGAAATTGCTGACATTGAAATCCAGTGTGAAAAAGGAAAGAAAAAAAATACTCATTTGTGATCTTGTATTTGTAACATTTATACAGTAAGATATTAAGATGACATAACTATCATCATCATTGTCATTATTATTTAACTATAATTTAAAATCAAGATGTCATCATCCTGAACAAATGGGTGAAAGTTGACTTTCCATTCCATATTGATATGTAGGGCCAAGACAATAATGATACGGATCCTATAGAGATTTAAGTTTTTTTAGGGCAAGTCCCTGACCCATTTTACCTGGATTATTTTTACAAGAGGTGTGGCTATGTCATCTCATCATCGCTGTACAATAGTGGCCACAGTCTACTGTAAGAACAACAGAGCCACAGAAGAAATGTCCTAGCTTTTTCAAGTAGCATTTGTCATCTAAGTAAAAGGCAACACCAATTGCACAGTATTTTAGGCAACAATCTTATAATAATCCATTGGTTCTCTCTTTTTTCTCATGCCCTACATCCCATGCATATATAAATTCTATTGGTGGTATATTCAAAATATAGTCCAGTCCAACTCCTTCTCACCAAATCCACCAGTACCACCCTAAAATGACTCTCTCCTGAACTTCCACAAAGACCCTTAAATGGTCATCCTGTTTCCATTCCTGCTTTCCTACAATCTGTCCTCCACTTACAGCCAGAGGGATTTTATTTAAAAAAGAAAGTCAGTTCATGTCACACAGATTAACACTCTCCAATGGCTTCCCTTCACACCTACAATATGATTTAACATCTTTTCTTTACTACCCTGGTACTTTTTCCAACATATTTACCTAGCGTATTCCCTCGCTTCCATTGCAATGATGCACTTAGGTGAGGTGGTAAAAATAATGCATTGTGCTCTCTGGAATTTAGGATCAGGGTGCTCTTTCCAGGGCAGCCATCTTAAGACATGTATTATCGTAACCAACACTTCCCAGTTTGCTGGGGATGATCCCGGTTTTAGCACTGAAACTTCATGTTCTGGGAAACCTCTCAGTCCTGGACAAATTGGGACAGTTGATCACCCTACAATGTGTTTACAATCTAACTCCTAAGTCCACTTTCTTATAGTGGCTCAGCTGAGTCACGTTCTCATCTAAATCATGGATTTAAATAGGTTTTTATGGGCTCAAGTCACAATTTTACTGTAGATTGCAAACAACCGACTACAGTAGACGGTAAATAACATATTTTTCAAACTGAGAAACTACAATTATGTTGCCTGAATATGAATGCACAAAATCTAAAGGTATATTCTTACCATATCTTGCAGGAATAACATTTATCCATTAGGACTCATGAATAAGGTATGTTTTGTAAGCGTACCTTTGAATACTGAGATGAGAAATATTGTTCGTGTTGGTGTAATATTTAATATAGTTCTGTTAATAGGAAGTTAGACACATACCATGTATGATAATATACTTTTTAGACTGAAGTATAGGTAATTTACATTATATTAGTTTCAGGTGTACAACATAGTGATTCAATATTATTACAGATTATACTTCATTTAAAATTATATAAAAATATTTGGCTACATTTCCTGTGCTATATCGTATACTTTTAATAAAACTGTCCCAGTAAAAATAAATTAAATATGAAAATAGAGCTATTTTTTCTATTGTTTTCTATCCATAAGAAATGCTTTCACATTGAAGAATACCAAGAAAGAAAAGCAGCCAGTCTTTTAGAGGGTTGCAGTTAAAGTTTTGTCATTTTATTTTGGGTGGTTTACCAATTGAATTTTAAAAACACAGCCTCCCTATTTTCAAGTATATAATATAAAATAAAAACAATGCAAATGAAATAATAATAGATATGTTTCCAGATGATGAAAACATTTCTGTACCATTTGCATAAAATGCCTGCTATTTGGAAACCATTCATTATAACTATATGTGTAAAAGTCATTGTTCATAATAATGCCTTTTGTGACAATTCAAATTATTAATTTTAAAAATAGTAAATGCTTTTATTTTTTAAATTTATTAAAAGTAGTTTAATTACTTTATAGCCATGGTTAGAAAGTATTTTTATTCTGTTTTCTCTCTAAATGTACATATTCCTTTTTCCTTAATTCTTTGCTGGTTTATAATCATTGAAATTTTCTTATTTTCTCATTTTTTTTGCAGGGAGGGGAAACAAACACTTTTGTTTAAAAATGCCACCTTAAAACACTTATTAAGCAAATTGTATATTGTCAAGTCCCTCTTTCTATTTAAACAAGCAGGAAAAAGGCCTAATTCTGATCATACAATCCATGGTCTTTGCTGATTTTTGCCTTAGTGGCTTATCATCTTTAGCCAGTGAATAATTCTTTCATTTTGAGCTCATCTTGTCCCTGATGGCCCAATTATTGCTTCTGGGTAATGACCCAGTCAGATCTTATTTAGAAAGAAACTTACTCCTAAATAGCACATACTGATGCCTTTTTGACCTCAAAGAAGCCACAAAGGACATCTGCATTATCATACAGAGTAAAATGGGTCCAGTAAAATTAGGTTCCAGCTGAGAAGAAAGCTTCCTGAAGGCATTTGGTGCCACAGAATCATCGACTAGATCAAACGTTCCATTAGAAATTGTAATTGGTTTCATTCTTCATTCTCCCAGATGTCATTCATAAAAAATCATTAGGTGGTCATGTCTGAACCACAAGATAGACTTTTACGCAACCCTGAATCTGCTGTTACTTGGCTAAACAATCCAGTTCTTCAAATAGCCCCCTTAGATCCCTTTTTTTTTTTTAACCCTTTTATCATTACTCTGTGCTTTTCTTTTTAAATTCTCTTTCCGTTTTTCAAATTTTAAAAAGCAAAGGCCCAAACTGGTGATTGCAAAAAATTATTTTCTCAGGGCACTGGAGAGAAATGCTCTCCAGCGTAGAATGCACAGGGAAAGGAAGTACTTGACTATCGTCACAAGGACATCTTAACTGAAAAAGGCAGGTCACACAGGAAACTGTTCAATTTATTGTGTGTATGTGTTTTTTTAATTCAAACAATTCAAGCAAAAAAAACCTGGATCAAGTTAAAAACAAGGAGCATCATCTGGTTATTGGGACGCTGATGTATTTAGGTTATGAGGAACCTAGAAGGTAAAAGCAGGGAGGAAAACTAACATTGGTAGGGAAGAATGGAGAACACTGGTGGGGTGGGGACGAAGAGGTGCCAAACACAGGCCAGCCAACATCTATACGCAGTAGTAAGACCATGGGCTTCCAAAGGGGGACTCCCTGCCAGTCCGCTGATTCTTAACGCCACCTGTGTAGTTTTGTGTCTTCCTCACTGCCTTGGCAGGAACTACATCTATATCCCCTCCCCCCCCCTTCAGCATCACCATTTCCATTCAAATGACAGCGGAACCTACTAAGGGAGTAATCAATTAATGGTCAGATGCCATGGCTAAATTATGAATCTTTCTCTGGGAAAAGGCGATAATAACTAAGTTAACCCCCAGTAATTTTCTTTTCACCTTTTTTGTTTGGTAAGAGGTTGTCTTTTTATCCCTAGATCATGAATGAATAAGTGCAAAGTCTCTAGTTCTCTTTGCTGACATATGGCTAATTACTCTGAAAGGACAAAACAAATCATAATTATGGGCAAGGTGAAGACATTTCCCTCCAACTCTGATCAAATTCATTTCTCTTCGTCTTATAACCTCGTAATTCCAACTCAAGGTGTATGTTTCCAAAGAAGGTCATACTCTAAAATATGACTTTGCGCCCATAGATTTTACACAATTGTCTCATCATGAGCAAGAACACTACATAAATCTAGGCATTACTGCTGTTGTCATTAAATCATGTTGGTGGCCTAAGGCAACATTTCTCAAAATGCTGTCACCTGATCAGCAACATTAGCATCCTCTGAAAACTTGTTAGAGGGCAAATCCTTGATCTCACCCAAGACCCACTGAGTTAAAAACTCTGGGGGTAAGGCCCAGCAATCTGTATTTTAACAAGACTTCCAAGTGATTCTGCTGCACACTAATGTTTTGGCAACCACTGTATTAAGCAGCAACATTTAGAATATCTGACTCAGGTAATAGGGATTATGGCTAAGAGCTGGAGAATTAATAAAGACCACCTAAATGAGAACAAACATGGTATTTATTCAAAGCTCTCTATAGCAAAGGAGTCAGCTACTATCACACCATTCGGCAGACAAGGAAGTGGGAAAGCACTATAGTTAAAAGGGGGTGTGGGAGGCTTAAGGTATGCTCTGGTTGGAGGTGTACTAACTAGAAGAGAAATCCAACATGACTGAGTTTAGGAACATATTTGGCTTTCCCTGCTTGGTTCTAAGCTGGAAGCAGGGTCAAAAAATGAAGAAGATGGCAGTCAATAATAAAGTCCTGACCATTCTGGGCGAATTGCTGCAGAGATGTGGTTTGGCTTACTGGACTGGATGCTGCAACAGTTTGTGGGTCAGAGTCCTATTATCACATTTGGTCTGGCTATTGTCTGTTGGTACATTCAGTCTCACAGCCCCCTTTCCCTCTTTAGTCATTTTCTCACTTGAGAGAGGCTGAACAAGTCAGGAAAGGCTAAAGATTTAGATATTCACTGCCCAGGCACTGTTCAGTCATCTCCATAGTACAGTGCATCACGAGACCTTCGTGACCTTTTTTGTTTTTGTATCATCATAGCAAGTATCTGACAAGGAAGTGACTGCACAGAATCACTTAAGACTCTAGGAAAAATGCAATGAACCAGCATCATGACCATCATGACAAAAACAAGAATAACTAATACTCTCAATAAAATCCTTGGAACAAAGAACTCCAATTGCCCAACTCAGGCCAAGAGAACTAACGTCCTAAGCCATGAGAGTCATCCTTACAGAGTCAAGTAGCTTTAACCTTAAGACAATTACAGCCTGTTCTATCTGGCCTGTTTCACTGATACAAATACAGCAAGAAATATTGGTAATGGCACAGACATCAAAATGACTAGCCAACAACAAATCTAGAGTAATGTACCTGTCCATCTCTACTCCTGTCCACAAGTTAAAACTGATTTGTATTCCATATAGGGATGTCAGTTAGTGCTAAGTTTTTTACTGCTCCTTCTATTTGTATGGTTGCCACCACTGGGAACACTGCTGTGATAGTTTAGATAACCAATGAGCCAGTAATCCTCCCAGTGGGAGTGCTTCAATAATCAAAGGTGATCTCCTTTTGGAGCTGGTACATGATTCAGAATTCCCATCCTTAGTGATTCACAGAATTAGGTTCTCTATGCACATACAAACCTTGGAGTTCCAAAGAGGCATGAGGTGTTAACGTGGGATAAAAAACACCACGCATCCTCAGCCGACAAAGGAAGTAGTATCCAATAGGAGCACATGGAGATCTGGGAAGAAAAGGATTTGTTCATGATACAAGGTCAGACCAAGGCCTCACAGTAGCTGGGTTTTGTGTTTGGATCTCCATCATTCTTTTTCATATGCCAAGTTTTTATTTCACTCCTTGTAAAGGTTATTGGACTTAAATTTAGATTTACCTAGGGTCTGATAAATAGACTAATATAATTTGTTCTTTTTCTGAGAGGAACAGTAGCAAAATTACATTTTGATTTGCTGAAGGTCATTTTGTAGGTAGATTCAAGCCAAAATGCCATCAGCTGTAATTCCCTACAGTCTCATCTGATGAGATCAGAATTTCCCAGAGGTTTTTACTGCGGGGATCCCAAGATGGGTCGCATATGTAGCAATTGGTAAGACTGAGGGAAGTGGCTACTATTTGGAAAATCTAAGAATGACATGAGAATGAGTATGTTCTGATCTAATGATTTTAATAAAAAGGAAAGAAAAGAGAAGAAGACCATTAGAGTTGTCAACAGCTAAGGAAAATGAAAAGAGAAACGATCATAAGCAAACAATGAAAAAGAAAACAGGATTTATACAGGGATCTTGGTCTGCTATCTTGAGCAGAATCTGTCTGCATCCAAGGTCATCAACTTGTTCCAAAGGTCATGACTTAGCTATCTAGTTCTGAAGATAAGTAACTTCTAGATTTCTGAGAATTCTCAGTTTGAACTCCTCTATAGAGTAGCCTTCTAATTGTGTAAATTCTCAATTGCTTCTTCAGTTGTAAAACACGAACCCAAGGATTGACCTTCTGGAGTTTCACTGCTGTATTTGTTATTAACAGTACCTAATGAGATTATTTCCTTTGAGTTGCAACAGAAGTTTTTCCCTGATGTCTCCTCCAATAGACAAAATCTGATTGAAAATCATGACGAGACTAAATATCATATTGATGTTGTAGAAAGGAAACCTTAATCTGTTGATAATAAGATTTGAAATAGTACCAAAGACCCTTGAAATACTTTACCATGCCTGTGTAAAGCAAATCAGAAGCTAGTATCAGAAGTAAAATCCCGACATGTATGGGCCTTCCAGTTTTCAGTTCATAGAAGGGTAACTGATAAGTCCCCAAGGGAATAAGCCATAAGGTGTAAGGGGTAATGGAAGTAGCTTTGGCCAAGGGAACTCAAAAATTTTGAAACTGGCTCTCTCAATCTTTCCAGAAGGTTGTGAGTAGTAAGGGCAGTGTAGTTGTTCAGTAAGAGGTAACATTTTACAGAGTTCTTTTAAGTTTCCCATGAATTTGTACCTCAGTCCATTGATATACAAGTTAGTAAATCTAAGTTGGAAACACAAAAGCAAACAGCATTTTAGAGATTGTATATTTTGAATAAAGAAATGGTTTAGCCTATCTTGAAAACAGATATGCAATAATGAAAACATTCAAATCCCATGTAGGGTGGGAGCTAGATAAAATTCATCCAAGATGGCCAAATATCCCTTAAGACTTTGTTTCATGCCTACATTCTATCTTTAAAATTGTTCTAACATTACATTGTTAACAACATAGCACATAACCTGATTAGAAACTCTTCTGGTTTTTTGGGGGGAGATTCCCAACCAATGTTGATTGAAGATATTAAGCAATGTGACTGTAACATGATGGGTGGGCTTCATGGAGAAATTTAGTTAATATGTATTTCAAATAATCTGGTGCCACCAACCAGACCATCTTGTGATCATCAGGATTATCTACATGAAGAGTGCAATGAGATTTTTTCCATTCTTCCTTTTCAAAATAAGGAGCTACACATTGATATTGCCTAATAGCCTCCTTGAAACTCTCTAGGAGCTTATCCTATAAGGGTTTAGATAGGATTATAACCTTAGTTAAGGCTAATCATTTGACAGAGAGTTTCCTTTAGCTTCCATATTTTCTTCTTTTCCATGGGTCTCAAACTTTACAATAGCCAGCTCTCTAGAAGGTAGAAATGCATTTAAAAGTTCCCCCATTTGTCCATTTTGGTAGATGCTGCAGCAGAGAAGAGAAAGACTTCTTTGTTTTTAAAGCATCCCGAAGTCATACCCTACTCCAAACACATCCTTGCTATCTGTATACATGTTAACTCTATGTTCTTTGCTAGTTTGCATGCCCTAGTAAGTACAAAAAGCTCTGCATTCTTGGCTAATGTTATGTCAGATAGAGAACTATATCCTAAAGGAGAGATTAATTTAGTGAGAGCATATCCTGCTTCATAGCCTTCAGTTTCATGGTCCAGCAACAGGTATGGTCCAGCAACAAATAATAATAGGTCACAGTTTTCAGTGAAAGTGTCTACAAATCTGAGCAAGGTACAGAAAGTTCCCTATCTATGACAACTATGAGGTTCCTTTTTTGTTGTAGGGGCAGGAGAGTGGAGAGAGGCAGGATTAAGGATACTGCAACAGTGAATAATAATGTGAGAAGGAGAAGGTAACAGGATCTCAAGAGGCTAATTGAGTTGCTGAAAATTATGGTGTGTTCTCAATCAATAATGAAACTACTATGTGTAAGGAACCATGAGGTCAAGTGGGTTACCTAGAACTAGTTCAGCAAAAGCATCAACAGATACTCTAAGACAAGGTTGATGTCTCGCAACCAAGTCAAGCATAAAGCTATTTTAAGTGATGGATTTTTAATGGTTCCCATGATGTTCAGCTAAAATCCCAAGGACTGCCCAAAATGCACATGCACCAATAGACAAAAGGTAGGAAAGACCTGTTCACGTTTGGGCTCCCTGAGAAGAAGACCTCTTACTGATGAATTAGTTAATTCATAAAGAGGTTTCAAATCTCAGAAAAACTTGACACCCATTGCCTGCAATGTCCAGCCTAGAAATTCTCTTGGTTATCAGTTTATGAGGGGTCTACACTATGTTTGGATAATCTTTAGTCCATTCTCAGGATGTTTTTCCTTCCTTAGTTAAATCATACTATAAACAATGGAATGTGCTTTGGGATATTTGTTAGTTATCTTTTGAAACTTTATGTCCATTTTATTGTCTCTAAGGCTGAGAGCAAGTAAATGGAATCTTTTTCACAAGCTGCTTTGTTCTCTAAACTAAGTATTTGTTCTTTGAACAAACCATCTACATATTGTATCAGAACTGAGTCACCCAAGAAATTTAGACCTTCTAAGTCTTGAACAGAGGACTTAGGAAAAATAGAAGAGGCTGTGGTGACCCTTGGAGCGTAACTTCCCACATTTATCAATGTTTGCTACACATACTGACTGTCTTGGGCTAGGGTCACACTGAAAAGAACAGAGGAAAATTCTACTTTGGTGAAATACGTGGCTTTGAGCAGAATTGATGCCCAGATGGTATTTAGGTTAGGTACTACTGGGAAGAGAGATGTAACTGGTTAATACTCTGAGATCTTTAACATGTCATCCTCATCCATTTGGTTTCTTTACTGGCAAGATAGTAGTGTTACAAGGGCTAGAGCAGAGTCTAAGAAGATCTTGGGATATAAAGCCTGCAACTATAGGTTTAAGTCCTTTTTTTTTGTTTCTGGTTTCAAGGAATATTGGGAAAGTTTGTATAACAGTTTGGTAGGACCTATCTGAAATTTAATATGTCCTGATCCAATTATTTTTCCTATGTCAGTGGAATTTTTAGCCCATTGAGTGTACATTGAGTGTCTGGTATGAAGTCAAGACCCTTAGCTGGCATTTGCATCAAGCACAATGAAAAACAGAATGATACCTGCAGATTAGACACAACCTGATTCTGAATATTGGAGTCCTCTGGAATCTCAAGAAGTAGTCCCTCTTGTGTGAATTTGATATTACGATTCCATTTGCAAAGTAAATCTCTCCCTATTAAATTTTCAGGGGTGGTATCATGGAGCAGGAAGTAATGCTATTTAGTCAAAGGCCAAAGAGTTACATTTAAGGGCTAAAACAGTGAAAAATCTGTAAATTATTGTAAATACCTGGCACCTGGGTCCTATGTTCGCTTGAAGGAAGAAGCTGATTAAAAATAACAGTTTAATGTAAAAACAGCAATGCCCATATCTACCAGGAATTGATGACGTTGGCCATATATATTTATAGTTAAGCCTTCAATGTTCAAAGGTAAGGCAGGATACTGAATGCTTTTTCTTTTCTTGGAGCATTCTCTTTGAGCGGAGTTGAGAGATTCTTCTTTGTCTTGGCTTACCTTTTGTAAAACAGAACATTTTGTTCAAAATATCCCTTCTGTCTAAAATATCTACAAGTGTTCTTGTCAATAGGTGGTCTGTTGGGAAATATGCCAATAGCTCTTGATCCACAGAATTATAAGTTTATTTTGAGTCCTATTTTGTTATTCTTCAAAAACAATTTCCAAATGTTCTGCCAGGTTTTACAATACCTTGTAATTCAAATAAAGGGGATTTTCCCATTCTAATTTCATTTTTTCCTCTATTTGTATAATTGAATTAGAGTCCCATTGATTTTTATTGGGAATGTTTCAATATGGCTTTTAGGATGTTTCCCTACTTTGAGGGCCTTTTTTTACCCTCAGGTTTATTGCAGAAAGAAGAGTCTTTCCCTTGTGAGAAAGAAGGTCCCTTTTTGGATCTGTTCAATCATCTATTACCAGTCAAGATTTAGCATTTGAGGTTCTAACCAATATGTATACAAGTTAATATAGGTCAGGCAACCCTGGATCCTATGCATTCAAAATAATTCTACATTCTCCTATAAATAGTTTCTGGTCTTCTCTGGGCTTAATGATAGCCTTAAACTTAACATAGGTTTAATATTTGACTTCTACAGTTGCCTGTAGACCTAGCTTATGGGAGGGATATATCATTAGAGGCAACTGGTATTCTTGGGTTTTAGGAGAGTCACTGGGAAAAGGTAGACAGAAGGTCTGGACAAGAGGAAGAGAAGGAAGTTGTCAATGGGCATGTGGAAGAATATTCAGAGGACAAAGGGGAACAGGAGAGCCAGATACAGGGAGTCAAATGGTGGACAAGGAGAGTAAAGATTTATGAGGGAAATAAGTCTAATTTGTTATTGTCAAAGTTTGTCAAATTGCTCATTAGATTTGGCCAAAGAACCTTTCAGTGAAACAATTTTTGAATCAGAATTTTGTCAGCCCTTACATACCAAAAAAAACAAAAACAAAAACCAAACAAAAAAAAAACCGCACTGTCCTTATTTCTTTTATTATCTAAGATGATTCTCAAGTGAGCAATTTTGTTCCAGTCAGTCTTTCCCCAGAACAGACCCTGAAGGCTCAAATCATCCTTGGTGAAGTTATGCCACTTTAAGAGAAAGGCACAAGAATTAAGATGTAATGAGAATACATCCAAGAAGCAGGAGTTTTTCCTAGAGGACAAGAGGATTTAGATGTAGATGACCCCATGAGAGCTAGCAAGAGCTAGTCATGAGTGATGCTTGTGCTCTTTGTGTTGGAATGGAGGAGCTGTAGGTGGGCTGAGTGGATGTAAGATGTCTTACATAATCAGTTTCAGAAGGATTTTTGTCTGTCTCTCATTGGTTTCTAATTTGGAACTGAGGGCAAAAAATAGAGAAGTTGGTAGTCATTAACTAAGTTTGGACCATTCTGGGCTGATTGCTACAGAGATCATAATTTGGCTTCTTGAGCTGATTACTACTGAGGTTGTGGGTAAGAGTTCTACTGTCATGTATGACCTGGCTTAAAATCTAATTTGTATCTTTATTTTACTTATCTTTTCTTGAGGATAACAGAGAAAATGAGAACAGGAAGTAGAGATAACAAAAGTAATTATTAAATGGCAATAGACTATTAGGAGATCACCCAATGACATGTCTTCTTTCCAGTGGAATGGCTAGCCATTGACTGAAGAGTGAAGAAACATAATGAGATTGATAATTCTACAGCTAAATCACAGGAACTCCAGATTAACTGATATTTTATTCCTTATTTTGTTATGGGCCCTCATTCTGTCATATACCAGAGAGTCCTTGGAACACATGCATAGTATAGAGTTGAGAATATGCAACACAGGGCCCTACTCTCTACCCTTGCACTCTACCCTCGTTCAGGGGAACCTGCCCCCAACTCCTTCATTCCACTCACACATACGTGCACAAGTATCTATGAGGACTTGAGTCCTTTCACATTCTGAACCCAATTCTATGCCTGTAGACTCTATTTTACCTGGATCTATGATCTCTCACACTTTCCTGCATTGGAGGCAACTTATATCTTGAAGAACCTAGAATTCTTTTCCCAAGTGGCTTCAAGCATGCCTCCAGGGCCTGAGTGGGCACTCTCCCCAGACTGGCTCTCTCAAGGGTGGGCAGATCTATAGGTGTGAAGGGTAATCAAAAGGCTATTTGCATATGGTAATAACCTCCAGGGCTTGGAGGTACAGGTCAGAGTACCCTCACCTGTGCATACAAGGCTTTTTAGCATTTCAGTGTATATATGCCTTGCTTTTGTCTGTTCAAATCACTGAAAGGTTCAGAAAATCAAAGACTTTCCCTTGTTTTACACTGTCTCCTTCCTATGGTGTTATCTAAGAATCAGGAGCATCAACTGGGAACTTGTTAAAAACGCAGAAGCTCTGACCCCAAACTGGACCTATTTAATTCAATGTCATTCAATTCAATAATCATTTTAACAAGACTGTCTCCTTCCTCCCTCCAGGTGACTCATATGCTCATTAAAATTTAAGAAACATCCCTCTTGCACCTCAGCTTTCTTCTTTCTTATATTCACTTCAGACTGTTGGCCCCATTACATGTTCAGGAAGGACAGGTTTTATGACATCTTACTTATCTTTAATGCTTAGGATTATTTGACTCTCATAATGTTAAATCTATAATGTTAAACCAATTAATTAACAAATTAATAACGGAGATACATAGTGAGTTTATATAAAGTCAATATACTTAACACTGACCTTCAATGTTGGCCTCTTAAGGAATTTAAAAATTACCCATCTAAAAGTCACAATGCCAAACTCCACATTGTAAGTAGGCTAAGAAGCTGAGCTTGACTAATCCAAGACCTTCTGTGTTTTCTGCACACAGGGTTTGCTGAGATGAGGCAGTCTTAAGTTTTCTAGGTACTACTTATACTAAAATATTTCAATGAACACCTGCCAGTAATCATACTGTGTTTTCTACCCTAAAAACTTTAGTAGGATACTAACACATAAAAGCAAAATTCATCTGAAAATAATTCTGTCTAAGCATTTTTCCCTGTAACATAACCAATTTTATGTACTTCTTTTATACTAAATGGGCAATGTAACTTTTTAATATAATAAATACTGTTTTTCTCTTTGAGTCTCATGCAATATTCCAGATGATAAGATGATTTGTTGCTCCACACTGGTGGTGCCTATAATCAGCTTACTATAAAGCTAATTATATATTTCTTAACTCTCTAGTTGGTACCTAGGAGGGGATACTAATGTCTTTAAGGCCCACAGTTGCTTTAAAAAACAGGCATATTTAGTCACATGTGCTTTGTTTTTTTAAAGTAGTACTCACGGTAAAACATTGGTTTAGGAGAAACAAGGTAACAAACATTAAAGTATGCCTTAGTTTTAGCAAATTTCATTAATCTATCATTTTATGCATGAATTCATTCAGTGAGTATTCACCACAATGCTTTCATTTACCAAACACTGCATCAGTCAATGTGGAAGGTACAAAGCAAAACAAAGTGAACCCTGCCCTCAGTGGGTCTCCAACATTTTTCTATACAATTCTTTCAGGAAGATTATAATTTAATTCTTTCATATGTTGAAGAACTCCTAAAAATAATTAAATGTATGATGTATGTCATCATTTTAGTGTTTTTACATCACCACTTCCCAATCATTTTTCAACAAATCGTAATTGCTGGAGACATAACAAGCACTAATATGCTGATTGCACAAGTGAATGAGACCAGTAATATTGCTAACCTCGTGGAACTTATAGACTTGTGGAAAGAGACAGAAATTAAACAAACAAAACTGTTTATAAGATAATTGCAGAAAGTGATAAATTCCATGGAGAAAAAATTAAGATAGAATAGAGATGAATAGAAATGAAAATGACTAGGGGATAAGGATTCTTTTGAGCAGAGCAGTCAAGCTTTAGAAGATGAAGCAAAATTAAGTAGAGATATAAATAATAACAGGAAGCCACCCATGTGTATATGCAGAAGAAAGATGAGCCATGCCGCAGAAACAGCAAGTATAAATACATTAACATGAACACAAGCCTAGTGCAAAAATGTTCAAAACTGCATACCTAGTTAAACTAGTTTCACAATGAAATATCCTAAGGTATTTAAAGAAGAGACTCTTTAAGGAAGTATTTACATTTTCCTAAAACTTAAATAGTCCTCCTATGTATGTCATGAAGCTCTGGGGATTTTTATTACCACATCAGAAAAATGGACAACAATAAAAAGGCAAAATTATAATTAGAACAGAAGATGAAGAACATGTCTACACATTCTAACCATCACATTTGCTAGCCTACTTGACTCTGCATCTCTATACACTATCGTTGTTAGGAATGGACTGTCTCTGCTCCCAGTGCCAGTTACTCCACTCATATGCCAGCTGGATCCATAACCTCTTGTTCATTCAAAGATACAGTTTCCAAAACTCTACCTTTCTCTCATATACCATCAATTTTCCATAGACTCCTGGATTATTTCCTTTTATATACCAAAATGTTGTTATATTTTCTACCTTTAAAAAAAATAAAATGCTCTTGACTGCATTCTTGTCTAATGTCCCATTTTTGTTTCCCTTTATAAACTCCCCAAGATTTTCTTTTTGTGCTCAGCATGTCTAAATCCCTCTTTCCTTCTATTCTTTCCTGAACCCAGTCTAATCAGACTTTACATCCATACCATTTCACAAAATGCCTTGTCAAGATTATGAGTAATTCTCAAATTGCCAAGTCCAATGGCCAATTCTTAGTCCTCTTCTTACTTTACCACTGGGCAGAATTTGTTACAGAAGATTACTTCCTTGTTGTTAGAACGCATATTCTACTTGACCTCCAGAACAGCACTCACTCATAGTTCACTTTTAAACTTACTAGCCTCCCAGCCTGCTTTGCTGGTTTATACATATTTAACAACTTCCAAATTTTGGAGCATTCCAAGGCTTACTCCTTGCATCAATTTTTTCTCACTACATTCACTCCTGAAGTGAATTCAAGTCTTAAGGCTTTAAATATTGTCTATATTCCAACAACTCCCAACTTGTATCTCTAGCCCAATGAACCCTATATTAATATATGATAAATTCAACTGCACTTGAGTCTCACAGGTGTCTCTAGCTTGACATATTCAGACAGACATTTTCCTTCTCACCAGTCCAAACTTCTTCCTCTGAAGTCTTCCTCATCTTAGTATAAATGGAAACTTTATCCTTATAACTGAAAACATGACTCTCAAAGGATATTCACTGATTAGTGATAATATATAGGCTGAAAATGTCATGGGATTTTGTGTTTGTTTTGTTCTGATTTTTGTAATTTACTGAATTACGCTATTAGTTCTTACAATTTTCCAGCTGTTTTTGTTTTTCTTTTTCAGGTTGATAATTATTGTCTTCATGTAATTCACATGCTGATTTTTCACTTCTTTCACAAGATTAAAACTCATTTGTTTTCCAAGTTATTATAATAAAACTTCTAAAACAATGTTAAATGACAACATCCTTGTCAACTTTCTAGCTTTTAAAGGGAAAAAACCTCTGATGTTTCACTGTTAAATACAATGTTGAGTGTTCATTTAAGATAAATAATCTTTATGAGAGTAAGGAAATATTCTATGTTTTCTAAGAATTTTTTTAGGAACAGATGCTGAATTTTTTTAAAGGCATTGTTTTGATGGAGAACATATGTCCTTTTTATTTCGTATTACTGAGTTGAATTTTAATAATTGGATTAAGTCCTTCTTGGTCACTGTGTATTTTTCTTCTATCAACATACCTAAATAGATATTATTTAGGAATTTTGCATGTGATTTGATTGCTCTATAAGCCTTCTGAACTGTTTTGTGTTTTGGGTGTGGTTATGTTAGCTTTATGGGTTAAATTCAGAATCATGACATTATTTTCCACATAGAAGAATTAAGCTTTTTTTTTTTGAATCACTATGAAGGAGTGGGGAACTTACCTGTAAAATCATATGGGCTAGGACATTTTTGGGGAGTAATTATTGCCAACTTTTCTAAACATCTTCATATTAGTCTGTTCCTCTTATTTACTTGCTGTTGAGACCGTTTGGTTCACTTTGTGCTTTCCTTAAAATTCCTCATTTTATCAAGACTGATAATTTTATTAATATAAGCTTTAAAAAATACTGTCTCAGAAATATTTCAGTCTTTCTTACGTGTGGCCCTATCTTCTCTCCTCTTTAATCTATTTTTCTTTTCTCAATTTTTTTCCCTTCCATGAGGTTGTTATTTTATTAACTTCTCAATTACTTAACTTTTCAATTACTCTTGTTCTTTTGTTTCCTAAATCATTAACTTCTGTTTCAGTTTTACTAATTCATTCTTTATGCTTTTCAGTGTTTTATTTTTATTTTTTGCAGCTTCTTACATTCGGATGTTCTGTTTTATTTTCCCTTGTTTTAAAATAAAAGGATCTTAGACTATGGCTTTCCCTCTGAGTGCAACAAAGACTTAAGTGTTATTTTTTTTTATAGTATGCAATTATCATTTTGATGTCATTTTGTTGTAAGAATTATTCTGGAGAGCAATTTTTTTATTTATAAATGATTGATTTTTGTTGGTGTATTTGTTCTTTTCATTTGTGATTTTCAAAAGTAGACCATGTAATTATATGCTATTATAGTTATGAATTCATAAAAGTATACTTGATTATTTACTTGGGAGTAACTGAGAAACCACTGAAGGGTTTAAGCTCTGGACAGAATCAGTATCATTTTCAGCACAGAAAAATCTTTCTGATTTCTTTGTGAAGAAGGCAGTTCAGAGGGGCAGGATTAGATACTTAAGATATTAATAACATGTTGAGTAATGCAGGCAAGAGATCATGGTAGCTTGAAATAAAGGACAGTGGACATGGGGGAAACATGAATGCATTTATGAGACAGTTTAGAAGTAGGGTGAGCAGATTGGTGGTTGATTAAATGTGGATATGAAGGAGAGGGAACAATAAAAGATATTTACCCTTCTAAATTAAGTGGTCTGGCTCTAGTTCATTCTTTTTAATGTCTGTATTATATTCTACAGGGCAGAGAATAATGAATTATTGAACCAATATTTTAGTTGAGCCTTTCTTTTGTATTCTATTTTGTGCCAAGTTAAGCAATACTTCAATAAAAGTCTTTGAAAATAAATCCTTACATACTAACAGTTGAGTACAGTACACTAGCAATATGACATGGAGGAAACTTCACTTGAACCTTTTTCTGTCAGCTCTACACTATGCTTGAGAAAGCACCAACTCCTTCCCTGGTGTGGTCAGAGTGCTAGGAGTCAAGCTTTCTAATTGTGTCTCTAGGAAGTCAGTGACATGACTTTCCACTCTGTATTCACAATGAGAAAGAGGGCAATGAATTAGCCCATCCTCTGGCTTTACATACAATCAGTTTGGGAAACAGCTTAGCAATTTCTTTAAAAGTTAAACATACACTTAGCATACAACCTGGTATCTACCCAAGAAAAATGAAGACATATAATAACAAAAAGATGTTTATGTGGATGTTCATAGCAGTATTATTCACAGTAGCTCAAAACTGGAGACAATCCAAATGCCTATCAAATAGTGAACAGATAAACAAAATGTCATGTATCATCTATACAATCAACGGAAACTACTTGACAATAGAAAGGAATGAACTGCTGACACATACAACACAGGTAAACCTCAAAAATACTATACTCCCTGAAAAAGTCAGACACAGAATGCTACATACTACAGTATATGATGCTATTGCATGAAATTATTTTAAAAAATCATAGGGACTGAAAACAGATAAGTGGCTGTCTGACAGCTATAGTGTCACCCAGTCACCCCCAAACTGACTGCAAAGTCCACAAAGGAAGATTTGGGGATGGTGTTAGTTTTCTGTGGCTGCTGTAACTAATTACCACAAATTCAACCACTTAAGGAAAAAAAAAAAAAAGAAAAAAAGAAATGTATTCTCTTACAGTTCTAAGGGGCCAGAAGTCAGAAATGAATCTTACAGGGCTAAAATCAAGCAGGGGCATCTTCTCTCAGAGGCTCTAGGGTGGATCTCCCTTCTTGCCTTTTCCAGTGTCCAGAGCATCCCTATGCTCACAGCCCCTTCCCTCCATCTTCAAAGCCAGTGGCACAGAATTTCCCACTCTAACTCTGCTTTCTTCTCTTTCTGTCACCTGGTTTCTCTTCCGTCAAATCTCCCTATGCCTCCCTCTTATTAAGATATTAGGGCCCATTCTGATCGTCTAAAACAATCTTTCCTTTTCAAGATCCTTAATATAACCACATCTACAAAGTCCTTTTCAAAAAAGAATTTTTTTTTTGTCATATAAGGTAATATTCATAGGTTCTAAGGATTAGGACATGAGAATTATTTTGGGGGTCTTTTTTTTTTTGTCTACCACAGGATGATGAAAATCTGTCTCAACTGTGGAGTAATATCGAAGTTCACAGAATTATTTAAGCTTCTATGCTAAAAATGCTTATACTTTCCTAAAAGCTGGCGAAAAACAGGTTTAAAAAAAGAAGGAAAGAAGAGAAGGAGAGAGAAAAGAAGATAATTACCTCAAAAATGGTAAAGGCGTGAGCAATTTGTAAAAGAATGGCCAGAAACTTCCACACTAGTAAGCAAAGAAACGTAAAGAAAAATAAAAGATATATTTCAGATTTTTTAAATGATAATATTGAAAGTTGAAGAGTTGAGGGAAACAAGTTAGTACATTATTTTTGGAAGACATTTGGTCAGAATATAAAAAAGAAATACAATGAGCATCACTTTTCAACCACGAAGTCACTTTAAGGAATAAACGTTAAAGAAGAAATCCTGTATACACAGAAAGGTTTACTAACTTAAATATTCATAACAGCAGTTTTATATTGGAAATTTCTAATCAATCTAATTATTGAACACAACCAGAGCTGAAGAATATTCAAAAGCAAGTAAAAGTGTATATAATATGTATTTGAGATAAGTAAAATTTATAACCATATATCTATGGCAGAATCTAATTTTTTCCAAAAGAAAGCTATATATGTTCATGGAAAAATATTACTCATATAACTTATTTTCTCTTTTGCTTACCTTTATTTTCCAAATTTTCAACATGAAGTTTATACATATATTTATATTAAGAAGAGGACATTTTAAACACTTTGCTCCTCTTCCCCCAAAAATAATTGATTTAATTTTTCTTCTACTTTGGTTCTCTAGTGAGAACCATAAGAAAACAATGGTCAGAGAGCCAAGTCTAAAATTTACTAGATTCACTTTTAAAAACCAGAATCAGGGAGACTCTTGGGAAGAAGTATATAATTTTTGCAGCAACAGACCAACCCACTATTTCTTTAGTTCTTGTTCAGAAAACAGATTGAGCACTTGGCCCAAACTAAAGCCTTCAAAGCGAGGCTCTGTTTTCTTTAGAGACAGGACATGTGTTCCATTTATCACTATTGACTTTCTTTTTCCACTGGTCCTCTGAAGAGGGATGTCACTTCATAGACATTTTGTCTCTTGGGGAAGACGTCTTAGTGTGTCTTTGACCCCAGCAGTTGCTATAGATATCCATCAATACATTTAATGTTTGGTATAAAAGTATATTTAATAAAATCATATTTACAATAAAAGTATATATTTTATTAAAAAGTATATTTAATATACAATAAAAGTATATTTAAATAAAGCTTTAAAAACAGGTAACATGATACTGAAACTTTTAGAGAGTGCCTTTCCTGAGAACCAGTGTAAACAAACATTTTCTTCCAAGGAGGATTAGTTTGAAGACCAGAAATCTATTGGCACCTTTAAGCACATTTAAAATTTTAAATGATTATGTTATTTGTCTAAAATTCAAACAAGGACACTCTTCTATTATAATGGAGACTCATGTTTGGGTTTGATTGCCAAATAAGTCAATGCAACAGGTGTCTGAATCAAAATTAATTAGAAGATTTTCAGTAGAGTAAATATTAACACTATGAAGGAATTCTTTTTCACATTTGGTTGGGAGACACTGGAGGGTGGTGTCAATTCTCTATAGACATCTCTAGCTGTTCATGATTCTATCACTTTTACTTCTTTCATTGTTAAATTTCCAAATTCAGTGCTCTCACATTCTCTACTCTGACTCACTGTACCTTGGCACTCTAACTCCTAATTCCACTACTCAAAATATTAACTCAAATATTTATTATGTATATTTATTATGTATTTATTTGTTAAGGTAACATTAGCTGCTGTAACAGATCCACAGATTTAGTGGCTAACACAACACAGGTTTTGTTTTGCGTTTTCTCCTCTAACAGACTATGTATGTGATTCTACTTGCTGGTGTTCAGTCTAACTCAAGAATTCAGTTTCCTCCTGTCTTGAAACAAGAGCCCTCATAACTGTCCATATCTAATCAGCAGAAAGGAGACAAGTACTATGATTTTGGGCCAAGACACTTGGCCCAAAAGTAACAGAACCCAATTCTGTTCTCATTACACTGAGAAAAGCTACTCATGTGTCCACCCCTAAATGCAAGGAGTACTGGGAATTGTAGTCTCTGGATAGAAAGCTGCTCTCTAGGACATCTCTACACGATTGAGTAGAACAGTACCGGAGCCAACTCTCAAACAAATGAGAACCAATAAGGAAGAAGCCAAAGGCAGGGAGGACCTTAAGAGGAAATAAATAATTTTTGAACAACACATCAGTTAGTCCATGAAAACTCTTGTATCTGTGGTCACATTCCACATGACCCCATGGCATCCACTGTCCCTGAATACTGTAAATATATGAGCCCAAGGCAGACAGAGGGATGAACTTTACAAAGACCTGGCATTCTAATCTTTTCTAATTTCTTCCAGTTCTCACTGCTTCTCAACATATCCATTAAAAAGTGATCGATTTTTCCCAGCTTACGGACAAGGGAGATCAGAAAATATGTTTTCAAGTCTATCTTTTCTCTAATTTCTTCTTCAAATTCTAAGTTTCTTTACAGAACTCATGATTTTCTGATGCCAAATTGGTCAGGAAGTCATAACAGCATCTAGGTTATCTAAATTTTACTATCAGGGGTCTGATTTCCCTATCCAAGGGGGATGCAAAAGTTCAGCCATTCACCCTACAGAAAGAAAGCAAGATTTCTAACATACAATGAAAGGTGAGACAGGTTCAAAGCCTTTGCTCATCTGACTTTACTCTAATTCTGCAAGAGAAAACACCAGCCTTCTACAAACTGAACTTGTTAGTACAAAAAACATCAGGTGAACAAAGAATAAAGGTTTCTGTAACTATCATTTCATACCTGAATGCAAGTTACAAAAATAGAATCTCGTTGCATACAATTACTCTGGTGTTGACGTACAGTAGGCTTTGCCCAGTCAGGAGCAAAGCTTTAGCCTTTCATATGCTCATACTTTTTCAAGAATTCAGCCATCACACACACAGTATCAGAGCAGAACATGAATCAAACACTTTAATGAGAGTACATAGATTTCCTCAGTCCGAGAGGAAGTCAAATTTCAAGAAAACATGTAAGTGGGATAAGCCATTTTCCCCTCCATTTCAAGATTCATAGGCAGCCTCAGAATTCAAACCAATATGTAGCAGGGAAAATTTTGACTAAACATTATATCATGTGAAATAAGGTAAATATACTCTTTGCCCCTGAATATATAACTTCGTTTTAAGAGATAGATAATCCAGATATACACCCATATATATGTACACACACACATCTTCTAACTATAAAAGTACACATATCCATTCATAACACATCTTTACAAATAATGGAGATGCGAATTTTGAGTATTTATGATTGGAAGGTTACCAAGAGACATCTTACTTTTTATCCAATACTCCATGGAGTTAAAATATATACCAATAACTAGTCTAGAGTTGATTTATTCACTCTCCATTGCTCCATTTGTTCTGTGTGTGGACAGGTCAGGGTGCACCTCGGCACAGGAGCATCATTCTCATTGCGTTCCTTGTGAATACGCCCCCTAGAGTTATTTAACACATCAAAGTTGAGTACAGGAGCAGCACTGAGCACAGTGGTGAGACGGATTTCTCTTTATTGCTCTCATAATAGTTCATTTATTCATGTGGCACCTATGATGTGGCCATTGAACATTAGTGTTCAAAACATGGCTTGGCCATATCCTTGATATTACAAAACCCATTTAAACTGTCTGATCTTTCTACCTAGTTTTTTTTCCCCCCAAGAAGAATAACACCTTTCATATCCAGTGTTGTGAGGCTTGGATTGGACTAAAATTGTGAAGCTAAGTAACCATGTCAAAATGCTTGGTACCCATAGAATCTACTGTAGAGTTGAGGGCATATACCCATTAGAAGGATAGGCACATAGGTCAAGCAAAAAGAGATACCTAAACATTGTTTTTCTTTATAGATTTGCTCTGGGGGAATACAATCCTTCATGAACATATGAAGTACGTAAATAGGCAAGTGAGATGGAAAACTATCGATTCTGATTAGTGTCTCTACTCTACAACTGGAGATTTAGAGTATCTCAAATGCCAGCATACCAGTACTGAGCTAGCTACTTTCAACTTTTTGCATTCTGTCTGCATTACTATCAAAGTACATAACAAACATCTGTGTTGTGTTAACCATGCACACAGCCTTTGCCTTCTCAGACTGAAATTTGCTTCTAATCCTTGACTCCATTTTTCTTATCTTCACATGCCTCCAATACCCAGCACATATCCCTTGTGTACAGCAAGCACTCAATAAGTGCTGACTGCACTAAGGAGTGACCAAAAAGCAAAGTGATAAAGTGATGATAAAATATGTATGTATGAAACATTCTGTCCTTTGAAGGACTTGGGAGAAAAATAATCTAGGGACTTTTAGTAACACAATTGGGGTTGTAGCTATGAGAGAGTTATACACACAGAATCAAATCACATAGGCAAGTGGCGGCAGCAGCCTAGCGGGAAAGAACAGTCTATGCTCTCCAGATGCAGAGCAAGTAAGTTTGAAGAAATATGGTAAATGTTAATATTATGAAATTGACAAGAGAACGGGGAACCACCTTGACATTTGATTACTACTTAGTCAATTTTCAAGTTCATAACAAAGTGAGCAGATGTTATCCAAAGCAGATGTGAAAATGCATATAATATAATAGACCAAAGGGATTTGATTGTTTGCTTGCAACATATATTTGACGAAAAAAAAAAACCTTCAAACTTATTTCAACAAAAATGAGGCATATTTGGCTCATTTCCTACAGTTTTGCTCTGTTGTCCAACAAAATTTATCAAATATTTGAGATGAGACAATTGACAAAAACTTTCAACACTTCTGCAGGTCAGTTGTCCAAAATCACCCATCCCCTTCTTGTCAGGACCCAAGAAGGGACCTATATGGGAATCTGTCATTTACAACAAGGAGGAATATCAAAACAAGTAGGATCAGAGAGCTAAAACTATCAAGAACCTGAATTCCAGAAGCCAGAGGGTCACAATAACATGTGAGGCTCAAGCATCAGCATTTTATTTTCAATGGTCCAGGTAATCCTAATATATAGCTAATGTTTGAGAAACATGGGTTAGAGATAAGACTGATCTTCTCATAAGCTGATAATGGTGACTTGAGACCTAAATCCTCAGCCATTCCCTGGCACCTACCCCAAGGGCAAAGAACTGGCAACAAATACTTCAAAATCTCAGCTCCAGTCAAGCAAATCAGATTTCATAACCAGGCTCTGGTCCTACTGAGGACAAATAAGCAAAGGAAGGAGAAGAGGGAGGAGGAGGAGGTGGTGGAGGAGGAGGACATGGGAAAAGAAACTTGTGAAGTTTGTGAATCTTTAAAATAACCTTGTGAAGTTTGTGACTCCACTTTCTGGAAGGAGCTACATTTTTCAGGTTTCAACTTGGCCACATCTGAAATAGACACTGGTAACCTTAGTGACAAAGGAGGTTTTATATTATTTCCTACCTGTACGATGTTAGGGGCTCATAGGTCATGGTCTCCAATAGTCTGAGACATTACCTAGTGCATGATTTCTTTGACAGTACAACAGTCTTAAAAGCTTAGTAGACTTCTTACCTGTTTGATGGTAGTCAGTTCATGACTCAGACGCCTCACCCACATTCCTTTTTCTTGATAGCCTCTTTAATTTGCTGTATTTCTTTGCTTTTTTCAACCACTTACCTTCAGTCTGCATGGTGATCATGCTGGGTTCATTAGCTTCTATGGAAGAGCTGTAAGTTCAGTCTTTTTTTTTTCCTACGTTGTTTGTCCAATTGAAATCATTCACTAGTCATCACTTAATTCACTTAGATGTTTACCAGTGAATGGGACAGCTATTGTCTTGATTTGATTACTGCTACATATCTTAACTTTAATTGAATTTTATCTCTCAAAACATTTCTAAATTTTATCTTTTACTATATGCTGTCGAGAGTAAGTGCCTTTCAACTCCACATACTGCCAAGTTTATGAACACTCTCTAATCCCTTTCATTCACAATTACAAATCAGGATATTCTTTTCAAAGGTCAACTCTTTGTGTAATATTTTATGAAAAGTAGCCAACATCAGTCAACACAGACTACTAATACTTAGTTTTCCAATGTTTTTCCCTAGGGCCACACACTCATTAGTCAGCTGATCTGCCTTCCTTGTTATCAAAGATTTTACCAAATAACTGGCCATTGCAAACCACAGAATACCATACTTCCAGATTCTGATAATAGCCTTGCTGTTTACACCCATCCCTAAGACAACATTTTATCTTTTTTGTTATAGCAGCATCCTACTTTGAGTTACCAATTAAGCACCTTAAATTTAAATGCTCAGTGGTTTCAAACAGTATGGTTCGTTTCTTACTCACAGTTTATGTCCATTGCAGGTCTACCAGGGGCTCCTCTCCATGTTGACTCTTGATGATACAGCAGTCACTCTCTACATTCTTGTCAGTTGCTGTGGAAAAGCAAAATTACAGCGTTTCACACAAAGAAATCAGATCGTCCAATCTAAAAGTGAATCATGTTCATATTATTCTCAATACATTGGTCAATATTAGCCAAATGGCTCCATCTGCAGCAGGGCCAGGAAGTGCAGTCCTACTGTTAGTTGAATGGTGCTATGGCACTACTGAGTACCATGCTCCCTACAATCTAATCTCTACATTACAGCCAAGTGAGCTACTTAAATTATATCAGATATGTCACTGCACTGTTCAAAACTCACCAATGACTTCCCACCACAGTCAGTAAACGAGCCAAAGTTCATACAATGGCCTCCACACCCCCCATCATTTGGCCATCTACTGTCTCTCTGCTGTGTCTCCCACTCTTTCCCCTTCTCTCACTTTACTCCAGCCACGCCACACTCTTTGTTAGTGCTTGCACATGTCAAGCTTCTAACTAACTCAGGCTTTATACTTGCTACTCCCTTTACCTGGAATATTCTTTCCACAGGAATCTTCATGGCTCACTTCTTTTTTTTTTATTATTTTTTATTTTTTATTTTTTTTAAATTTTTTTTAATGGCTCACTTCTTGACTTTTTTCACACATCCTCTCTAATACCACCTTATCAGAGGACCCTTCCCTGACAACCCTGTATAAAATGACACTTCAATCCACTGATGCTTTTCTTGAAACTCCTTGCCCTGCTTCATTTTTTTTTCACTGCTGAGTAATACCTGACATAATATATATGCATTTATTATCTGTATTCTCCCAGAAAATGTAAGGTTCTTGGAAGACTGTTTTATTTGCTGTAAGATCTTAGGATCCTAATATAAGCTTAGCACCAAGTAGATGCTCAATAAATACTTCATGAATGGACAAATGAATGGATCAATGAACATATTGCTGATCCTAGGTCAGCAAAGCACCATCCCAATATACCAGATTTTTGGAGGAAAAGAAGAAAAGGAAAAACAAAAGATGAAAAGGCAGTTACCAAAGATAAGTTTTTCTTCTTCTAATCTCTCCTGAAACTTGTACGGGTTTATAAGAGGATCAGTACTTAAAAGAATATAACATACTAAGGAAAACACTTGGACTTAAATTTCTTCTTCTCTCTCTATTTTCTTGCTATGACTCTTGAACTTCCACTGGTTTTAAAGGATACCAGACTTAGATGATTAATACTGAAAAGGTGTGGTTACAGAAAATAGAGATGTCCCTATGTTAAAAAATGAAAATTAAGGGGAAAATCTGTAAACACACATTAAAGAAGGTGAAATATGGAATCAGGAAATGATTTTGCCTTGAAAATCCATCATGAAACTTCCTACATGTAATATAAAGAAATCTAGGTGAAAAAGTCATCTATCTCCCGGACATACCAGGTGGTATTTTCCCAACACAGCAAAACAGGAAACTAAGTCATAGAGCAGCTTACTTAATTGCAAACTAGAGTCACAGAATGATGAGCAGCAGAAGTAAATGTACTACCAGGGTTTCTGATCCCTGGCTTGTTTGTTCCTTTTCTGTCCTATACTACCCACATGTTAGGTCTAATTCTAAATTTAGCTGGAGTCAGAATTAGGCAATTTGTTCTTGACAGCAGAACTTGCATTTGAGAAGACCAACATCACATTCTAAATAATAGATAAAAATATTTCATATAACCATAAATGTCAAATGCAAAAATCCACACAGAATAGGAATTGGAAGAATTTCTGTGAATGAATCATTTTATATCTTACTTTTTCTAAGAGAGCAAAAATGACTACAATTTTGTTTATTGCTCATCTTCCTTTCTCCTTCTTGATAACAGGCTGATTTTCTGCTGGACCAAAAACTGGCCCTACATATATACCCACATGAAGACTCAGAAACTGTCTGGTCCAGTGCTTTCTGAGAAGTTTAACGCATAACCCTCCTTCACATGATCTTTCAAAACATGAATTTTCATAGTCATTTATAATTTCTTCTTGTTATCCAAAAAAGATTTAAAACTAAGGTTGAAAAATTCATTTTTGTACACCATGACCAAGTGGAATTTATCCTAGGTATGCAAGGCTGATTTAGTATTCAAAAATAAATTAATATAATTCATCACATCAAAAGACTAAAAAAGAAAACTCACATGATCATATCAATAGATGCATAAAAAGCATTTGATAAAACCCAATAGTCATTCATGATAAAATCTCTCAGTAAACTAGGAATACAGAGGAACTTTCTCAACTTGGTAAAAATGGTCTACAAAACACTAAACAGCTAACATCATACTTTGTGAAGAGAAACTCAAAGCTTTTTCACTAAAATGTGGTACAATGCGACAATGTTCCCTCCCACAGCAGCTTTTCAACATCAGCTGGAAGATCTTGCTAACACAGTAAGGCAAGAAAAGTAAATAAAAGGTATACAGATTGGGAAGAAAGACATAAAACTGTCTCTGTTCACCAATGACATGATTATCTATGTAGAAAATCTGAATGAATAAACAAATAAACTCTTGGTACTCCTAAGTGATTGCAGCAAGGTTGCAGGATACAAGGTTAAAATACACAAGTCAATTGCTTTCTTATATATCAACAATGAACCCATAGAACTTGAAGTTACAAACAATACCATTTACATTATCACACACCAAAAGAAATATTTAGTTATATATCTAACAAAATATATACAAGACCCATATGAGGAAAGCCACAAAATTCTAAAGAACAAAGTCGAAGAACTAAATAAATGGAAAAATATTCCATGTTCATGAATAAGAAGATTCAATATCATCAAGATGTCAGTTCTTCCCAACTTGATCCATAGATTCAGTGCAATTCCAATCAAAATCCTAGAAAGTTAATTTATAGGTATCAACAAACTGATTCTAAAGTTTATATGGAGAGTCAAAGGACCCAGAATAGTCAAAACAATATTGAAAGAGAAGAACAGAGTTGGAAGACTGATGCTACATAACGTCAAGACTCACTATTAAGCTACAGTAACTAAGAAAGTGTGGTATTGGAAAGAGAATAGACAAATAGATCAGTGGAACAGAGAGCTCAGAAATAGACTCCTTCAAATATAGTCAGCTGACCTTTGATAAAGAAGCAAAAGCAATACAATGGAATAAAGACAATAAATGTGCGAGAACAACTGGATATCTACAGGCAAAAAAATGAATCTAGAAACGGATCTCACATGCTTCACAAAAATTAACTGAAAATGAATCATAGACTTAAGCACAAAAAACAAAACTGTAAAACTAGGAGATAACAAAGGAGAAAACCTAGAAAACCTATATGACCTCGGGTATGGTGATGACTTTTTTGATACAACATCAAGACACAATCCATGAAAGAAAAACTGATAAGCTGGGCTTCATTAAAACTAAGCTTCTGCTGTGTGAAAGACAATATCAAGAGAATTAGAAAACTGTCACAGACAGGGAGAAAATATTTGCAAAACACACACCTGATAAAGGAATCATCCAAAATATACAAAAAACTCTTAAAATTCAACCATAAGAAAACAACCAGATTTTTAAAATGAGGAAAAGACCTCAACAGATACCTCAACAAAGAAGATATACAGGTGGCAAGTAAGCATATTTAAAAGATGCTCCACACATCACATGTCAATAGGGAAATGCAAATTAAAACAATGAGATGCCACTGCACACCCATTAGAATGGGCAACATTTGGACACTGACAACCCCAAATGCTGTCGGGAGTGTGGAGCAACAACTCCTCTTACTATACGATCCAGCAATCATGCTCCATGGTATTTATTCAAAAGAGCTGAAAATTAATGTCCACACAAAAACCTGTACACAGATGTTTATAGCAGCTTTATCCCTAATTGCTAAAACTTGCAAGCAACAAGATAACCTTCAATAGGTGAAAACACAAATACACTGTGGTATATCCAGGAAATGGAATATTATTTGATGCTAAAAGGAAATGAGCTATGAAGCCATGAAAAGTTATGAAGGAATCAAATTCGTGTTACTAAGTAAAAGAAGCCAATCTGAAAAGGCCACATAATTTTAACCACATGATACTCTGGAAAAGGCAAAATTTTAGAGAGTAAAAAGATCAGTGGTTCTCAGGCTGGGGTGGGGTGAACAGGCAGAGTACAGAGGAATTTTAGTGTAGTAAAAATACTTTGTATGATACCATAATGATGGATATATGTTATTATACAGTTGTCTAAACTCACAGAATGTACTACACCAAGAGTAAACCATAAGGTAAATGACGGACTTTGAGTGATTATGATGTGTCAATATAAGTTCATCCCTGATAAAAAATGTACCATTCTGGTGAATGGTGTTGATAATGGGGAGGCTATGCCTGTGTGGATACAAGGGTATTTGGGAAATCTCTAACCTTCCTCTCAATGTTGTTGTAAAACACCATCTGCATAAAAAAAAATCATCTTAAAAAAAGTGATTCTATAAAAAATTCAACTTGTAGATTAGTAAAAATTTTATTACATACTATATTACTCAAAAATTATAAATAATATACAATAGAGGCCCACCAACAACAGGATACATAATCTTCTCAAGTACATGCAGAACATTCTCAAAGACTGGCCATATGTTAGTTTGCATAACAAAAAAACCTTTAATATATATAAAAGGATTGAAATTATATAAAGTAGGACCACAATGAAAACTAAGTAAGAAATCAATAACAGAAAGATTAGGCAATTCACAAATACATGGAAATTAAACAATGGACTCCTAACTAACCAATAGGTCAAGAAGAAATCGCAAGGATAATTAGAAAATATTCTGAGATAAAAGAAAACAAAAGCACAATAAACCAAAATTAAGGGATGTAGATAAAGCAGTCCTCAGAGGTTACATATTAGTAACCACAGGCTTTGAGCCTAGTGATGAACCAACTTGTGAGAACACCTCACTGCAACTGACTGCTGCATGGACATGGACAATTTCAAGCTGCCCTATTTAAAGGAGCCCACTACCAACTTCAATGACTTGAGCCACTGCCTACTTCCATCCTCTGAGCATTTGCAAACTGTTGATCTAGTCAACTAAGTCATTTTGCAGATAAAGAATCTGAGGTGCAGAGAGTGACATATGTCAGTTGTCACCCAGATGAGTAGTGACAGAACCAGTGTGCAAAGCCAGGCTCTGGGTGCCCTTTGCATCAAACCATGTTCAAACTAGTCATATTTCATACATACATTGCCACCAACTCATGACTTTGGTAGTGTTACTAATGAACCAGGATGTATTTACGAACTATGTTTATTTCCACATAATATTTACAAACAAAACTATGAAGGAACTCAAATTAGATATAAATCATTTTCACCCTTGTAAGGTTAATAAGTCATAATAAGTTTTCTTCTGTAGGATGTCATATTTTTCCTGGTTTCAGAAATTACTTTCCATCAGTTCAGACCCTTGGGATGAATCTTCGCTAAAGTCATGATTGCATCCATTGGGACAGATAAAATGTGTCCTGAAATTTGTCCAACTGCACAGTGTGAAGTTATCTCTGGGGCTTATTATCCAGTATCATGCCTGCACAAAGACTGCAGAATAAAAATCTGTCTCCTTTCACTGATAACTAGGATAATTATGTCTTGGGTAGGCACAGGGAATGCAATCCTAAAAATCCATCCAGTTCCTTGTTCTCTTCTGTGGAGTACAGATGCCACGGCCTGTATTCTGAGATTTACCTCTCTTCTTTGAGGAAGGTTCAAAGGACTTGTATTAAACTTAGACTCTATTTAAGTCAGGAAAAAGTTATTCTGTCACATACATATAAGGAAGAGAGTCAACTGAAACTCTGTGGAGGTTGGTGTCAGTCCTTCCAAAGTAAGTCACCACGAGGCTCCTATTGCCGCTTTCTGCATAAAAGCCATTGCTGTCTTCAGGATATTTGAAAGGTCAAAAAAGTATTGATTTCTGCTTTTGCCCATGAAAGATAAACAGCTGCAACAATGTCCCTTCCACAGTAAACAATTAGAAAACTGAACAAATCTCATCAAATAACTGTTTTCAGATATTAGACACAGGCAGCTCAAGACAGCAATCCCTGAGAAAAGGAAGACCAGTAAGATGAGTCCAAAGACTGTCCCACGTTACTGCCTGAAAAATGTTTCAGGCCACAGCACAAAGAGGGGGAGCCCTAAGGAGCACAGTGTTCTTGTTGAGTTGAGGAAACAGAGGTAGCTAGAAGTTGTGAGGCAGTGCCTCAGAAAGGAAAAAATTGTACAGAGAGCAAGCTCCCCTTGAAGTTTTAGATGACTACTACTGATCCGCGGATAAGGGAGAGAAAAACCACCTGATGCCAGGGTAAGGACAGTTTCCAGAGCTTATACAGAACTCTAGGAATAGTTCACTTTTGAACCAGCTGGAGTTAAAAGACTTTGTGATGCATGAAGCATTGATAGAATACTCGGAAGAGCATCACCTTAGTTGTGGAGTTGAAAGCCCTAGACTCCAGGTCACTTTGGGAATACCCTAACAAAGCTTGAAACAGGTTTCTAAAATATCTAACTGGTTCAAATTAATTTAGCTATGTACTAAAACAAAACCCAACACTCTTTGAAGGAATACAGCAGAATCTGTCAAACAACAGTGTAAAATTTCTAATATACAAAAATTAATCTTATGTCTCCTACTAGCAAAAATAAACACAAAAAACCTGGAAATTTAAATTAGCAAACACATTCATAAATTAAACATTTCCATAACAACAAAAGTATAAAATATTTGAGGATATAGTTAGAAAAACACATGCAAGATCTATTCACTAAAAACTATAAAACATTGCTGGAGAAATTAAAGCAAACCAAAATAAATGGAGAGATATACCATGTTCCTGGACCAGAAGTCTTAATATTGTTAAGGTGTCAGTTCTCTCCAAATTGATATATAGAGGCAATGTAACACCAAACAAAATCTCAGCTGGCCTTGTTGCAGAAATGGACATTGTGATTTTAAAATTTATACGTAAATGCCAAGAACCTAGAATAACCAAAATAGTTTTTTAAAAAAGAGCAAAATTGAAGCACTCATAGTATCTGATTTAAAGGTTTACTAGAAAGCCATAGTAGATAATAGAATGTGGTTTTGCTACAAAGAAAGACATATATAAGTAGCAATGGAACAGAATAGAGTCCAGGAATAGATCCACACACATATATATGGTCAGTTAATATTCAACAAAGTACCAAAGTAATCTAGTAGTAAAAAGATACTTTTTTCAACAAAAGATGCTGGAATAGCCATCTATGTGAAAATAAACAAACAGCAAAAACTAACAAAGACAATTTTGCATAGTATACAAAAAAAACTTAAACCTAAATATAAAAGCCCAAATTATAAAATCTTTAGAACAAAAAAATAAGCAAGAAACTCTGAAATTTTGGGTAAGGCAAATATTTCTTACATAAGATGCAAAAAGCAGAAACCATGAAAAAAAAACTGATAAATTGGCATTCATCACACTATAGCCTTATTTTCTTTGAATGATTCAGTTAAGAAATAAAAATCAAGCCAATGACTGGCAGTTAATATTTCCAATTATTTATATATATATATGATAAAGGGCTTGTATGCAGAATATATGTATTTTTAAAAACCTCTTAAACATAATAATAAGAAGACAAGCTACACAACAACAAAAAAAGCAGAGATTTGAACAGACACTTCAACAAAGATACCTTGCACATAGATGAAAAGCTGTTTAAGATCTTCAGGTAAACGCATATTAAAACCACCAAAGGATGAATATCATGACTTCGCTTACATGTGGACTTTAAAAAACTGAAACAAATGAACTTATTTACAAAACAGAAATAGACTCACAGACATAGAAAATAAACTTATGGTTACCAAAGGGGAAAGGGGGAGGAGGGATAAATCAGGAGTTTGAGATTAACAGATACACACTACTATATGTAAAATAGATAAACAACAAGTGAGAGGAAGAGATTCATTGCAAAGCAGAACAAAGGAGTCTTGCCAGGGGTGGTGGAAAGTGAAGCCATCTGTATCTTGATAGTGGTGGTGGTAACATGAAACGTGTACATTTGTCACAACTAAACAAATTGTACATTTAAAATTAACGAATTGTACTAGATGTAAATTATGCTCAAAACAAGAATAATATCGACTGGAGTTTTGTGAAAGGTGGGTAAAAGTAAAGTCCAGAACATACAATAAGGGTTAAAAAATGGACTTGACTGGGGAAACTTCTGTCAAGGGTTTTCAAGATAAGGCAGAGTCATTCCATAGGTCAGACTCCGCTGGACACTGAGTGGCTCTGTGCCCTAATGGGACTCTGCCTCGTGTTACTCTCCCTCTGGTAAGAACACACACAGGTCAACAGGAGGGTGACAGAGTATTTGGGGGTGAGGTAGTCTCAGTTCAGGTGTTAGCTTTTCAGAGGACCTACTGCTAAGACCAACAACCCAGAACACAGAAAACCTGGGATCCAAAGAAAGTTGCACCCACCTTGCTAGAGATAAAAAGCTTTCTGTCTTGTGAGCTGCTGAACTCAGGTGCAAGCTCTTCTCCCTGAGAAAAGAAGTGGCTGTTTCTACCATGTAACCCAGAGTCACTATAATCCTGTCTGTTCAAACACGGGGCCTTTTAACACCTCACTGGCATTATCTCTCACCCTTGTACTAGGCTCTGAGTAAACTGATGAACAGGACAAAAAGCTAAGGCTAATGAAAGGTCAAATTATGGCTATCATTTGTGTTAATGGCTTTGGGAAGATATAGCTTAGGATCAGGCCACATGGGTTTCCCAATCTTGAACTTCAGGAATGACCAGACTTTCCCACCCTATCTGGTAGCAACTCTGGACCTGGGAGACTATCAGTGAAAGGGACCGAGAAGGGCTCCAGACCTTTAAGGCCAGATGTGATCACAAGAGACAAAAGGGGGAGCTAGATCAAGCATGTTTGGCTTTTTCTTCTCAATTGTACCAATTTGGGAACTATTATACCTTCCCTGGGGCAGAGGGAGTAAAAGGTAGAGGAAGGTCAGGGGTATTACACAGATAGAGCTCACCTCTCGTGGAAGGTGGCCTCAGGAATGGGGAACAAACATCCCACATCAAGAGGAGCCACCTCAGTATTGATCCTTATTAAGTTATCCTATTTGATAGAAGCTCGTCTGCCAGACCAATTTCATATGTATAAATCATATGTATATAAATACATGTATACATTTCATATATACAACTTATATGTGTTTAATGTCTACATCCAGACAACTCTGCGTTCTACACAGATAATATATTTCTTTTTTTAAAACATTTTTTATTGATTTATCATTTTACAATGTTGTGTCAAATTCCAGTGTAGAACACAATTTTTCAGTTATACATGAACATATATATATTCATTGTCACATTTTTTTCTCTACACAGATAATATATTTCTTGATAAACATTCACTTGGCCTCATGACACACCTGCACGCAGGCTCTGATCATCTTACTGTAGGAAGTCATAGCCTGGGACTTGTGCCCCCAGTGATAGCATCTCGGCTCTTCATTATCATGACTTTGGTATTTGAGGCCATCTCCTTCTAAAGACCTGATCCAAAGAGGAAGGTAGCTATACTGTGGAGTCTTCAGGGGGTCAGAACAAGGATAGAGGCTGATGGCAGAGCTAGAACCGAGGCAACTGAGAAATGTTTAGATAATGCTATTATCTTTGTCCCTGCAAGAACATGCACATTGTGAAGACAAATAAAGGTGTAATGGAAAGGCATTTAGAAACAGGTGATTTAGTTTTGAGTTAGCAATTATAATGCTAGATTTTTATCTTGTGGTTCTTTCAGAACTATCTTTCCTCCAAAATTAATACTCTCAAATCTGCTCTTTCTTTTGTAACTTCAACTCCTGTTTCCTCATCATTCGGGAATTGTCTCTCAGACTACCTACAAGCTTTTAGGTGCTTCCCAAGGATGTCAGATCACATGTCTAATTTTCCTGAAACACAAAGGATTCTGTCCCACCTCCCTATGCCTTGTAGGTTAGTAAAATAGCTCTACAATTCCTTAAAAAATGACATTTGAATTATACTTTGGGCATTTTCTTACAGCAGTTAAAATCTCAACTCTGAATTGGTAATGGAAAAACTTTTTAAATTAAATATTTAAGGTTAGAAGAGGATGTCATTTGCTTTTTCTAGTGTGGGTGGTCAGAGAGAGCAGGATTTCTACTGATATTAGCAGTACAGTTTTTCTGTAATTATCTGAGCTATTTGGGCAATTCCTGTAAAGATGATTCACCAGTAACCACAGGAGGAAAAGTTGTATACCAAGGTCTCTCAATACATAAGATTGTTTGGACTTTAATTTTTAATAATTAAAAATTTATATCTCAACTAATACAATGTTACAAATCAATTATACTTCAATAAAAATTTTATCTCTCAATATAAAAACGTCAGTACCACCAAGAA
Source organism: Camelus dromedarius (assembly GCF_036321535.1). Lineage (NCBI taxonomy): Eukaryota > Metazoa > Chordata > Mammalia > Artiodactyla > Camelidae > Camelus > Camelus dromedarius. The sequence continues at coordinate 42,980,550 of NC_087445.1, read as the reverse complement.
AGCCACATCATGTTCAGTAACTTCTAAAACGGGTGCAGCTTAACTTGTATAGCGTCAAAGACTATTAAAGATGGAAGATTTTATTGGGCCAGTCTGTTCACCCTCCGTCTCTGGTCACCTTCCACAACATCCCTGGAAGGTGTCAAGCAATAGAGATATTATAATCCACAATGCCCAATTTATTGCATTAGAAAAGGTAGATAGAAATTTTCATCTTACTCTTATTTAATCCTTTCTGTTATTTTTCTAATTGCCCTAATTGTGTCTTACTAAACAAGAAAAAAGTATCTTGATCATTAATGTAACTGGTGTCCCAGCTCTCTTAAGTCCTGTATTCTCCACGCTAAATATTCTGTTTCTTTAAGTGCTCAAGAGTTTCAATGGAAGAGTCATCATTGGCCTGATTTTAACCAATAAATGTTTTCAATTTTTATAAATCCCTTGGGAAAGGCTTTTTCGAAACATTTAATTTCTCTGAATAACTCCACTTTATCTTATCACTTTCATTTTATTTCTCCAAGGTTCCAGGGTTTGAGGGAAGCAGACATCTGTTTTCTGGCATTCTTTGCAAACTTTTCTCATTTGGGGAATAATCATCCCAACGTTTCTGATTTTCCCTTAGGGATATAACACTACCACAGTCTAACTCAATACTGTTATATACGTGGAGAGAGAGATTGGTAATAGATAGACAGACAGATGGACATATCTTTTTATATATGTATAGATATAGATAAACATATCCTTTATATATAGATATAAATGTAACTTTTGACTTCTGAGCATAGAACTAGATTTATCTTACCTCCTCATTGCAACATTATGTCATTAATATATTATCATTGGTTCAAATTTGTCCTCTTTTTATGTTTTATTTCATTTCATATTACCCCCCCTCAAAGTCAGCTTTTCTGCATGCTTGTGCTTGGGATCCACCTCCCACAAGTTATTTTTTATGTATATGCATATCTATGTATAATATCTAGCAATGCTTTGTATAATTTTATTTGCACAGACAGCATTGAGCTACACAGCCATCCGGTTTATTGTTAATAACATTTTGATCTATTACTTTAATATATGTACAGCTAGTTCAGTTTTTTTGGAATCTTATGAAGTAGGTCCTCATAAGAATACTTTACATTACATATATTTTTTTTCTACTTATTTCTAGTTTGTTTTCATCTCTTTGCTATTCCAAACAATGCTATCAGTAACTTTCTCGTACCTGGGCACTGTGTACCTCATAACACTGTGTACCTGGGCAAGACATTTTCTCAAGTACACACTTGACTGCAGTTGCTGGACCTTACAATGTGCACATATTCAATTTCTCTCAATACTACCAAATTATTCCTCAAAATAGCTGCACCATTTTCTCTTCCACAGAAGTGCATGAAGGTTTCCCATTTCTCTACATCCTCCCTACTCCTTGGTTTATCTTATCCTGGCATTCTTTATTTCCCACTGGTCACATATGAGTCATTGAAATCATTCTCATAATTGGGATTTTGTTTTCTGATTTGCTGGTCATGATTACGATCATACTTTGTCCCCTCAGAAAGCAATTTTCCCAACCAGCCTCAGGTGGTGACTGACAGCCTGCATTATTTCTTATTTAATTCCATTTGAAATGTATCACTATCTTTCAAGGAAGAGAAGAACAACTATATAAATGGTGCAATTTCCTGTGATAGCATTTCCTAAAACCCTATGAAAAAAGACCTTCATACTTCTCAAACTCCTACTAACAGCATTTTTCTCGAAATGATCTTTTACGATTTATCATTTTTTATTGAATGATTCCCTCACACCTCATTTCCCTCATTGGACATAATGCTATTTGACCAAGTGTAACATAAATTCACCTAGCAAAGGAAAAATAAAAGCAGCAGGAAAAATTAATTTTATTTTCCCGGCAATCACTTTGCCACATCTTACAGAGCAGACATGTGTAAGGCTCCCTATATCTGCAGCCAGGTTGGAGGTCTGGGGCATGTTCCCTTTTCATCTGACAAGTGAAACAAAGGAAACAACCCATCTTGTTAAACACTCATTGAGATTCCACTTTCTATGTGATGAGCTTCCAACCACAGCTACATAAAGTGCCAACTGAAACCAGCCCTGTCATCCAGACTTGTACAAAATATGAACACTGCTAAAAACCTTAAAGTGAATCGATTTCCACCCAAAGTGTTTTAACCTCCTTTTAGGTCAAGAAATAGCAATTTTCTGAGCTTCACTGTAACCTGAGAATTAATCCTAAGAGGCAGGTGTGCACTGCATACCTCATTGGTTCCATGAAATTCATTGAATAAGCCTTTATATACGACTGTTTTTGTAACTCCTTTGACGGCCTTCAGCCTGAGGTGTGGTTTGGGGCAATCAAGTGACTTTTTGAGGGTATTCTTTTTTGAGTTTGGTAATCTTTTACTTTCTTTAAAAACAAAATTATAACCTTTAATGAAAAAAAATGAAAGTGAATCTATATATGTATATGCATGACTGGGACATTGTGCTGTACACTACAAACTGACACATTGTACCTAATACTTCAATTTAAAAAAATTAGGTTAGACTCAAGGGCAAAAGATACAAGCCTGTTCTGAATTTGTTAAGACAGAATGGGCATTGTGTAAATTTTACAGGTGAGTAAACTGAGGGTCTGAGAGGTTTAAGACTTAGCAAGTCTTCACAGCCAGGGTTACCATGGTGTTGGACCTGGGCATGGGGCATAGTCATGAAATGGAGGAGGAAGCACGTGGAAAAGAATAAAGGGACCAAAAAAAAAAAAAACAACCTGATGGGCAATGGTGGTTACTTCCAAATGCCTATGTTCTATATGGATGACATCTCTGAGTGGGGGTGGGGAGGTCTCTTACATAAGACAGTCACAAGATAATGATAGTAATTTTTGTTATTAACGATAAGTGAGTGCTCATCTACAAAACAGAAACAGACTCGCAAACATAGTAAAAAATCTTATGGTTACTGGGGAAAAGGGGTGAGAAGGGATAAATTTGGGAGTTTGAGATTTACAAATGTTAGCCACTATATATAAAAATAGATTTTAAAAAGTTTCTGTTGTATAGCATAGGGAACTACATTCAATACCTTGTAATAACCTTTAACGAAAAAGAATATGAAAACGAATGTACGTTCCTATATGCATGACTGGGACATTATGCTGTACACCAGAAACTGACACATTATAACTGACTGCACTTCAATTAAAAAAAAAAAACAACTATAAGTGAGTGCTCATTGTGCCAGAAACTATTACTATTCAAGAGACTATTACTTTATTTAATCCTTCCAACAACCCAATGAATTAATGTCAATATACTCATTTTAATGACAAAGAAACTCAGAGAACTTAAGCAAGTAATGCAGAATCACACAGTAAGCAGCAGAGCTCAGCGTACCATCACAGGCAAGCACCAGTACCTGGATGCTTCAAAACTGTCCTCTCTTGTCTCCACAACCTAAATAATACCACACACAAGCCCCTCTTCACATTTCCTTGGAGAGAGAGGTAAGTTACATAATCCAACTATAGACTGTGTAAATCACTGTTCTTTACAACCTAGCCACCTGGAAATTTTGCTTTATTATCCAGAATCAACCAGGTCTAGGGCCATTAAGGGTACATGGTTCAGCTTTTCCTTTCTTTGCCTGTGAGAAACATGGAAGAGTAACTAGTATTTTTCTCTGATCTCACTCTTTTCAGAATCTAGACAGGGCTCACACTGTAGAACAATACCTTGGCTTCTTTTTACACTGGACTCTGAAGTACTTTTACTAATAAAAGCCTGTCTTTCCGGCACTGACATCAGTACAGAGTGTGAACCATCCATGGAATGAGATGCTGCCCATATAAAATCAGTCAGTCCCTGGACCACCGCCCCCCACCCCCGACCAGATTCTCAGATGACTTGTTCTCTCTGGCACGTTATGTCATTTTTTTCCCTTCTGAGTGTGATGCATTTACTGATCACTAATATAATTCTTCGTTCCTGGGTCAAGGGAGACTTTATGCTGACATATTGGTTGGGAGAAGGAATGGGAACAATTATTTATTTAGAAGAACGACTCAAACTCTCACTCATGTTTTCATTTATTTTTTCCATGGCTCTAGCCAAAGTTCTGAAATGATGTCCTAAGAAAGCTATTGGGGCAAACAGACACAAGTTATCTCTGCTCACTGCTGTCAGTTCTATCTTTCTTCCTTCATTTACTCATCAAAGAATAGCTCATTCCTGGTCCATATGGAGGAATCCAGCAGAATGAGGAATATGTATTGCACCTGGAAAAACAAAGTGTGAAAAGCAATGAACTGAGGACAGCGAGATACTTATTCTCCAAAGCAAGTGGAGAGATAAAGCATTGCAAGTCCAAATAAATACTGGCTGTTTTCATTAGGTAGGTGACAGTAGAGTATTACAGTTTTTTAAAGAACAGAAGACCCAGCCCTGCTATCCATGTAGGCCAACTAAGACCCAGGAGTAAGGCTCACTCTATTATGACACAAGATACTGAAAGTCTCTGGAATGATGTCACCACCACATGTGTAAATCTAGCCCTCATGCAACTTCTAAGCACTTAAAGTGAAAAATCGGTACTATACAGGCCAAATTTGGATAAAGGCAGGCACTGACACAAAGATGGGTGCTTGGCAAATGCAATATTTGATGGAACACAGCTGGTTCCTTCATCCTTCTGAATTCTAGAAGGAAAACAACACAGTGCTTAAGGTGGCAGGCACAGATTCCAGAATGCCTAGGACCCAAACTTGATCCCACCTGGCACTGTCTGTCTGGGAAATTTCGGAAAGTTATTTAGTCATATTGTTCCTAAGTGTCTTATCTGAAAAATGATACGATAAAAGTAGCTGCCCTACACAGTTGCTGGGAATACTAAAGCTACCAACACGTGAAAAGCTCATAGAATACCCAGAGTTTATTGAATAATGGTAGCAATTCATATAATCATTAGGTAATAAGGAGGGTTGGTGATTTGGGAGGGAAATTTCTGGAATTATATGGACCAGATATTTTCACATAAAAATAATTGGGTATATACAGATCACAGACTCTTCCTTCCTAAACATCTAACTGCATCCACCATAGCCACAACAAAACTTCATTAGCAGCAACTACAAGAGGCACACTGTTCCATAAATGTTAAGAAAGAAACAAGATTCTGGAATATCATGGCACAATATTCTTACATCCCCTTCCCATCACCAAGAAGCCATTCTGGCAGGAAAAAAAAAATGAGCCAAGAAATCTCACTAATACACCCAAATGGGTGAGAAATGAACATAGGGGTACCTGTATCTTTTCATCATCTAACTCTGTGGACAGTGAAATGAATTGCTGGGTAAAAAAAACACAAAAAATAGAAGAACTGAACAAAAAGGCTGATCTTTGCTGTTAGGAATGAGCATTCTAGGTCACTTCACTAAATTCAGGGAAAAGTAATAAATACAAGGTTTTCCCTCTATGGAGAAATAGGTTGCAGGTCCTCAACTAGATATTGTAACACTGTAACCTGGAATGGAACTTCAACAAAATTTCAGAAGAGAAAGCAGAGCCAAGATATTGGATGACTCCTCTCAAATGAGCCTTTCTGTTCCTGCTATGTTGCAGATTAAGTAACGAGTAACTTGCCTTCAAGAGCTACTGAAGATCATCCTTTTAAATAGGCTTTAAGTCCAGATCTAATTCTTACTTTGTAATATCTATCATATTTAATTAGCAACAATGTTTTGTGCTGTAGATTTATTTCTCCAACAAATATAAGATGAACAGCATTAGAGATTGAGTATCCTTTAAAATTGTCCTTATGATATTCTAGAAAAAGAGCCTCCAGAGAAAAGAAAGTTGCTTTAACTCTAAGGGAACTTATTTAATCCAGCTGGACATTTTTTCTTTCCCTATTCTTTTTACTTTGTTAACATAATTGCTTAGGATGGTTTGGGCTTTTATTTTAGCTGCTATACCCAGTTACTGTTCCAAAGCTAGAGACTGGAGAGGAGCTAGCATGAGGATTTCCTAATTTGTGCACATTTGTGACGGTGAGGGTAGAAGAGAAAGTTTGATGGAATCAATGAGGCACTATTTTTAAGGTCAAAGTACTTGGGGATGATACGAGAACATCAGGGAGGAGGGGAGTGAGTTGAGGAGTCAAGCGCAGCACGAGGCTCTGTGTTCCAGCAAGTCAGCAGGGGAAGACTACCGAGCCTGGGCTTCTTGGTGTTGTCAGCCATGAACCTCCTGCCTCCTGGGCCCAATTCAGAGCTGCAAGAGGCTGCAAGAAGTCTTGTTGCTCACAGAGGATTGGAGGCAAGAATGGGCTAGAAGTTTCCATGTGGGGGTTATTTTAGGTCATGGACTACAATGATTTAGCAAGAAATTCAGAAGAGACCCTGACAGGTCCAATCTGTTTCTTCATCAACTTTGATATTGGCTGTGTCCCTCAGGCACTCAAGGAAGCGGTCTTTGTTCTCTGCCAGCATTTGCTTTGCCGAAAGCCAAGAGAGGAGATGAAAGTCAGACTTTAGCAGAAACAGAGACTCCTAAAACAACATCTGAGCTTTCAATCACTCTTCCCCTAATTTCTAGCACCCAACTTGTCTTTCCAGGCCCATTACCACACACTTCTTCATCAGGGCCGACTCGTGGATGCGAGGTAGGAACTCAGAGATTGCTGTCAGCTCTGAGAATGAGATTCTGCTGATTGGAGTTCATTTCCCCCGGCTCTTCAGAGAAGATTGCAGCTAATCTCCTTACCTCTCCACTCCCAGGGCAGACATCCTTATCCTTACAGAGCCTCCAGGCTTTCCTCCTTCTGTCATTCTACACTTATATGTCCTATAAGACCCTACTCAATTCAGGGCCTCTTCTCTGCCTCTGAGGCAGACAGCCATGTGTTCAGACTTCAGTTCCATCACTTTATAGCTGTGAAACTTTGGGCAAGTTACTCAACCTCTCTGAGTCCATTTTAAGACATCATAAGGATGCTACAAAATTTAAATGAGAAAATGTGTTTGGTGCCCAGCATATTGGAAGTTCCCTCTAAATGCATACTTTACCTGATATGTGGGACTCTGCAATTATTCCAGGCAAGTTCACATTTCATCTGTTGTTAAAGACAAAACCTGAAGTTCAGCAAGGATTTTAGCCCTCTGAATTATTTAAAAGAGGTCAGTTTTTGTTTATATATATTTAGGCAAGGCTAGAATATGTTCCTTTTTATTAGTATCATCTTATCATTAATAAAATAGCATTAAAAACACTATTTAATGAACACTTTTATTATTCTACATAATCTTTTCAACAGCTTTGTGGTGGGTGTTTTGATTATTGGCTCAAAATCTCCCCAAACTTAGCAGCTTAATGCAGCAATTAATTTATCTCATGAATTCGTGGCCAAGGAAAGCGAACGAGGCTTAGCAGGCAATTCTCCTGTCCACAGCTATCAGCTGAGGTCACATGCAATGTTCAGTTGGTGGTCAGACTTATTTGGAGAATCCAAGATGGCTTCATTCACATGCCTGATGTGCTGGGGTGGCTGGAAGAATGAACTCTGCTGGGACAGTTGATTAAAACACTGATAGATGATGGCTTCTCCAGCTTGGTAGTTTCAGCATAGTCAGACTTCTTAAATGGAAGCTTGGGACTCCCAGCAAGCCAGGAAGTAGAAGCTGCCAATCTTTAAAGGCCTCTGCCCAGAAATTGGCAGTGTCACTTCCGCCATATTCTGTCAGCCAAAGTAGACACAGAGCCCACTTAGATTAGAGGGAGGGGACAGACTTCATCTCTTGATGGGAGGAGTGTTTAAGAACCTGTGGTCCTGTTTAATCAACTAATAAGTACTATTTTATTCTCATATTACAAATACAGCCCAAGTTTCATAGTAGCTGACTGACTTGCCCAAGATCACACAACTAGTGGCAAAAGAACAATTCAGAAATGTCTAGCTTTCATGCCTACTCTCAGGTCTTAACCAGTCATTTGCTCGCGCACGCACGCGCGCACACACACACACACACACACACACACAGACACTACAGCAGAGCTGGAAATGAACGCTCATTCAAGCAGTTCTGTTACCTTCATGGAGAAGTGTCGTGGGAATTGTAATGGCAATCAGTTTCCCCGCTACAATTGGAAGGTTGGTTAATGTATTGGCACTAATACAGCGCCTCTTCCCATCACAGCAGAATTGGCTGTTACTGTTAGAGTTGGATTATGGCCACTTCTCCCTCCTTTGCAAAATTTAAGTCTATGATGTTCTCGTCAAGGGAAATGATGATGGAGTTACAGCAGGCCAGTGATTAAATTTGCTCGGCAACAATCTGTAAATAACCCGCACATTCCATTTGCAGGCTTTGATTTGGTCCCTCACTTCTACAAAGGGCTGAATTCCAGGTATAGCAATGGAAAATGAGCCGGGTGTGGGCAGAGGGCCATGGTAGCAGGGGGAGGAGAGGGAGTGCCAATGTGGGAGCCAGACTGGTCTCAGAACTTCAATGAGTGATAAGCAGACAAGCATCTTAAGAAATCTCACCAAGAAAATTTTAATCGGTTGTCCTCTCTTTTGCCCTTTACAACTGTCTACCTCTTCCCTCCTCTGCCCACGCTCTGCCTGGAGCAGGTGGGCTGGGACAGCTGACTTCTGTTCTGCTGGAGTCTGATCGTGGACTCCAGCCTCTGCTCTCCCTCACTGCAGGTGATTTCAGTGGAGGGAGGAGAGGATAAGGGATGTCATTATTCCTGGATAGTAAGATTCCAGGAATCTTATTGTAAGAATTCTCCTCAGTTTTTATTCTCTCACTGTGTGGGGACCCCAAACTCTGATCAAACTAACATCAAGAAAATGCATTTGTACTCTTGCTCTAAATGTCACCAAATGGTTACTGGGGGATGAGACAGTGTGAGAGCGCTAGAGAGCTAGACTGAGAGAAAGGAATCATGCCATCCAAAATGCACTGACAGAGAATGTCTGCCAATTAGCACAGGTTCAATTCTTTTCATAAAGTAACAACCACAAAAAACAACAAGGATTTCACAAAATCCCTCCACTCACAATCTCAAATTTTCTTGGTCTTTTAAGCTATGCTGTCCTTTCACTCTGTATTGCTTCAAGCTGTGTTCTTTTTAAACACAGCTCTACTGAGATATCCTGTTTTGTTTCATACTGTAAAATTCACCTGTTGTTTTAAGTATACAATTTAACAAGTTTTAATAAATGTACAGAATTCTGCAACCATCACCACAATTTAATAGTAGAAACTTCCATCACTCCACTTGTAGTCACTCTCCATTCACATGTCCAGCCTCAGGCAATAACTAATCTACTTTTTGTCTGTCTAGATTTGCCTTTTCTGGACATTTCATATAAGCGAGATTATACAATATGTGATCTCTTGTGTCTGGCTTCTTTCACTTAGCACAATGCTTTTCAGGTTCAACTGACAGGTTCAACATTATGTATCAGGATTTCATTCTTTTTTATTGCAAGTAGTATTCCATTCTACAGGTATACCAGTTTGTATATCCATCACCAGTCAATGGACATCTGGGTTGTTTCTAACTTTCAGCTATTACTAACAACACTGCCATGAACATTCATGTGCAAGTCTTTGTGTAGATAAGAATTTACATTTCCCCTGGATAGAGATCCAGGAGCAGAACTGCTGGGTGATATAAAATATCTATGTTTAACACTTCAAAAAAAATGCCAAACTATTTTCCAAAATGGCTGCACCATTTTACATTCCTAGCAGCAATCTATGGAGGGTTCAAATTTCTCTAAATTCCCACCAATGACTGGTATTTTCTGACTTATTTATTAAAGCCACTCTCTGGTATTTGAAGCAGTATATCATTGTGGAGGTAAAAATTCTTAGGATCCTCAGGTAAGTACCTTTAATATTAAGGCCATAAGTCAAGAACATGGAAAATTCTCACATTTTAATGAAAACATCTGTCTATTTTTCTAAGCACTAAGAGACTCAAAGTGGAATTTCACAAACTTTAGGGGTTAAATCTAGTTCTCTTAGCAAATCTGTCAAAGGCTTATGCTCAAGACTAGGATCTTATTTCTGGTGTTATTGGGACATGATAAACAAATAATCTTTGTCTATCAATTAAAATACATCTTATATATATGGGAGATGTTGCAGTATCTCCTATCTCTTCCTAATCAACATGCCCATGACCCCTTGTGTATTTTCTCATATCTTGTAAAACCCTTGACTGTAGGGAGACTTCCACTCTGGGTAACCGGTGGTCATTCAGAAAATATTTAAGCAGGCTGAAGAAAAGCTAAAAGGTAATAGCAGCATTGTTTATAGTAGCCAAGACACGGAAGCAACCTAAGGGTCTATCAACAGATGAATGGATAAGTAAGATTTTATATATACACAATATTACACACACACACACACACACACACTGAAATATTACTCAGCCATAAAAAAAGAATGAAATGTTGCCATTTACAACAACATGGATGGATCTGGGGGAGTGTCATGCTTAATGAAATAAGTCAGACAGAGAAATAGAAATAGTGTATTTTTCACCTATATGTGGAATCTAAAAAATAAAACAAATGAACAAATATAACAAAATGGAAACAGACTCACAGATACAGAGAATAAACCAGAGGTCACCAGAGGGTAGAGGGATGGGGGAGGGGCAGGATAGGTGAAGGGGATAAGAGGCACAAACAACTAGGTATAAAATAAATATAAGTTACAAGAATGTAATGTACAGGACAGGGAATATAGCCAATATTTTATAAAAACTATATATGAAGTATAATCTATAAAATATAGAATCACTGTGTTGTACATATGAAACTAATATAATACTGTAAATCAACTATACTTCAATTTAAAAAAAAAGCAATACCCAAAGGAAAGACCACGATGAGTAAAAAGCAGCATCCTTACAATAGGAAATTACTAACTAGGAAAATGAGAAATACAGGTAAAGCTAATCAGCAATAATGGAGATAGGAAGGATTAATTTTAAGCAGACCTTTTAGACAGAGACTAAAATTTTATCAAAATGTGACCTCACCCTGATAAGATGGAAGCCAAAGCTCACTTTAGTGAACCTGCAACAAGAAAACTAGCAAATGACACAACAGTCTTATTATCAGCAATACTTATACACATAACAAACATTTCTATGTCTCTTGTTAACTTAGGGTGACCAATTGTCTCAGTTTGCTAGGGCTGAGGGGTTTCCTACAATGCAAGACTGACAAGAGCTGGAACTGACAGAGTCCCCAACAAACTGATGAGTCACTCTGCTTGTCATCAAACATGAGGTCTGTGAGGAAGGCAGATGAGAAATTTGGTGGAAAAGTCTACCTATTTAGGAGTAAGGATAGGTGATGTTTTGTGTTTTTTTAAAACTCTCCTAGTAATTGGCTCAGACTTAAGAAGTGCTTCGGATCCTCTGACTCCGAGGACTAAGAAGCCGGGTATCTCAAAGATCTTTTCTAAATTGGTATTTTATAATTCTTTAGGTGTACATGATTACAAATACAACTGTTCTCTTTGCTGAGCCATAATCCACAGGCAGTACAGTCAGGAAAAGAGATACTTAGGTACAGGAATATGATATTCAAATTCAGAATTTTGGCACTACTAGCACTTTAAGGATATAAATTAGTAAACTGTCTCTTGCACCCCATGGTTATTTCCACCTCTTAACAACTCTGTAAGAGTGAATAACATTATGCTATTAAAATATGAAATACAAATCTTTTTCCGGTTCTGGAATTTCTCAAAGAACCCATATTCTAATCCTAAAAGGCTAACACTTTTCTCATGGGATTCAAAACTGACTCTGGCTTTAATTTCAGAACTTAGCAAGTCCTTTACCATAGTTCCTGGCACATTGAGGGAGCCTAATGAATATTTGTTGAATTCAAATGAACTAATGAATCTTTGATTTTATTTTAAAGTTAATATCCCCAGAAGAGCTGGAGAAGTTTTTCCTGTCTGCCCATCTTTTCATTTTTACAAAGATTATGATAATAATAAGTAAATGACACTGAGTTTAAAAGTATTAAATGGGAAAATGTATTTGAAAATATCTTATAAGTAATAATCAATACACAAATGTACTCCATTGATGTGTCCTACTGGAAAAAAAAAAAGAGAAAGACATTGAGTTTACAGACACTGGACTATATAGTCATTCAAAATTCAAATGATTTATATGGGTATTCAGTGGAGCTCTGAATATTTTTTTCTAAGAACCAAAGCAGTTTTCAGAGTTTATAAAAATCTCTGATTATTTGAATGTGTAGATGTGCAAAAATAAGATTAAAGATATAAAGTGCTGATACAGCTTAATTCTATCTAAATCCAGAAGTTTAAGATACGAAATGCAATTAATTCAAAACAACAATAACCCCAGGTGAAAACAAGCAAACAAATACACACACACACAAACATACACACATCACCACCACGACCACCCCACCAAGTAATCAGTTGCTTAGGGAGACATTTGATTCAAACTTGCAAGTCAACTCAGAAGATTGTTTCTCTGCTTTTTAAGGCAAATAGCACTTCCTTTGTTGTGAACCCTGGATTTCTCAACCTTTGTACTACTGACATTTTAGCTGGATAACTCTTTGTTGTAGGGGGTTGCCTGTGCATTGTAGGATATTTAGAAGCATCCATGGCCTCCACCCCCACTAGCCAGTAACCAAAACCCTCAAAGATCCCCTCTCCCTCCCTTGTTGTGACAAAGAAAATACAAAACATTTCCAGACACTGCCAAATTTCCTATGATGAACAAAATCACCCAGGTTGGGAACTCCTGGTCTAACCTGAAAATATGTGAGCTAGCTGGGAGAAACATAACAAATAAGACAGAGATACTTATATAAAAATTCCATGGCAACTATTCTGTAAAAGCTTATACACTTATCTATAATTATTACTCATCATAAAATAATGTCATTTTTGCCCTTAAACAAAATTGAGACTTTCTGCCCACCCCACTCCTATCCCTTGTAAATAATGTTTCATCAACCTTGTTCTCTTTTGTAGTTCAAATGCAGCTTTGTTTACCAAAGGCACATTTGGAAAGGCATCCACCTGTAACAAGCAGTCAAGCCTTTTGGTAATGTTTGCTATTTCAAAAGGTTTAGCTTGTCAAGTTTTAAAAAATTCTCTGATATTGAAACTCCCCGTCATTGTGTGTTAGTTTCATTCATTCCCATAAGTTTCTACTAACAAAATAACATTTATTCCTTGCAATAAGTGAAAGATATATATTTTTATTTTCAGTGTGTTTTATAAAATATCATGAGAAATTGAGGCAAGGTAGTTTCAAGAGCTTCTCCAAAGCAATGAGAATTAGTGGAAGCAAACATTTCCTGAAATAGTGTAACGATGATCTGTGGCTTTTTCTCCGCCAATAAAGCCTCTCCTTCCTATGCATAATTGGTTGATGTCCATTTACCAGAAGGAGTTCAATGAAATTATTAAGAAAATATTATTAAATAAAGTAATATCTAAAGTATTACACAGCTTCACCCTCACCTACTCAACTACATACTAGACAATTTCTCTCAAAAATGTTAGTGTCTAAAATTCAACCTAGCCAAAGATGAAGAAATTATCTGTCCCCTCCAATACTTGCTTCTTTTCTGAATTACTTATCTCAGTGAACACATCCCCTATTCCTTCTCAGCCACGGCAGAAACCTCAGAATTGTATACCCAATATATTTCTTACATGCAACTCTCTTTCCATCCCATTGCCATGAATTTAGTCCAGGCCTCAGATTTAGTCTCTGTAATGTTAAAAACGTCCACAGTGTCCAGTTATGGGCTGAGTTATGTCCCCACCCCCCAAAATTCCTATGTTGAAGCCATTAGCCACCGCCCACTCAGTAATGCAGAATGTGACTGTATTTGGAGATAGGGGCTTTAAAGAAGTAATTAAGTTAAAATGAGGCCCTAATTCAACAAGACTGGAGTCCTTATAAAAAGAGGCATTAGAACACAAAAGAATGCCAGGGATGTGTGCACAGAAGGAAAGGCCATGTGAAGACACAGAAAGAAGGTGGCCATCTGCAAGCCAAGGAGAGATGCCTCCGAAGAAACCAAACCTGCCAACACTTTGATCTTATACTTCTAGCCTCCAAACCTATGAGAAATAAATTTCTGCTGCTTAAGCTTTTCAGTTTGGAGATTGCAACTGAAGCATGTATATAACCACATCCTCCATCCACATCCATGACCAGCTTAGTGGCTGAAATACCTCCTTAGCTTGACACACCAACAACTCCACCATTTGGACCTACAAACTTCTACCACTCTCCTCAAGGTATCAGCTCTTGTTCACCACACTCTAACCTTACTCACGGGCCTCTGGAGATGTGATGTGGTTTCACGACTTCAGTGTTCAGCTTCTGTTTCACTTCCTGCTGGGAATATCCTCTCCATGTTATTCACCTTTTGTTTACTTATTTCTATTTCCAAGTCTAACTCATGCCCTTTTTAAAAGAAACATTTAGACTTTCCCCAATATGGTAAACTACTCTCACAAGTTGCCTCACTACACTTCATCTATACCAGCACAAGGACAGTTCCTTGCAGTCTGTTTTGACGCAACTGCCTATTCCATTGGACAGTGAGATCTTTAATATCAGTAGTCATGTTTCATTCACCTCTACATTCTCACTTAATGTGTTGAAAATAAAAAGAATGAGTGAAAGAACACATGAGTCAATGAACATAGTAGAGCTCTGGGGATAAAAGTAAAGTACACATCTACAGAAAATCACTGTGACATCAAATCAGAAGGGTCTTCATGCTTGTGAAGTACAACAAAGTCCATGTTAATAAACATGCCTAATCCATCACTAGGATAAAGGAAATATCAAAATTAGGAACGTCATGCCTTGGGCCAGATAGTCTCAGACACACTTTCTTCCTTTGATCAGTGAAATGGAAATTTCAAAACATCAAGTGAAAGTGACCAACCAACGTGGTTTTCATTAGCCCTTCACTGTGGCTCTCTGCCGAAGGAGGATTTCTTCTAACATCCAAGCAAACCTGGAAACCCAGGCTGACTTAACTCGACCATGGGTGTGCAAAAAGAACGGGTTATTTTTAAAACAAGCTTGCTGGGTGTAACAAGAAGGCTGCTTCAAAGTGGAGAGGGTATTCTAGTTATTCCTCCCCAGTAATGTGAACTATAACATTCTGCTACAATATTACCTCATTTGGAGCGCTGGAAAAAAATTTTTCTTTGTAAAATGGGAATTTTCATGGAAATTTTATAAATGTGGTATGTTCTTTTCTCGTTTCATTATTTACAATTTATCTTCTTAAAAAAGGGCCAGCACAATCTTAGTGAATTTGCTTAATACTCCGCTTGTTATTTTTATATGCTTAAGAAAAGTAAAAAGTATTATTATACGGTAGTTAAAAGGCCTTCTAGGCAAACAAATCCTCTCATTTCTTCAAGTTTCACCTCCTATAAACACTGAAGGCAGCTCCCCAAGGTAGTGAGTCATGAATGTATGCAAAACTATGTGCTCCTATTTCCCCCACTCTTTTTTTTTCTCTCCAGCATTCAAACAGCAATAGTAGCTTTGTAGAGGGAGTGTACTCTGAGGCGGGGCAAATACCACCCAGGATGAAGAGTCAGTTAAATGACCCAATAGAGTTCTCAAAACCATAGTAAGTAAAGTCTGAAGGCTGCATTTTTAGATGGGCAAGAAGTGGGCTTTATTGAGAGAAAAGGAGGAGTTGTAGCTTCTCAGAATTTCCAAAGATGGTTTTAAATACCAATACCCAAGCTTAGAAGACTGAACAGAGAGTTCACATTAAAACCCATAGAGCAGAGAAGAATGTATCATGAATGGAACAATTTCCCTTCTCCCACCCCAAAAAGAAGTAAGTGTTCGACCAGCAGGCAGGAAAGAAGACTCAGATGGAGAGACTGGAATAGAGAGGCTGGTGATTGCCTTAGGAGCTCCCCACCAACTCTGCACCCAAACTCCACTTAGACACATAAACAAAAGATGGCAGAGTGAGAGAGACACCACAGACACCCTGTGAAGGGTTGAGGGGACACAGAGCAGTAGAGTCAGTGCTGTGCTTCCGAGAGCTTACCCCAGGAATACGTCATGTCTCCACAGAAATCTTTGAGATGGGGATGGGTCTGGGGGCAACCTAATGCCCAGGGAGAAATTTGATGATGACAGAAAAGTGCTCCAGCAGACTAGCTTGAGGAGAAGCTCCACAAAGTCCCTCACAGCCCAGAGAGCCACAGGATAGCAGCTGAGAAACCCCAAACTGCCAAAAGGCTGATAAGGGGCTCTGAGGACCATAAACGAGAAACATCCTGGGTTTGAACTCAAGATGCAGAGCTCATGGGCCTCATAACTGGAGGCTACAGCAGGAACCACAGTCAGAGTCCAAGCAGATCAAGCCATCTGTCTTGGAAGCTACTAGAGTTCAGACACTACTTCTTAAGTGCCCCCTGAGAAAACAGATCATGTCTTGGAAGAAGACAAGCTGAAGTAAAGGGGCAAATTTTAAATTTAACAGAATATTTATATAAAAGAGACAGTGTTTTAAACCAAAACTATGTCAGTTTCCTTGAAAAGGACAAATAGTTTTTCAACAATAAAGTCCATGCTGATCTGAGAGCAAATATAGAGTAGTGAAGAAAACTGCCTTCTTGTACATCTGGGTTGGTACTGTAAACTTAAATTAACTGTAATATAAAAATCAGTACACATAGGGGCAGCAAGAGGAAGCTTTTATGGTCTGAAGCAAATTTCACCAGACATTTCCTAATAGACGGTCCTCTAGTGCTGACGTATCCTCAATAAAGGCCAATGCCAGGAGGTCTAACAGCCAGAGTGCTCCTCTCCCCCAGGATCGGATGTCCTCACTCATCATAGACCTCATTCCTGCTTCTACTAACCCTCTGATCACAAATCCGTCTATTATTAGGGCTAAAAGTAATATGGTAACCTAACCAAGTACCACTGCCGTGTTCAGGGCTCTGAACACTGAGATGAACAAGAAAACAATATCATCTTCAAGAACCTCAAAAATCCCTAGAGCTACACACCCACACCAAGTGTGGTAAGGATGTGAACCAACCAGAACCCTCATTCACTGCTGGCAGGAGTACAAGTAGCAATGACTCTAGTTATCTGTTTGGCAATATTTACTCAGGATGAACTTATCCATACACTGTGACCCAGCAGGTCTACTCCTAGATATATACATAATAGAAACATGTACATGTGTCCTTCAAAAGATCCATGCAAGGGTGTTCAGAGCAGCACTGTTTGTAGGAGCCAAAAACAGCCTAAATGTCCATCAAAAATGGATGAACTGCATAACCACATGGTGGAAAAATATACAACAATGCAGATGAATAAATTAAAATGAAATATGATAATTATGGGTGAATCTTGCACACATACTTTTTCTTTATAATACTTTATACTCTATTGTATATTTTACTGTTATAGTAATACCTATTATATTCCAGCCAAAAGTTCATAAAAATTAAAATTCCCAAATCCCAACATAAATTAGCACAGGATCCCAGATCTATTTCCATGATTTATTAATACAGAAACTGAGCTTCCTTGTTCCGGAGATTTCCACAGCTTCCAACTAAAACTGTCAAAGTTCTCTACAGCCAGCTGCATGAATATACAAAGGTTCTTGGGAGCAAAAATAAGTAGGAAATGTCAGAATACTCACATTGTACTTCCTTCCATCCCCTTTTACTGACTTAAAAAAAAAAACTTTGAGAACCCCAAACTGAAATGTCCCCTTTCCATCTTAACTACTCTAAAATCACAATCTTAAAAAGCATCATTTCAGAGAGAGACAGGCGCACCAGCAAGTGCCATTTCTAATTCCTCAGGCTACTGTCTGCATAGAGTACAGAGGGATAAAAGCCGTGATGAGAGCATTCTTTCCCCAATTTCATATTCATGGAATTTGTTGTTACTTAACTTTTCACAAATCATTAGGCTGAAGTACCTCTCCATTTTTCCCCCAAATAGTGTCATTTGACCTGGTATCCAGCTTAATATAGCCTCTGCTTTTGAATAGATTTCCTCACAAGTGGCAATCTCTAATAGGGTCATGTCGAGAGGCAACCCTCCTACATGCTATCTATTGCACGGTAACGTGATGAGAGTAATTTCAAATGGCATTCAATCAAAGAATCTGAAAGTTTTATTAGTGAGGCTGGGGGCTTTCTCATGTTCAGATGAGGCTCACTGCAGCTCGACTTTGACATTTCCAACTAAGATTTCAACGGATGGAATTTTTTAAACTGTGCACGTACTCAGTGGTCCACATAGCCTTCCAGAACAAATAGCTGGTTCTGTCCTTAGAATATTGAAAGCAAATTCTTTTCCTTCTTCCAAATAAACACAACAGAGCCCTTACCACTTAACCATCAATATGGAGGCTCTCTAAATCTGTGAGATAAGTCATAT
Organism: Camelus dromedarius; assembly: GCF_036321535.1. Lineage (NCBI taxonomy): Eukaryota > Metazoa > Chordata > Mammalia > Artiodactyla > Camelidae > Camelus > Camelus dromedarius. The sequence continues at coordinate 42,962,017 of NC_087445.1, read as the reverse complement.
ATTAAACCATGAAGATCAAAATTTGGGTGTTGCTGGGAAAAAATACTACCTCTGGGTTGCTGTTCAAAATATGCACACATATTTAGTTACTACATACCCCCCTTTTTCAGGATAGAACTGCTTGTGTAAGAGATGAGCTCCAGAAGGAATTTGGGGGTTTGCCTTTTCCAATCTTTTGGCAGTTAAAAGGACAGAGTCCTGGTTTAAGAGGAATATATGCTGAAATAAATAAGCCATGATGCCTTGGTTGAGGTGGGGGAGATGATGGCTCATAGTTGCCTTTTCTGAGCATCAAAAAGTTCAGTCAAAACCGATGATCACATTTCAGGAAATTCATGGTCCTGAATAGTCTAGACAAAAACAAAAATGGTATAAAATTTGGATCAAGCTGCTATTCTGGAATGTGACATTTAAAGATAGGGATCCTCTGAGAAGTGTGAGTCTTCCTGACCTATGTGGAGCCAGAACATTATTTAGTCTCTTTGTATCTTTTGCACTCAGGTGACCCAACACCAAACCAGGCTGACAAATCCTACTACAACTCAAGACAATAATCCACATTTCAAATTGCCTTGCTTTTATCAACAATTCCTTCAGAGAAAGGAATAATAAAGGATGAGGGCATTATACAACCCCTAGCACCATTTTAACCTCCACTGGCTCATCTCAACACTCGACTGATTCTTCAGACATCCATACTTACTAATTTTTCTGGTTCCTTTTATTATAAAAGGAATTATTATCATAAAATTGTTAACAGTTGAATAACTAGAAGAAGGAAAGGAGAGATTTTTCTCTATTTTCCAACAAAGAAACAAGCCACATATTATCAATTTAGTACCTGCCTTTCTATTCTTCTTTCATATGCATATATAATCTAACAGTGATAATATAAAATTTTATTTAAAAAATCAGAAATATATTTGAGGGTATTTCAAGACTATACAAAATCTAGAAGCTCAATACTGAAATCTCAGCAATGATCTCTAAATATTACACGTTTGGTATTATAGGTTTCCTCCACTATCCGAAAACAGAATGTCCCTATGAACACTTCTATTAGCCAAAATAACAAAGCAAAGAGGCAATTACTTCAAAATACATCTTGCTAATGGATGCGCGAAATAAACTGCGATAAAGCAGGGATGCACACAGACACAGTTCAAAGCTGTGGCAGCTTGTTGCTGAGTTGCTGAGTATGGTTCTCAGGGAAGGGCTTGGTGGTGCCATTCTCACTGCTCTGGGTTCATGTTGCCTCTACAATGACTTGCCGCAAAACATGCTGAAGGCTATTGTCACTTTTCACCCTTTTTTCATAAAAGCAAAACTTCTCTTCGAATAGTTCTGTTAGCAAACCAGGTACTGACATAGGTCTTTCCTAAAAGCCAAGTGCCACATAGCAAACTTTTGAGAAGTGGGGGATAGCTGTATAATATACTGGAATCCTTATGCTTCAGGGAGCCTACAGTCATTCGCTATCAAGTCTGAGTACAAACCATCTCCACAGTCCTTTCCCACAACTGAAATTTAGGAAACAGGTAGACACCAGGGCAAAGAAACTCTAAAGTCAAGGTGAAGTGGCTTCAGAGCACCTCTGTTTGTCCTGCCCATATTCGTCCTTTCCACACCGGAGAATGACACTGGACCACAAACACTTCATTTTTCTTTCTGAGGTTATTATTTATCCCTCAACTCTGAGAATATACTATTCTGGAATGCTTGCTTTGCTGATCCTGGTCCCCCCCACTTCCTAACTTTGCTTTTCCCACAAAGTCCAAAATCACACAAAAAATAAAAGATGGTGAAAGCAGAAGAGGAAAGGGATAAAGGAACAAGGAGGTAGGGAGAAATGATCAACACTGAGAGATTCCAGCCTGGAATCTTTTGAGTCTTTGGAAAAACATCCTGTATGTTCAAGAATAAAATTACACTCATTTGTTTATCTAGGTCTTGTGTTAATGAAAAGGGAGTATACATCCTCAAGCAACTGGACTGAGCCAGCAGTGTATTTTCTCGCTTGCGTTTTTTTAATTGAAAATTATTAGTAGTATCACTTGATTGACTTTTACTGTTCATAACCAACATCATGAAAAAGCTCAGATTTGAACAGTTAATGGAAATAATTAGAGAACAACTTCAGATTTTTTTTAATTGCATGCACCCTATTAAGCAAGCAGCAATATTGTGAAATATTGGCATCTACCACTGCTGTTTGTTTAACAGACCATGCCTCCATTTTGTTTTATTGTTTATGCAGAACATTTTGACTTTCAGAGAAAAGAGATTTTCACAAGTGCTATTAAAAATGCTTTGTGAGGCGAGATTATTTGGAGCTGCCAAACCAAAAATTTGGCTTAGAGAGTCAGTTAAGTATGCCTTAAAGAACTTAAAATAAGTATTCCATCACCCCAAGCATGGCAATAGTCTCTGGATGATATCCCTCAAAAGGTAGATTTTAAAATAATTTAACCTCCTTGTGTAATGGAAGCCAAGTTCTGAGACATGTGGGAGCCAGTGCTTTGCTGAAACATTGAAAACAACGCTCTTGTAATGAACGGATGTCATGTGGTTTTCACAGTATCGTGTAGAAGGAAAGATTATAACGTCACATGAGAGAAGTCCATCAGCCATTAATCCCTGAGCACACGTGTCCCTCTCCCTTCCAAGCACCCATTATTATATTCAAACACATCGCACAGCAAATTTCACAATACAGATTACTTCTTTTCAAAGCACAAATCCATGCTTACAAATACCCATTCATTATTGTCACACATTTCTACATAACATCTTCTTCAGTGTACAGACTAGGTGAAAGCTCAAAGCACCTAGAAATTTCCTCACATATTCTTTTGTAAAGCCAGGAAGTAAATATCATGACTGACATGATGAAATCTTGAAGTTAACTGAAGTTAATCTAGATCTCACAGCAAAACCATGACAGAGGTACGTTTCCCTCAAATCTCAGTTTTCTTCTGCCAATCCTAGTGCTACCCATGGGGGCCCAGAATAAAAGCTTAGGTTATTTAACTAATGGGTTGGGCTTTTCTTCTTGGCCAGTGATTCCCTCAACATCCTTAGCCCATTCTTATACCTACAATACAAGAGAACTTACAGTATTATCTTCCCATTGTGCAACAAGTATTTTTTCCTATTTTATCCCATTGAATCTTCAAAACAAATCTATGAGATAGAAACTTTGATCCCATCTTATAAGTGAAGTAACAGAAGCTAGAACGTAAAATGATTTAACATGATAAAAATTATTGGGCAAGAATTCAAATATTGATCGGCCTAAACCCAAAACTTGTGCTCCTTCATCAGGATATGGGAAGAGGTTTAATATCTTCCCTTTTCCAAATAAGTGTTTATAACACTTTCAGAATTACTCATGGTGTATATTAAACTACCTGGAAATTTCCTAGCAAGGTGGTTCCATAGTTGCTTTCAGGTCCTCAAGCTTTAGGACACATTCATTATCGTTGGGAAGAAAAGGTCTGTGTAGGACGGTTTTAGGGTTTGAAAATGCTAATTATAGAACTCATAGTCTTCCTCTTTTAAATAGTCTAACCAATTAATAAGAGGATTAAAATATAGTATATATTTCAATGTGACAGCATCATCTTTGTTATTTTGTTGTATACTTTGCTGGTTGTCTATCCATCATCTATTTTCCTCTTCCTTCTTCCCAACAGAAAGCCAGTTTTGTTCAGTTATCTGTATCTCCTTTACACTGTCTCAGAAGGATAAGGGGACTGAACCCACTCAAGGAGTGGTTATAAATGGTCTAAGAGTTATCTCATCCTTTCCTAAGGACTGGTTAAGGAATATTCTTGGAACACAATTTAAGACATTGAGACTTCCCTGTGAAATATTTTCCACTTTATAATAAAAGACAGGAAAGTAGGGAAAACATAAATGGTACCCCTGCTGTATATTTCATGAGGACACTGACAGACAACATTGGATGCACTCAGTATTTTTATCTAACTATAAATACATGCTGAGAGAGACAGGGGTGGGGAACACTTAGATTATTTATCAGAAAGAGAGAGTCTTAGCGTCTTATTTATCACTTAGAACCAATCACTGTCTAAGTACTTTTCTTTCAAAGACAGTTCCTTTGAATTAAGGGCTATTTGAGTATTGCCTGTATGATGTTCTCTGGAGGAAAATTAGATTCCCCTGAAAAGTCAAATCTCTTTCCTCCACAAATGATGGAACTTCTACTGAAATCCAGAGTCTCCACATGAACTGGCTTTATGGTCCTTCACTAAGGTTTCAGTACTGTGCAGGAGGTCAGTTTTCCACACTCTCTTCCACTGATTATGATATTATGGTGAACTTGTTGCCTTTTTAAGCTTCAGATAAGGTTCCAAATGCCTCTTAGGGGTAAATGCTGATTGTGCACCAACCTGAAATCAGAGGTTGTTTCTGCTCCATTCAAAACTTGTGATTATTAGTTTAAATGGATGTCATGCATTCAGGAGAAAGAGCCAAGACATAAGATGCTCAGGATGGGAACTTCTTAGGATAGGAGAGTGGACACTGTCCATGGGGACAAGACAGCAGGAGGAGGTACCTTTGGAAAAATTACTTGGTTTTGCCAATATTGAAGGCAGCAAAGAAATTTGGCATAACTGAAAATATTTTGAAATGAGGTTTCGAATGCCATTTACTCACTGTGGAATTTGGGTAAATTAATATTTCTGACCCTCAAGTTTCACACATGTTAATTAAGTTTATCAATATTCAGCACAAATCTTGAAAGAGTCTAGGTGGTCAACCATCCTCCTTTCAAGTTGAGTTTCATCCTTGATCCTTTTATTTCCCTATTTGTACATCATTATTCTTGTACTTATGACAGCTTTAATCAAACTTGTCATCTGGGCCAGAACTTCCAGTTTTATAAACCACCACCCACTAGCTGCCCCCCAGGCTGGGAGTTCAGACACAGCCATAACACCACCACAAACAACACTGATGTTCTGCTTTAGTTTACAAAATGCATTCACAGACATTCTCAATTTAGTCATCATAACAATCCCATGGGACTAGGGGTATTAAGCCTCCCACTTTGGAGATGATGAAAATGAGACTCAGGATGATAAGCAATTTTCCCAAAGGCACTCTGCTTGGAAAAGGCAGATCAGGATAAAAATCTACTCTGCTTGACAAAAATCCTGTGTTCCTCATGGGAGCTTAGAAGTAAGAGAACCACTGTAGAAGCAAGTTTCACAGTAGACGCTTACGGGTGTCAGGCCCTGAGTTGCTATAACTGGCTGGTGTACCCATCCTCCCTGCTTTTGTGAGAGCTAATTGCAACATCTAACAAACAAACCTGGCCCCCAGATACTGGCCTCTGCTAAAATGAGCTGCCTCCCACCAGAACATACCTGTGAGGTCATGCCTTCTTCAGTGGTAGTCAATAGCCCAGCAGAGACAAACTGTTGGATACAAAGTGCTGCCTCCATGCCTGAAGATGGGACAATTTTGTGTTACTTAACTCCACAGCTCCCTGGGCAATCAGACTGAGGCTAGACTTGAAATGAACTCACATCTTTGCCTAGCTTCTTCCCCTCCCCTACCCTGTTTGGCTCATTCCCTTACAGTCTCCCCTGAGAGTGAGCTTTCATAAAACAGTTGCACAAGTAACTCCATCTCACTATCTGCTTCAAGAGAACCCAATCTCAGGCAAGAATGGGTTGTACCTTTCCAATATCTGTGATTGTATCCTGGTTCCACTACTTATTAGCTGGGTGACCTTGGGAAAATTATGCAACTGCTCTCAGCCTCAGTTTTCCCATTTGAAATACAAGGATAATAGTAGAATTTACCTCTTAGGGTTATTGACGATCTAAACTGAGGTAATCAATGAAAAGAGCTTCTCTTCATGCCTGGGAAACAGCAGGCACTTAATAAATGTATGCTGGTATTTATGATGTTATTGTCATTATTGTCATTACCACCACAGCCCCAGTCCATGCTAGTCCTATGGAGATACAACTTCCTTAGCCCTACTGAACTGGGATGCTGAGTGGAGGGAAAAATACACACAAGAACAGCATAAGCAGTGGTAGCAGCCAGGGGATTGCAATAAAATGGGGGAAAACAGAATTATATACTTGAAGAAATATCTAGACTCCCTGATTCTGCTCAAATTAATTTAGTAGATATTTATGGAATGCCATGTGCCAGGAACTGTGGTTGTTTCTAAACATCCAAGAAGGGTCTCTATTTCTCTCTTGACAAGCTGACACTACAGGAAGGGGGAAGGGTTTTCATTTTGTGATGTACTAGTACTCCCCTCAAGGACTGGGTGCATAAATGTGTAAATGTTGGCTCTTAAGTCATAATACATTTGAAAGTCTCAGATAATTGTCTAAGAGGCGAAATAAACAGGCTGGGGGATAAATCTAGCTGTAATATAATTGTTAGTTATATAAGCTTTTAATGGATTATATTTTTAAGTACTATTACTTGTAAATTTTTGCTTTTAGCAAATTAGGTATCATTTGAACACTCTGGCTGATGCCTAATAGGAATTAGAATTATATTTTGCTTGTTATGTAAGTAAATATCTTGTTACATGACTGTTCAATGCTTGCAAAAACCATTCCAAACAATCTCTTTAGAATAAGAGTCTAATTACACATTTATCATTAAAATTACAGTGAGCTAATTGCCTTGGAGATATCTTTATCTCTCTTGCAGCTTGCTTAATCCTAATGCATGTTTTCAATAATCATTTGTTACTTAATTAACTAATTAACAAACAATACCTGTCGTATGGAAAATCCTAAATTAAACACTTGAGGCTCTTTAACTGAATGCTCAATAACGCAGTATGGTCTTTAATATTAGAACTTTTAAATATTGCAAAGATTCTATTGACTCACGTATTAGTTTGCTTCTGTTATCTTTGGGGCTTAATTGGTAGAAAAAGGGCAGTTGGCAATACACAAGGGGTAGCCAGCACAGTAAGGCTCTGATGAAACAGGAAATATCCATTAACAGCTGCTGATCAACAGCCAAAGTTAGCCAGCCACACTGACCCACAGCAAAGGCAGACCATCCATTTAGAATGCAAACGTCTGGGCTCCGTGAAATGAAGCAGCACAGTTTGGAAGATAAGTACCCACAAGCTCAGAAGTCGGTAGTTCCTGATGCAAAGCAGACACACCTAGTGTCCTGTCAACCCCCGCTCCCCTCCGCCCCTGCCACTCTGAACTCACCTGGAGGGCAGTCTTTTCTTCTATGGCTGCAGTATTTGTAGGTGGCCTCAAGAGTATTTCTTTGTACTATAACCCCTTATACTGCCTCCCACGTCTCCAGTCTAGCCCTCCCTCAATTAACTTTGATAATGCTGCTAGAAAGAACTTTTCTAAACATAAAACTCATTATTAACCTCCCATTAACAGTTTCCTACCACTTTCTAAACAACCACTTTCTAGCATCTTTGGTTCTGAAGCTGTCCAAATTCCAATCCCTGGTTTCCTCCTGATTTCCTGACCTTTCCAGCCACCTCTCCCTGTACATTATGCTCTGTTACTATTTACTCTGAGTCACTGCCTTAAGTTTTCATGCTCATCTACTTTGTGCATTATCTGCTCATCTCCCTGGCTGTCCTATTCATTTGAAAGGATGCATCCTTCAAATAATTACCTGCTCTTGAGACGTGCAGTCAGGCTTAAAACCATCTCTTTCCATGTTTCTTGTATTATCTCCATTACATAGTATATACCAAATTGTATTATAATTGTTGGCTTGTGTAGTGCCCAACTATGAAGTAAGATTTGTATAGTTATAAGTACACATTATGTGGTCCAGGAAATAGTGGTTCAAATTTCTGTTCCACCACTATGTAAGTTTAGAGGAAAAATACTTAATTCTTTCTATCCTCAGTTTTCACATCTGTAAAATGGAGAGAAAATCTGTACCTCTCTCATAAGGTTATTGTGAGAAATATACAGCGTAATGCATATAAAGTGTCAATAACAATAGTCAAAGATAGATTACTGTGAGCTCATTTTAACGTTATTATGTACACTTAATATTGTATTTCTTGTGCCTAATACAGCTTATGGAATGTTATATGTGTATGCACCCAGAAAATATTGCTAAAAGACTAGATGCAAGAGTTGCTCCATGAATAAATAACTGTAGGAATGCATGAAACAGAAACATTTTGGAGTAACATAGAAGTTTGCATTTCTTGTTTTTATATAATGGTCTAAAGTTTTCTTCTCTCTTCCTTCTTCATGGCTTTAATTGACTGTATGCAAACTATGGTTCTTCTTGTTACTGTGTACGAGATCTTTTCCCTCAAAGAAAGGGAGTAAATTATAAAACATTGTTAAGTCTGGCACAACTTTATTTCCATTACATTTTCAAACCAATTTCCAGACTAAATGGTAATAACATATTCCCACTGATGCAAATCTTCCTCAACTACATCTATAAGTTGAATGCTTTTCCAATCAAAATCTCAACAGGGATTGAGATGCTGATTTTTGAGGGGTATGATCAACATATGACATTATACTAGTTTCAGGTATATAGCATAATGATTCAGTATTTGTATATATTGCAAAATGATCACAATAAGACTAGCCAACATTCATAACAACATGTAATTACAAATTTTTTTCCTGTGATGAGAAATTTTAAGATCTCTCTTAGCAACTTGCAAATATGTAATACAGTATTATTAACTATACTCACCATGCTGTATACTATAGCCTCATGACTTGTTTATTTTGTAACTGGAAGTTTGTACCTTCTGACCCCCTTCACCCATTTATCCCATGTCCTACCACTCCCACCTCTGGCAACCAAATATAGAAGTTTATATATACATCTGAAATTATGTCCTACAGCAAAGCAATCAGAATATTTCCATATGGCTACAGGGGGAGATCCATGACCATAAAGCAAATCAACAGAGAAGGAGAGGTAGGTTGAATGTGAAAATTTTCTAAGAAAACAAAATGTATTTCAGATCTAATGAGGCTTCTCATTTTCCCTTTATTTCATGTGTTCAAGAAGAGATCAAACAATAAAACTGTTGTAAAGCTACAGAAGTTTAGGGCTGGATTATATGACACCAAATGCCTGTACGTCTTTATGATTCTGTGACTCTGTCTGAAGTTCCTAGTAGCCTACATGTTTTACAAAAGTGCATGTGTTCACTGTTTTATTGCATGTAGCATTCATTCATTCATCCCTATACTGTTCAATGTTCGAAGTTATTAAATCATTGCTAAGATTCCAATGAACCACTTTCTAAGTTTTTTTAGTGACTCATTTCAGTGAGCAATAGCTGTAGTGACACCACAGTTACAGTCTGCTTGTGTTGTCTCTAGATTAAAAAACCCTTGGGAGGAGCCTTGAGTTTCTTGACTTTGTAAAGCAAGCATCAGAAATGGTGCGTATTAAGACAATACCTTGGGCCCATCTTTCTCCTAACAAAATATATCCAATGTCTATTTTCAAGTTTTGATAGTGTTGTTTACATTTTTGGGTTTTTTTTATAGTGTTGTTTACATTTTGGGGCTTTTGTTGTTGTTGTTGTTGTTGTTGTTGTTGTTGTTGTTGTTGTTGTCCCAGGAGATGTAATTCAAAATCTCCCAAGTCTGGGACAGCTATCATTTGATGTAACTTTCTCACAATAATTTGATGTAACTTTTTTTTTACAGTTATGCTGGAACATTAGAAAATGAGTAGCTTAGAAAATATTATTAGTTGGGAATGTCATACTTGGAAAGTGAGGTACACAAAGTGAAAAATCATGCACCCACCTTGAAAGTTTTAGGGGAGACAGAGCTCTGAATAATGGCTGTCCAGAAGGGGCTCCTCGTAGGAAGCACCATGTCCTAATCTGATCCTCACCACTTGTATTTATTATCACTATCTTTAGGACAAATGAGAAAGTCATCGCCTTTCAAAGGAAGAAGCAGTATATTCCCTTCCTCCCAATAATTCAACACTCATTTATAAAAATAAAAGCCCCATAGATAGTCTGAACTTACTTCAAATTAACATTATGTTCCCAAGTTTGGCTGCAAATGTTCATAATCTACCTGTCAGAGATTGTGGAAAGATGTGATTATAATTCCAATCAAAGAATTTTCTTTTGCTTCTGTTTAGAATGAGTTCTCCTAGTTTCAACAATGTTTTTGTTAAATCACATAGGGTGAGAAATAATAATAGGATATCACTTAATTGAATATGTCATCGTGACAGGAGGTACAATACTCCATTTAAAACACAACAGCGCTTGCCGGCTACCAAGATGGATTGATTGCCCTCATTATGTACATACTCTGCATTTCCCTTCTGTTCCACCCTCACCAGCACCCCAGCTCCACTGAGCTGTTGAAATCCTGTACTTCAAATTAGCTTTGAACATTTCATTCTTGAGCCCTTCTGCACTCAAACTGTTGGTGCTATTTCAAATGCCAAGAGACTCAACAGAATTCTGAAAACTTACTTTATGAAAGCTATTTTTTAAATAATTTAGCATAAGGATCACAGCCTTCTCACCAAGGTAGCAATTAAGTCATCACTGCTACTGGCCCTATAAAAATTGATTGGGCCTGTTTTTATCATCCATATCTTCTAAACTGCTTTCCTGTACAATCTGACACCAAACTCAGAAATCACGCAGTGCAAACTAGTACCAGGAAAAGCGAGAAAAGGTCATTAAATAAAACTCATATTTTTTAATAAGTTCCACTGATATTAACCCTGCAGAAAATGACCAGGGAGGTAATGTTTCAGGTACCCATGTAATCATCATTGCTAAAGACATCTGTCCAATCATATTTTTCCTATTCAACCAGGAAAAATACACTGACTTGTACTTCAGGGACATCTTATTTTTTTCAGGACAGTTCAGCTGGGAAGACCTTGTCTTGCCTATTTTTAAAAATCCTTAATTTGCTTATAAGCAATATTTATACACACCAGCCTCTCTGACATGTCATCGCTCTCATTTTCCACCCTTCTGCCCCTCCTCCTCACCCACAAATGTCTCTGTCCTATTGTATAACAAACTTCCCCTGGAAAACATGCTTATTATCCTGGCAGGTGTCTGGCTCTTTTTATTCTATGGCTGTAGCTCACGATTTTTTAAGTTAAGTTCTGTGGCTTCCAGAGAATAGTCACCAAGGAACATCAGCTGAGATCTGGAGCCTCATGCTTGGGTAACTTCCAGGGACAGCTCTAACTCTGCCCTGACACTTAAAAACACTTAATTCTCTTGCAGGGCTGGCTCAGGTAAGAGGAAGGCTGGGCACTGGGTACAGAGTATTTATGACAGTTAAAAGCTTGCATTTTACCACTGAGCAAGTTAGACAGGCCCACTTCACTTGAAAACATCTCCGAGAAGAGCAGCTATCACTCAGCTGAACACTGACATTTATCTGGAACTGTGGTTGCTGTTTTTCTTTTATTTTACCTTTTAGTCCTTATTACAATCCCACAAAGTCCATACAGTTAGCCCTGTTTATCAGATTGGGAAACTGACTCAGAGGTGAAAAAATCACGTTCCCCCAAACCCCAAAGCAGGAGGAAGTGATTTCTAATACCCAACTGTACAAATCAGAGCTTCTCAAAATTTGATGAGCATGGGAATCACGGGGGAGTCTTGTTGAAATGCATCATTAGAAGGTCTGGGAAGAGGCCCAAGACTCTGCGTTTCTAACAAATTCCTGTTGATGCCTAGCTGCTGGTCCCTGGGCCACACTTTGCCTAGCAAGGGTGTGGGTTCTCTCTTTTTTAAATGAAGGGAAATCTTTAGTAGCAAATATGACAAGATCTGCGCAAGGATGCCATGCACTGGCCCTGTGAGCACATAAAACCTTAAATCTGTGATGCCAAACAAGGTATAGGCAGGTTGTGCCGGGAATCAGGCCAGCATCCATGTCCGACAGGCATTTTGCTCTCTGCCAGCAAGTTCTTTGGCAGAAGTGTGAAATGCACTTTTTTTTTTGGCCAGAATTTAAGATTTTCCCTCCTCTCTCTTTCATCCCAGGGAATGTTTACAAGTGGCTTTTCTGCTTACAGATAACTCAGGGTCTTTAAAGGAGCTGCTATATAAAGAAGCTATAGCAAGGAGAGAGTTGTCCTTGAATTGAAAAGATCCGGGTGTCACTCTCATTTATGGTATTTTCTAGCTGTGTGATATGTAAATGAACTAAATCCCTCTCCAGTTTCCTCATTTGTAAAGTAGGGGAGATAACACTTATTTCACTTCATGCTGGGTTTGTGGGTATTTTTAAAGTTATTCAAAGTAATTAATTGAATAAATAAAAGTGGACCATGCTGGCACAACCACTTTGGAAAATAGTTTGACATATCTACTAAAGCTGAACCCACGCCCGGTGCCAGAGGGATGCCCCCAGAACGTCACCTCTGTGTAGAATCTCAAAGAAAATAAGAGCTTCATCCACAAGAACCTTCAGTGACGCTTTACTCACAGTAGCCAAAACAATGGAAACAACCCAACGTCCACCAGTATCTGAATGGATAAACAAACTGCCACAGAGTCATATAAATGATGCTGCACAGCAGTAAAACAGAACACACTACCGCTACATCCAACAGCGTGGATGTATTTCATGCACAAAATGAAATAAAAGAAGCCTTGCTCCAAAGAGTACATACTATGTGATTCCATTTATAAAACATTTAAGAACACACTATCTTGATGAAAAGGCAGAACAGTGATGACCCTAAGTTGGGAGTGCAGGGAATACTGATGGAGAAGGATGTGAAGGAAACTTCTGAGGTGTCAGAAACGTTCTGCATCTTGGCTTACACTGTGGCTATCAGGGTGTGTTCCTATAAAAAGTTAATCAATGAATACTTATGATTTGCACATGACAGTGGTGTGCCAAGGCAGGGCCCAGGCTCGGCAAATGTGGGTTGCATTATCCATAGAGAATTTACAACAAGAGTAATATCAACCAAAAGTCAGGTCTTCTTTTTATTAATTACTATGTCCTTGCAATGCTAATACCAGTGATAAAATACTTTTTCTTATTGGGGACAAACAGTTCCAACTGCCCTGCTTTAGGCCTGTCACCAGGGCATTTTACTGCTGACATGCAACTTTAACAACAAAGAATGATAAAAAGAAGCCAGCCATTTATGGACTAACGATGAAAGCATGTCATCACCCACACTAATTTTTGCATGTGAAGTGCAATAAGAAATAGAATAAATAAAATAACACTAATGTATCCACTTATGATCATCAGAAGAGATTATGTGTTTTTTGTTTTTTTAAATTGAAATATAATTGACCTACAATACTGTGTAAAATTTAAGGTTTACATCATGTTGATTTGATACACTGACATATCGCAAGATGACTGAAACTATAGCATTAGCTAATCTATCATCACACAATCATTTCTTTTTTTTATGTTGGGGATAATTAAGATCTTTCTCTTTGCAAGTTTGATGCCTATAACACAGTATTGTTAATCACTATGCTGTGGCATTAGATCCCCAGGGTTTATTTATCTACAGTTGCAAACTGTACCCTTAGACATCATCTCCTCAATTCCCCAACTCCCCAGCCTCTGGCAACCACCATATTACTGGTTTTGCAAGTTCATATTTTTAAGATTCCACATGTAAGTGATATCCTACAACCACTGCCTTTCTCTGACTTATCTCACTGAGCATCATGTCCTCAAGGTCCATTATGTGTGTGTTTTTTTAAACAATAAAGGGTTTACAGATGCTCTAAAATCCAGAGGATTAAAGCTGCACTAATACTTTATGAATGCCTCATATACCAGCCACTTTTGTTTTGTGTTTTGTTTTAATTATGGACACAAGGAGCACAGGTGGGAAGGAGTGTGTCAGGAGAGAGCCCCCATCTGGATGCCCAGCAACCTTCACACCTGCAGTCTCATTTGAGGATTAAGTCATGGACTCACATTCCTAAATACCTTATTGCTAGATTAACAAGTCAGACACTATGGGGACACACACACATACACACACAGAGAAGGTAAATCTATGGGGGAGGGGGTAGGTGGGTGGATTTCTAGAGTGCTATTGGCACACTCATAATAAAAGCAGACTCGTATTGAGTGCTTATTCTAAGCAGACATTAACGCAAACCTCACGATAACCCCTGGAGGTAGGAACCATCGTGACCCTCATTTCACAGTTGAGGAAACTGAGACAGAGAGAGGTAAAGTAATGAGTATCTTTCCCAAAGTCTCATGACTACTGAGTAGTGAAGGCAGAGTCTGAAGTCAGTTGGTCTGACTTGAATCTCTTCTGCTTCACTACTAGGTAGCTTCAACGTCTTCAGACAGATGCCACCAACACTTGTACAAACCAGAAGAGTTCTTGAACTGCTTTTGGAGTTCTGCCTCAGTCTTACAGGTCCACCCTACACCATGCCCCCCCCCGGATCAAAATCCTGCATCCCAGGGAGCTAGAAAGGGGTTGATCTCTGGACAAAATCAAGGGAAAGTTTTAACTAAGGGTTCTCCACTATTTTCTGTTTGCCAAACATTAAACATTTCATAAGCAGAAGTGAATGGCTTCGAAGACCAAAAACAACACTCAACATGTCCTCAATAGTTACAACCAATGAGTCCTTCCTAATGTTTAACTTCATCCCCATGCACATAAAAGAATTTACAATTGTGACATCATTTGGTAGGTGCTCACTCTCCAGGCCTGGCCACTCACCACTTCCTGCACTGACTGCTACCACACAGGGCGCAGTTTAACAAGAGAAGCCAGCCTGCAGGAGGGAGTAGGTACAGGGACTTTGGAGAGAATGCTAGGTTCAAATTTGGCCTCTTCTACTTGCTAGCCCAACAGGCTGGGGTCAGGGAACAGGGGAGATTCTGTTTAAGGGTACAATTTTCCTCTAGTAGATAAATAAATCCTGGAGACCTAAAGCACAATATACTGGTTATACACAACAATACCGTATTACAGACGTTGAACTTGCTAAGAGAACGGGTCTTCATTATTCTCACCACAAAAGAGAAATGATAATGATGTGACATGATCGAGATGATAGCTGACATTTGGCTGGCAATCACATATACTTTAACCACTCTCTTCCTCAGTTTCTTCATCTGCACAACACACACCATTGTGACACCTTCCTCATGGGGGTATTAGAATTATTTAATTAGCAGATGTTTACAAAACATTCAGACAAATACCTGGTACATGTTAAGCGATATATTTTTTCATAAGTACATGTTCTATGTACCATTTTCTTTGGTATCAGCTTTGATATGACGCTATTCATCTTTCCAGTACTTCCAAAAATTACACCCCACTCCACATAATCTATATCATCCAATGACAATCCACTCAATGCCACATTTTCATGTGACAGAATAAAAATCATAGCAATAGTATTAAAATTCAGGGAAAATAATGTTATATACTTTTCAAAATTTCACAGTGTACCACTGAATGCTGAGATGCCCAGCTGAGATGAACACAGACCCACAGGCCTATAGTGGAGCATTTAGGGGAGATTCTGGTAATAAGCCTCACTGGCACCCTCCCCACCTCCCTCCCCACTGCCTGGTTGCCTGGCTGGACTGTATAACTGCTCATTCCCATTTATTTTAGCTCTTTCTTACAACTGCCCACTAGCTATGCCATATACTTTACACTTCATCCAAACCATGCATCCTGGAGACATTCCCAGGAGTCTGTCACTCTCAACTTATGCCCCATATCCAACTGAGCACCATGGGTTCATCCTAGAAATGTCTGTCTCTTCAGTCTTTGCCCGCGACTGCATTCCTGGTATGTTTCTGCTTCAGTCCTTCCCGTCTCCCTTTTTCCTGGTCTGTTTCACCTGGCCCACTCGCCATCAGTACCTACCCTAAGGTGGACCATCCTCCACGTTATCCACCAGTTACATCCCTTGTTTTAAAAAAATCTCATCACAAGACTCCTTTTTAACAACCAGCTTCCTCATTCATTTGTTCTTCCACTCATCCACTAAGGAAACATTTACAGAGCACCTACTGTGTACCATGTATTACAGGAGGTTTGGTGGTAAAATGGATACAGACATGACCTTGAGCTCATCCAAGACCTCTCGTAACTTGGCTGTCATCTGCCCCACTGGAGATGCTCCTCAGGGTGCCCGGACCACAGCCCACTGCTCACTGAACACGCGGTGCCCTCTCAGGACTTCGCACGTATTGCTTCTGCTGAGAATTCACTTCCATCCCATCTTTGACCCGTCCTTTGGGGACACCACGTTCTGTGAAGGAATCCTTAGCTACTGAGGCAGAATTCAGACTCCTCCTTCTGTCCGCCCACAGCATTTCTGGGTGTCCTTGCTACCTTACTTATTACAGTGCATTGTACTTAACATGTCTGGGAGTTGGGAGAGCCTACAGTCCAGAAACTATCATCTTTTGGTCCTTCCCTGTCATTCTGCATGGCCCTTCCCCACTAAGATACGAAAAAGGAAGAGTAAATGACCATGTTGCTGCTGTAAGCAATGGGAGAACTATGTTGAAAATTACAGGTACCATCTCCTAGGGACTGGGACATCTGAAGTCAGGTGTCATTTGGGGTGGAGGAACATGTGGCCTCTAACTTTCCAGTTTCCTGAGGAACCCTTAGGTCAGGTACCAGGAGAGCACTGCCCCCCAGTCTTCACTTAGAGCTGCCAGTCTCTAAGGAGAAGGAGACTGGGAGGGAGGATCCCATAAGTTAGAGCAGAACAGCCTCTTCCATCTAACATTCCGTGGTATAAATAGCTCAGGGAAATGGGCAACAATTTGAGGCCACATCCAAGTCCACCAAATAGGCAGTCACATGTGGTACAAGCCATAGAAGCTCCCACTGGCCAAGCCACATGGCAAATGTAGAAGGACCAGTACATTCAAAGAATGTCAGAGGTCCTCTGAGTAATCAACCAGGCCTCATTTTTATTGGGGGAGGGGGGAATGCCACATTTAAAAAAAGGAAAAAGACAACTTTAACTGTAGGTGTCCCTGAAACCAAAAGCTGTCGCTACAAACAAATCACATTAACTATCCTTATTTGGGGGTCTTTTTGCAGGTCCAGGTGACTGATGCATTGAAAAAGAGAAACGAGTAAGCTCTGGGCCAAGACGAAGAAGGCGAGGGAAAGAGAAGAAAGAAGGAGAAAGAGGAGGGAGAAGCACTAATTCACCAATTTTAAAGAACAGAGCCTGTACACCAATCCCCTGGCTGCCTCACATCCATCTCTCTGCAATCCCATCCAGCCTCCCTACCCCTAAAAACAGCATAATAAAGGGAAAAAAATAAGGGTTTGGGGTGGGGAGGTTATCCTTCTCAAGTTTAAATCAGTAAATTCCCTGCTAGCAGTGAACAAAATCAAACGAGTCACTTGAACAAAATGCAGCGAATGCCTGTCTCTTTTAGTGGCACCTCCTTGCCCATCATAAAAGGAGGCCAAGGGGCTTAACTGGGATGCCTCTGAGATCCCCACACACCCCCCAAGGCAGAAGATGGAGACCCCACACTAGCTTTGCCCAGCTTGCTTTGGGGCATGAAAAAGCCGGCAACCAGCAAAAGCCATTCTTCAGGGACAAATCCTCTGGTGGTTTCCCCTCAGCCTGCGCCGGCAGTCCCTTTCCCGCTAATTCCCAGGCATCACCTCTTGCCCCACATAGCATCCCCCACCCCCCAAACGAATGGCCAAACTGCCCTGACACTGTGTCTTGGCAGAAGCTGTCCCAGGGGCACACCTAAGTGTGACTGGGCCACAGGGAGGGCAGGGGGTGAGCAAGGTCGGCGGGGTTCAAAAAGGAAAGCCATCCCCAATAATGAGGCTGTTCCGCCCAGCTCCCAGCCAGCCAGCCAGGGAGCCGAGTGCCCTTTCAAATCGGGTGTCCCAGCTCGGTGGCTGAAATAACTGGGCCCGGAGAGCTGCAAGCAAATTGCTTTGACAAGGCTGTTACCGCTGTAAGGGTTCAAGGGTGCTGGCCACTAGGTCAGCGGCTGCCAATCAAGCGGACAGAAAAAGCCGCTCATTGAGCCTGTGATTTCTACCTAGGCCGCAATTATCCCTGACTATTCCTGTACCTCAGCAGCTCCGCTGATTAAACCTGCCTCCCTTTTACATCTCTTTCAGAGTGCGCTTCACACACTAATTAGTTGCCTGCTCTCTACTGAGATGTCAGACCCTCCGTCAATTTATCTCTATTTCAGCCGGCTCGGAGTGACTTCCCCAGTTATCAAAATTTAATCATGCCTTCAAAAATGTTGAAAAGTGGTCATTAGAGGCAAAAGGCCACAGGATACAATATTCATTTTTCTCTATCTTCCAGCCATCCAGCTGGCATCTATAATGGATATCCTGGGGGCTGTGAGAACACGTTGATTTATGCAACCTCGGTCCTGCTCTCACTGTGCTCCACCAGGCTGCTGGAGAGAACAGGCTTTAACAAGGTCTGAGGTGGGAGGACATTAATCACGACGGCATTGTATGTGGAAGAGGGTGCCGTGTAGTCAAAGAACCCCCTACAGTAGGGCAGTTAGGTATTTTTTTCTTTTTACCACCTTCTCAGTGATAAAAGAGAGTTTGACAATTGATTAGACCTTTCTGTAACCTTGCAGCCCTGTGAAATGATGAGAGAGAGAAAAGAGGGAGAGAATGATTCTCATACCGACGGTTTTAAATGTGCAATAACTTTATGATTCTTGACTGAAACTGGCTATCAAAATCAGCCCCAGCTCAATACCACCTAAAAAAGAAGATCATTCTTGGGATAAGAGCCTTTCCGGCCGGATGTGTCAGAGCCAATCACAGACCCTGGGGTCCCACGGTGACTGCTGGCCACCTCATAGAGTGGGTTCTGATAAAAATCACATCTGATAAATTCACCTCTGCCTGCCTGCTTGGCTGGAAAGAAGGTTTTAGTCCCAAATCAACAATGATGAACTGAAACCTATCGACAACTGGCAACTGCTTCCCACCCTCCCTCCATGTTGCTTCAGAGCTGCCTACTTCACGACCCGGCTTCTCCTTTCTTCTTTCCACATTGTCCCCAAGGCTAAGGGAGGACAAAGGAGGATACTGGGCCCACTCCCTCTAGCTGCCCTGCATCCCCCCCTCCCCCTTGACATGTCCTGACCACGTAATGCCCATAGCCCCTCTCCAGGCTTGTCCCACCCTTGCAGCTGGAAGCAAAGTCTGCTGTCACTGTGGAACATGCCAGGTACTTTTTCTGCCTTTTTATTTATGGCAGAAAAACCTTACATTCACACTTTTTTGATCCTCATCCCTGTCTTTCTTTGATTCATGTGATGGAGAGAGAAACAATGAAATATAAAGCCTGTAGAGAAACTTCAAAAAGACCTGGTTAGCATGACAGAGATGGGACAGAAACACGATTTGCTCGTGAGCCTTTCACCCACCCTCATGCTCTTACCCATGCTCATAGGCTCTGACTTCCACATTCTGATGCCCAAAACGCCTCTTTTCTTTCTCCTCTGGGAATTCAGCTTAGGTCGGGAACAGGGAGGAGACTGCCACAAACAGAATATTCAGAGGTCTGTCCCGACCTTAAGCAAAAGAAACAACGGGATGGGGTTTCTTTGGTTTATGTTGGAGCGTTAGGGAAGGTGGTTCATCTGAATGATACATGATTGTAGAGCTCGTGCCTCAACCAGATTTCTCCCTGTGCCAGTCTCTGTTGAGAAGAAGACTGGGCTTATGATCAAACTCAGAAACAGGGCAGACTAGGAAAGAGGGACGCAAATAGGAAGAAAGTCAGATGCTGTTTTGCTGATACCCTCACCCAACATCAGCTGTCCTGTTATGGAATACATTCCAGATACAAGGGCAAGAATACAAACCTGATAACAACGGCCTGGAATACAGAAAAGTGGTAAGAAGGGATTGCACACATCTATCTTGAAATGGTACTGTTATTGACAGTGGATCCTGGCACCATGGTCTTCAGGACTCGATCATGATGAGCCCTAGACACCTCCAGCTGCATCTGTTATTAAGCTAGGAGCCTGATACCAGGCTCCAGCCTTAGACTTCACTTTCCACCCTACAACTGCATCCCTCCAGACTCCTCGACTTACATTTTTAATTCTCCATTTAACATGAACCATGGGTTTTTTTTTTTCTTTAGTAACAAAAGGTATCCATCCTTGCTACTCTGGTTCTCCTAGACCTTGAAAATATACTCTGGCGCTGGCTGGGCAGTGTGGCTAGTACTTACTCTGGGCATAACCTTAACCCTGAGAAAGGAAAAAAATGCCTGTAAGATTAAAAACACCTATGATCCACTGATCCAATAAACAACCAGAAGGAATGGCTGAATGCTATAATCTGTTACTGTCTAATCAAACTTGTGAATCCAGTGAGATTTCAATGGAGAGAACAGCATCATGGAGTAAAACGGAAAGATGTCGCCATTGTGGTCATACAGAAAAAGGGAAGGCATTTCACATCATCTGCAGTGTATGCAATAGAAAAGCACAAAGTTCTAAATTTGAATGCACATCAATAGAAGTCTTTTTAGTAACAGTATCTGATTTTACTCTAGCAGACGCATAGTTTCTACTTTGTTTGGACTCTTACTGCCTCATAAGAGGTATGAAAAATAATCTGACTTCCTCCATTTTAGTGAATAGTACTGTAGAGGGGGATTTAACCTAGGCTCCACAGACACCCCCTCCCCCAGCCAAGAGGTCTTTTGATATGATTAAAGAGGTGTGAGAATTCGGGTGAAAAAGTATTACTTCTTCATTTTCACTATCCACCAGCTGTAATTTAAAACTTCATTCAATTATGAATATAGACCATATAGCATTGGCAGGATCTATGACCATGTCACCAATAGAAATCACAGGTATAATCGCATCACATTACAGTCGTAACAGGTATCTCAAATCATCATTTATGTTTACTGCTTTTTTGAAATTATAGCTGTTATTAATCCTGCTCCTAGATCTTAACATTTAATGCATTCATAAAAAAAGACATATTACTAGGTCACACATTTTTAATATTCATAATGACATTTCAATATAGTAATTGATTTCTTTGAAATTCTATGTATTCTATTGTAGGTATTTACAATACTATTCTGAAAAGCACTCCATGGACTCACTAGACTGTTAAAGTATCCATTACACCAAAAAAAAAAAAAGTTAAGTTTATAAAGAAGTTATAAATTCCAGTACTATCCAGTCTCCCTTTTTATTTAGGCAGTGGGAGAGAGAGTGTCTAAGGATTTCTCTGACATAAATGTGTTTTGCAAAACTCTACTTTGTTATTTTACATACCAGCCAAGCAATCAAAGTGGATTTTTTTTTTTTTGCATCTCAAGGTGTACATTAAGTGCTAGAATGATCAGAAAAGCTCATAGTAAGTCTCATTATCTAAATGTTAGATGTTTTCAATGAAATCTATGGCTGGCAAAAAAAAAAAAAAACACCAAATACACACAAAGCATAATAACAAGATGACCGTATAATTTACTGTCTAAACCAGGACACTTTGGGAGTGATAGGGACACCGTTAATAATTACACCAGGACAACAGCTGTAAAGTGGAACTGTCTGCCAGTGAATCATGCAGCATGGCCACATTAACAATAATTTAATTTCATGTAATATTAGTAACATTTGTGCCTATTTCCACCTTCCAGCCTTTCAGATAAGCCTACCCATCCTAAAATACATTATGAGAAGAAGTGAGAAAAGCCCACTGATTAGCCCCACGGAGCTCTCATACGAATAAGCCTTAACTGCAGAATTCCACAGCTGAGGTATGTGAAGTCAAGAAGACAGAGCAGTATCTATGCCTTAGGTTTCAGTAGCTCAGTTTTTATTGAGGCTAGCTGAACAAATCCAGTGGTACCCCTCAATTCAGAGGAAGGTAAACAGGAGACTTTTAAATACTGGCATCAAAGATTCTTTAATAGTGGCTTACATATAATAATTCTAGTATGTCAATTTTATCACCATAATGATGTAAACAAGTAAGACTCCTTAATATGCCACTGCTATTACATTAAAATCCTTAGCTCTTCCATCAGCTCACTGTTGGCAAGAATTATCCCCCAATAAGTCATTTAATTAATCAGATAGTATGAAGCTGTTTGAATGTAATAAAATTGATGTTCTGTTACTCTCAACTATGGGCATAAAAAATGTGAAGGTGGGCAACACTGAGGAATAGAGTTACAATATCCTCAGCCCTTCAGCCAAAAAGTCATCTTATAAGATACAAATAATTTAACAGTAAAACCATAGAGATTATCAGTGCATATTCTTTATCCCTATCCAGTTTGTATCCATTCCCACCTTACCATTCTGGCCCATATAATTCCCTATATACATCCTTGATTATTCCATATGACTGGCTAAGGAGTCACTGAAAGTGCTTGGGAAATACGTAAATCTTCACCTGCCAAGGATATGAAATAAATGGCAAATCCAGCTAAATGACTCCTAAGGTTTTTTGAAACTTAAGATGCCAACTTTGAGCTCAATACAACAAATATGCTGACGAAAGCATCTTAGAATACATTTCAAGATCTAATCCCAGACTGTTAGATTAGCCATGACATTGGTTTCACTACATCAAAACCTCCATCTATCAATGGTTTTAATCAAGAGGTATCTCTCTTAAGGAATCTGCAAGTTGAAGGGGGTACTTCAGAAGATTCCTGATACTATTACAATCAAGCCTCATTCTGCCATCTGAAAACACTGTGCCCTCGAAGCCAAAGAGGAACTGTCACTGAAAAAACTGTGTCCGAAAATTAAGTTCAAAATTCTATATAAACAGGAAAGTGAAAAAAAATTTTTTTTGTCAGAATTTGGGGACTATCTACATCTAGGATGATACAATAGGTGCACTTTTCCCTATGTCTCCCACTAAGTACAATGAAAAATACTGGATATTATACATTAAAAAAAAAAAAAAAAAGATGACGACTGAAAGTTGGAGAGAAGAAGACAAACTGGCTAGGAACCTCAGTGCCCAAGTAACAACAATGGTAAATTCTTTGGATTTTCTTTTTCCCTCATATATCCTAGAATTTGAGCAGAAGAAACAAAAAACCCTGAAATGCCAAAGAGAAAAGACAAAAAAGCCTCAATAAAAATCTACTGTCTCTAGCCAAAAGACCAGAAAAGGAGCATTCTAACAAGACAGAAGATATTTAGACAATAATCATTCTACACGAGCCACAGCACAGAAAAAATTATAGTGCCATCCTTACCAAATGAGAAGCTAGAATTCCATCCTCATGAGGCTGTAACAAGGTGTCCCAACACCACAACCAGGGTACTTTCAAAGAAGTAAGTAGGGAGTCTGGACTTTCATGCCTACCAGCTAGAACAAACTCCTTCCCCCACCACCACAGTATCAGTGGATACCACATGGAGACACTGGACTTCCATCTGCATCTCTCAGTAACAAGACACCTGTCTACTTCCCTACTTGGGTGGTATCAGAGAAGATCTACGAGAGAGCTAGAACTTTCCTCATCTCCCAACAGTAATGAAACCAGCTCCCATCAGAGATAAACAGAAACCACATGGGAGACAGAACTCCCACTTCTGCTTAGCTGAAACAAGGAAGCTCCTCCTCTAATTTAAGGGATGACTGAGTCTAAAATCTGAACTTCTACCTCCACCTAGAAGTAACAAACTATTGCCCTTACTTCCCCCGCCAAATCAATGTCAAGTCAAACTAGCTAAAACAGAAGGCTTAAATAAGATCCAAAATTTCATAATGTAATATGAAAATGTCTATATTTCAATCAAAAATCACTGGTTATAGCAAGTAACAAGAAGATCTCAAACTGAATGGAAAAACAGTCTGAGAAGAGATGGCAGAATTATCAAAGATTTTAAAGTAGCCATGATAAAAATTATTTAAAAAGCAATTACAAGGGGGAAAAAAAGGTAAAAATAGAAAGCCTCAACAAAGAAATCAGAAGTTATTAGCAAAGAAATAAAAGACATAAACTAACCAAATAGAAATTTTGGAACTACAAAAATACAATAACCAAGATAAAAATCTCAGCAGATGGTCTGAAGGGCAGATTGGAGTGGAGAGAAAAAAAGAATTACTGCACTGGAAGATATAAAAAAAGAAATTACCCAACCTGAACAACAGAGAAAATATACTGTAAAAAAAAGTAAACAGAGCCTCAGGGACCTGTAGGACTGCCCAAAATATCTAACATTCATATCATCAAGTCACAGGAGAGGAAAAACCAGGCAAGGCTGAAAAAGTACTCATAGAAATGATGGCTGAAATCCTCCCTTATTTGAAAAGGGACATAAACCTACAGATTCAAGAAGCTGACCAAACCCAAACATGATAAATCCAAAGGAAACCATGACAAGACATAATAATTAAACATCTGAAAGTTAAAGACAAAGAAAAAAGTTTTGAAAGCAGCCAGAGAAAACTGACACCTTATATGCGGGGGAAACAAATTTTGAATAATATTCAAAACCACAGAGGTGAGAAGGAAGTGGGAAACACTAAAAGAAAAGAACTGTCGTCCCAGAACCTCATACCTCACTAAAGTATTCCTCAGAAATAAAAAGACAATCAAGACATTCTCAGATGAAGGAAAATTAAGAGACTTCGTCATCAACAGACCTATCCTAAAAGAATGGCTAAAGGAAGTTCTCCACACAAAAAGGAAACTATAAACAGATGAACCCTGAAATATCAGGAAGAAATAAAAAGCACAATAAGCAAAAATATGAGTAAATAAAATAGGTTATTCCTCTCCTCTTGAATTTTGTAAAGCAGTTTTGATAGTTGAAGCAAAAATGTGCATAGAGGACATATTTAAGAAAAGAATATGATCAGCTGGATAAAAAGGGTAAAGAGTAAAAGGATATAAAGAGAGGTAAGATTTCTGTATTTCACTCTAACTGGTAAAATGATGACACTAAAAGACTAGGATAAGTTATCAACATATAATATACAGATTAGAGCAGCCACTGAAAAACTATACAAAAAGGTACACTCAAATACACTACAGATAAATCAAAATAAAATTCTAAAGGAAAAAATAAAGAGAAAAAAAGAGAACAAAAGAAAAACAAAAAAAATAAAAGGCACCCTTAACACATAATTACATTAAATGTAAAAGGTTTATATACAGAAATTAAAGGATAGAGATTGGCAGAGTGGATTAAAAAACATCATCCATTTTATGTTATCTATAAGAAATTCATTTTAAATATAATGATATATTTAGGATGAAAGTAGAAGGTCAGAAAAAGATATCATGCACACATTACTCAAAGGAAAACACGAGTGGCTATATTAACATCAAGTAAAGTAGACTTCTTAGTAACAAAAATTACTAGATTTAGAGAGGAACATTATATAATGATAAACGCATCAATCTACCAAGAAAACATAACAATGCTAAATGTACATATACCAAATAAGGTATAAATATGAGAAGTAGTATCTGATTAACTGAAAAGAGAAGCAGAAAAATACAGTAACTTTAGTTGAAGATTTGAACATGTCTCTCTCAAAAATTGATACAGCAGCTAGACAGAAAATTAGCAAAAATAAAAAGGAACTCAACCACATCATCAAACAGAATCCAACTGATATTTATAGAAACTTGCTCTCCAAAACAACAGAATACACTTTCTTTTCAAGTGCCCATGGAACATATACCAAAATAGAACATATCCTGTACCGTAAAACAAACATCAACAAATGTTTAAAAACTAAATCATATATGTGTTCTTTGATCACAATGGAAAGTTGAAATCAAGAAGAAAAACGTAAGAGCAGAATCTCTCAACACTCAGAAAGTAAACAACATACTTCTAAATAATCCAAAGGTCAAAGGAGAAATCTCAAGAGAAATTAAAAAATACATTGAACTAAATTAAAATAAAAACACAACATATCAAAATTTGTGGGACACAGTTAAAACAGTGCTGAGAGGGAAATGTATAACAATAAATACATGCATTAGAAAAAAGAGAAAGTCTCAAATCAATAATCTAAACCCTCTCCTTAATAACCTAGACAAAGAATAAGATAAGCCCAAAACAAACTAGAAAGGAAATAACTATTAGAGTAGAAATCAAAGAAATTTAGGACAGGAAAACAACAGATAAAATTAATGAAAACAAATTACTGGTTCTTGGAAAATATCAGTAAAATTGAAAAGCCGCTAGCAAGACTGACAGAGAAAAAAAAAAAGACATAAATTAACACTACCAAGAATGAGGAAGGATTACCACTATAGACCATGCAGGCATCAAGAAAAAAATTTAAAAAGCTGCAAACAACTCCATATACATAAATTTGATAACTTAGATGAAATGGACTGATCCTTCACAAAATATAATCTGCTACAACTCACCTAATATGAAATAAATAACTTGAATGGCCCTATAACTATTAAGAATTTAATAATTCAGAAATTTTTAACTCCCCAAGAAGGAAATCTCCAAGGCCAGATGATTCCACTGGAGAATTCTACCAAACATTTTAAGATGAATTAACACCAGTGACACAACATATCTTCCTCAAATTATAAGAGGAAGGAACACCTCCTAATTCATTTTATGAAGCAAAAATTATCCTGATTTCAAAATCAAAAAAGTACAAAAAAATGAAGTATAGGCCAATATCACCCATTAATACAGATGCAAGAATTCTTAAAGTATTACCAAATAGAATTCAACAAAACATAAAACAAATTATATACCATGACCAAGTGAGATTCATTCCAAGAATGCAAAGTTGGTTCAATATTCTAAAACCAATCAATGTAATCCACTACATTAACAGGTTAAAGGAAAAAAAATCACATGATCATCAATCATCATATAAATGTATCATATATCATGTGATCATATATCAAATATCATCATACAAATATATCATATATCAATCATCAATATAAAAAAAGCATCTGACAAAAATTCAAAGTCATGATACAAACTCTCAGAAAAATAGGAATACAAGAGGATTTTCTCACCTTGACGAAAGACCATCTACAAAAACCTACAGCTAACATCATACTTCACAGTGAAAGGCAGAAGGTTTATTTACCGTATCACTGAAAGTTTTAGCTAGTGAAGTAAGGCAAAAAAGAAAATGAATGACATGAAGATCGTAAAGGAAGAAGTAAAACTGTCCTTATTTGCAGGTTGTCCAAGTAGAAAATCCCAAGGAACCTTAAAATAAAAACAAAATAAATAATAAAACCCCTATAACTAACAAGTAGGTTCAGCAGGTCACAGGATAGAAGATAAACATAAAAATATCAGTATTTTCATATATATACTAAAAATGAAATTGTGAAACCACATTAAAAATGCAGTATCATTTATAATCACTCACAAAAATAAAATATTTAGCTGTAAATCTAACAAAACATGTACAGAACTTACATGCAGAAAACCATACTATGCAGATGAAATAAATCAAAAATTTAAATAAATGGAGAGACAGAGCATGCTCATGGGTTGGAATAATCAACAGAGTAAGGATGGTTGATTCTCTTCAAAATGACATTTACGGCTATTTACAAAGCATTTATATTGTATTAGGAATAATAAGTAATCTAGATATTACCTAAAGTATATGGAAGGATGTACATAAGTTATATGTAAATAATACATCACTTTACATATGGGATTGAGCATCCTTGGATTTTGGTATCTGTTGGGGTCCTGGAACCATTATTCCATGACTATCAAGGGATGACTGTGCTGGTTTAAACAACACCTATTAAAACCTCAGCAAGGCTCATGCGTGTGTGTGCATTTGATAATTCAGAACAAAATTATTCTAAAATTTATTTGGAAAGGCAAAGAAACTGAAATAGCTGAAACAATTCTGAAAAAGAAATATAAAGTGGCAGGAAGCAGTCTACCTGATTTCAAGAATTATTGCATTACCTCAGTAATTAAGATTGTGTGGTACTGGCAGAGGTACAGACACATGGATCAATGGAAAAGAACAGAAAACTCAGGAAATAGACCCACAGAAATATGCTCAACTGATTTTGGCAAAGGTGCAAAAACAATGCAATGGAGGAAAAGATCACCCTTTCAACAAATGGTGCTGGAGCAACTGGATATCCATAGCCAAAAAAAAAAAAAGAGAGAGAGAACCTAAACAGAATTCTCACACCTTATAAAAAGTTAACTCAAAAAGAATCATGGGCTTAAACGTAAAAACTTAAAAAAAAAAAAAGGAGAAAAATTTCAGGATATAGAGTTAGGCAAGAGTTTGTTTTGATGCTTCACACCAAAAGTATAAAAGGAGAATTTACTAAACATACTTTATCAAAATTAAAAACTTTTGCTCTTTGAAGGATCCTGGGAAGAGAATACAAAGACAAATTACAGAATGGGAGAAAATACTTTTGCCAACCACATTCCTCACAAAGGACTAGTATCTAGAATAAATACTCTCAAAACTCAATAGCAAAAAAAAAAAAAAAAAAAAAAAAAGCAGTTAAAAAATAGGCTAAGACACGAGCAAAGGGGATACAAAGACAGAAAATAAGCACGCGAAAAGATGTTCATGTGATTACCCATTAGGAAAGCACAAACTAAAACTAAAATGAGATACCACTGCACATCCATCAGAATGGCTAACCTAAAATATTGTGGCAACAGCAGACGCTAGCAATGGAAGAGGAGAAACTGGATCACACATAAATTGCTAGTAGAAATGTAAAACGGTACAGCCATCCTGTAAAACAGTTTACAGATTCTTATAAAACTATGCAGCTACCATACAAACCACCAATTGCACTCTTGGGCATTTCTCCCAGAGAAATGAAAACTAAGATCGACACAAAAACTTTATACAAATGCTCATAGCAGCTTTATTCATAATAGCTAAAAATTATGTCTTTCCGTAGGTGAACGATTAAACAAATGTGGTAGAGCCATACTATGCAGTCTTACTCAGCAATCAAAGAACAGACTACTGGCTGTTCAGACTGAACAGACTACTGAGCAACGCCTTTAATCAACCTCTAGGGAATTATGCTAAGTGAGAAAAAAATTCCAAGTGGTTACACGTTTTCTTCAAATAACAAAACAATAGAAGTGGAGAAAGATTAGTAGTTGGCAGAATTTAAGGAGAGAGGTGAAGGCAGGAGGGAAATGGGTGCAACTATAAGATGGTAACACAAGGGATTCTTGTGGTGATGGAAATGTTCTGTATCTTAACTGTATCATCTCAGTATTTTTATTGTGATACTGTACTATGATTTTGCAAGATGTTACCACTGGGGAAAACTGTGTAAAGTGTACATGGGACTCAGTATTATTTCCTTCATCTGCATGTCAATCTACAATTACTTAAAGACTTTAAAATATTAAATTAAAAATTGTTATTAGCCAGGCCAATAAACAACAGTATCATTTAATCTACAATCAGATTTTTAAAATAGTTTAAAATCACTTAGAAGAAGTGGCTACAACATTAAATTTACTTTAAAAGGCGCTTCTGTATCATTTCTCTTATGCTGAAGAAGCTAGATCTCTAATTCTAGCTACAATGAAATAGCTTGCAGCAGACCAATGATCCTATTGAAATGCGGAAAATTCAGATTTTTTTAAACATCTATTTGAAGGCATCATAGAGTTGCACTGTGCAAGAAATTACGGAATCAGATCCTGGGAAAGAAGAAATTCACTGAGGGAAATCAAACTTTCTGCATGTCACTTTTCTCTTGGGGGTATCTGTTCATTCTTGGGACAGTCAAGATGCTGAAAAGCCAGCTGAGCCTTATGCCATCTTTTGCAAGAAAGAGGCAAAAAGTGGAGTTCAGAAGGACCAACATAGGAAGGACTTGAGTGGCCAAGATCTTGAAATGAAGTCAGATACAGAAATGTGAGCTGGACACTCAGTTTTTCCCTTGAGACATTTTCCTAATAAACTGCACAAAGCAAAAGACTAAGACCCCAGGCAGAAATCAGCTGAAAAACACTGGGGAGTCTGGGGCAGTCTTAAGGTATTAGGGATATAAAAATAGAAGTCCAAGACTTACTAAAGAGATCACCACTGCTTAAAAGCAGATAGAACAAATTCTGCTTGGAGGAAGTAACATTACCCAGACCACCTATATTTTTCATAATCAATGCTAGGCAATCATTTTAAAAAAACTTACTGGCATAGACAGAAATCGAATAAGCAGAGGGAAACACAGAAATGGGTATACACACAACCCAATTATTGTAATTATCAGACACAGATGTTAAAATAACTGTAATTGTCAAATAAAAAAAAATGGCAAAATGGGAAATATCACCAGAAAACCAGAATCCGTAAGAAAGAATTACATGGAATTCCACAATTTAGAGATACAATAATTGAAATTAAGGAGAACACAACAGATAGCTTGAAAAGCAGAATGGATCCAGCAGAAGAGAGAATTAGTTTTATGAAACTTTCAAGTAGGAAATATCCAGACTGAAGCATTGGGAGTCAAAAGAATGGACAGTACATAAAAGAGTATATTTGCAACACTGTGTTAAAAGTCTAATATATGTACAATTAGAGTCCCAAAAGCAGAGGAGAGAGAGGGTAGTATAGAAAAAAAATCTGAAGAGATAAAAACTGAGTATTTTCTAAAACTGATGAAAGACAACAAATGACATGTTTAAGAAATGATAGCCGGATAAATACAAAGAGCACCATGTCCAGGCTCATCACAAACAGCTAGAAACTAAAGACAAATAATAATAATAAAATAAAAGCAACCAGAGAAAGAATAAATTATCACTAAAAGAGTAAGAAGCCTGATGGTTGATTTATTTTTTAATGGATGCCAAAAAACAATAAAATATCTTTAAAATGCCAACCTAGAATTCTAAACTCAGTAAAAAGTACTCTCAAGGGTAAAAAAGAAATAAAGTCACTTTCAGACAAATGGAAACCAGACGAGTCCCACTAAAGGAACATAAAGGGAGTTGTTCTAGTGGAAGGGAAATTATCTTGGACAGAAATAGAGATGCAGGAAGAAATAAAGTGCAACAGGATATATAGGTGGGTGAATCCAAATATTTATTTTTATGAATATTAATAGAATAATCTCTTGCAAATTTTAACTGTAAATAAAATGTAAAAGTATAAAGACAATAAAAAAAGTCAAGAAAGGAAGCAACTGGGATGTATTGTTTTTAAAACACGGCCACAAACCCCTTTGATGCTTTCCATCAAGAGCTAAGGACTATTATTTCCTTCCGTTGAGCCTAGGTAGACTTGTGACTACTTAAATCAATAAGGTGTGGTAGATATAATATGTGACTTTCAAGGCTAAGTCATGAAAAGCCATGCAAATTCCACCTTCCTCTCTTGTTCTCTGAGCCCTGAGGCACCGTAAAAAGAGTCTAATTACTACTAACTGCTAGAGAGATCACATACATAGGGCCTCTGATCAATAATCATATCTGATCCCAACCTTCAACTATCTCAACCCAGACACCATACATGTGAGTGAAGAAGCCATCTATTCAAGTCAGCCAGCCATTCAAGTCATCCCAGCTGAAGCTCTAGACAAGCCATCCCCCACTATACCCTTTCACAGTTTCTGACTCAGGGAATCCAGAAGCATAACAAATTGGTTATTGCTTAGTGCTACTAAATTTTAGGATAGTTTTTTACACTGCAAAGATAACAAAAACACAATTCAAATCATCTAATGTCCTAGAACTGTCTGAGAAATACTGAAAGAGGTAGTTTATACTGGAGTCTGAAAAGTCAAGGACGCATTCATTATATGTTCTTTAGGTAATCTCTAAAAATATGGGGAAGCATGTACAATTAAGTTGTATATGCAAATATTTCTTATCAATTCTTCATAAATTGCACTTGCTACTTAAGTTTTTGTTTTGGTTTTGAAGGAACCCTCGAAAAGAGTCATGAGAGAGATCGTTGCAGTATTTTCGGGAAATTGCCACTGTAATTACCTGTACTACCTCCATTATCTGTCATCATAACCCAGATTCTCTCACCATGGAAAGCTGGAAGCATGGATGACATAAGTAGTATGGAAATCCCCAATGGCCAGTGCATTTTTGTTTAGATCCTATGGCAACATAAGATCCTGAAATACATTTTGGAAAATCTCCTTCCAGTTTTAGCTCCAACAAAGGAGAAAACCTGGCATATTTAAACTGAGTTCTAGCCTCATCTCTGCCACTATTCAGCTATGTGACCTGTGGAGGGAATCACGTGAAATGTAAACTCAGCTTCATAGAACTGAGAATTTTACAATTAAAAGAGATGAACTTTTCCAACCCATTATACAATGTAAACCATAAAATCAAGGGGTGACACCAGATCATCTCTAAACCTCTCCAGATCATCGCTAAACCTCTCCAGTAGGAAAACACTTGCCTTTGCAAAGAATGTATATAGGCGCTAGTCCATAGACATAAAGCACTGAGAATTATAGTTAGGTACTTAAACAAAAAGGACTTGTTTTCCCTTCTACCAATTACTCTCTTACTCCTCTACCTTCTCTTTCCCTTACCCAACACCTACAGAGATGTATGAAAGCTGTAATTTTCATTAAAAGACTCATGCAGATTCATTGCTTAAGTTACGCAGATTCCAAAATGACAATGCAAACAGACAATTAACTCACAAAATAGAGCTCATACAGTATTTGTTTCTAGTTTCTGGTTATATATTAGCAACATTTAAATGTGGCAATGCTGGATACTATCTGCTTAAAAGGAATTTGGTACAAACAAGTAAAAGCACTCATTCCTACCTCTCATTCTTTGCACCCAAAGCACAGCAGATATGCAGATTCAAGATTAACTATGAGATCTCCAATGTAGACTAAGGTCAGGGGGGAACTAAGAATACTGAAGATATAGCACAATCATTTTAATAAATTTCATTCTTTGAAAATGTGCAACTCAGTATAACAGAGTGTTGACGATTCTTCCTGCCTCATTTTTATCCAAGGTGTACAAATAACAGCAGATGCCAACAGGGACAGTGAAGCTCTGGGGGGCTTGCAGAGAAGACAGACTGAGGACCTATTGGACAATCCTTTAACCCCTTGCCTATAGAAAGGGTATAAAAATTGTCAGGATCGTGTAGAGAGCTTGACGGGTACTGTGACAGGCAAACTCTGAATACTGAATTAGGGAACAGCCTGACTTTTCAAGAGTATTGGCAGGAGCGGGAACAAAACCATAAGACTTTCTCATGGACCACATGGGATCCATGAATGGAATGAGGTTATATTGAGTTGTTTGAGATTAAGTACAGAAAACGCTGCATATGAGGACACTCAAAAGATGGGGAAGCCAAAGGACTTCTAAGGGCTGTGGAAGAAGCAAGCAACCAGACACGAGAGAGAGAACGACAAAATTGTGACAACGTACCCCAGCAACTGGAAGGAGCCTATTCCCCGATGGACCCATGAGAAAACATTTTTCATGGCTGTCTGAGAACACGAAGCATACTGGACTGTCTGAGAGTATCAGTCAAGTTATGAGCTTTCTGGCATCCCTTCAGTCTCCTCCTTTCTGCCACTTGAGCCCAAAGCGATCAGGAACAACAAGCTGGGGGAAGAAGAGTTGGGAAATGACCAAGCCCTAGCTAGTGTTGCGGCAAAAGTAATTTTAAAGCAAGTTTGGAATTTTAATTATTATATGGACTACATTTTCCACAACTTAAGAGTAATGAGAAAACTCACGAGACTCCTGAGTTTTCACCCAGGGCAGGAAAGGAATTTTCCATACTGAATATATTTTTAAAGAGCAGTGAAAGTAAAAACTTAGGTTGTCTCATGATTATACCCCCAAAATTCAGCTTGTTCAACGTAACAGTGAGATTATTTATATGCATATTCTAAGCCTTTTTGCCAGAATTATTCAAATAACTGTCAACTCTGCCTCTCTTTACAGAGACACATGTAAACTAAAGACTTTGCTATTTCAATTTTTAGCTGTAGGGAATTTTTTAGTGTAAATACTATAAATAAGTTGGTAGATAAGAATAATGGGGAACAGCAGAAGAAACTGGTCTTTAACAGCATGTCATCTTTAAGGATTGGCGACTTCCTATTTAATAATTGTTATCAACATATGTCAGTAAGTCAGTTGACAGTGAGGTGTACATCTACTACAAGCTGAGTGTTACCTGAGGTTCTGAAGATATTATTAGAAAAACACAGTATATTTGTTATGCTCGAAAAGTAAA
Organism: Camelus dromedarius; assembly: GCF_036321535.1. Classification (NCBI taxonomy): domain Eukaryota; kingdom Metazoa; phylum Chordata; class Mammalia; order Artiodactyla; family Camelidae; genus Camelus; species Camelus dromedarius. The sequence goes on along the minus strand of NC_087445.1, from coordinate 42,927,775 downwards.
ATCATTGTTTAGCAATGTGCTGCTCTCGCCATATAAAGATAAGGTACTGATCACTTGATGTTGTTTCTCCACTTGCTGCAATGGCTTTGTGCTCAGACATCCCCTGTGGACCACCTTGTCTACCCTAGGAAACAGCAGGATGCATTGCACAAAGATGACCTGGAATTTCAGCGAATCCCTGTAGCCAGGGATTTGAATAGGAAACCACAAACCCTTCACCCACACAGGATCCACGAAAGTCTACTCTGATTTCTACATGAACTTTGCTCAGATTCGCTAGTGTATTTTCCCTCAAGCCAATGTAACTCTAATTGAGAGGAAGGATCATGTGTATTTATATATCCTGTAAGCAAACAGAATCTGTTTTGACTACGTACACGTTGTACTGAAGAACTAAAGTTATGTTAGCTACAGAAAAATAAGTTGACTTGAGTGCTATCTACCTGTAACTCCTTAAAGCTAGTATGTAATACTGCCCAGTTTATGGTTCTACCTTTATTGTCTCCAAATAATAGAACCTGTATCAGAATTCCTTCATTTTCATTAGGTGAATGGGCGAGAATTCCCCAGTAAATGCACTGACACCTAGTTATGATAACTGCATTTTACATCCATCATGGAAAATGTTCTCATTTATTTTATATTTGTTCCACTGGTTATATTTTTCCATCCAGTGGCCTCAACCAACTACTTTCCCTCTTCTCTCCACCACAAGAAACGTGTTTCAAAAAAGCAGATCAGAAATTCCACTAGAGTGGAGTGCACACAGCACGTATTCAATTAATGCTTCCTGAACTGGGAAGAGCACTGTAATTGTTTACAAACTCAATCAATAGAGTAAAAGTTATTTGCAAATAGGAGTGAACAAATTCATTTTTGATTCTTCCTTTGCTTGTGATGAGCAAGTGATTCTACACGCATTTTTATGAAGCTCATCACTTCCCACTGTATTTGTTTCCTGATGGAGGTTATAAAGGAACATCCTGCGTGGAATTAGCCCACAGTTTACTGAGGTCATATTTACGCTGTGGAAGAACAAAAACACAGTTGTCTCTATTTGGAAACCCCGCCCACCCACGAAGTAAGGCCAATTTATATATGTTGAAGGTTTCTTTGGAAGTATCTCACTAAACCATATCATCAGCAATGATGTGAGTCAAATAGTGTTCTTCACATACACAGTAATGTCACCACAGAAAATGTCAGGACCTGAGCTTAAATGGTATAAAAAAATAGTTTTATCTGGGTTTGGGTTATGATTTTGATTTAAACAGCAGCTCAGCAAACTGAAACAGCCAGGTGTACGTTTTTAGACACATCTTACTTCCATTCTCCTTCACCAGGATGAAAACTGGTTGAGTTCCTCCTGGGTAAACAGAGATAGAAGGATGCAACTTTAATACCTACCCAACGCCCAACTGAGATAAAAAGGACACTCGAGTCCTGTCAAGAGAGACAGGATAACAACATCACCTGCAACAAAGGAAACGCTCAAGAGAGAGATAAAATGAGCCGCATGTTCTAAAGTAACCCATGTACAGCAAAATTATGGCCCTGCAATATTTATACACATGGGTACAGTTTTCACACACTATTATGGTCCCCTATTATACATCTCTAAATCATCCAGCAAAAGTTTCTGCCTTCGCCTAACGCCAGCTCTAATTTAGGATGAACAACTGCTCTCATAAAGAAAAACTGCAGCTGCTGCTGTTTACGTGGCTGCAGAAAGGTCTCACTGACTAATGTCCCAGGATTAAATGAATGTGGAATAATAAGAGCTGATTTATTTGTGCTCTGCTAGGATAAAGCTGCCACTGATTTTACAAGAAACTATTCATCTGAGGCCCACTATAGCTAGTAAATTGTGGCTGTTGCTGAAATTAGTCTCCAGGCCTTCGTGTAATCTACAGTGTGAAGTAGCAGAGTGGTAATAAAGCCATTGTGGGCACTTGGTTTATTTAAAAGGGCCCCCTTTTATCCCCATCTTCAGGGATTCAGAAAGTCAACCTTCTGAGATCGCTTTTGGAAATTCACCTGTCCCTTGCCCACAAACTGCATTTCGAACTGTGGAATTTAAAGCCAGAATTAAAATTATATAGCTCCCAATAAATAAACACCAGAACAGTCATCTCTCTCACCTCAGGTTTTTTTTTCCCCCAGCCTAGCATCCAAGGACAGCATTTCTTAGGCCCTGGCCGTGTCTATGGTGGCCATCAGCATGCCGCAGTCCCAGGACACAAAGAGTAGCAAGAGAGAAGGGTTGTTGCATCTCTAAAGTGCGTTTGGAACTTCTGCACTCCAGAACGCTCCCCCAAGTTTACTGATAGCCATTCTATGCAGGACCTGGGTCTAGGCATCTCTTTTAAAAGAAATGTAAAAACAAACCAATGGAAAATTTCAGCTAAAAGAAATATAAGAAATCAGCAAAAAGAGGGGCAGTTGCTGAAGCCATGACACTAGGAATGCTACAGAGAACTCTGGAAAGAGGAGGAACTGCCCTCTACCCTCTCCAGGATACAAGCATTTCAGAAACAAAAAGCATATTTCAGGCACTGCTGTCTAAATAATTCTGGCTCACTGAAGTTATTCAATTGTTGGACTGAAAAAACAAACAGTATATTAACTGAAGAACCAATCCAAATAAGCATTTGCTCCTCTGGAGAAGAGTTTCCTCTATGTTATAATTAACGGTACTATCAGAAATCATTTTCGAGTTACTCTTCTTTTTTCTGGCCTTGCTTTGTCAGAGTGTTTCTGGAAGAATGATGATCTGCATGCTTTATCATCAAGATGATGAAAATAATAAAAACAGCAACAATAATAATAGCTAACCCAAACATGCCTACCCACGCCTGGCATTGTTCTAAGCACTTTTGTAATCCCCTCTCATTGGTCCTTCATAACAATCTCATTGGGGAAAAGCTATTATTTCCATCTTACAAATGAGGAGATTAGAGCACAAAAACTTAAGAAATCTGTCCAAGGTTTCCCAGTTTTTAAGTGGCAGTGACAGGATTTGAACCTAGAAGGCCTGGCTCTCTGCCCCTAATCTCTAGGTAACCAAAAAAAAAAAAAAAAAAGTAGAAAACATAAGTATGTGTAGCTTGTCGGATTTCAGAGGACTGATTTATTCTAGCAGGGGACAGGAAATTTGATCAACTTTATTAAATGTCACTAGAATATGGAATAGCGTTTATTTAACACCCTACCAAAGCAGTCACCATCACACCCAATTTTGATTCCTCTAATTCCACGTTCTCTGGTTGCAAACTTGTCATCTGAGTTTCTCTCTATACTTTCTTTCTCTGAAGTAATCTTCGATGAGAAACAGGACTCTTGACCGTCTTGGTTTCCCAATCATCTTTCCTAACTGACCCTCTTCCCAAAATCACTTACTTGGCACCATGATCTAGGGCCTAGTAGTGTGAAAGATTTTTGTACTACTAAACAGGCATTGGCCCAGTCATACGCTGAACGACTTGCCTAAGGAAAAAGAGAAATTTGGGAAAAGCTCACATTCCAATCCTTGTTTGTGGCTACATCACCTATTCTGACTCAAGTCACCATGTTCCGGGAAAGACACATCAGCCAGCACAGTATGCTGGCTACAGAGTTTCCCCTTCTCAGCTAGACTAGAAGGGACATAGGCCTCAATGTGCTCTTAGGCACAGAATAAATTTATCTTTACCCTTCATGGGTGAGATAATCTATTCATTTGATGGTGGTTCACTCCAGTTTTTGTTAAATGCTATGATTTCATTATCAACTCTGCAAGATGGGATCAGGGGAGCAAGTGGAATCCACTTAGCAGTTGCTAAGAAGTTTGGCCCAGGGTTTCCTTGCAACTGTCACAGATGCAAAGCATTTGCTGTGCTCTGTGACAGCCTCCCTCTAACACCAGCTCCGACTTCTGCAGACAACACTTCTCACCTTCCACAGACTCTCTCTCTTGGCTTCGGCTACAGTGACCAAGCTAGAAGTTCGTCATTTTTGTCTATTGTTGTTTTCCGTTTTCTTAACAATTCTGTCTTATTCATAAGAAAGGCTGTACTTCTAAAACCTAGTTTTCCTACCACTTCGCCTTAATTTCACAATCACAAAACGGACACTGTATTCTTAGATAAGAGCCACTGCCTAGGTCCTTGCTACTCAGAATGCCCTCAGAGCATCAGCATTGGCATCAATTGGGAGTTTGTTAGAAACCTCTAAGGCCCCATCTTACACCTATTAAGTCGGAAGATGCATTTTAACAAGATCTCCCAGAGATTCACATGCACACTAGAGTTTGAGAGGCACACGCAGAAGAAACAGGAGGTTTTAAGTCCCTAATAAGAGACTAAGCAAGCCTGTGCTTTAGACAAGCAACGTCGGTCTTGTTGTAAAGCTGCCTGTTGACTTGGAAAGATTCAGGTTTCCAGATGTTACAGGCAGCCCAGGAGGGGCAGAGCACTTTCAGAAGTGTTACTGCTGACAGTGCAGGGGGTCTTCCACAAAAGAAGTGAAAGGAAAGGGAGCATTACATCCCTTATAATCTCATTTACGGATACCAACTCATACTTCACAAAGTTATTTTAAAAACTCAGTGGTGATAATAATTTAAAGGAACAAGACAACCCCTTAATTTGCTCCCTTGCATCACTGCAGACATGTAGCACCTAAGCATCTCCAAAACCTCCCTCCATTCTAGTGAGAAGGACCTCGCACTCCAACCATACAACCGTTTTTGAGGTTTTTACTTCACCAAGACAAAATCCTATGAACACGCTCCTCCCTCTCTCTTTTGAAAGGGCCATATGCCCAACTGCTTAGATTTCTCTTGGTGGTATTTTATATTTCTGCTGGGTCTTCATTTTTATTATCATTTGACCATCTTTCTCAAAGGTGAGTTAGTATACCTCTCCTAGGTTTCTCACTTAGCCATTGCCATCCTTTATGACAGATACTGTACAGAAAAAATACTCTATTTTTAAAGTCGTAAGACTTTCATATAGTCAAAACTGAGGAAAGGATGATGAGCACTGTCTTTGAGGTTGGTTTTAGGGTTAATCTACTGAGTCATAGAATGCTACAGTGTAAAAATTTGTCCTGAAGCCTCCAAGCCAGAAAATGTATTAGATAAACAAACTTATAATTCAGAATTTCCATAACCCTTCTTGAAAACTAATCCATGGTTAAGAAGTAGTTGTAATGTATTCAATATTCAATTTATTCAAAAAAAGTTTTACTGAGTGTTACACACATGAATGGCATAATACTTACTTCATTCTTAATAATAAAGCATCATGGTCAAGGGTACAATCTTTGTAGTAAAATAGACCTACCCTTTCATCCTAACCCTTCTAACCTGCCAAATCCCTGACTCAGGGCCAGTTACAAGAGAAGTTTGCATTGCCAATAAGATTGGGACTGGGAGGTGGTCAGTGAAGTAAAAGAAAACTTTGATCAAAGCAGGGAATATATTTTGAAATCACATCTTAAGTGTTTTCTTCCATCTTATTTTAAATTAAAAAATGTAAATTCGGTTTTCATTTTTTATCATAGAACATGGGCCATTTCTTGGACTAAGAGTTGTTCCTGCATAAATCTTATCTCTAATGCATCATATACAATTTTCACTTTCTAAATTTGGTAAAGAACTTAATGTCTAGTAATCAAGCTGAATGCAAGAAATTTCTACATTTTTATTTCTGTTCTAAATTTTTAATAAATTTTGCCTATATCTAATATAATAATGATGTTTTGGCTACTCCTATGGAAACTCTCCAAAGTTTCCAGCATGGTTTTCAAAGAAATAATAATCATGGATTTGCATGCTAACAATTCATCATTCTACATAACATTTAATTGAATGACAATGACTATCAAAACCTCCTCCAGACACAGGAAGAGTGACCCCTATTCTGGGCCCATGCTTTACAAGTCCACATTTTGATCCTTTTCTCACCGTGCTTCTCTCAATGGGCCCAAGAGACCACATTCCCCTTCCTAAATCATGTTCCAGGTACAAAGCCTGGAAATACCCTGGCCAAACAGCATGAAAAAAATTTGCATGTCAATAAAGTTTGCAAGCATGGTTTAAGTTGTTTGTATACTATGTGAGACCCTTTATGATGTGAGACAGATATGAGGTTGGAAGATATGGCAGAAGGCTGCAGGGCAAGCTGGAGAGAATGGGATCTCTTCATACCATCATGTTTGGGAACACCAACGATTTCCAGAACTGGAAATTTGAATTTAGACTTCTAGAACATTATGAAGACTTACTTATCAAGTAAGGAGGAGAGAACATACTTTAAGGGTTTGTTAGCTTAAATTTTACCTTTAAATATTTAGACCCAAGGGATGTGGGCCTCCTTTTGTACTCCCGTGCATGACCCTATCGATGTTAGGATCAGGCCTGATTACAAGAAGACATATGAATAGCTTGGGACACAGATGACTCTTAGAAGGTCCACAACCCATCTGATAGGAGTAGTGACCAGAGCATCCTTTTAATTACAGGCATTCAGAAGCCATGGGCATCCACATGTAATCTACAAATAGAATTGTGAGTTCAGATTAATCTAGAAAGGCAGTTAAGTTGAAGTTGTTTAAAAGAGTTTCTACCATACTTAACCTCATTAAGCCTCAGTTTTGGATCTGTGAAATAAAGATAATCATGTCTAACACACAGGCTTGTGGTGAGGAGTAAGTAGATCCAATTTAGTGTGCTTAAAATGAGTGCCAAGAACATAATACATTTCAACAACCACACTTTTTTATTTCTTTTTTTCCCCACTAAATTTTTCTAGTTATAATATTAATAGTAATATCAAGTAATTATAGGCAATCAGTTTGGGCTTTTGAGGATCTTCTCATTATCCCACTGTAACAGATTAGGAAATTGAGACACAGAGAGGGTAACTTGCCCAGAGTTCACAGAGCTGGTTAAATGGGAGAGCCAGAATCCAAATCCAGGCATTTTGGCTCCAGAACCCCTGTTCTTTGCTGAGTCCTTCCTCGTGTCTTTTATCTCTCTCTTACTTGGATAAGACCCTCTTTTTATTTTTTATACCTCCTTGAAGTGGTATTGTACCTTAGATGAGCCTATTAGAAAAACATGCTGGCTACATCAAACGGATTCGTTATATGGTCCAAGTGCTCCATAAACTTTCAAATATTACAGCATATACGGTGAAGATAAAGACACTTTCTGACCTCTTCCTATATCTTAACCTTCCCTGGGTCATACAATTTATAAAAGATGACATTTAACTTCCAAATCATTATGACTTCAAGGATATTTCTGGCCTTTGTTTTTACATCCATCAGTTGTTTTATGTTTACGTTATAGGTGTGTGTTTCTTTTTTGATTTCTAAGTGAGCAGTTATCCATCACTGGAACTTTCACTTGCTCATTTCAGCTAGCTTTTTACATTTATTATGGCAAATTCTGAGTTGCTTACTACATTCACCTAAGTCAAGGTTATCAAGGAATTTACACATCACCCTCCTGTTCTCAAATATAAGACCAATGAGAATTAGAAATAAATGGATCAAATTCACTGATTCTGAGGTATTATCTCATGTCTATATCCCCAAACAAGGCTTTCACTGACACAGGTATGAAGATATTTTCACCCTAATGAAAGACAAATGAAAAAGAAAATCAGTATGATTAAATTAATTTTCACTCTTAATATCTAGTTCAGAGATTTCCAATTTGTGGTCCTTGAGTCAAAATAAGTATAGACAGCTAGCTAGCTACCCCTCAGCATTTGAAACTTATTGCCAACATTTAAAATCAGCAGATTTTACATAAAAACCCAGATTTCCAATTTCTCTTGAAAACTGGAAAATCTGTTCATCCAACCCAGATTTGTTCATCAGCTGGAGTGGAGCAGCCACATGAATTCTCCAGTTCCTCCACAGTCACCACCATTCCCTAGAGTCTTACATCTTCTGGTTAAGTTATCTAATTATCTAACTGAACCTAGCATGCATCTGAGTATAAAACTCCTAATCCTGAAGGTTTGGTGAAGTATAGATGAAGTTTGATGTTTCAATAAACTCTTCATCACCTTTAGATGTAGATGCTAGCCAAGAATTTTTGATGATCAAATTATACGAGTTGAAGTTAGCTTCAGTTTTACCAACCACACTGCCCTTTATCCTTTTAAAGTCACATGGTTTTCTGTTAGATCATAGCAAGACATTATATTAATCTGAGAAGACATATTATTTATATTGTTTCACAACTCATTCTTGTGGAGTTCCCAGCCCATTACTCAATTTTTCCAAGTCTGTAAATTAAGATGATGTGTGATGATTTTCAGAGTTGCCCAGATCTGCCAGAATGAAAACATTCTTTCTTTACATGATCCTAGTAATTCAAATGAGTTACTTCCATCATTATTTCAGCATTTGAAATAGATTTAACTCAGGTGAACAAACCTCGAGCAAATTTGTCAAGAAGGTAGCGTGTCATGACTAAAGTTTATTTGCGCTGTAAATTATTTAGGTGACTACAAAATCAGAACAAACAGCAGTTGCGACTTTCTGACAGTAATACAGAGCAAAAGACAAAAACAGAGCATTCTATTCTATGATCATTAATCATATTCGTAAATCAATTAAAATGTATATTCTTAGAATCCCTGAGTTCTAGCCCCAACTCTGAAATTATTTAAGTCACTTAACAAAACAATATTCTTGGAATTCTCTGACAGGAATTTTAGTCTGTGGAATGGATCCCTTTCATAAATACATGCTCTAATACATGATATTATATTTTGAGATATAATGTACAACAACTTGCTCAGATATAAAACTAAAAAGAATAGAAAAGAGTGAGACACAATTCTACAAGAAAGCATTTTAATATTTGTATCCTCTTAAAAGCCTTCTATTTTTATCAAGAAAGGACAAAAAACCCAGCATTCTGGTTTTCACTAAATTATTTAGACAGATCTCTTATTAATATCCCTAATTCTGCTTGAAGTCTGCTAAAATGCTCAGCAAAACATGCTACCAATAATATGTTGTTAGTCTCCAAGATGCCAAAACAAAGAATACATTCAGTTCTCTGATTCCGTTGGTCTCATCTAAACAGCTGTCAACAGAACCCAGCCTGACCTCTGGAAAGAGCAAGGTGACTGGCTGAATTTTCCATCATCTTACCAAGAAAACAAACAAATGCTGTGTGTGGTATGAGGAAGGGGGTTTGAGGGAGTGAAGTATGGATTATGTCTATTTTATCCATTAGGAAGTGAGTCTGGCAAGGGAAGGTAGAAGAACAGTCCACTAATTTTTACTTCATCCAATGACCAAGTAAAAAGGTAAAAACCCCGGGGTCCCCCAAAGAATGCCTGCTGTCTCTCCACCTTGTCCTAGCTGCAGCTGATTTATCGCTTTACTACGCAAACCTACCCACCCCACAGGGCATCAGCTCCTCAGAAAAAGTCCATCTGCCTTAAGAATGTGCCAGAGTCACATTTTCTAAAATCTCAGACCTTCACTCTGGGCTTGTATTCAACTATGAAGTGGAACCAAATGAAGAAAATAGGACTGTGCAAAGGCTGACTGGGCTTATTTTCATACCTAAATATGCCTCCAGAACTCTTCTCATAACACATAAGGCCATTAAGCCTTGGGAGTCTTTTTACTGCATTTCTGAATGTTGATCACACAGGGCTTGGTTTTGTATTGGTTAAAATAACTTGCCTGGATGGATAAAATGGACCTGATTATACAAGGTAGAATATTGGTTTGGAAGAACAAGTCCTAGGTGCAACCTGGAACTCAAAATGCCTTGTATTCATTGTTGCCTGATTAATTTGGGTAGATAAAAATACACACACACTCACAAAATGTAAATAAGAACAGCCCTAAATCTCACAATCACCAAAGGACTAGTCTCCCTCAGGCCTTCCAATATAAGAGAAGATGAAATGGTAAAGAAGAGATGAAATCAATGCAAACACGATGCTGAAAATAAAACTAAGCTTGGAAAGGGGAAAGTCCTTAGGTATGGTGCAGGCTACACTGCTCTAATAAAGAGCACGGCCCCAAATACAACATCTTAGTCAGTACAGAAGACTCACTTCTTTCTCATACAGTAGTTCAGAGATAAGCAATCAGTCCTAGGGAGTAAGAGTCATCCTCAGTGTGTGGCTTCTATCCTTGGGTCCCAAGTGACTGCTCCAGAACATTGCCGCCTTTTCCAAACCAGCAAGATAGAAAAGAAAGTAGAAGTTAAACAGCTTCCTTGTTAACAACATGACTGAGAAGTGGAGCCCATCACTTTAGTCCACATCCCATCAGCTAAAGCTTAATATGTGGCCATCATATGTAGTTGCAAGAGACACTTGCTGTAGCTGGTAGTCATTAAGTGTTAATTAATTATCCAATAAGTAACTTCGTGGCTCTGCATCCATCAGGCTAGAGGAGGCTGTATGCTCTAGCTATGCCAGGGTAGGGTGGGAATTCAATTGTTAAAAGTTAAAAGGGAAAATGGATATTGTGAGACAATTAACAGTATCTGCCATACCAAGAAAGACTCAGATTCCTTCCAACCCTTCTTTAAATTGCTAAAGGCACACAGATATGTTAGCATACATTCAACAACCACAGGAAATAGATTCCCAAAAGGGAAAAAACATCAATACAAAAATTCATAAAACTTCCTGGTTTTTCTCAAGTATACAATAGGTATTTTAAAGCCAGCTTTTCCCTTTTTTGGCATAGCTTCACAACCACCCTAAGCTCTCTAATCATTTCAGAATAATTACCTCCAATTGGATTTAACCTTGCCAGATAACATAAATGTCCCCCCATGAAATTCTCAGATGGTTTCCCCCCTCATCTTCTTATACTCTGTCCTCCTCTACAACTTCCCAAGACCAGAAAGAAAGGTGAAATTAGGCAGCACTGCCTTCTTATCATTGTCCAAAGTAACGCAAAATAAAGCCTTTTGGTCCATCCTAAGAAATATAAAGTTTTCTTCTTGTGTTTCACTGGAAAAAAAATTAAAGAGAAAAACAAGTCAGCAACATGAAAAATTCAACAAAAGACAAAAAACTGATTATATATGACAATGAAGAGGCAGGAAAACGTACAGCAGCACTCTGGCATGTAAAATGGACACCTGCTATCAGAACCTGCTGCGTGGACACGCAGGAGCCATTAGTGCTACCTGCGAAATACTCTGAGTTCCCCTGTATGGAGCAAAAGCTGGATTTACCCCCTGGATTATTAGTGACTGGCAGGAGCCACATGACTAGTTTTGGCCAGTGAGTTCTAAGCAGAAAGGACATGTGTCTTTTCCAAGCTGGATCACTTAACCGCAACTACAAATCCCTCCAGAGCTTTCCTTTCCACTGCCGTGATTATCAGATGGTGGTTGCCCAGTGGACCTAGACTCTGGACTGAAGATCACGTAGACGGTGACCATGTCAGCAGGACAGCTGACCTCAGAGGACATGAAGTATGACAGATATATATCTTTACTGCTTGAGCCATTGAGATTTGGAGTTTTCATGTTACCAAGAGAAACCTCACCTTGCGTGACTAACACAAGCCATCCCACACAGTTACTTTTTGGAGTTAATGAATACTTAATAACTCCCCATTATATGCCAGGCACATTGCTCATTTTCTCTTCACACTAACTCTCTCCTGCACAGATGAGGAAACTGAAGCTAAGCTCCACAGCAAGTGGATGGTGGATTTAAGATCTGAGCTCTGACTCCGTGTCTCATGCTCACTCCATTACACCCACAACTCGGTTCATTCAACCACCAAATCCTTTTCAATTGATTTCATACCACGCCATTTAGTCCCCAGAAAAATCTACAGGTCCCAGTCTTCCTGTGCATGAGAGACATTTCCTTCTCCAAATCAGCACACACTAGCAAAATCTAACCTTTTAAAAATCACTCTCCTCAGAAGAGTTCAAAGTAGGAATTAAAAGAACAATTTGCCTTTTAGCAAAGTCTTCCCTCCCAGACAAGAACAACAAAGGCAGCAATCTGAATGATGGGCTCTCCCCGACTCCTTATTAGCTGTCCTTGGTGACCCCAGGCGCAGGTTTGGCGCATGCAGCCACCATGCCAATAGAAGCGCTCATTTCCCCATTATGTGGCTGAGCAGGTGCAGGACGCAAAGCTGGACGGTGACCCAATTTACTGTGCTGCAACAACAGAACAGCATCCCAGCTGGAGAGGAGACGTTTCAGCTTTGCTCTTTTCAAAGATATTTGTATAGATAAATGGAAGTTTACGTGGGCACAGAGAGAATATATTGTCCTTCCGATGCACATGTGTAATTTCGACTCTGCCAGCAGTCATCAGCACAATCAGGGAGGTTTATAGAAGGTTTTTTATCCAGAAGGATCCCAAAGAGCTTCACAAAAACTTCACAAATTACAGGCAAAAAGCCTTCTTTCAGATCCTCATGGAGAATCTTGTCGCTAATACTCTGCTTTCCCGGCACAATGCATCCAGATGTCAATGGGAGATTACCCACACGTCAAGAGAATGGAATACTGGAGTCAAGACTTGACCCGCCATGGGGCCAGGGAGAGGGGAATTTTGCCCCAAATACATAAAATATCTGGGTCTCTGTCCACCCTGAGAATTGGAAATGACAGCTGCTTAACAGCCACCCACAAGCACAGCACACATGGCTCAACATTGAGAGTCAAAAACAACATTGCTGCCCCCACTGGAAAACTTCACGGGGAGGTTAGGCATAAAGAATTGGAATTTGGCCCCCTTCCTCGCCAGATGCACCATGGGCTCACTCATTCCGTTTTTAATAATGTGTACAAACTGAGTTGGAATAAAAACCAACTCAACTGTGAAGCAACTGCTAAATAAAACAGTTCTAGTAATGACTGAATTGGGGGGTTCCAGTTGTTGGGTTATGATTTGGGTTTTGGTTTCCTACTACCCAAACAACTTTACTTGAGTTGGAGGGAATTTAAATCTTGAAGTTCTGTCTAAAGAATGAAGTCATCTCCTTCTGATGCATTTCAGGGATATTCAGATTGAATAGCATCATGCCTTAACTTCATGAGGAAGGTACTGTATCATCCCCATTTTCCAGATGCAGAAACTGAGGCTCACATTCACACAGCAGGTAAACGGCAGATTCAGGATACAAACCGAGTTCCTCTAACTCGAGCCCAAGATCTTACTGACTTCGAGTGTTATGGCAAAAAGTGTTTCTCATGACATATACAAAAAGTGTATCTTTTGTAAAAGAGATATACAATTAAACCAAACAATCCCTTGTGGTCCAACTATATTTCATTAGGTACATGTTAGTAGTCACTGTGTATGTTTTTCTTTTAATACTTTTATTTATTCATTTATGTTAATGGAGGTACTGAGGATTGAATCCAGGACCTTGTGCATACTAAGCAAACACTCTGCCACTGAGCTATGCCCCCATTCTCCATTCACAGTGTTTTATTTCATATTGTGTGAGTCTCCATATTCAATCAACAATTAGTAAGTATTTCTAAAGACTAAGTTATATTTAAATTTAAAATCTCCTAAGGAAAGCTAAATTCATATTTTAAACTTTATATTAGATAGTATAAAAACTAGAGAGTAAAAACTGTATATTAGAGACTATATGAAAAGAATTAAATTGGATAGATAGTAATGCATGTACCAGTAGCCCCAACTATTTGCAGAATCCAGCAATCAGCATGGGATGGAAAAGCTGGGATATAAAACTAAAGCTAGACCTTGAAGAATGAATAAAAGAGTCAAAGTGACAGTTATTTAGAGCCATCATTACCAGGCTGTGCTGGCTCCTAGGCCAGTGTACCCACTTATCCCTCTGGCTCCCATCTGCTTCCATCTTCTGCCCCCTCATCAGCTCCTGCCTGCACCAAAGGCCAACAAACACTGATGTGTGCAGAGGACAAGCCTGGGCAGTATGAAGGTAACCTAAATTCCTTTTCCTATCATGTCTAGTTAAGTTTAATTAACTTTTCTGATCTAAAAGAGAAAGATCCAAGTGCTCCATTGAAACCCTCAACTGACTTCTATTTCAAGACAGACAACTTGATATCGTTGCTGAAATGCTTTCTTATCCTCTTAAAAATTACCACTCAGGTGACCATAGAAATACAAATAATAAATGATAATCTGCTTCTGTTTTGAAACCCACACATCAAATCAGAACTGGAAGAAGGCTTCCTAAGCAAAGCATAAATGGCCAGTATATTTATTAATAAGTGTGGCTTCTGTGCATTTAATCCAAAATCTTTAGATGTAAAACAAAAACCGACTAAATTATGAACAAGATTGAAGACAAAGAACTAACAGCAGTATTTACAGCAGAGGTGACAAAATAATGGAAATCCATATGGGGCTTTTACAAATCAATAAGAAATTAGGAGTGCCCCATTATAACAAATGGACAAAGAAATAAATGTATTTAAAATATTAAACCTCATTAATAATCAGAGAAATGATTATTGAACAGTGATACACTATTTTTCACTTGTCATACTGGTATTGAAAATATTATGTTCAAGAGCACTATATTGTAATTGGAAGTATCAACTGCCAGAATCTTTGGGCATGGATATTTGGAAATAATGAATAAACATTTCTTCATGCCACTTGGCCTAAAAATTTTTATTTCTATGAGTTTATCATAAAGAAATAAGCAAGAATGCATGCAAAGAGATACTCCAAGTATGTTCAGCAAAGCACTTTTCAGAACAATGTAAATTGGAAACAAATGTCCAGAAACAGGGAACTGATTAAGTAAATCATAGTAAATCTGTTTAAAACAATATTGGCCAGCCTTTTAACATTATGCTAACATTCTAAAAAAAATTTAGAATATTCATTTTGTACATATAGCATGAGCCCATCTTGTTCTTCAAAAATCATACACACAGAAGAAAAGAGATCAAGAAAAATGTTAGTATCTCTGGATAGTGAGATTACAGGTAATTTTCAACAATAAACATATACATTACTTTTGTTATAAGGAGAAAAAAAATGTCATTTAGAGGGGGAGAAAAGGAGGAGCCTGACCTATACACCTCTCTTAGAAGTAAATGTTCAGCTATAACCTTGTTCCAACAGAAGCACTGAAAATTTGTGAAGTGATTAATCTCACAAAACAGCAGGCCTGACTCTGCAAAGGAAACGGTTACTGATAGAAAATCCCAATCATTATAGGAAATCAGCTTCCAAGAACAATTCTATTTCCGTATCCAAACCTTTTGGTGTGAACCAAGCCCAAACTAGAGGGGTTATTTATTCAGCATTATCTGTGAGTGTTATTCCTTCAGACACTCAGCCTCATCCATCCTTCAGGGTCAATCCCTAAGGAGATTAGTCTTGCTCTTTTAAGCAAGTAGTGTCCTCTTTGTCTGAAGGGTATCCTGAAACTCCTAGGTGACCACAGAGCTTCAACCTATTCCTAATGTCTATCTAGTTTTCAGTGTGAACAACTGTTTTTACTGTGGTGTCTGATGTCATATCTCCATAGGAATGTTAGTTCTTCTGTTTTGTACTGATTGCTTATGTCCCCTCCAAATTCATGGGTTGGAACCCTACCTCCCCACCCCTCCACCCACCCCCAGCATGACTGTATTTGGAGAAGGGGCCTCTGAGGAAGTAAATGAAGTTCAATGATGTCCTATGGATGGGGCCCTGATCTGACAGGGTTAGTGTCCTTATCAGAAAAGACACCAGATTGCTCACTCTCTCCCCCTATCATATTAGGTCACAGTAAGAAGGAAGCTATCTGTAAGCCAGGAAGAGAGCTCTCACCATGAAATGAATCAGCTGGAACCTTGATACTGAACGTTCCAGCCTTCAGAACTGCAAGAAAATTATTTTCTATTCTTTATCCACTCAGTCTATGGTGGCCTGAACAGACTATGACATCTTCCTTGAGACTCCTGAATGAACTCCATCTGCCTGCCTAACTCTTAGTAGGTTTCCCCAAAGCCTGAACATTATGCCCTCTGTCCCCACCTGTGCACAGTAATTTCTCTTACTGTAAACTTGCTGGATATGCTAAAACCATACCATTTCCTTATGCCTTTCTTGTTGTACTGTCACTATCTGAAACATATGTAGACAAGACCTCCCCTCCAAATTATTCCACTGACACCATTCTCACCTCTATTACCTACACAACCATCTGTTTTGGTTCCAAATCAAGTCTGGATTTTCTGGTCCCTCTTACACTCTGCTACTTGTTTACCTTTCAACCCTAAATACTAATCCTACAATTTT
The DNA here is from genome assembly GCF_036321535.1 of Camelus dromedarius. Taxonomy (NCBI): domain Eukaryota; kingdom Metazoa; phylum Chordata; class Mammalia; order Artiodactyla; family Camelidae; genus Camelus; species Camelus dromedarius. Next base: position 42,911,513 of record NC_087445.1, on the reverse strand, counting down.
GTCAGTTCTTTTAAACCTAAACTATGAAAACCAATGTCCCTTTATTTTCTCCCACCTATAGCCTAGGGCATGGAGGTTCAAGCATGGTTTGCAATCAAAACATTCAAGCTCACAAAATAGTCCTTTTTCTTAAAGCCTTGACCAAAGAGCTAATCTGATTATCAAACTTTATTCCACCTTTCCATGGATGAGGCTGAGGATTTTACTTTCTTTGGTGGGAGATAACAAAGGAAAGGGTGTTTAGTAGATACTTTGATACACACTCAGTTCACCCCTTTTCTGTTCCCAGAGTTCTTGGCTCCTGATGGCTCCCAACTGGGTCGCCTTCTGAGAATTATCTTCAACTGAGGAAAGCCACCACTACATTCAAGGTCACTCCCTTCCCTGAAGCAGCCTATATTCAATCACAGGTGAATTCAGGGACACAAAGGCCGCTCCCTGCCTCAAGGTGGCACCAGTTTGAAGAGCCATCCCACCTCCAGAACCGACAACACAATGCCATTTGCAGCAACATGGATGCTCCTGGAGCATGTCATTCTAAGTGAAGTAAACCAGAAAGAGAAAGAAAAATACCATATGAGATCGCTCATATATGGACTCTAAAAAACAAAAACAAACAAACAAAAACAAAGCGTAAATACAGGACAGAAATAGACTCATAGACAGAGAATACAGACTTGTGGTTGCCAGAGGGGTGGAGGGTGGGAAGGGATAGACTGGGATTTCAAAATTGTAGAATAGATAAACAAGATTACACTGTATAGCACAGGGAAATATACACAAAATGTTATGATAACTCACAGAGAAAAAAATGTGACAATGAGTGTGTGTATGTCCATGAATGACTGAAAAATTATGCTGAACACTGGAATTTGACACAACATTGTAAAGTGATTATAAATCAATAAAAAATGTTAAAAAAAAAAAAAAAGAACTCCTTTTGTAGGAATTGGCCTTTGTTATGTCCGCCTCTCAGTTCAACTCCTTGCTATGCCCAGTCCTGTTTCTTTCACTCACCCACAAGTGCTGATCCTGAAGGTGTCCTCAGTAAGCCTCTGCCAACAAATATCTACCTTACAATCTGTGTCCTATGGAAACCAACCTAAGATGGTAAAAGAACTGATGAGTTTCTGGTGGTGTAAGTTTTCACTTAGATATTCCAAAACAGAGCTTTCAAAATTCTTTCTTTCTTTGTTCAACAGCTCACCGACCAAGAATCCCATTCCATGCCCCTCTTTACCTCAATCCCTGGAAAGTGTTAGATCTGCATAGTTCACAATCAAACTCCAATTCTTCCACGGTGGTTTGAGGTCAGCTCAACTTACGGTGGACCTTAAGTCTGTGTACTGTGTACATTGTGAAATGTACTTCCTAGTTTGCATGAACTCAATAAATACTCATTCTTAAATATACCACAAACACAGGTACAAATTAGAATGTGTTTCTTGTTCTATCAGCCTTGTGCTTCATTTATTCATTCAACAATAACATGACACCTACTGCATGTCAGGCACTGTGCTTGTCAGGGACTATGGAAGCACCACAAGTCTATCACAAGCTAGAGCACTCTTCTCCAGAAGACTCACTGCTACATTGAAACAACTGAGAAATATTCTGTATTGATTTAGAATGAGGCTGACTCCAGGTTAAATACTGTGTGAGAGATCGGGGGGTACAAAGACACAATATGCCCTCAGATAGAGCACCCCCTGGTTGGGGAGAGAAAGTATTCACAAGGCAATGTATGCCCAGCCTAGATGAATGTTTGGACATTATGTGTGACAGTATTAAAAGGGTAGTTGAAATTACAAGACAATAGTCCTGGAAAGCCTTGGGGATAAAATGTCACCTCTTACAAGTGGAGGGGTACAAACTGAATATTTCAGGACTAACTTTTCACTCAGTTGCTTTATTTCTTTTCTCAAAGAAATCTCCTTTTTAAAAAAATTTACCACACAGCAGGAACTTTCATATTTTTTCCTATTAGAAAAACCCTGCAGATTTCAGATATTAAACATTAGCATCATACATAATGAAACTTCCAGATTGAATCTCTAGGAAATCTCTCATATTTGCCAGTCTTGTGAAGGAAATGTTCATTTTCACGGCCAGATAGTCAACTTCTACCTAAAGAAATTTTTGTTTTTCATCATAATTCTGGTAGACTTCAAGAGAAATCAGTTTGATTGCTGAATTTAATATTGTAATTATTTATTACATACCCACACACACAACATCACTATTAGAACTTGTTACTTGAAAATTCTGGTTAAATTAAGGTCAGCTGATCTTTTCTAGAAATTTATTAAATGGGCTTTGATTGTCTGTACTTCAGTGGGCAAATTTCTCATGAGGTCCATTACTAAACTGAAATGAAGTAGAAATAAATGGAGCCCCTTCCATACCCAAAACTCCTAATAAGAGGCAGCTACTGGTAGCTTCTAGAAATTACAACAGGATCAGCACAAAAATCTTGTCTGTGGATGACTCTGGTTTGCCCTAGGTCAGAAGGCAATAATAGCGAGTTTTTCATGGAGACAGAGTTTGGGTTGATTCCTAGGTTAAGTACATTTCTCCAAAAATGGAAGTGCACTGTAACAATTTCAATCTCTCAAATAAAAGGAAAAAAAGAATAAATAAAAGGAAAAAGAAAGTAGACATTTAAAAATATATTTCATTGCTCAGGACTAGCAACAAGTTGTTCAACAGTGACACCACTCTGTCTGAAGATCAGCACTCGGGTTAGATTCACCATAATGTGAATTCCAGGCTTAGAACCAGCTCTCCGAATACCCTCACTAGAGCAATTATAAACTTCCATATTCCACCTGTGATGCATGAACTGTATCCATTCTCTTTGCACTCAATTTCAAATTAGGTTGCACCTCTTCACGGCTCTAATGTCCCTGGCAACTGGTCATATATGGTACTTTTCTCCAATGGTAATCTCATTTTTTGCTCATTTCTAAGTGTTTTCCATTTCAGCCTCCTAAAACTCTCATTTTATTGAGTTTATTGGAATATCTTAAACTCCATTCCCCATGCACATTTCCTCTAAAGAAAACTGACTAACCAAGTGAAAGTGTGGTACATCCAGACAGGAATATTCTTGAACCAGAATCTTGACTTCAATTTTCAAGTGAGCCCATCTGAACTGAGCTCACAATAGGGAATGAACAGGATGCATGAGCTAAAGCAGTTAGCTTAAGCACGGATACATACTGAAGTCTGTGCTTGTAAATTTGTGTGCACATGCGCATGTGTGTACGACGTAATAAAAAATGTTTACGTCTGGTATTAACGTCAACCCCTTTTCACCAGGAGATTAGAAAACCTCCTTAGGCAGTTCTAATGAGGTCTAGATCATATAGAAACATCATCCAGGTTCAGTATCATCCACTGATTCCCTCTGTGCCCTGTACTCTGCACTGGAATAATGGCTTCCTCGTATTAGAGGTTACACTTGTTGCTGGGGAAATTACCAGTATTGGTCTTCAATTATCGTAAGTTCAGGAGGTGAGTGTAGACCTATCTGCTCTGGTACTATGGTTGAGCCACTAATGTTTCTAAATTGCTAAAACACAGTTGTGCATAATATGGAAATTAAGTGGACTGCATTTTCTTCAAAACAGATTCTATAAAATACTTGCTATACCTGTCTCACTACTCTGGGCAGCTTTTTCCATCACCAAGCACAGCATGTGTAGAGGCATCTTCTAAGTGACTCCTCTATACCTCTCAAAGTCTCCCTCATTGTGCAGAGACCTTATTCTTGCTATAACTTCTCTTATCATATGAGATGGGCATCCCCGTGGCATTTGGAAATGATTAGAAGCATGGCAGCTTAGCCACTTTAAACCTAATTACAGCTACACATGTGTTATGGAATCACAGAAGGATTTACAGCTATAAGATTCTGAGTCCCCAATTCTTCTAGGCACAAAGACCCAGAGAAGATACTACTTTCTGTTACTTTCTTCAACAGATATTTAATTGCTCACCCTGTACAGTGGGACAGAAACATAGTAAGACAAAAAAATCTCCGAGAAAATCATATTCAGAGGAAGGAGATAGTAAGTAATGTGACAATTATGATGTGACTCAGTAATCTTTTCCTTGAGATAGAGAGATTTGCAAAGTGCGATCGCTATGTAAAAGATACAAAGCTGGTTAACAGAAAGGTGGGTCCCTGCATTTGCAGTCTATGGTGCCTTCCATAACCTCGCAAAGGCAACCCCAGAAGAAGCTTCATGTTTTGTGATAGACGAGCATGCACAAAACTCGGGGCCCTGAGGCATCTATAAATTCTGAAAGGCGCTGACAGGAGAACAGCATGCCTGCCATCAACTGCATCAGACTCTCTGAAGACAAGATGAAACCACAGCCTGAAGACAGCATCTCCTTCTCACCTATCTTGCCTCAGGGTTATCATGGCCGTGGCCTTAGCAGTGTGCTCTGACACAAGGCATGGCAACAACAGCAATTGGGGGGAAAAATGGGACAATATTACTTTTTTCCCCTATCATTCCTTTCCTTGGCTACACCCATTCAGTAGTTTCTACTAAAATGAGGGGAAAAGATAGATCATGTGGTAGCTATCTTGCATTTGGGTGACCAAATTGCACAGACAGTGCATGCTTTCTGGGCAGGAAGGTCTATGTACATGCTCTGCATAACACACTTATTTGCATTAACCTACAATGTAGCTTATACGTAACACCAAGACCTCAGATGAAAGGTGAAATTAACCTCATGGATCAAGGGAGAGCGATATATCATATTCTTTGTTTACAAGTTTTCCATTCTTTTCTCTCATCCCCGTAAAAATATTATTTTCCCCTAGATTTTTCATACACTACCTTCAAGTTTCTTATTGCAACCAACTAATAAATTGTATAATCAGTAATAATGGTAAAATTAAGACCAATGGCCTGGTAAATCCTATACAACACACATACCCAAAGGACATTTCAGAACAAGAGAACTTTTAACTTCATGTCACCTCAGGGATCACCATTATGATAAAACCTTTTCACTGGGTGAACTCACCTGCCTGGGGGACACTATTCTCTGGAAATACAATGGAGAGTTTGGAAAGCTTCAGTTCCTTTTTTTCAGTTATTTGTCTAGCATTTCATAAATCTCTATAACAGCCCTAAGTATCAGTCTCAAGAAAATATATGAATTTAACAATCTGTTCCATTAGTAAGTGGAAATTTGAAATTGAAATTGAAAATGTAGCTCTAAAAATATCAAGAATACTATACCATTCCTCTATTTAAGAAATTATATCAGTATATGGAATAGATATACAAAAATTCATGGTGTATCGCGCAGGGAACTATATTCGTTATCTTGTAACTTAAGGTGAAAAAGAACATGAAAACAAATATATGTATGTTCATGTACGATTGAAGCATTGTATTATACACCAAAAACTGACACAACATTGTAAACTGACTATACTTCAATAAAAATATATATCCAAACAAAAAAAGAAATTATATCAGGAATATATATTGTGGAAGGATTTCTTAAAAAAAACACAAAACCCACAACTCCTAAAGAAAATTTTATGAAATTGTATATATATGTGAAATATGCATTATATACTTGTATAAATGATTAAATCAAACTATGTAATTTCTTATAATGACATCTAAACCAAGAAAAAGGACAAGGCAAGTATCTGGAGATATTTCACGGCATATAACAGGAAAATGTTAATGCTGAAATACATCAGTATACTTTTTGGTTCTTTGACTAGTTGTCCTTTCTTTGTGTAATATATTAACCAGAATTTAAAGCAAGACTAAGCCACATCTGCCTTCTATACAAATCCTAGAGTGTTAAGCAAAATTCTATTCAAGCAGCCAACCCAGATGAATAACTATTTTGAAGGGAATAAAATTATCATTTAGTAACTACAGATTATGATTTTCTATTTAGTCACTTGTGTTAAAGTGGCTATCCAAAAACTCTTGAAAATATTTTCATGCTCAAAATACTTAAAGAGTTCCTAAAAAGAAATGAGACCAAAACCTAATGAAATAGTAGGCCAAGAAAATAATCAATAAGACAAAAACCTAATAAGATAATAGATAAAGAAAATAATCAATACAGAGAAAAAGAAACCAAAATAGTCAAGAACATGTTTTCAAAAGACATTCAACCTCACAAACTACAAGGGAAATATAAATTAAAGTAGCTTATACTAATACTATCATTTTGGCGACAATTTAAATATCTAAAACCCTCAAGTGCTGGTGAGAATGCAGAGATGTGGGGGTCTTTGCAAAATGACAGTGGGATTAGTAAAAAGAGGGTGAGGGAGGACTTGATGAATAATTCAGCCACATTGATAAAATTTTAAAATATGCATATTGTTTAAAAAAAGAGAGAGAGAGTATATGTATCCTATGACCCAGTGAATACAGTATAGAAAAAGTCTGAGCTTGCCCATAAGAAAAAATATAAACACATTTTAACCGTGGCATTATTTATAATTACAACAAAACTAAAAACAACCAAAAAGTTAAGGAAATTTATACACAAAATAGAGTACTGATACCTGCTAGACTAATATGAATAGAAATATGAAATTCATAGAAATATGAATAATTTCTATCTACAGATAGCAACATGGATATATTTCAAAAGCACATTGAGTCAAAAAGGAAATAACAGGATATTAAGTATAATACCATTTATATAAATATTTAAAATACAAAAACAGTACAGTGTCTTGAGCATATAAGTGTTCCTGTTATGTACTGCTACAGAAAAAAAACCATCCCAAAACTTAGATTGCTTAAAATAATAACATTTATTTTGCTCATGCTATGAACTGAATTGTGTCCCCCTAAAAGTCTTATGTCAAAGCACTAATTCTTAATGTGGCTGTATTTGGAGTAAGGAAGTAATTAAGGCCAAATTAAGGGCAGCTGCCTAATCTGATAGGAGGACTGCAGAGAGCTTACTGGCTCTCTCCACCGTGTGAGCATTCAACAAGGAGGAGGCCATCTGCAAGCCAGAAAGACAGCTCTCACCAGCACCTGACCATGCTGGCATGCTGATCCTGGGCTTCAAGCCTCCAGAACTGTGAGAAAATGAATTTCTGTTGTTAAGCCATTCAGTCTGTGGTATTCTGTTCTGGCAGCCCAAGCTGGTTGATACAGTTCACAAAGTACCAGCTGGACAGGGCGTGATGGGGACATCTCATTTCTGCTCTACTCAGCATCAGCTGGGGTGGCTCAAAGGCTGGAGGTGCTAATCATCTCAAGACTCAATCACTTACGTGTCTACCACCTGGGGCTGGAAGAGCTGGGGCTCCTTGGGGACATCTCGCTATCCCTAAGTGGTCTCTCCATGTGGGCGCTCCAGCTCAGTCTGGTAGCTTCAACTGAAATTTTTTTTTTTTTTTTTGGCTTAAACAACACCAATTTCTTATAGTTCCACAGTTCAGAAGTCTAGCGTAGGTTACAAGTCACAATATCTTCACTTAAGGTGACGACAGGGAGGATTCCTTCTGGAAGTTATCAGGGAGAATCCATTTCCTTGCCTTTTCCAGCTTCTGAAGGCCACCTACACTTCTTGGCTCATGACAACTTTCTCACATTACCACCATGTCTTGTTTTCATCATTACATCTCCTTCCTCCTCTGACTTCTGCTGTATCTCCCTCATAAGGACCATTGTGATGACACTGGGCTCACCCAGATTACCCATAATAATCTCCCAGCTCATGATCCTTAACGTAATCACATCTGCCAAATCTCTTTCACCATGTATGGTAACATTCACAAGTTCTGGGGATTAAGTTATGGACATATATTCGGGGAGCCATTATTCTTTGGCTGAACTTCCTACACATCAGCTCAGACCTTTCAAGGTGTATGCCCCAGTAAGAAGAAAGTCAGGTAGAAACTGCATCCCCATTGATGACCTTGACTTGGAAGTCAGGCAGTGTGTCCCTTCCACTCTATTCTAATTGTTCGCAGTGAGTTTCTAAAGTCAGCCTTTATTCAAATGTAAGGGCTATTAAATATTACAACCCTATAGGAAGAATGTCAAAATGTTTGCATACATGTTAAAACCACCAGTATATGGGTGTGAGGTGTGTGTGTTTTTTGTGTACATGCACACAAAAAAGTATTTTTAAAGATGAACTAGGCACACAACAAATTCATGATAGTGACTGCCCCAGTAGGGGAAATGAATGGGACCTGCAAAATGACCCCAAATTCCTTTACATCTATCTTTAATATTTTATTAACATTTTAATGGAGAATTGAGAATTTTAATATGACAAATGTTAATGAGTATCAATCTTAGGAGGTCTGGAATAATGCATATGGTAGGTTAACTGCATTAATAGCCCCAATTAAAGGCCCCCCTATATCCACACTCCTTAAAATACCACTTCACAGCCCCTCCCACCAAGAGGCAGAGTCTCTGTTTCTCCACTCCTTGAACTGGGCAGGCTCTGTGACTTGGTTTGGCCAATGGAAAGCAGTGGGTCTAACAGTGCGTCAGTTCTGAGACTAGGTTTTAGGAAATCTTGCACACTTCTGCTTTCTCTCTTGCACAGCCCTGCCTTCACCACGAGAACAACTCTGAATTAGCTTACTGGAAGATGACAGGTCACGTGGAGCATAGCTGAGTCAGCTCAACTGCGGCTATCACAGACCAGTCAGCCCCTACCCCTCTACCAAGCTGATAAACCAGCTGACAACTGTTAAAAACAGGAAAACAGACCCAGAACAGAGTTGTACATGCTGAGCCCCATGCCATCAAACCAAGACTTATTCACAGTTTCAGCTCTCCCAGAAATGGAATGGTAAACCAGTCAATTAGGAACTGCCTGAGCAGTACTAGTTAGGTAAAGTGGCCTGATCGATCCCTGCTGTTACCTAAAGGAAACTAAATGTATAATAACCAACCTGCTTTTTTGTCTAGTAGAATGTTCTTGTTCCTGCTCCCTTCTGCTATCAAGGTCTTTCATTTTGTACAGCTCCTCGGAGCTATCTTCTATCTGCTAGACTGGATGCTACCAATGCAAATCAATTTTTGCTAAAATAAACTCTTAAAAGTTAAACTGAGGCACATTAAAATTTTTAACACCACCCATGCATGAACTTCCCTTGTAGTCTCTGAGCTCCTGAGAAATAATGATTAATGTTGTAAGCAACTAGAAAGAGCAATATGAACTGATACACACTGCTTGTTATGTTGGTCTCTAAGCTTTTCCGTATTTTCACAATTATTCAAGATGAGAAAGAATGAAACAGTCAGGGAAAGTGGAACAAAGAATAATGAAAGTCACATTGCTGGAAGGTTCAAAACCTAAAATGGGAACTGATCCTTTTTCTGACTGCCATGAATAATAAAATTCCACAGGTACTAATTATACTTACTGTACTTTGAAGGAGAGCTTTTGGTATGATTCAAATACTACTATTAAATATAACAAAACAACCAAAACATATTAATTGTAATACAGAAATCGCACACTAGAAAATACGTACTTGTTGACATGTTGCTTTGATCCAAGGAACACAAAATACTGGCAGTAATTTATCTTCATTTATTCCCTGGAATGAAATGGGCATTTGATCCAATAATAGACAATTACTATTTCTATTTTGCCTATTAATAATGGCAGTTAAAAACAACAAATAACAATGAAGATCAGTAAAGCAAGGGCTTACTAAATTAAGTTTTCTTAACCCAAATCTTCTATATCCTTCCAAGGAAGTTCAATAAATGGGTATCTTTTTACTAATTACTACTGACCGAATATTTGTGCCTCCCATTCCTGCCCCACAAATTCATGCTGAAGCCCCAACCCCATATAATTTCCATGTGATAGTATTTGGAGGTGAATCTTTGGGAGATAATTAGGTCATGAGGGTGGAGCCCTCATGAATGGGAATAATTCCCTTATAAGAAAAGGAAGAAGCCAGAGGCATCTCTGCTGTGTGAGGCTACAGACAGAAAACTACCACCCGCATACCAGGAAGAGGTTCCCTCATTAGAACCTGACCACACTGGAACGCCTGATCTCAAACTTTCCCCAGCTTCCACAACTATGAGAAATAAATTCCTATTTAAGCTCCTCACCCAGTCTATGGTATTCTGTCATAGCACCCTGAACTCACTAAAATACCCACCCAGCAACATCTTTATGAACTAATCTTAAAATACGTATATGTAATTACATACGGAAATTTGTATAGTATTTACAATTTGGTAATTTATTTTAAAAAAACAATATAAAAGTTTTCAATATTGAGAAAGAGAGAAGATTTTCACTGATCATTTCACTACCAATGAGACAACAGGCATTTCAAACTTTGCACAACCACTGCAATTTCATTTAATTTTCTCCTTTTCAATAAAGATCTCTTTTTACGTTAATAATTAAAAATAATTGTATTGTTTGGTGCAACTCTTTTCCTATTAGGAGATTCACCAATGAGAAGGAAAAATTTTTATCAGACCAGGTGACCTAGCTTTTGGTTTGAAAAAACATGACACAAGTCTATGCACACCCACACGCACGCGCTGACCTGGAAGTCATTCTTTCAAGGGCAGCTGTAAGGCTCATCACATCGAGCAGATCAAAATTAATTGTCGAGGGAGGCAGCTATTATGGTTCTGTCCTCTTGGACCAATACATATAAAGACAACGGTAGAAAATCAATGAAGTCACTAGGTCAAGGGCACTTCACAGTACAGAACCAATAAATGCTCTTAGTCCATATTTACACAGGGCTGATCTTTTTTTTTTTTAAATGATTTCCAAAGCCATAATCTCTATTCAAGTGAAAATCTCAAGGCTTCTGTGGAAGTTACTATCCAGTACATATTTCTGCTGTCAGACTACTTCTGTCACTGCATTTAAACCATGAAGTGCATTTGCTGCTGATTCGACTATTATGGCAGGAAAATGACCTGTAAAGTTCTTTTGAGGAGTCTGGCATTTTGCATATATTATAGAAATACAAAGAGGAAAATGTGTTAGAAATGAAGTTTATGAAAAGTCATCCAACTAAACTTTACATTTCATAGAATACAGAGACTGCCTGATTTGTGAGACTAAAGAGGGTGAAAAAAAGGAAACCTGTCAAGGCAAAAAAAATCTCCATATTCTCATGTTTTCAAGGGCAGTTGTCAACTTTTTTTCTGTCTACAGAATCTCCATGGTTAGTGACAAAATAGAAAATGTGCCAAAGTATATTCTTTGACCTCTTTTTGGTGTTTCTGATGTGCAAAGAACTTAATAGATTGGAACATATGCTTTATTGAGGGAAGGGGTGAAGAATGATGAATGTGTGTGGCCTCAGATTTGAGAGCAATCTGCCACTGAACGCAACGACACAGACTCAAACTGGTGTGAGTTCTCCAAAGCAAGAGACCTTGGTTTCATGTGAGGGAGGTTAGAATTATGTCCCTCAGAGGGTAACGATGAATACCTCTGCTTAATTCACAGCCATCAGATAGTTGACTAAGAGACAAAATTTCTGAGTCTGTACCACAACCTGGTGCCAGAACATTTATCAACACTGAGCGTCTCTCATCGCTGAGACTGTGAAACGAAAGAAAATCATTTGGGAGCTGGAGAGCGCTGCTATTTTCCACATCAAGACATTTTGCCAAGAGGATCACAGGCTTAGAGGGCAGGGAGAGCCTTGTTCCAGCTCTCAGTTATCCCTAGTAGGGGGATAGGGAGGAAGAGGAGGCACTTAACCATTTCACTTCTGATCAGAGATAAGTGTGTCATTAGAAGGGTTTTACGTGTGTGTGTGCCAGCTGGGTGATCAGAAATCAAACCCATAGTCGTGTTTCCCGACACAGAATGGGAATTTTTATTCCTTAATCACATCCCCCTGGCTGCTTCACTGACCAGCTTCACTGCAAGGTTTGATGCAAGCATGTTATTTACAAGAATAAAAGGGCTGGGGGAGTCGGATGGCAGGAGGAGGACGGCTTTTTCATTGCAGCACTCACAAGCATCAGTACAGCTCAAGTCAGTCCACATTTCCATCAAAACCTCCTGATTTGCAGCCATTTATAACTCGACTATAAAAATCACTCCTGGGCTGCATTTCGGCAAACAGTGCCTCAGCTGAGGGGAAAATTGTCCCCTCTTGATACCTGTTGGCCTGTTTTGGTTTACCTTTTGTTTTAGCGATTTGAAGGGAATACACAGTTATTTGAAACTTGCTCCTTAAATGTAACCCTCAGGAGGAGAAAATGTTAACACTTTAAGATATTCATTTGTATTTCCACCTCCAGGGAAAGAAGTGATTTTGACTCCACAGTTAATCCTGTCATGGTTCCAATTATTTTTGGCATTTTCAAAAGGCAAACACAATGGGCAAAGCCTTCCAGTCAAAGGCAGTTAGTCAGCAGAAAGGCTCTGAATGTTTGTGAGGTCTGTATTCCCTGAGACACCTCGAAGGACGGGCTGTTGACTATTGTCTCAAAACTAATTTCCTCCCATTAAGACCGAATCAGTGTAATAGCACTGGAGAACCCAGCATTTTTAATTGTCTCAAGGTGCTTATTTGCAGGGAAGGGATAAACTCAGGAGGATCACATAAGGAAGGGAGGGAAAACTTGGCTCAGCTTCTCAAATGAACCTGATCATTTTCTCCTCTCATCACTTTCACATCTGTGATTTTCCTCCTTCCTCCCAAGAAGGAGACACGCTCTTCTCTGCCATTAAGAAGAGATGATTACTAGGGCCAGAGTGAGATGTTCCCAGCCTGTTTCTGGAGCCCCATTTGCCCTCACCTCTGCACTTAAGGGAAGCCAGGCAGCTGGCAGCGCCCTCTGCATCCCCATTGCAAAGCCACCTGGCCGGCTGGGGCGCACCTGAACAGAAAAACGAAGAAACTGAAAGTACACTGGGGAAAAATAACCCCTCAGTATTTAAGTCATGAGAGGAAGAACCTGACAGTTGGCTCTAGCATCTTGACTCTAAACAGTAACCTGTGGAATTCCTAGACCCAAAGGAAGGCAGTCCTGGAACTCAACTTTCCGGGAGTGAAGGGAAGATGTTACTGTTACTCCCTCCATTCATCAACTCGGGTACACTTCAGATTCTTGAAACTCAACATTTATCTTTTTAAAATGTCGCTGGGAGAGGGAACTACTCCCTTTTCACCAATGAGGAAAGCACAAATAGAAAAGCCAGCTGATGTGTTATCTGAGCCAACAATGGAATTTCATCTCCTATGGCCCCCTTGGGACTTCAGCCATCCTGGCCAGGGGGATGGGGAGAGGTCAAAAAAGTCTTTAAATCTTTTGTGAGTTCTAATAAAAAGAAAAAAAAAGACATTTTAAGTCCTTTCCTTTCACTTGGAGTATAGCGCTTAGGGCACAGCAAAGGCCCCTGTCCTGGGACTCACACATTCGAGAACCCACTCTTAAATGCCTCCTGGGGTTGGGTGCCTACCACAAAAAGAAGTCTGCTAAGCCACAGGCTCGTACCCATTCAGAGTCTCTTCCTGCCCCCTTCAAGACCACAAACCCAGGATCTCCTGCTCCATCAACCTCCAACAACTGTCTTGCTGAGCACAGATGATGCCAACAGGCACATCCTTAAGCCCAAGCTTTGAAAAGGGGTGGCTGTTTGCTGGGAATGTGGATGTAGCTTGGCCATGAAGGATGGGGTGTCCACACCTGCATGTGCAAAGTCCCGTGCAGAGCAGGGCAAGGGAGGGAGGACCGGTGGGTACAGGGCTGCATCTCCCCACAGTCTTTACGTTCTGGCACACGAGTCCAAGAAGTCTCAATTTGAAGCTGGTTTTCCATGGTGTTATGAAAGTACATGTGCCGAGGCAGAATAAATATAGGATTCAAAAATATTTTATTTACTGCTTTGTGAGTTTGATGGAAAACTTTAGAATTACTTATATTGACCTATGGTCTGTGGGCCTCCATTTGGATTCTTCTTCTAGATTCTTCAAAGCTTTGGGTGGACCTATTGCAAAACCACACAGAGGAAGAGCTGGTCTGTGCCCAGACTTGTCACGAACATACCTCTACATAAGTCTAATCTTATTTCACTCTTTTTTTCCCTTCAGTTGAAATCCTATGTGTAAGTTCTACTTGACTAACTGCCCAGAAGCCTACCTGCCATTTTATTTTGCCTTTACTGTTTATTTGGTTCCGAGTTCCTCTTTTTCTTTTTCTTTTCCTGGCCTACTTAAATTTCTATTTACTCCGACCACACTCCCTCTGATTCATTCTGCAATTCTAATATTCTTCTTTATTTTCCTAACAATATTTTTCTATCCCTGAAAATCATGATGAAATTTACGCGGCTCTCTTATAATAGCAAAATAAAAATTAACCATAAGCACACACTAACATGAAGACTTTAAGAGGCTTTGGCTTTTTCACTCTCTTTCCTCGCTGGCCCACTTCCAAAGTCAGGGTTTTGCCAAGCTAGTTTAGTTTCAGGCTACCATTGAGCTTCTAATTATTGTCATGTCCCGTCCAATCCAAGAATGCTTACTTAGAACTTACAGAATCCCATCTGGAAGACAAAAATCTACTTTTCTAACCTCTACACAGACAAAATCGGATTCCGCTTGGATCAGAGCTTAAGTGTATCATGAACCCCATTTATAACTACCTGACACAGTTCTTGAAACACTTTGTCAGGTGAACTATAGACCCCTGAGAGAAGGGGGGCAGAGTCAGGGCAATGAGCTGGAATGAGGGAACCCAGGACAGAGGCCAAGAACACACTAGAGATCAAAGCAGGCAGAGAATTGGGACTCAGGGCATACACAGGAGCCAGCAGCAGTAAGGAGGTGTCCATCCAGAGCCAGGACTCATGCTAAAACTGGAAGTCAGGGAAATGCAGCAGAGCAAAGCTGGACAAGTAGGCAGGTGAGCAGAAGCAGCCAGGCAAACCCACACACTTGAACATGGAGACCAAGAAAGAAGCAGTACCTGAATTTTCAGTACAGAGCAGAAGATGCTAACTCCTCATATTTATACAGCACTTGGAAGGTTACAAAGCACTTTCTTTTTTTAAATTAAAAAAAAATACTTGGGAGGGAGGTAATCAGGTTTATTTATTTATTTACTTATTTATTTTAATGGAGGCACTGGGGATTGAACCCAGGACCTTATGCATGCTAAGCATGTGCTCTACCACTGAGCTATACCCACCCCCTACAAAGCACTTTCATGTATAATATGGGCTTTAATCCTCATAAACAGTGAGTTACAGATTATTAACCCCATTTACAGATGAAGAAACTGAAGCTCCAAGAGTTTTCTCGCCTGACTCAGTGTAAACCTGAAGGAGCAAGAGGTGGTTTTTGAGCCCAGGTCTTCAGATGCTCAACCCAAAAGCATCCTCTTCTGTGACATCATGTGGCTTTAAACTCAGTGCGTGCACATAGGGAATGATGACTGCTCTCAGCTGACACAGTGATGATCAGACTTGCTGGATTCCCTTTTGTTATTTGCTGTGATTCTGCTGGGAGGGGTGAGAAGAACCTTCAGACTATTTCTGGTTGTCATTTCTCGGACAGCCATTTATGGCAGTTCCAGGAGTCTGACCTCTGGCAGCGCCCTAGACACATCATGCCAGCATCAAATTTACGACAGCCCTAACTACTGCCATCCAATCTGCTAACCTGTGCAGAGCACAGACATCAGGAAATATGTCTTTCTGTAAATACAATACAGGGGAACTTATTTGTTGTGTCAGCAAGGAGCAGAAAAGGACATTGCTCTCAGGGCCCCAAGGGGAAAAAAAAAAGATGATGTATGATGTAAGGTAGGGTATTAATCATACCTGACACCTCTGGATAATCAACTGGAATTATCCTTGGAAACAACTGCTTTTCAAGGATGGAATGAGAGAATAATAAATGGGGAGGGACTCATCAAATGAGACGGGCTAACCTAATCAGATACTGAACTCTGTAGCTCAGTATCCTTACTGGAAAGCTGGATGGCAATTAAATTTAAGAGTCTGAAGGGTGTCAAAGTGGCTGCTAATGTTTTGTTTTCCATTCACCTCATTTGCACCAGCGTCATCCTACTAGAAGTCTGAGTTTAGGAGGCCTACTACCAGTCAGAGCTATTATCTTCAGGATCTGTAGTATCATGAAGCATTTGCTACGTGTCCTAGAGAAGGCTGGCATCATGGGCACATCTCCAGGCCAACTCAGGCAGAGGTGGATCTTATTTCTGCCTGGGTCGAGGTAACTGCACTGAAGGACGCCTGATGAAACGTGAAACACAAGCCCCCAGATGGGAACCTGGTGCCACAGAAAATATGCAATGAAACTCTCTCTTCAATGCAGAGTTGTGATGCAAATTAACTGCCAGCCAGGGGAACATACTAGTCCCCCTCTCCATTAGAGCATGAAGGAGTGAAAAAAAAGAAGCTCATGGAAGTCTCTGAGGAACGATCAGACAGTAAATCTAGTCCTTTCATTGCAAAATTCTACTACCAGGTGAGTGGCCAGTTGAATAACCTGTGATATTCGTGAACAGCTGAATATGATACCTAAAGAGCCCAACCAAGCTGCAGCTACTTCTATTGTTTAGAATTAATGCCAGCCTCTGCCTGGATTCACACAACAGAACACACTTTCTTATCTCAACCCTTTTGAACTTGAAAGGATTACAATATAAAGTGGAGCCAAAACTTTCATGGAATTCATCATTTCCTTGGTTACAAATCAGTTACTAGATTTTTAATAAAAATGGTCTACAACTCTATAGTCCTCTGCATTTCACAAAGAGCTTCTGTCATCTCGATTTTCACAACTCTGCATGTTATTTCAACAAACAATGACTGATCACCTGTTTTTGTGCCAGTCTGTCTTCCAGGCACTAGGAAATGCAAAGTAAAGAAAGCTGTCTTGAAATATCCAGAGCTTAAGAAGGAAGACAGATGCATGAATGGCTTATTATGTAAAAAGGGCTGTGATGGAGATATCTGCAAAATAGCATACGAATACAGATGGAATCAAGTGACTTTCCCAAGGTCATAATTTTGAAATAGGGGAAGGATGAAAATGAATCCATGGCCTCTAACTCAAATCTGGAATGGTTTCTACTGTACCAAAGCCAACTTCTTATATCAGCCACTCCCAGCCCTTCATTAAATTTCCTTTCAATGATTTAAAAATCATGCTTTAAAAAAATTGTTAATTTGCTCTCTTTTGCACTTGTCCCTCAGATTCCTTTCTCCACTGAAGCCCATACACTGATTTTGTTTCTCAGTCTTAGCCATTAAGTCCCAGTGGTCACGCTTGACCGTTTCACCAACCTCATCCAACTAAGAAATCCTTTCCTTCTTGCTCACTCTCCATCTTATATACACTGTATTCTGTTCTGACTCTAGCAGGCGTGACCCTTCAACAAGCGTATCACAGCTTAGCCACAGGAACATCGAATTCTTTAAGGCAATCACCATAAAGGAGGTTCCATATTCATTCTAATGATGCTGTGACTGTTCACAGTCATATCACATTAGGAACTTTTCTTTTGGAACTACTTTTGGCACCTGCAATTCCTTTTGCTTTGAATAGCTCTAATGGTGGCAAAACGTCATCCTTTTGATGCTGGCTTTGATTTTGGAAATAGTCAAAAGATCCATCCAGTGAATATAACTCCATTTGCATTCAAAACAAGTTATTAATTGATTTTTTCTACAGTGGTTCATAAATGGACTCAATGAGTAATTCATATATATTTTGAGCAATGTTACTGTGATTGGAATAAAAATATAATTTTCTATGGTGACTTCTTTTTGGAGGTACAGAAGTCAAGTATTAACATTTACTACTGGTTAATGGAAATAGAAATACTAAGTTATTTCCTTTCCTTGCTTTTTTGTTTGTATTGTTTTCAACTATAAAAAAAATTACCGAAAGCAATGTATAGGTTTCCAAGATAATTTTTTAAAGTAATGCATATTTGGGCATGTGAAATCTATAATATTTGCCAAGATAATAATAATAATTATATATATATATATGTGTATATATATATATATATATATGTATGTATGTGTGTATGTGTGTGTGTATATATGTATGTGTGTGTGTATATATATATATATACATATATATATATATATATATGTATATATATATATATAGTAGGTAAGTCCTTTATAGACAATGTTTTATGACAGCCCTGTAAGTCTGAGGGACCTCTCAGAGCCAAGAAGGCTTAAAACTGGGGGCTGCCTATTAGGAAAGAACTCAAGTCCCCATTCCACCCTGCCCACCCTAAAGCTACCAACATAAGACGCTCTGTTTTACCTATTTTTCACATTGGCATTCTGGTTACATTTTGTTTAAAGATAAAACAGTCTACTGCTAAATCAATTTTGAAAGGCACTACTTTGGGTATAAATACTGCTCTTTCCACCACCCACATATCTTATGTATTCACACATTTTACTTATTTATTTCATTTTATTTTACTTTGCTAAGTTACTTCCCTGGGGCTAAAGCTGATTTAAAAGTGATGAGAATGTTCTGAGTTTCAACTGATTAAATATGTAAAGATTCAAATGCAAAAATGTCTGTTCTGACAATGAAGAGTGACAGAAATCATTTTAGCATCTCAGTGAAGATTAGGAAGTTCAGTAAAAAGCACTGAGGCTACATGGTAAGGGTACAGGAAAATGCTTTAGTGATTAAATGGCATGATTCAAGCCCAAACACCAAGATTAACAAATGAGGTTCTTAAAACCTTCCAAATACCGCTACACACCTACTGGCATGGCCAAAATCCCCAGTACTGACAACAGCAAATATTGGCAAGGATGTGGAGCAACGGGAACTCTCATTCACTGCTGGTAGAAATGCAAAGTGGTACAGTCACTTTGGAAGACAATTTAGTGGCTTCTTAGAAAACTCAACGTGCTTTTACACTACAATACAGCAATCACGATTCTTGGTATTTACCCAAAGAAGTTGAAAACTTACTTCCACATGAAATCTGCACACCGTTGTTTACAGAAGCTTTATTCAGAATTGGCAAAACTTGAAAGCAACCAAGATGTCCTTCAGTAGGTGAATGGATAAATCAACTATGGTCCATCAGACAGTAGAATATTATTCAGTGCTAAATGAGCTATCAAGCCAGGAAAATACATGGAGGAAACGTAAATACATATTACTAAGTGAAAGAAGCCAATTTAAAAAGGCTACATACATACTGTATGATTCCTACTATATGATGTTCTGGAAAAGGCAAAAATACAGAGACAGTAAAAAAAAAAAAAAAAGTCAGTGGTTGCCAAGGGTTGGAGAAAGGCAGGGATGAATAGGTGGAACACAGAGAACCTTCAAGGCAGTGAAAAACACTCTGTATAATGCCATAATGATAGATATGTCATTATATATTTGTCCAACATAGAATCTACAACACCAAGAGTTAACCGTCATGCAAACTATGGACTTTGAGTGATTACAGCGTGTCAACAAAGGTTCATCAATTGTAAAAAATGTACCACTCTGGTAGGGGATATTGATAATGGGGAGGCTATGCATGTGTGAGGGCAGGGAGTATGTGGAAATCTCTATCCTCCCCTCAAATGTTCTGTGAAATTGCTCTAAAAAAGATAAAGTCTTAACAAAAACATCATATTAACATCTCCATCTCTGGAGGAATACAAAATGTGTGATAAAATTTAACACCTACTTCTGGGGGGTGAGGAATAGGGAAGAGGGATCACCTAGAGCATTAGGAATAGGAGGAGACATCCTTAATCTGGTAAAAAATGAGTATCCCTAAATCCTACAGCAAATTTAAGGGTAAAACATTAGAACTATTCCTTTTTAAAAGCAGGTTTCTACTCAACATCATATGGAAGACACTAACCAGCTCAATGAGATAACAAAAAGGAATAGTAATTGAAAAGAAACAAAGCTGTCCTCATTCACTGATTAAGCTCATTAATTATATTGTTCAGATCATAGACATCCTTTCTGAAGCAAATATTAAAAATTGTCCTCTTCTGATTAATCTCACTGGTGGGTACACAAGACTCCATTATCTGAATTTCTGTACTTTATGTTTGGAATCACTTCTAATTTTAAATTTAATATGTTTTAACTTGAAGTTTAAGAAAAATACTTGCATCTTGCTGAAGTAAAAATAACCTCCAGAGTCATATCTTTAACCTATCCAAAGGTAGCTAAGGGAGAGAAATAATTTTCAATCATTAATTCTTTAAATGAATATTTAGTAACAGCAATAAAGATCAGTTAAAATAATGTGTACCATAGATTTAAACAATGCCGAAGGGAGCATTCTCCTGGAAAAAAATCAATTTCGTATTTTGTGAATTGTCCCCCTGGCCTATGGCTTGTGACACAAAAGTCTAGGACAGAGCTGTCCACATTTGAACATACAGGCTCAGCTGGCTTCAGATATGGAAAGCAAGACTTGTGAGATAGAAAACAAATTTTCATTTATTTGCAGGCCCTAAAAAATGCAGGTAAAGCTCAATCTCTTACAAAGCATTTGGATAATCAGAATTAAAATATGAAGACAAGGATAATTTAGGACTTGGCGAATTGTTTTTCTCTCCTTAGCAACCACAGGTAAATTCATCTATACACATATGCAATATGGAAATCTTTAACTAACATAGAAAATACCTTACAAATATATCACAACCTCACTAATTTCTGGAGCTGTGGATCTCAGCCTGACCTTGAGTGGCTCTTCCAAGATGCGTGGCAGGTCCTTGAAAGGAGCCTTGGCATGTCCCATTCCCCCACAGCTAATCACGTCTCTGTCGTCTCTGAAGGGAGCATTACCTAAGTGATGGAATCCTGAACAAAGGGGAACATTAACCTCCAGTTTGAGTAAAGGTCAAACCTTCATGTTTGAAACATTATCTAAGTTATCAAATTATTATTGGGAGAAATGTGGCCTTCTGTTGCTTTAAACCAGAAATGATTAGAATGGGGTAGACATCCGAGTGAGTGATGCTGTAACCTCGTTTTACATGACTTGGTTTGCTGCCAGTGTTTGTAGTAGTCAGATTTAATTTTAGTGACACTATGAAATGTAGTGTACTGCATGTAAAATATTAATGTAGCACATAATTGGGCCATCTGAAATAGCCAAGTTTATGTAAACTGATAAACACTGACTTGGTAAAATGCTCTGTCATTTACAGACCAGCCCCCAAAGAAGTAAATTCTAATATCTATTCTACTACCAACTTGCTCAGACTTCCTGATGTTTCTCTCCTGTTGACGTACATCAGAAGGACCCAACCAGTTTACAAGAACAAGCCCTCTTCTTTGAGCTAACAAGAGAGTGAATCTAATAATATAGGCCTACACAAATTAATACACCTTATCAGGAAATAGCAATAAACCTTTCCCTGTGGTTTTCTTTTTTTTCATCCATAGGTCAGCTAGCTAAGGGAGTCTACTCTCATCACCCGATCCGTATGGATTTATCACTGACCTATGAGTTTACACTTGACTTTTTCAAATTTGCTAATAAATAACTACTTTATGGAGCCAGAAGAGAGAGACTGACCATAAATAAAAAGGCAGTAACAAGAAACTTCCATCGAGTAAGTAAATTTTTCAGCCCCTTCTCACTCTCTGGTCTGAGGATTGCAGAGCATGGAAGAGTCGCTTTCACAACCCTAAAACCTAGAAAGTACAATAATTGTGGGAAGGCCTTGACAGTTTCTGAGGTTTTCACCTGGATGTTGCTCTTCTTGTACAGATAAATTTTTCTCATTTATCTCTAGTTTGCTTATCATTTATCTTTCTGTTTTCTGCTATCCTCTTCACATACACTTAGAACCATGCCTTAGTGGGCTGTTTACTTGGTGTGGAGAAAGTACATCTTAAAATGTTTCCCCACCCAGTCTGCTGTCTTCATAACACATGGGGACGTATGGAAGTCCTTGTGCACACAGTCTATTTTAGACAAGTCTCCATTAGCACTTCACAAAACACCATGTAGGAAAAATCAGAGCAAAGGATCAGGTCCTTGCAAATAGGTCCCTTGTAACTGGTGTAGTTCCATGTAAACAGAAAACTGCGTAAGTTCTCACTGGCAACATGGTATAGTAAACAAAACAGTGGTTCTAGACTTATAGAAATATAAACTCTAATACAAGTTTGCTGTGTGTGTGAACTGACAACCTGCCAAAAACATTTTCCTCCTCAGTTCTCCAGAGATATTTTCCACCTTCTCCACATCCTTCAAGTCCCCAACAGCAAAACCCTCTTCCCTTTCAGCAGAGATCCTGCCTCAAATTTCTTAGAGAAAACAGACCTCCCTCAGCTTCCTGCCTCACTTCTCTACTAACTCACTAAAATATGTACCTTTTCTGCCTCCCTCTTTCTTGTCTCAATGGAAGAGGCTGTCACCTTTAGGTAAGATCATAACTTTGACCCTGGAACCCATTTCCATCCACTTCTTCCGAGACCTTCCTCCATCAACTACCCTCCTTTTATGCATCTTCAGTACTTACTCTCAACAAGTTTTTCACAACAGAAAGGTAAGTATCATCCAGACTCTTCCTTTATTAAAACACATCACATGCCTCTCTGTCTATTTATTTTCTCCAGTTCACAATCGTATTTCTCAATAAAGGTGTCAACACTCATCCTCTACCGCCTTCCTCAATTCATTAGACACAGGTTTTACTTTCCATCACTCCGGTGATAGTGTTTCATCGAAAGTCATTGACCAAAAATCAAAGGACACAGTATTAGATACTGTGGATTCTGTCTTTTCTGTTTTCTATTCCTTTGTCTTCCATGACATCACTTCTGGTCTCTAACATACCTTCCTGGTACTTCACCTCAGCTCTCTTTATGCAGACCACTTCCTCTGCCTGTATCTTAGGTATCATTCTCAGTCCTCTGCTCTTCTCCTTCCTCTCACTCTTTCTGGGAGGTATCTCCCACACCCCTATATTCAACTGTACTTCAAATATGTCAAGAACTAGCAAATCTTTGTGGCTAGCCTGGACTGTTCTCTGGAGTACCTAAACATAATATGGCAACCTGTCCACTGAACATCTCCACCAGGATACTGACATTTTATTCTCAATTTATCTAAAATGAAACTACCCCCCCACCTCATTCTCACAAGCTACTCTTCCAATTAGTCTTGTCTTCAGCTGGAGCACAGACATCTATACCAAGATCCACGCGAGTCCCCTAAGAGCCGTTCTTACTCCTCCTTCTGCTATGTACAGATCAAATCAATCCCTAAATCCTAGTGATGACATTTCCTTACATCTCTTAAATATGCCTACTTCTTTCCACTTGCATTATATTTTTATTCTTTCAGACTACTACCAATGCTTGATTCGCTAACCATAACAACCTCTTCTCTCCTGATTTTCACTTCCTTCTAAATCATGGCTCAGCAAACTACAACCTACTGACTAAACCTGACCCCTGCCTATTTTTGTAAATAAAGTTTTATTGAAATACAGCCATATCCACTTGTTTACGTATGAATATATTGTCTATTGCTGCTTATTTGCTACAGCAAGATGGAGACCATGTGACCCACAAAGCTGAAAATACTTAGTATCTGGTCCTTTACAGAAGAACATTGTCATAACCTGCTCTAAGCCATTCTTTACCCTTTCCAAAATAGAAATAAGATAAATCGCTCCTCTGCCCCAAATGGATCCCCAACTTTTAGAGGGCAAAATTCAACTTTCTTAGCACATCAACTGAAATGATTCAAAGATGTGGGTTATCTTTTCAGACTCATCTCTCACCATCTTCCATCAGACCCCATTGTCTAACCTCATTGAATATGTCATGCTGGCAATATGCCACAGAGACTTGCACATGGGGTTCTTCTCCCTTGAAGTCTAGCCTCACCCCCACCCCCTTTACTTGGCCACCTCTTATGTTCTTTCTAAGATTCAAATCAGATGGCATTTCCTCAAGGAAATCTTTCCTAATTGCTATGTTTTAGTCAGGGGTCCCTCATCCTTGATCCCACAATTCCCTCTCATTCTCACTCTATAATAATTGCCTCTTCCCTTCTTTTTATCAATTAACTGTAAAGTTTTTGCAGACAAACTATACAATTTGTTCACCATGGTATCTGTATCAGCTATCACAGTATCTGGCAGAAAGGCTGTGCTTAAGAATTATTTGCTGGCTAACTGAATAAATGAATGAATGGTATTTATCACCTCTGAACTTTTTCTCAACTGTGAAATGAAGATAATAAAATCTAATCTATAAGGTTATTTGATGATTAACTCTCACATATAACCCCTAGAGCATGCCTTTTATGTATCAATACTTAGCACTCAATAAATGCAAGTCTGCTATATATATATACCTCTCATAAATGGGCCAGAGTTTCTATGAAGCCAGGTGAAAAAGAATAAAAATACAAGAAACACAGCTTCTGTGTTCATGAAACTTACAAACTCACAGGTGATGAGAAGAGAAGTCACCACAGTACAATTTAGGATGATGCCCTGAGACATCTAAATAAAATACTGTGTGGGCAGTTGACTCATTTTAAACAATAAATTATATCTAGCCCATCATTTTTTAAAATGTGTTGGATTAATACTGAAACATTTCTTTTTAGAGTTAAAACAAAAATAATAGACAATGGTGAGGTTAAGTTATGAACAGAAGTAGTAGCTTTAAGAATAATTTCAAGAACTATGCAAGACTTTTCACAAGTATTTTATCTGAAATTATAGAAAATAAAATATACATTGGGCTTAAGCTGTGCCTTCCCAAGTTATCAGTGACTTATAAGTAAAAAGAAAATTCAAGCTTATGAGTGGAGACTCTGAACTCAGATGGAACCAAGATGGAGTCTTTCTTACTGACTCAGGCAACTGCTGAACATCTGAGATTTAATTTCATCATTTGTAGAAATGAAATAATAATATTTTATGAGTTGGGATGCTTGTAACCTCAAGAAACAGAAACAGTAACCTAAACTAGATTATATTAGATTTAAAAATTACATCATATTCAGTTATGTCTACAAAAAAGGAAGAAAGAGCTTCTTCTTGGGCTTCTTTTTTTTAAGATCACAGACTCATTTCCAGAAACTCCCAGTCATTCTCCTTCATGTCTCATTGTCCAGAACTGAGTAAACCTTACATGGATAAACTCATTACTACCTGCAGGAATGGAATTATTCTTACATCAGCCAAGCCCATCCCTAAAGCTAGAGATAGGACAGCATTCCCTGAGACTTCGGTTGCAAAGGAGAAAGGTGGGGTCTTGAAAAAATTGCAGTTCTGCTAGGAAGTAGGGGAGGGAGGTAAAGACTTGGTAGGTGACCAGAAGTACTCACTACAAATATGAAATTCCTGGATTTGATACAAAGATTAAATGAGAAGATGCACCTTAAGGATTTTGCAGAAGGCCTGGTATATGGATATGATAAATTTTCAATAAATATGAGCTACTTAAAAATTCTCATTATTGAGAGACTTGGCCTCTGTATCATTCATAAATTAGATTTGCCTCAGGCCTCTTAGATCTTAGCAAACAAAGAATTTTAATAATAATGACAGTAATAGTACTTATGCATACACAGAGTGTGAAAGTATATACACCAAAATATTAAAAATAGTTTTCTCAAGGGTAGGTATAACTCAGTGGTAGAGAGTGTGGTTAGCATGCACAAGGTCTTGGGTTCAATCCCCAGTACCTCCATTAAAAAAATAAGTCATCTTGAAAAAAAAAAATACTTTTCTCTAAGAGGGTGGGTCATAGATGGCTTAGATATACAATTTCATTTTTCCTACCTTGATTTTAAGCATTCTATACTGAAAGTGTGTTATGTTTAGAACAAAAAAAAAAGTTTAAAACTTTACTCTTATCCATATCCTAAAGTTGTGTATATTAGCAATTAGTCACTATAATTTATCAAAATGTTAATATGTATTTGTCTCCTGATGTTTTTCCTTTCCTGTTTCAAGCAAATAGCCATGCATTCAGTATTTTCTTGCTTTCTGGATATTTTTTCCATAAAGCAGAAGCTTCTTGAAGACAAAACTCTTCCTATCTTGTGTAAAATATAAAATTCTTTTGAGAGCCTATTTATCTTCTGAAATAAACCTCTGGAGAGGGTGGGGAAAAGTAGAATGTCTTTGAGGATTACTAGAAAAAAGAAAATAATTTGATTCTCTTGGATATTGAAAAAGACAAAAGTTTAGACGTCGCATGACAGCAGATATCCACTATGGTACCTTCTTGAAAGTTGGTCAAGAAGGAAATGGGTTCGTGATTCACCAGGGAAGGAGGACTCTAGATACAGGCTCCTAGCCTCAGCATAAGGACCTGTGCCTTAAGCATGACACGGGAGCAGCACACTCAAACCAGAGGGATCGAACTTCATTTTGGACAAATGAAAGTTCAGAGTCACATTTAAATTGATTTAAATAAAGTAATAAAATTACATCTTACTTAACTGGCTTTGTGAACTAAAAGGAATTCCTCTCATTGAAAATTTTGTAACATGGTTATAGAACTGTAGAGGTAGGATAAAACTGCTAATTCGGTTTAACCCAATTGCTTTGAGGATAAAGATCCTGATTCAGGAGAGGGTGATGTCTTGTCCGTAATTACACAGTTTATTAGTGGCACAGCCAGGGCTAGAGCTCAGGTATCCTGATCCCCAATTTCAGAGTACTCTGCATTACATTCATAATGTCTCATCTTTACAAGGAAAGAGTATAAGACTAAATGTGTTTTTCATAAAAGGATTACTCACTACTCAAAATGCTTAAATTAGATCTATAATTGTCTGTCCTATGCTTTTGATGACAGAAGCAATTTCTCATTGTATTACATAACTAATGTGGATTTGGAGACATCACAAGATCTCATCACAAAGATGCCATAAGAGGGAAAGGGTATCACTGAACCCTTTTCATTCTGTCGCCAGTTCATTTTCCCCTCCCAGCATCAAATGACCTCTTAGGAGATGTGGCTGCTCACAGGCCGAGACCACAGGAGCCAGACGCCTTTGCCTTCTGTTCTGGGACCTGACACGTAGACTCCCTCAGTGGCCTTGGTCAATCCCTTCACTTTCCTACCTGGTTCATCCTGGACTTCACGGTAGTATCAGCTGCAGAGAGGTGGTCAAGTGAAAAGAGGCATCAAGAGCACTCAAGAAGGATTACATACAATCTCCCTTTTGTCCTTTAGATAAATACATCCTTCAGTGTTTAACTTAAGAGTTATCAGAAAGGGGTATCTGTCCCATTTTCTGGTTTTTGAGTAATCAAATTTTATACACAACGGAGGTCAGAGACTCTGGTATTGAAAGGCTTTGTATATTACAACTACCATTCAGACGTATTCTATGTCACACCACTTCTTTGATTCATGCCTCGATTCTATGGGGTCTGTTATGTGGAAAGCAGTGCACATTTATCTCTGTTGTTTCAGAGAGCAGAGATAAGAGGAGAGTTTTAAGTTATTAAGCAGAAGTTGTCTCAATGTGGATGTCTAATATTTACAACAATATTTACCATAATGTTTCTCAAAACTCTGTCCCCAAAGTCTTATTTGGAAAACACTGCATACATAGCCCTCTTTTAGAAAATCACAACGTTCATGAAAGTAAGAGTTCTAAGAAGTTGCAAATAAGAAAGAAACCTATATTAATCTGTCAAACTCAAAATTTTGCCAACTTCTTTGACCACAGAACACATTTTTCCTTGAGCGTGAGTTAACCATGTCAATACACTGGTCCTCTGAAAATACAATTCTGGGTTGAAACGGACTTTCTCAAAAAGGGAGGAATTTTTTTCACTAGAGTTTCAAGCGTGATTATACAACCAATTGCCAGGAAGTTTCTGGGGGTTTCTGCATTGGATGGGATAATGGACTAAGCGGTTTCTGAGACCTCTTTCAATTCTCAAGATTCAATGCATCTATTGCACTCTAAATCAGTAACATTACTTAGAATCTTTTGTGCCTATTGTTAAACACAAAGAGTAGTATCTTTTGTGTCTACTATTAGACACTGATGCCACAAATTATACTAGAAAGGCTCCTTAGATTCCTTGTCTCATTTTTTCTGTGTAATAACCCTGAAAGGAAGGTACCATAACCCCCGATTTACAGGTGAAAAAGAAACTAAGTGTCAAAGAGCTTAAATAAATTGCCTAAATTGCTTATCAAGGCTTGGAACAAAGGTCCAAGTATTTTCTACTATGTAGTACCACTTCCCTAAATCATACCCTCCTCAGAGGAGGCCACAGGAGATATGGTTGGACCTGGAGCCCTGATGACTCCAAGGTATGAAATGGTATTGCTGGCATTAGCCTTCGTAGTCATTAGTAATAATACAGAAGTAAGACACCACTGCTTCAGGCTCATGGCATTAACCACCTTCTGCTTCCACTTATTTGCCATCTCTGGATGTTAGCAAAGAGCAGTTAGCTATTTTTGATTCATGGCCTTTGTACTTGCTGTTACCTATTTCTGGCATGTTCTTCACAGAGCTGGCTTTTGCTCATCCATTGAGTTTCAACTCTCATGAGGTGGCTTCAGTCCAGCCTTCACTGAGTAACTGCTGTACCTCCTTCTGGGCACGCAAAAGGGTTGTTCCCTCTGGGTCCCTTGAGGTTGGATGCAGCCATGCGCCAGGGGCTTGCCAGTTGATTGTGAACAGGAGTGATGTCTCATTTCCTGACTGAAGTGTCTAGCTGCAAGACCCTCCAGAGCTTTATCCTGCTCCTCATAACAACCAGCAATGTTGAAGATACTAGTAGCTGGTGCGACCTCGGCCACAGGAAGACTAGGAGCAGCAGGGCCCCCTGCTGACCCTTGGTGGTAATGCAACGTGAAACTTTTAGGCTCTGGGTTTTGGACGTCACTGTATAATCCAGCATGGTGCTTCTCAAAATTGAGGTGCGGTAAGAATCATCCGGAGAGTTCCTTCCACAGTGATACTGATTCAAAAGATATTGCATATTTATATTAAATTTCTAGTACATCTTTGGAAATTTGGATTTTTATAAAGTTTCTAAGTGACGCTGATACTCCCAGACTGGACTTCAAGTGGCGCTGTGCCTACCACTCCTGACTAACACATCCCCCAATCTAAAGTAGCTACCTCTCTGCTCTCCAATCAGGTGCTATCTCATCACCATTATCATTTGCTCCATAAAGCGTAACATAACTATTCTTATCTATTTGTTTGGTTACATATTATCTGTCTTCTCCATTATGACATAAATTCCATGCAGATTGAAACTTTGTCCTTTTTATGGTCATATCCCCAAAATGCTGAACAGGGCCTAGAATCATGAAATGACTGAATGAATGAATCCATCAAGAAGTGTGTTTCGAATGTCTACTATGCATTTTAACTTTTATTTAGGCTCTAATTTCCCAACCACTTTCTTTTGATAGTTGAGACACTGAGTGGAATAAACACATGAACAGATCTGGTTAAATGAAACCTTAATTCCATCCGTCAATCTACAGGTGCAGAGCCACTTGAAGGGGTCACTAATTCAGGATGCTGACACTCTGAGTATAAAATACCTCTCACCTCTGCCCTGATTCTAAGGCCATAAGAACAAATGGATCTACAGAATTCAGGACGGTAGGACAAAGTGGATTTTCTTTTCATATTTCCTTCCTCATATCTCCATTGGGGAGGCAGGCTTTGAGGACACAATGCCTAGTCTCAGCAGGAGAGTGCTCGTCAGAACCATGTCCCCTGGTAGCCCAATCCGTATTTAAACTACATGAAAAACTCAGGAGTTTCGTAGAAACAACTTCAACACATTACCATCACATACGCCCTTGTCTGGGAAATAGATGCCAACTGGGAATTGGGGACGATGGCAAATGAGAAACCAGTGTTAAGAAGAACAGCCAGCACATGGCCAGTCATTACCACTTCCGGGTCCACCTACTTCACAGATGGGACTTCTTCCAACATCCAGCAGAGGGGAAACAGCACAAAAGAAGCCCATAGCATGCTCATTCCATCTCCCTGCAGGCCTCTGAATCATTTCTTAGAATTAATGAGGAAAAAACAATTTGAGTGTCTGCTATATACAGGAACTATCTGGAAAAATTAGAATTGATTTAGAGATAACTTAACATGAAACTCAGATTTGCATACAATGATATGTTTGGGGTTTGCTTTAAAAGACTATTCTCAGTTTGAGATAGGCAGATGTTAACTACTACATATAAAATAGATACACAAGAAGTTTCTTTTGTATAGCAAAGGAAACTATATTCAAGATCTCGTAGTAACAGATGATGAAAAAGAATACGAAAATGAATATACTTATGTACATGTATCACTGAAATATTATGGTGTACACCAGAAATTGTCACAACATTGTAAACTGACTATACTCCAATTAAAAAAAAAAAAAGTCATAGGCCAAAGGAAAAAAACCCCACTATTTTCCTTAAACTCCTACCCATCAAAAAAAAATGAGGAGTAACAGAGATTAAAGAAACAGGATTGGCCATGAGTTGAAAACTGTTGAAGCAAAGTGGATACCTGGGGTCAACCATAAAATTCTCTCTATACTTGTGTATGTTTGAACATTTCCATAACAAAGTTTTTTAATACTGAGATTCTCATCTAGTGTATCATAAGAAAAAAAAATCCCACTGTAACCTGCTAGGTAGGAAAACAAGCAGATAGTATATGGCAAAGAAAGCCTCATGTGGTTCCTGGGATGAAGGCACACAAGACAGATTTTAGTATCATTTACACTCTCAATGATAAGACAGTGTAATGGAGCAAAGTAGATTCCCAACAATTGTCAGTGTGGGGCAAAACACACTTGGAAAGATTTACTGTCATTGTTTTTTAATGCTTGATACTTGGAATTATCCTTAGAGTCAAATAAAAGGTGTTTCCTGTGCTGAAGGTATTTTCTATGCAACTCTTGTTAAGCAAGATTTCCTTTTCTCCCCTTCTGCAATAAGCTTCGTAGGGAGAGTTTGCACTTGAACTTTGGAAAGATGCATGGCAAGTGTGTGGCCCCTGAATTTCCACTTAAAATAATGAATAATGAAAGCATTATTATAAAAAGTTAGTATCAACTGCAACTTTTACTGGAAATTACTTAAACCTAGATGGTGATTTTGTATTTTTAATTTTAAAAAATGTTTAAACTGAAAAAAAAAAAATCTCAGGGAAATGTGATAAATAGATGCTGCAAATTAACTAATCAATACCAGATGCTTGCCCACCCCACGCCCCCAAATTGTCCAGCTGAAGCCCCCAGGGTGGAAGCAGAGAGTTACCATAAATTTGTAGGCTGCCCCTCATAACTCCTCTGTACCCATTAAGGACAGCCAGAATGGGGAAGAAAGAGGCTGGTTTTCTTAGGAGGCAGAGAGAATTCCGATTGGAATTCTAACTCTCTCTCTTCCTAGCTGTGTGACCTTAGACAGCATATTTTACCTCCCTAAATCTCATCTGTAAAACGGGGAATGGTATTACCTCTTCATATCATTGAATCACGGTAAAGTATTGATCAGAGGAGAATCTATGGCTTGGGAGGAGAGGAGATTATTCAGGAGAAACTCTGCAGGGCAGCCTGTCCTTGAGGAGTGGGGGGAGGGAGAGAAAATAGGGAAAGAAAACAGGAAAACAGAGGTATCACTCTCACTTTTTACCTCCAGAGGAAGGGGAGCCAAGAGCAAAGACAGACAAGACCCAGTCAAGTTAAAGTTTTTGGTTTAGTCTGTACTGAGCACACTTCAGTACCCAGGTGTCCTGGCAAGATGCCTCCGATGTATGATAATTGCATTATAATCAGGCACCATGCGAAAATAAGTCACAATGATGGCTGGCACCAGAGTCCACTTAGCTCCACCTTGAAAAGAATCTGGGGAGAAGTTGGTGAATGTTACAAAGGTGAAGAAAATGAGTTACCTGTTAAAGCGTTAAGAGGAAGATGCACATCTAGGAGAGAGCTTTACGTGCCACTTACCTGTAACTACTTCTTCTGGCAGTGTTTAGTCAGTGTTGGGTAAAAAATTGATGTTCCAGTGTCACGTCTTTGCCACTGACATTACTTACAAGGAAATGACCCAAAAAAAAAAAAAAAAAAAAGCAACCTGGAGCTCAGGAAAGAGTTTCTCTCTCTGCCCTGCGAAGGATTCAGAACAATCCAGAGGACTAGGATAGAACAAGACACAAATGGTTCCCATTTCACAGGGTTGTCATGAAAATTAAGTAAGAAAACATATGTGAGGTACCTGGAACACAGTAGGTCTCCATCACATGACAGTGCACAGGATTTTCCCCACCATCAGCAATGTCATCATCATTGGTACTACTGCTATCTCCTTAATCCAGGTAGGTTTCCTCCTGCTTAGAGACTTTTTTTTTTTTTTTTTTTTTTTTTGCCTTCAACATTAATGCCAACCTCAGCACCTCCTCACAGGCTCCAACAGTAGCCCACAGGCTCCCAAAGCATTCAGGAACAATGGAGAACTACCAAAGACATGGCAAATAAAAGGCTTTATTTATATCACATTACTGAGAGTGAAATCTACAAAATTCACTCAGACACATCTCTTTTCCCCTGTCTGGTTTCTTCTGGCCATTCAGCTGTCTCCACCTTTGCCTTCCCTGAGGAAGGTCCAGCCTCACCAATATTCTTCCCATTCCCCAGACCCCTTGGTATTTCCTTGTCTTTCTCTTCTCTTAGGAAACTCCACTGCTTCCTCCCTTGATTATGCAGAGCAAGTCCTCACCTGCCCCAACTTCTGTCTAATTTACATAACCTATCCAGCAGCAAAGAAGGGGTCTTCAGCTACAAGAGACTCCCTTCAAAGACAGTACTTGAAAGTAGTATGTTTATCACAGCAGCACTATTTACAATAGCCAAGACATGGAAGCAACCTACATGTCTATCAAAAGATGAATGGATAAAGAAGTTGTGGTACATATATACAATGGAACACTACTCAGTCATAAAAATAAAATAATGCCATTTGCAGCAACATGAATAGACCTAGAGATTATCATACTAAGTGAAGTAAATCAAACAGAGAAGGACAAATATCATATGATTTCACTTATATGTGGAATCTAAAAAATGATACAAATGAACTTATTTATGAAACAGAAACAGACTCATAGTAAACAAACCTGTAGTTACCACAGGGGAGAGTAAGAGGGAAGGATAAATTGGGAGTTTGGGATTAAAAGATGCACACTACTACATAAAAAATGGATAAACAAGGACCTACTGTATAGCAAAGGGAACTATATTAAATACCTTGTAATAACCTACAGTGGAAAAACAATCTGAAAAAGAATATATATATACATATATTATATACATATCTGAATCACTTTGTTGTACACATGAAAGTAATACAACATGTAAATTAATTATACTTCATTAAAAATAATAAATTAAAGTAGTATGTTTAGTTACATCGTGCCATCATATTTAGTTCTAATCTTACTCCACTAATCATTCAACCTCACAGTGGTTATTTCATTCTTCTGTCCCCTCCTTAGAACTACTTACTAGCAAAATTTTTCTCTCCAATCCTATTTCAGGCACCGTCCTAGACCTATTATGGCATTCTCATGCTGTCTGCATTTGTCTTCAACCATCAGTCCTGTGGACCAACTTCCCCTCTGTCCAGGATGTCAATTATTTAATCTGGAAAGTCAACCTGTTTAGTTGTTGTGAGAAGAGAAAAGACAAGGCAAGAAAATTTGTTGACGGAATTAGGATTCTGCCAAACGTGAAAGTAGGCACCAAGTAGGTGCTCATCATTTCCTGTTTCTCAGTGATGACAAGGAGCTTGGTGGCCTGCAACTAAATTCGCCTATGCTGATGCTCAGGTACACCAGTGGACACGTGCACTTCAGTGGGCCAGACAGAAAAAGCAATCCTGAGGGCCAAAGTTGCCCTCAAGGTTTTAAAAGGTTTAGAAGGGCTGGCTCCTCTGAATAAATACATAAATAAGTACTAACCTGTAATCTCTGCTAATACATCTAATATTGCTAATCTGTGTTCACTCAGCATTTGTTCATTGAAATTCATCAAAACACAATATTCTTTCTCATGGAGTTCCTGCATCTTCTTCCCTTTCCCACTGAAAAAGGTTCAATTCTAAACACAAGAGGAAGAAAAGGGAAAATGAGAGCAGACATAACCCAGTCAAAAAACTTGGATTTATAGAGTTCAGCCTTGAAAACATATTTTTTTAAAACATCAAGCATGTGAATTAAAGCTCCCACCAGGCAGCTATAATTTATACAGCAAGCACTTGGCAGGTAATCCGAGTACACTATGATATGGGTAGCAAGGGGATCGTCTTCACAGAAAACCAGAGCCTCTTTGTGACAGGCCAGGGGTGAGGAAGAAGCACACTCACTTTGCAGCTATAATAGGGTGTTTCCTACCTAATGGACCTTTGAGAATAAAAGGAACAAGAAAGACCTAAGAATAAAAGGTGGCTCCCAACCAGAGTGTAAGTGTGAGCCCAGGAAAAGCGAAAGGCAATAAGGCACAGGCAGTTGGTCCAAAATAGTGACTTCCACTGTGGTCAGAAAATTTCAAGCAAATCAAGTATAAAAGTGTGAAAGTACAATTCCAGAGAAGGCTTTTGATATTTTTTCAAGCTAATTATTTCATTCGTTTGGATTGTTTTTCGAACAATTCATGTTGTTAAGAAATGGAATAAATATATTATCTCCAGAATAATATTTATTTGTGATTTCTTATCTGATTCCAGGCAATAAAGATTCATACTTCTGTCTCTGAAGGCTTATACTATATTTCACAGCTAGCCTGAGTCAAACCACACTGCCCTAAAAAAAAATCTACTTCACACCGGAGCTTAGGAGAGAAGGTGACAGCTTGACATATTTGCTTATAAAGGAGCTATAGAACACAGGTCTCTCCCTCACTCTGCTCCCCACCCTTAAAGACAGACAGTATAGGAATGGGGGGAACTCCTGCAATTGAGGATGGGACCCAAATGATGCCAGCTGATTTCCTTGCTGACAGTAACAATTACAAGCAGCATCCTTGAAACTGAAGGGCACTGTTTTCTGATTCTATGATCACTTGGCTTGATAATGAATTATTCCTGAGTGGCATTCACCCTATTTGTAAGCATGGCCTCTAATATCACGATATTACTCTCCCTTGTTCTATTCTGATCAGTTGTTCTCTCACACACGAGCTCTTTTGAACACAGTTGCCACATGATTTCCTACTTTGGGTTTGTATTTTCCTACCCCCTTCTGCTTGATGCTTTTCTTGGAGGAAGCCAGCTCAAAGTTCTAAAGCATTAACAGGCAAGAATCAACCAGGACAGCGAGGAAAGAGCACCAAATTCGGAGTCAAAGCCCCGGATTCTTGGCTGTTGACTCAGTTGCATTCTATGCAGTGTGCATTCTGCACTGCTCAAGGGGTAAGGACTCTTTGCCTTTAAAAAAAAAAAAAAACAGCAAAGTTACTATCACAAATCAGATGTCATAAACCAGCAGCCCTTGTACTCTTCCTGCTCTAATGCATTTGGCCAACAAATATGCTAATTTTTTAATCAGGAGATTTCAAGTAACACCACAGATTTACAGACTCTCTTGAAAATTTGCCAGATCAGTAAAAATGCAGATTTACGGATTCTCTTGAAAATTTGTCAGATCTGATGAAATAAACCTACATTTCTGCTTGTCAAGAATTGTTGCTTGTCAAGAGAGCATGGGTTCTCCAATTTGCTGCAACATTATCACTCAAAATGATTCATACACACATAACCTAACTCACTTCCCTCCTTTAGGTTACCTGCTTAGAAGGTGAATTAAGGCATTTGCTTTGGCTGCCTCTAGTCTATAAGAGTCAAAGATAGGTAAGAGGGGATGGGATGATAACAAAGAGCATGGGGAAGCCATAGACACACATCATGAGCTGAAGGTTTGAACGTATAGGCACATTTACAAACGGATCACAGCTCCCATTAGTTAGGCAGTCTCCTCCTCACTGCTGGATATACAATAGATAAATAAATAGCAAGAATACATGTGATATATATTTAGATTGCACATTAGACTTTAAAATCTGTGCCTAACTGAATGCATTAGGCCGTGTTTTTTGTTTATGTCTCCACAATGCCATGGAAACACAGCGCAGCATCCTAATGGGTCTCTCCTGGCAATAAATAAAGTCTTTGTCTATTCATGTTTCAATTTCTTTTTTTTTTTTTTTACATAATTTACAACTTCAAAAAAGAAAACAGATCAGTGGGTTTTTTTTCCCCCCTCGCTGCCCCTTCCAGTTTCTTCCCTTGCAAAGTACATCTGCAAGAAATGCAAAATGCACCTTCTAGCGGTTGCTGCAATACAAACCAGCCATCCGCAGCACTCAGCGAGCAGGATTCTCCCGGCCAGACTCATCTTTCCCCTTTATAAAATGCCATGATAATTAACTCCGTAATGAGATTCTTCAAGCATTTCAGTCTTAACCAAAGAGCACTTAATATAGTTGTTTAAGGTTGAAAGCTGATATAAAAAAAGACATAAAATCTGGTGGGGTTCGCTCCCCTCCTTCAGTCTAAAAGGCCATATCCAGTCCACTTTTACAGAGATAGCAACAACAGTCACGGCCCTTAAGTGGCTCCACAATGGCAGCCACATGCTCTTGCCTTCCTGGCTCCACAGCATGTGGGAGCAGACAAGTCACTCACCACGTCGCCGTTGCCGTAATGTGCAGGGGCAAGGTGAAACCCAAGCTCCAAGTGCATGGAGTACCATGTCTCACAGGGCAGCTCTCTCCTGTCTGGCACCTGCTGTCCCCTGCCTGGCCGTAACCCAAGACTTCGAAAGGCTGATTACCATCTGCATGGGGAAGCGGGCAGACTTCATGAGGCTGCTTAAATCTGAAGACTCTCCTGAACCCAAGTGCAGTGACCTCGGTCACAGGGGGAAGAAGAGATGGGCAGGCGAGGTGATTCTTCATCGGCGAGCCAGCAGGTGAGTTCCTGCAGGGACCTTTGCTCACTGACTTGAGAGCCTCCCATCACAGGACCTGACAATCCAGCTAGCAAGGTTCACTGCCCTGGGACATTCTGGCTGCATCCCAACCACAGACCATGTGAGGTAAACCTCAGGGCCAGGCTCTGGCAAGCAATGTCTATTTTCATTAGTCATGAAAAGCAGTCTGTGGACCAGATATCAAAGCATTCAGAAAATAGATCTGTCATAGCATCTGTCCAAGGAGAGACCTTTTTTCATCTAGAATGGTCAAGTGCTCAAGCTTTACTTATAAAGCAAAGTATCTATAGAAACGCCTTCCTCACATAATAATTAAATGCTAAGCCTTTATTTTTCTAAAGTGTCATATAATAACCTATCCATCTGAGGTGTATTTCCAAGTCTTTTACAAAATAACAATAACAATATTAAAATATAACATTACTAGCTACTCACCATGTGCTCCTGGGTAGTTTCTATTTTTATCCCCTTGGCACCAATGAAGAGGTACAAGAGTTTTCAAGAGGTAAATAAAACATCCAAGGTCAGAAAACTAAGGAGCCAAGCTGGGATGAAAATCAGGTCATCTGAATGCAAAGCCTGTATTTCTTCCACCTTCATTTTCTGAGCACCTACTATGATTCCCCAACAATGCTGGGCTATTTTCTCTGTACAATCTCACCTTGTGAATTTCTGAGATTCATTTCATCCCCAGAGGAACACTCCATCAGGACTCATTTTTCCTATCTTAGGTTCCAAGAGAAGGAGTCAAAACACCGACCAGTTTTATTTACAGTGGCTGCTGGCTTACGACAATTTTGTGTCACTGTTTTGTACATGTAGTTTATTTCTATGCTCTGCTCCTCTCAGATGGTCACTCTTCTTTTAAGCTTCATGTTTTTCCTTTGCATCATGATTCTCTTAGAAGGAACTTCCAATCTTTTATAAATAGGCAAGATGTAATAAATACTGGTGTTTTTGCTTTATTGTCATAAATGTGTTCTGGAAATAGCTCACGTTCAACATTTTTATGCACTAAAAATAATACAAGTTTATGGGGAAATAGGACTGGGGCAGATGATTCAAAAGCTATGAAGTATTGTACCAAGTGCCCTATTCCAAACAATAAGTGATATTAATACAATTTCAGCCCCGGTAACTTTCCTCGGGCACCCTCAGGCATATGCCCTTAGAGGCTCACCCTTTCTTTGCATATTTATATTCTGGGCTTCAGTTTTCTCCTTCGAGATGCCAGCCCTTGGTAACACTATGTTACTAGGGACCGATTTCACCAAAATGCAAACTATAATTCAACCATCTTCACCAATTTTTTAGAGGGGGATGTGAGAGGGTATTAATACAGGTGGAATTATTTTCACAGCTTTTTGTATTTGCAATCTCTCCTGACAGCTTAACTTGGAGAAAGTATAGTGGTTCTGTACTATAAAACCAGGCACTTTTTCACTAAAGGAAGGAGCATCTGTGTTTTTAGGTTTTTTTTTCTTAATTTCTTAATACATTCCTAAGATTGCTCTTTTATTGTGAAAAAGCTTGCTCTTGGCTTCAAAATATTAATATGCTAGGAAACATCCCATATAAACCAACCAGACTCTCAAGTAATCCTGATTTCAGGAACATATCCATGTTTTGGGACTATATTATGGGACTTGAAGCTTCTACCTTTTTAAGATCTTTAAGAAAAACAATGCAAAATTATAAACAAAATTTGGTTGAAAAGGGATTATTCCTTATAGTATCAGGCAAATGAACGACAACAACTTACAATTTTTTTAATATTGATAATTGCCAAGAACTTTACAGATCCAGAAAATGTATGTTTT
Organism: Camelus dromedarius; assembly: GCF_036321535.1. Classification (NCBI taxonomy): domain Eukaryota; kingdom Metazoa; phylum Chordata; class Mammalia; order Artiodactyla; family Camelidae; genus Camelus; species Camelus dromedarius. Next base: position 42,872,665 of record NC_087445.1, on the reverse strand, counting down.
TACCTGCTAATTGCCTAGACCACTTCTACAATATTTTGTTAAATTTATTTTTGTGTGTGTCCACTTTGCCTCCTTGTATTACAACAAAATTTAGTATTTTCTATAGAGAAAATAAAATTCAGTCTCTCCTCAAGCAAGTTTGACCAAAATCTGTTTTTCTTTATTGAGAGTTTAGAAACATTTCTTTCAGCTCCATCACTTGCTATTGTAATGTCTTATACATGTTTAGAATTCTTGCCAATTTGGGGAAAATACCAACTCTCTTTTATATATGATCTGTAGGATTGTAGGGCTCTTCAAGTTTCCCTGTGCAATGATGAATTTTAAGTATTCTTGGAATTTCAAACACCCATTAACAAATTAGTTGTCATCTCTCTAGTGGCATATTATGAGTTTTATGTTATCTTTGTCAATGATCATCTTTTGTGTCAAGTCAACAGGAGATTTAAATACTTCTCCAATGTGTTCATATTATTCCCTCCTTTCATTAGCTGGCTTATCATACAACTCAAGAGCATAGTCATTAATTCTTTCAAAAATGTATCTCTAGCTCTCAATGAACTGCTGCTGTTGGTATCTTCTGGATCTGATCCACTAGTTCCCAAACCTCAGTGGCTTCTCATTACAAAGGCACCAACTCCCAAACTTCAGCTATTGCATATTTCACAGAAAAGTCTAACAGGAAAGAGGAGGGTGGAGGGGAGACAGTGAGAAAACTTAATTTGTGGAGGTTAAAGTGCCTTATTTTAGTAAATTTTACAAAAATACATCATATGAACACAATGCTTCTCAGCTTTAGGGTAAATCTGCATCTGCTAACATCATCTCTCTATTTACCAACTGCACAAGAACTACTTAGCACTAAAGAAACCCAAGTCACAGCAGAACAAACTATATCAAAAAAGTGAATTAACAATAAATCAGTACCTGGCATATTGCCACAGTTTGTCCTTTACTAATACAAACACTACAGATTTAGAAGTAAATCTTATTACCACCACATGCTTTACTAGTTAGCACATTAACAAGAACAATAAATATAAAATGGAAATTTTGGTTAGTTAATCAGGCTGAGAGGGTTCATTTGGCAATTTGGGTTCTTTTTAAAAATTGGATTAGCCCTTTAATTGCAAAACTATTAAATCAGTTTGTGTCCACTTAATAACCTAGGTTAGAACAAGGGATAGATTTGACTGAAACCTGAGTAGATAGCTGTGTCGGTAGTAAGTCTGACATATTTTGGAGAAAGCTCTCTCTCTTGACCCTGCCTGGACTGAATTTGCTGCCTTATTCTTTTTTTTTTTAAATTAATTACATATAGATATGCTAGAAATCAATTATAAGAAGAAAATTGGAAAATTCACAAGTATGTGGAGAGTAAACAATGTGCTACTGAACAATCAATGGACTAAAGAACAAATCAAAGGAGAAACAAAAAAACACCTTGAGACAAACAAAAATGGAAATATAACATACCAAAATTTATGGGATACAGCAAAAGTAGTTTTCAGAGGGAAGTTCACAAAGATAAATGCCTGCTTCAAGAAACAAGAAAACTCTCAAATAAGTAACCTAAATTTACATCCCAAGGAACTAGAAAAAGGTGAACAAATAAAGCTCAGAAGTAGGAGAGGAAAGGAAATAGTAAAGATTAGAGCAGCAATTAATAAAATAGAGACTAGAAAGACAATAGAAAAGATCAATGAAACTAAAAACTTTTTAAAAAGATAAACAAAATTGGTAAATCTTTAGCTAGACTCACCAAGAAAAAAAAAAGAACCCCAAATCAGAAATGAGAGAAGAGACATCACAACTGATACCACAGAAAAACAAAGGATCATAAGAGACAACTGTGAATAATAATACATCAACAAATTTGACAACCTAGAAGAAACAGATAAGTCCCTAAAAGCATGCAACCTTCCACAATAGAATCATCAAGAAATAAATCTGAACAGACCAGCTACTAGAAACCTCCCAACAAATAAAAGTGCAGGACCAGATGGCTGCACTGTGAATTCTACCAAACATTCAAAGAGAATTAATTCCAATCCTTTTCAAACTCTTCTTTAAAAAAAGCAAAAAAGAAAAAAGAAGAAAAAAAAACCCACAGAAGAAAACAAAAAAACAAGACAAAACAAAAGAACCAGGAGGGAATGTGTCCAAATACGTTTTACAAGGTCAGCATTAATCTTATATCAAAACCAGACAAGGTATCACTAGAGTAGAAAATTACAGGCCAACAGATATCCTTGCTAAACACAAATTCAAAAATTCTCAACTAAAACATTGGCAAATTGAATTCAATAATACATTAAAAGGATCATATACCATGATCAAGTGGTATTTATTCCAGGGATATAAGGATGGTTTGATATCTGCAAATCAAACAATGTGATATACCACATTAACAAAATGAAGGATAAAGATAATACAATCATATCAAAAGATAAAGAAAAAGCATTGGACAAAATTCAGTATCTATTTATGATAAAAACTCTCAACAAAGTGAGTATAGAGGGAATGCACCTCAACATAGAAAAGCCATATATGACAAGCCCAAACCTAGCATCATTATCAATGGTGAAAAGCTGAAAACTTTTCCTCTAAGATCAGGAACAAAGTTAAGAATGCCCACTCTCACCACCTTTATTCAATATAATATTAGAAGTTCTTACCAGGACAATTAGGCAAGAAAAAGGAATAAAAAGATTCCAAATGGCAAAGAAAAAGTAAAACTGCCACTATTGGAAGAAGACATGATATTATATACAGAAAATCACGAAGATTTCACCAAAAAAAAAAAAAAACAAAACCTGTTATAACTGATAGAAGAATTCAGTAAAGTTTCAGGATACAAAATCAATATACAATAATCTGTTACACTTCCATACATTAATTTAGAAAATTATCAGAATGAGAAATTAAGGAAATAATCCCATTTACAAGTGCACCAAAAAGAATAAAACACCTAGGAATAAATTTAGCCAAGGACTTGAAAGACCTATACACTGAAAGCTGTAAGACAATAAGGAAAGAAACTGAAGAGGATACAAATAAATGTAAGGAAAGATAGTCCATACTCACGGACTGGAAGCATTAATATTGTTAAAATGACAATACTGCCCAAAGCAATCTATAGGTCAATGCAATCCCTATCAAAATTCCAATGCAATTTTTCACAGAAGTAGAACTAGAATCCTAAAATTTATATGGAATCACAAAAGGCCACAAATGGTCAAAGCAATCTTGAGAAAGAAGAACAAAGCGAGAGGCATCATGCTTCCTGACTTCAAATTATATTACAAAATTACAGTAATCAAAACAGTATCATGTTGACACAAAACCAGACACACAGATCAATGGAACTGAATAGAGAGCCCAGAAATAAACACACACATCTGTGGCTAAATACTTAACAACAAAGGAGCCAAGAATATACCATGGGGAAAGGTCTCCTTAGTAAATGGTGTTGCGAAAATTGAAAAGCCATATGCAAAGGATGAAACTCAACCACTATCTTATACAATACACAGAAATTAACTCAAACTGGATTAAAGACTTGAACATAACACCTGAAACCATAAAACTCCTAGAAGAAAATACAGGCAGTAATCTTCTTGATAGGGGTCTTGGTGATGATTTTCTGAATCTGACACTAAAGCAAAAGCAACAAAAGAAAAAAATTAACAAATGGGAGTGCATCAAACTAAAAAACTTGCACATCATAGGAAACTATCAACAAAAAAGGAAAGTCAACCTACAAAATGAAAGAAAATATTTGAAAATCATATATCTGATGAGGTTAATCCCCAAATATATAAAGAACTCTAACAACTCAGTAACAAGAAAACAAAACTACCTGATCAAAAAATGAGCAGAGGATCTGAATATACACTTTTCCAAAGAAGACATACAGATGACCAACAGATACATGAAAAGATGCTCAACATCATTAATCGTCAGGGAATTGAAAATCAAAACTATAAGATATCACCTCACTCCTGTTAGAATCACTTATCAAAAAGATGAAAAATAACAAGTATTGACTGGTGAGGATGTGGAGAAAAGGGAACCCTTGTGCACTGTTGGTGGGAATGTAAATTGGTGTGGCCACTATGAAAACATTATGAAGGTTCCTCAAAAAATTAAAAAATGGAACTACCATAAGATCCAGCAACTCCACTTCTGGGCATTTATCTGAAGAAAATGAAGACACTAAGTCAAAGAGATATATGCACCTCCATGTTCACTGCAGCACTATTTACAAAAGGCAAGATATGGAAACAACCTAAGAGTCCACTGACGGATGAATGGATAAAGAAAATGTGGTATATACATATATATTATGGAATATTATTCCACTATTAAGAAAGAATGAAATACTGGCATTTGCGACAACATGGATAGAACCTGATGGCATTATGCAAAGTAAAGTAAGTCAAAGACAAATATGTGCTCTCACTTATATGTGTAATCTAAAAAAAAAAAACAAAAAACAAAGTAAAAACGAAAATGAAAACAAAAACAAACAAGCTCAGATACAGAGAACACACTGGTGGCCACCACTGGTAGTGGGTGGAGGGTAGGGTGGGAGAAATGGGTAAAGGGGTTAAAACTGATCAATTTCCCATTATCAAATAAATAAGATATGGGGATGTAATATACAGCATGGTGACTATAGTTGGTAATACTGTATTGCAGACAAGAAAGTTGCCAAAGAGAGTAGATCTTAAAAGTTCTCATCACAAGAAAAAAAAAAATGTGTAAGGTAATGAATGTTAACTAGACTCTGTGGTGATTATTCTGCAATTTACACAAATACTGAATCATTATATTATACACCTGAAACTGACATAAAGTTACATGTCAATTATACCTCAATTTTAAAAATGAAAAAATTGTTAAAGCAATTTGAAAAAGGCTAAAAAGTCAAGAAAGTATATTTAAGCATTGATTATTTTATCAGAGAAAATTCACCAATACAATGTTCTAAGGAAAAGAAACTTAGGAGTGGCAAGATTCAAATGGGGTTGGTAACCCAACAGGCTCTATAGAATGAGACTATTTTGAGCAGAAGGCCCTGCTGTGAGCTTAAGAGGCCCAGGATAGCCATATGAATTCAAGAGGACTCTGGGTACCTCTGGACCAAATGAAGACAAAATCCATTTACTCTAGTAGTTAAGAGAACCATTAAGTAACAGTTGTTCCAGCTTTGTTTTCCAGAAGTGTTTTATTATTCCATGCATGTTTCTGCTTGTAGTAAACTAGACACAAGAAAAGCAGTAAAATCTTGGAACACAGGTTTTTTTTATAGTTTACTAAGACTCTACTACTCAAAATGTGGTCCAGGGGTGGGTACAGCTTAGTGGTAGAGAGCATGTTTAGCATATACAAGGTTCTGGGTTCAATCCCCAGTCCTCCCATTAAAATAAACAATAATAAGCCTAATTACCTCACCACCATGCCACCCTCCCCCCCAAAAAAACTAATGAAATAATGTTTAAAATGTGGTCCACAACCAGGCAATGCCTGCATGCAGAGTCCCAGGCCCCACTTTCGAACTCCTGAATCATACACACATGTGCACAGGTAATTCATATGCCCACTAAAGATGGAAGAGCACTGGTCTTTTCCTATAGTAATGGCCAAGGGTACTTACAAGTCAATGACATGATATTTTAATTAGAAGTGTTTTCATCAGATTATGAAAACCATATATACTTATTGTAAAAACAACAAAATCACAAAGACTTGACAAAATGTTATGAAATTACAAAGTGAATATCACCTACAGAACTGTCAGAGATAAACACAGTTAACATATGATATTGATCTTTCCAGCCACTTTCTATATGTATTGCAAATTAAAAATAAGGTCATGTTATTCACAATCTGCTCTGTCTACTTTAGCAATAACATGAGGACATCTCTCCATGTCAACAAATCTATTTCTGACTCATTTTCATTTTCAGGGAATATTCTACTGAACAGTGAAAGGTAATTCATTTCATTAGTCATAATTATTGCTGGGCAAAGAATGCATATCTACTATTTCTTTAAACTAAATTCCTGACAGTAGAATTTCAGAGTCAAAGGGTGGGCACATTTAAATCTTTATATATTCTGCAAGATGGCCTTCCAAGAAAATGTCAGTGGTATCAATCTCTGTAGTCTTTGCCAGTTGGATAGGGAGATAATTATATCTTATTATTGTTAAATCACATCCTAAATTTAAGTGCTTGTAGAGGTGTCTTTTTTGTATGTCATCATTATTAAATAAGAATATAATAGTGTTCATTAATTCATGTCCTTTTGTATTTTCACATTAAATAATATTTAATTGTGTACCTGTACAGAAAACTGGTAATCTAGAAGATAAAACCATAGGATGTGATTCAGTCCAGCTTCTATGAAATGAAGTTTGATTATTAAGCTATCATATCACTCTCAGTTCTCTTTCTACCTCTGTGTACAGTCTTTTGAGCTTTCTTTGAGAATCTCTCTTTCTATGCCCACTAGTGACATGCAGTTCTATCCCCTAGAGATATCCATTCTGCATTCAAGTTCTCACTCGAGACTGTACCCCTTCCAGGCCACTGCACTACCTACATGTCGATGGCACCCACATCTCTCTTTAGCCCAGATCTGGGCAGTCCTTCCTGCTTGTGCACGGTTATACTTCTTAGCTAGCAATGGTCTTCTCTATACGTTAACACTGTGCAAACATTTTTCAAGACTCAGCACAACTATCACTTCTCGAAACCTTGCCTAAGTGCCTGGAAGATTCTTTGACCCCACTGTGCACTGCCCATCGCAGTGTTTGACAGTGTGCAAGTGGGTAATTGTTGGGTCGCAAGCCCTCAACTTATGGGCAGTGTTTATTTTCCCATCTCTGTTTTCTTGAGTACCAACACTGAACCCAGCATAAAAGAAGTATCAGAACCACTGATGAACAAATCCATACATGAAACTAGAAAGTACTTACTAGCCCCCTTCACCCCAAGTTTAAAAAAAATTAAAGACAAACCAACAAAAGAGAGAACAAAACTCCGGGTGAAACTATTTTAGAGAACTGTATTATTTACTAACTTAATACATTTTCTTAATGAAAGTGCTTAATTTCCAATAAAGAAAATAAATGAAGAACATATTTTCAGAGAGTAGAGGAAAAACAAAATTTTCTGCTTATTGTTCCCCGTAGCTAATGTACAAGTGAAAACCAAGTATTTTTCTTTTCATGCTTTTCCTCCATTTTTCAAAACTCCAACCATTATTTAAAATTCTCTGCCCATCACTCAAAGAAACAGACAGTTGTTCATTCTGAGTTAGGTTTTTGCTTATCTGACCAGCAGGGTCAGGATAATAAATCACTCAATCCCTAGGGAATAATGAAATGCTTAATGGATTTGTGCAGTTACCAGGGGGAAAAAGTAAAGGGGAAAACTTCCAGGATTCAATTCATTTTCAAATACTGCACAGTACTTAAGAAAAGACTGCATGAAGATCATATATTGCTGAAGTACATGGAAGGGGAAAAAAAACAGAAGAGGCATTTCCAGTGGAGAAAAAGATACGGTCCATTTTTCAAACAACCCACAAGAAGAACCTTTTCTCTTACCTCTCCTGTAAACAAACACTGTACATTCCCCCCAACCCCCCAGGCACCCCTCGCAGTTGGCTGGCAGCAACTTTTGCACTTGTGAGGATGGTTGCTGTTGCTGATCAGGCTGGAGGCAGCCAACAGCCATCTCGGGCATCACTTATAGGCTCTTCTTGATGTAGAAGCCTTAAGCCACCAGGCCAAAGATCCACTGCTCTGCTATTGGGCAGGGGGAACATGGGGGAGTTCAGCACAAGGGCAACACACTTCCAGCAACATTTATGTCCACAATCACCATTCTAATTTCACAAAAGCCAGAAAATGCACGAGGCTTTGCTTCAAAGGGTCCTTCTGAATGCCGGAAGAAAAAGCCAAAAGAAAAGAACTAAGGTGAAGCTACTGAATAATTTACAGTTTCTCATCTGAGGGGGAAGGACTGTTTTACTGAATATTCATCACACAGAACAATCTATGTTGTAATACTGCTTAAATGTCAGAGTATAAATTGTCCATGAAACTTACAAAAACAGCTGACACTTCCATGGACGTGCTTATTCTGAATGAGAGTAAAGGCATTTTCCTTGCCCTCCTCCAGACTTGCTGTGTGGTCCTTAAGCAAAACACTTAACATTTCTGTGTCTCAGGAAGCCTTTCTGGGAAAACTTGCTTTTGTTTCAGCTTCATCCTAAGAAATAGTGATACTATCTCATTCCAGAATAAAAGAGGTTATACACAAGATACAAATTTATGTATGATCCCAAGGAAACATATGTGAAGCTCCTAGCATTGTGCCTGGCACAGTTATTTAACAAGTGTTATTTACATCCCCTTTCTTCACCAGAGATAATTAAACATCTTTTGTGTTCACTGAAGACAAAATAAGTTAGAATCAAATTAAGAAATTTTTTTCCCCAAAGACATATCATCCTTCCCTTCATTTTTGCCTTGTTGTAATATATATCTGTGCACACAATCCTACGCAATACAGTACAGAAATAATTACAGGACTGATGTGTAGACATACATGTGGAGATTAGCAGCCTAATATAGAGAAGTTGATTTTGAAATGACGTTAGAGATTCTGTCACCTCTGAGCAGGAACTTCTGATAGAAGACCCAGAATTACCATACTTGGTAAGATTGGGGTCTAAGTAGACTGCAGTTTTGCCTCAACTGGCCTGACATCCAAGCATATGACATCTTTGCTTCTTTTACAAGATTTCCTCGAGTTTGCACTCTCTTCATGATCTTGGCAGAGATTTTGCTGCTGAAATAACATATAGAATCCTCACCAAAACCATGTGCTGCTGAAATGCCAGAAAACTCCCAGCACGGGTAAGATCTGTGAGTGACAGTCACCACCTCCTGCCTGGCCAACTTCATCTCCCCATAGCTCTCTGAAGTGTTCTTAGAGGGAGTGTTATTTTCCCCACAGAGAAAAAAGGGTTCTAGAATTCCCTGATTCTTTCTTATTTTCTATCTCCGAGCAGGCTCTATAAATGAACTCGTTCAAAAATGGATGGAAAAACCTTATAGAATGTCCCATACAAATCAAAAACCCTGAGTGTAACTTACTTTCGTATCTTCAATGTTAAAATTAAAATGTCCCCATACTAATGTTAACCAAGTGCTTTTAGTCTTTAAAATAAAAGATTGTCCTGTCCATTTGGCCAACATCAATTTCTTGTTAAGAACAGGAAGTTGAGTCTTATTTTTACTTTTTCCTATCATCAGTCAGCACATGAATACTTGACTCACACTTAATCAACTCAAAGCTTCACAGAATCATATTCTTTCTAAAGATACTGAATTAATGCTTTCACCAACACATATTTAATAAGCACTTTCTATATGCCAAGTGCGGTTCTTCATGCCAGGGGTCTAGCCATGTAAACGACAGTCCCTGCTTTTCAGAGAACTTCCATTCTAGTTATCAAAGACAGACCATAGTCATAAACATGTAACATGCTGGATGGTGAGTACTAAGATCAAGAGTAAGTTTCAAGGAAGATGACAGAGAGCAGCGGAGCGGCAGTTACTATTCCAGATGGGATCAGGGAAGGACTGATGTGTGAGTGGACTCCTAAAGGGAACAAGGAAGCAAAAGCTGTGGACATCTGGGAAGAGAGCAATCCAAGGAGATTCCGCAGCAGAAATCCACTTAGCACACATACAGGAAGCAAGGAGGCCCAGTGGTCAAAGGAGAGCGACAGGGATGCCAGTGAGAAGAGGGGAGATTTGAGAAACACCAGGGCCAGAACACAGAGGGCCAGTAAGGCCATGGCAATGCCTTTGAAAGCAATTCAGAGTGAGTTGGGAAGGCAACAGAGGATCTGGGTAAGAAGAATGAGTTACATTTTAAAGGATATGACTTACATTTTAAAGGATAACCTACCGGGAGGATAGATCTCAGAACTGAGAATGAAATGTGAAAAAAAGAGCAGCTAAGGAGAGCTTCTTAGAAACGTTTGGATGGAGAGAATGAGAAATGGTCAGATTCAAGATGTATTTCAATGTATTTCACATCCTAGATGTGGGATGTGGTGGGGGGGAGTGAAAAATCAAGAATGATTTCAAGGACCTTGGTCTGAATAACTGACAGAACAGAGCTGTTCACCAAAAAGTGGAACAGGTGAGAGTCGGGTGAAGACAATCAAGAGGTCAGGTGTAAATGTTACATTTGAGCTGCCTATTAGAGATCTAAGTTGAAATGTCAAATAGGGAGTTGACTATATGAGCATGACATGCAAAAGAGGTTTCCAGGTTGTGCTTTTCAAAGTGTGGTTCATGGGCTGATGCTCTTCTAGAAACTGTTATCTTCAAGATAAGTGCAGAAATTAAAAGTATTTATTTAGAAACTTTAAGCAACGTGACCAAGGACCTTCCTAAAACATGGACTTGAAATTTGTATATCTGGTTTTTTTTTTAAGTCAGTCTTTGAAATTAATTTACTGTATTTAAAAAATGTTTAGGTTTGTGGCTTGTTGAAATAAAGAAATTGCCCTCCTCTATAAGTAGTTTGAGAAGCACTGATCAAGACTTTTTTTTAAGGAAGGATACTTACAGCATGATATGTATGATGTTATTAGAAAATGCCAACCTGTTTTTCCTGTTAGTGGGGGAAAAAAAAAAGCACAGTCACCTCAAATACATTTGTAAAATGGCTTTTAAAATAGACATTTGAAGAAATTCATTGGGTTGAAAGATTACAGGATCTGAAAAAAGTCTTTTTCCTGCACTATAGCTGTACATAAAGCTACAGTGTGAGTTGAGAGGTGGGTTGGACTGGATCATTGTTCCGATTCTTCAGTTCTTCCCTGAATTGGAAATACACATGTCCTTTGCCATGTGGTTTTGCATTTCCTGTGACTATATGTTAAGTATGTTACTCTGTCCCGTTGACATCAGGCTTCACCAGGGGACTTGCATTGGACAGTAGAATATGGGCACAAGTGACAGTGTACCAGGTTCTGTGCCAAAGCCTTAAAAGGCATTGTATATTTCCCCTGGCTCTCTCTGGTATGTGTGATCATGCCCCAGCTATCCTCTGTCCCTCCAGTACAAGCCCAGGAATGAGGCACTCACAGCAAAGCTAAATCTAACCCAGTCCAGCCATGCTAAAGCCTTAGTCATCCCTGCCAATCCACAGACCTATAAGCCAAAAAATAGATGATTCTACCACAACGAGATCCCTTTACCCCCAAATCTCATTATCACTAATAATAGCAGTCTGAACACAAAAGTAAGTTGCTAAGAATCTGAAATTGAAATAGACTTATACACAAGCTTACTCAACTATTAATTCAATTTGCCAGGCATTTTTGGTCCCCAGGATTCCATGCTTCAGTTATTAAAAAAGGAAAAAAAAAAAAGAGGGCTTTGTCAAATAGCCACATCCTGCTTTATGATTTTTACTATGTTTTTCTTGATTCTTATGGCAATGCATTTTAGAATTTCCATTCACGCTGTACACACACAAATTACTAAAATCTCCTGGCCACATCCTGAGGCTACCTTAATTGACTGTTATCAAGCTGTGCTTTTTAAATGTTCCAGTATTTGATCTTTTTAAAATGCTTCTGAGACTTAACTGGTGTCACACTGGCTGGTCTAATTTCCTGCTATGTCTTTAGATCCTTTTTTTAAAAATAATTGGGTGTTGAATTAGAGTTTTTTTTTTTCCTTTCCTCCTCAAGGAATCAGTACTAAATTTAGTTAAGTTCTGACCAACAACAAAATTCTGTTCTATCCTATTAATTTCCTATATTTGGCCTTGCTGTCTTTCCAGTCATACACTACACTAGAGTCCAGAAAAAATGAAGCCATGCTTACTCAGCCCTACTGAAGGGGGTTTGATGAACCTGGAGGCATCTAGATGACCTGAATATCAGATTTGAAAATGGATTTGCTAAATCTTGTCTGTACAAAGAACATCATCCTGAAGTCCTTCATGTGGTGAAAGAGGAAGATCAAAGAGTGGTGAGATTAGTACCAGTGGTGAAACAATAACCTCTCTCCAGAAATGTTCTCAGAAAAACATGGACCATGCATGCCCAAGACTCAGTCAGCCTTCTGGACATTCCACAGTGCTAAGGCAGCACTAAGAAGTATTCAAGAGTTGAGGCAAATCTCTCAATTGCTCCTAAGCTTCTAATATCATCATCATCATCATCATCATCACTAATTTAAAGCAAAGTAAAACTCATATTGAATTATTCCTGTTCTCTCTTGGAAACTCTTTCTTCCTAAATGGTAATGAACAGCCTAAGCTCAACTTCACAGCAAGAAATTGTTTATTTTGGGCTGCATCTATGTAATGCCAACACATCAATTGATACTCAGTTAAAGCTACTGAAAAAAATGTAAAATCAGTCTGCAGTGGAGCTGAATTGTCCAGTCAATTCAGACAAATGAGTTGATCCTGTAGACAACTGAGACACAACCTTCATAACATGATGTTCTTGTTCATTACACTATTCTTGTAACCTCAATGAGACATCTAATCTACCTTTTATCCCCCAGAGAATCTGTATTAATAGGAACCCAGGTAAATACTAAACACATTATTAAAAGTCATTTGCATTCTTTAAAAAGGTGTTTAAAATACTTAACCCCAATAGTGCACTCAGAGGTAGAAATCACAGTAAGAAAATATTTAGATGTTTTGGAGAATCAAAATGCTAAGTAGTTATATTTGGTTCTGGGGTTTACTTAGAATGATAACAATTGCAAATGTCAAGTCCTCCATGTTAGCTTAGTCAGATTTGCCTCAGAGTGACTCTAGGAAGTCTCACCTGCCCTCCTTATCAGCCCTTGCTCACATTTTCCAGCTCCTAATTCAAAGAAGACCTTCTGAGCCATGTGGACCCCTTACATTTTAGATGAACCAGGAAATGCTGGTTTATAAACTCTACTCCATGATGCTTTGTTAGATACCACACAGAAACTCAGAAAAACTGATATACCATATTTTAAAGTATAATTTTATATCCTGCATAAAATACTATGTAAAAAAAAAAAGGCAGACTACACTCAAATAGAATACACAACAGAACAATAACCAAAATTTGTTATGCTGGCACTAAATGTTTACACATATATTTATATAAATTGAGATCTCTACTAACAGAATATATAAATGGAAGCAACTAGAGATCTCTTCTCAAGAAAAGATTCCAATAAATCTAACAATATTATTGTATTAGTCTACTCAAGCTGCCATAACAGAACAAACAAATTTATTTTCTCACAGTCTTGGAGGCTAGAAATCCAAGATCAAGGTGCTATCAGGGTTGGCTTCAGTGAGATACCTTCTCTGTGACCTCACATGGCCTCTTCTCTGCGAGCACAGAGAAAGAGAGATCTAGCTTGTTTCTTCCTTATAAGGACACCAGTCATACCAGATTCAGGCTCCATCCTGATAACTGCATTTAACTTTATCTCCCTAAAGGCCTTTTCTTGAAATACAGTCACAGTGGGGTTAGGGCTTCAATATATGAATTTGGTATGGGAGCACAATTCAGTCCATAACATTATAAATCATAAAATGAACATATAAAAACAAGGGTACTATTCTTTAATAAATGATATTAAGAAAACTATGTTTTATTCCATAACAAATTCTAAACAGATTAATATTAAATCACAAGAAAGAAGGGAAATTATCACAACTAAGAGGATTAAAATAAAAGGATAAAATATAAAAGAAAAGATCAAAGTGGGTAAGATTAAGAAAATTAAAACACCTATGTAAGAAAAGAAAATGTAACAGCATTTAAATAAAAAGGAAACTAACAGGTTGATGGAAATGTCACAGATAGGTAAAGAGATAGCAAAAGAATAGAGACAAATTTTTAAACATTATATACTGATATGTAAGGAACCTATAAAATGTGTAAGATGCTAAGATTTCATTAGAGAGATGCATAATAAAGAAAATAAAACTATGATATAAACAATATGTATCCCATTTGTCAAAAAATGAAAATTAAAGCCATAATAAATAACATTTTGCACCTAATAACCAGTTTCTTAAAAAGCCAATTGCTGAGGCTAATATAGGAATCATATGTTCCAAAATATTACTACAAACTTTGCAAATCATAAGAGTCTTTTAAGAAAACATTACAAAAGTGTTAGAAATATTTCCCATCAGCCGAACTCAATAATCCATTCTTGGGAACATGCTGCTATTAAAAACACTAAAAAAGCTACACAATGATGTTCCTTACCTCTGAAGCGGACACTATGGGTTGCCTGTCTAGCCACCTTTGATGGTTAATGTTATGTACCAACTTGACTGGACCACAGGTATATAGATATATGTCAAACATTATTCTGAGGATTTCTGTAAGGATGTTTTTGGATGAGATTAACCTTTAAATCAACAGATTAAGTAATTAGATTGCCCTCCATAATGTGTGTGGGCCTCATCCAGTCAGTTGAAGGCCCAGATAAAATAAAAGTATTGATCCTCTCCAGAGTAAGAAAGAATTCTTCTGTTTGTTGGGCTTCAAACACGATTACTGGCCTTTTCCTGCCTTTGAATTGGTTTGTGGACCTGGAGATTGCCAGCCTTCAGACTGGGTACGTCACCATTGGTTCTCCTGGTTCTCAGGCCTCAGGACTCAGAACTAAACCACCAGCTCTCTCAGGTCTCCACTTTGCTGACTCATCCTGCAGATCTTAGGATTTGTTCACCTCCATAACCGTATGTGCCAATTCCTTACAGTAAATCATAGGGGATGGATGGATGGATGGATAGATGATCTTCTATTCATTCTGTTTCTTGAAGAACCCTGAATAATACATCATCATCTCTACTCCCTCTTTGCCAGAAGAAATCCCTAATGGTTTTGGGGGCTGGCGAGGGTGATGTGTCCAGCCCCAGGAAAAAATAATGTTTGTCAAATTCAATCATGACAATCCTGTTGTTCTTTGCAGAGCTGAGTCTTGTTCAGACATACCACCTGATTCAGGACATTAAAACCTAAAATAAACTCTGTTAAAATCTCCTGAGAAGAAATTTTTTCTCAAAAGAAAAAAAAGAGCCACGAGGAAAGGCCCTATTTTCTCCCACCCCATTCCATCTGGTTTGGAGGTTGCCCTGTGATGATGTGATATTTGAAGCAGCTGCAGTCATCTTGTGACCATGAAGAAAAGCCCATAAGAGCCACAGAAAAACTGACTCAGATCTCAGGCAGCCTGTTGGCCTATTATGCAAACAGCAAGTATCAATATGGCTTAAGCCATGATTAACGATGTTTTCTCTTAATTTCAGATACAAATGTCCTAAATTGTACCATATACTAATTTCTTTACTTGCTTATTTATAATGGCTAAAAAATAAGATAATTTCCTAAACCATATGAGAAGAGTAAAACAAATGAGCTCAGTAGGAGATTATCCAGGCATTATAAAGGACAAATATTAAAACCGTGCAATACCACAGCAAAATGTTTCTCAAGTGAAGGATAATGTCTATAAAGTAATGCTAAATATTGCTCAATAAAACTGAAATAGGAAAAACATTGTATATACATATGCAAGCATAATGTCAAGAATACAAAGACAACAGCATAGTGTTATAAATTTTATATCATTTAAATACATTTTGTTAAAACATATTTTGTATAGAGATTCCTATACCACAAAAACATGTAACAATATGGTTTGGATATACACCAAACCCATATTAAGAGTGGCCTTTGTGAAGAGTTTAAAGAGACTGGATCAGAGGTAGGGGACACAGAAAATTTATCTATTTGTTTATTTCTTTAAAAATGAACGAATTTTAAGCAAATATTTATGAGCATTACCCATTTACTCATTTTAAGTAGTAGATACGTAAGTCTGTGTTTTTTTTATTTTTTAATTTTCTATAAAATATTAAACTAAATAAATGTATATAGATAAGCAAGCGTGGATAACTTTTGTTTTATTGCAATAGGAAAATTAGTGATTTCATTTCCTAACATTAAAAACAAAATTTAACTACAAGCTAATATATTTAAAGAATTATCCAAGACTTGTATGACGTTTGTCATAGAAAAGGCACTGAGCTGATTGTGTGGTGACTTGTTTTCTATGTTTATTCTGCCATTAACTTATATGACTGTGGTCATTATATCCCTTTTGGAGGGAACAGGAAATAAAGATGTATGTACTGAAAAAAGTGCAAAGAGGGACTCAAAGCACTTTCAGAGAATTCCCTCTCTCTCCTGCACACTCCTCCCTTTGCATTTGTTTGTTCATTTTTGTGTCCAGACTTCCTTTGTTTCTTTAATCTACATGGACTAAAAAACATGGTCACTTATAGCTTACATATTATAGGTCTAACTTCAGAGAGGGAAAGAGAAGGAGAGAGAGTGAATTTCTTAATCTCAGTGTCAAATTCCCAAGGAAAGAAATTCAATTAGACCAACTGGATCAGGAATCCACAGATGACCCCATACACTGTGGCAAGAAGTTTGGGATCACACGGTTCACATGGCTGGGCCACCAATGCTACCATGTGAAATGAGAAGGAGGTTATGGAGGAACAATTTACAAAATGGAGGGGGGCAGGGAATCAGTGTTTGCCTTAAGAGAAAATGTTAATCAGACTCTATCACTAATAATCTCATAAAAATAATTCCAAGATGTAATATTGTTGCAAATGTGGCTGCTTCTAACCCTTTCTTATGAGTTGCAGGACTTTATAAAGGTTCTGATGAGAAATTCAAGAAAGAAACAGTAATTCTGTCTAGAGAGAATATTCCAAACTTATCTGACCAGGGAGTAATTTTTGGAGGAACAACTATTACCTGAAGACACTATAGGAATCACTGGACTTTACTATTTGTACAAGCCAACATTTTAGACCACAAGCACTATGCTTCTGTGGGAAATACAATTTTTAAGAAAACAGTAACTGTACCACAAATCATTTATGTTAATAATTTCTCTCTGTAATATGCTGAAGTCTCAAAAAGTTGCCTTTCTTAATACTTACGAACTTAGAATAAGCTTCTATTGGTATAAATCTCCCTGTATCTTGCTACCTTTTTCTAATAACATTGGTCTGTCATTGTTGGCAAAATTATAAAGAACCCAGAGGTAAATTTCCATCCTTAGTACCAATAAACAGGTTTCAGAAGGGGGCTAAATGCAGGAACTAGACTCAGACAGCAGTTTCTCAGTGGCGTTGATGCAGAATTTAGACTTTAGAGCACATACTGGTATTAACTGCAGATTCCATGGTTAAATAGCAATGTCCTTTTAGTTCTTTCATTTGCTGTCAAGTTTGTATTTAAAACTTATACAAAGCATCCACATCTTCCATGTGATGAATCAATGGCGACTTTAGCTTTGCTCTGCACGATTGGCCAACCAATACATTTAGCTCTTCATTCCTAGGGGGGAGTCTCCAGTCGCTAACTTTATTACAACACTTTATTGAAAATGTGTAATTTCAGTTCCAAGTTTCAAATTGTGTTTTATTAGTAAGAATTATTTGCCATTCCCTAGGAAGTGATTTGAAGCCTGAGATAATTTTAGAATCATAGAACTATAAAACACATCCAGAGGTCACCTAGCTCACGTTCTAATCTCAAAGCAGACCAATGCTTTAGCTAAGCAAGGCATTTTTCTAGCCACTCTGCCCTAGAGGAAATGATAATATACTTTCCAAATCTAGTTTAAACCCATGTTTGAAAATTCTGACCAATAACTCTAGCCCATCCTCATATTGGGAAGAATAAATAGAAACCCTGCAATCTGAAAGGAAACCCTTGACCATACCCTAATCCTTCTTTCTATCCATCTCTCTAAAGACTTGAGAGTTCATACTACTCATTCAGCTCTTGGAATATCCACGCTTTTCTTTCCTGAATCCAACTCACTTATCTAACATTTATTTTCATCTACATGTCACTCAAACTATCTTTTACAGCTATCTTTGGTCTACCAATAATGTTACTATTCTTCTGATCACCCAAAATTAAACTTTAAAGTCATATTGGACTCCTTCCTCTCCTTCCAGTCACACATCCCATCAGTAATGGTCTCATGATGCCTATCCCTAATGTGTTGCCTGGTTACCATTATTTTCCATTTCTACTGGTGCTGCCCCTACCACAGTCCAGCTCCCTATTGCTTCTCATTTCCTTCTCAGCCTCATGAAACTTCCTAATCAGTGCTTAACATCAGTTGCAGATTGAATTCAGCTGCACATAACACAAAATAGTCATCTAGGCAGCATCTTGAAAAAAAAAAATTGGGAGTTATTTTTCTCTCACATAACAGTAAGGCTGTCAGGAGGCAGTGTAGGATAGTAAAACAGTTCCACAGTGTCATGAGGAACCCAAGACACTGCTGGCTTTCCGTACTTGTATACTTAGGGTACTCTCAGGGCAGTTTTATTGCATTAGGCTGTCTCTTACTTTTAAAGCACAATCTCAGAAGACTATGACTTCAGCTCATATTACATTGGCTAAAACTAGACAACGCTGCCCCTTCAAAGAAGGATGACAAGTATGATTGCATTTTTTAATTGTCTGTTTCCTTTCCAAGTTGCTGTGTGACCACCCTCAACAAAACCAGAGTCCTGGAAGGAAGAAGGATGACCCTCAGGTAAGGGTTCAGGAGACTCCCCAACAGTATCCTTGCCTTCAGACTTCCCAAGGCCAACATGAACCAGACTGCCAGACTGATCATCTCAAAGAACAACTCTGACCAGGTCCAGGCTTGTCCAAGCCATGCAATGCTTCTTTATACGGAATCCAAAATAAAGGCCAAGTTTCTTGGACTACCCATGAAAAGCTATAATAATCAGGCTCCAACCTATTTTTCCATCACTCCACTCCAGGAAGCCTATATTGAAATTATACTGAACCACTTGCTGTCTCCAGCCCCATCCTTTCTATGTACCTGGAATAGTCCCTCTATTATCACCTTCATGTCTTGAAATCCTCTCCATTCTGCAAAATTCAACACAAATTCTACTTCTTCTGAGTTCCTGATCACTCCTCTTCTACCTGCCTTTAATGAAACTCTAATAATAGTCTCACAGACAGGAGTTTTATCTCACACATCTCTGTGCTAAACTCTTTATGCCTATCACCTCATTTAATACTGACAACATTCCCTGGAAGATGCATTTTATTATTCCCACTCTACTGAGGACACATCTGGGACTCAGTCTAAGAAGCTTGCTCAAGTTCACACTGCTAGTAAATAACAGTTGGTAGTCAAATTCAGTGCCATATGGAGGCAAAACCTGTGTTCTTCTCATTGTGTCAGGTCGATTCCATCTACTAAAGCACCAAGCTCCTGACAAAATTCTCTACAGTTCTTTTTTTCCCAAGGAGTATGTCATATTGATCTTCCTAGTCCCCATATCTAAAAGCATCCCCAGTCTAAACTGAATGTCCCCTAAAAAAAAAAAGCAAATACCTCCATACCTCTAATATTTAACAGTGTATCTCAAGATTCTGTTTTGAGGATATTTTTCATTCTATTAGCCTTTGTTTAGTCTACTTCGATGACTCTTCATTTTATGTATTATAAATTATCTTTTCAGAAAATATCATTTTAAATAGCACTGTTTAAGAGCAGTAGCATGAAGTTTTTTTCTTTTTATTAAGTTTTTAAACTTACTGAAAAGTAAAGCATAGTATAATGAATTGTACAAGCTCAATATCCATATTTAACCATCTTTAACATTGTGCAACATTTGCTTTATGTATTGTTTTACTTAAATAATCAAAAGTAAATAATAGATATGATATTTCTTCCCTATGTACTTCAGTATGCAATCCTTAAAAAAAAAAAGTAAGGGCATTCTCCTATATAATTACAATACCATTATCATCTGCAAAATTCACAAGAATTCCTTAATGAAAACTGATACGCAGTTCTTACTGAATTTCCACAGTTTCTCAGAAATGCTGATTTGATCAAACAGGGTCCAAACAAGTACCAGGTGGATTTTGATTTTCATTTGGTTGTTATGTCCTTTAAGCTTCTTTTAATCTAGAAAATACCTCTCCTTCTCCCTGCCCATTTTCCTCACAACAATGACTTATTGAAGAGATCAGGCCAATTGTCCTTTAGAATGTCTCATTTTCTACATATTTAGGATTGCTTCCTTTTTTAAACTGTGTGTCCCATACACCAGAATTTAGGTCTAAAGTCTTCATTCAATTCAGGTTACACATCTGTGGCAAGAATGCATGAAGACAGTCTTGATTATAAAATAGGCTGACAAAAACTCTTCTGCTGTAATATAATGAAAAAAAATCTGGTACATTACTTCTTCAAGAGTCTAGAAGATAAATTAGGAATTTGGGATTAACAGATACACACTATTATATATAAAAGAGATAAACAGTAAGGATCTACTAAATAGTATAGGAACCACAGTCAACATCCTGTAGTAACCTATAATATGTAATAACCTATAATGAAAAAGTACATATATATATATATATATATATATATAATTGAATCACTATGCTGTGCACCAGAAACTAACACAACATTGTAAATCAACTATACTTCAATAAAAAAAAAAAATGGAAAAGGATCTGAAGAAAGAAGGTATATACACACATATACATATATATGTATATATAACTGAATCACTTTGTTGTACACCTGAAAATAACAATATTCTGAATCAACTATAGTTCAACTTTTTTAAAAAGAATCTATGGAGATAATAGTAAGGAACAATAGTAGGGAATGATTGCAAATGCTTTAATTCAATTAGGGCATTGCCTCCATCTTTTTGCTGTGTCAATAGAATTTCTGAGAATGTATGTTTATTTTCCAAGCATTGCAGTATACTATAGATCACAATCTTATCTTCTCTCCTCTCTAACAAGTTGCCTCAAAGAAAAAGAAAAAAAAGGGAAAGAAAACAAAATTCCCATCAAGCATTATCTTCCCATGTGATCATTTATGACAGCTTGAGAATGAAATTGAGTCTAAATGCCAACAGCTATATTTTCATAAGTGAAGGCCCCACACTGATTGCCAGTGGTAAAACAGTACAATTTTTTTAAAAAAGGAAAACAACGTGAACTGCTCATACAACACCAAGCAGCTTTTCCAGTTGGTTTTGTTTAGTCTCTCTTTCAGTGTTGTGGAAACAACACTTCAGTTCTTTTATTACAACACAATGCAATTTTTTTTTCATAATGACGTGTGTATAAATAGTAGGCTACAATCTTTTAAAGAGGTACTACCCACACTCCAGATACAGCATTAATAACAACCAAGTGAGAAAGACTCAATGGCGTACCACACGTGAAAGTCTGACTTGTGATAATGGGCTGGCAGAAGACAGTGGGGGCACAATGGAGTTCCAAGTGCATGAGGTCTTCTATTTCATGTTCACTGTAGATTCAGAATATTGGTGTTCGTACTGTGACCTCATATTTCAAAACGTTGTGCTACTAATTACTTGGGATATCAATACTATTAACAAATTATAATAACTAACATCAATCTAGAGTTTACTGTATGTTGGGTTATCTACTTAGCACTTTGCAAGCATTACCTCACACTTCACTTGAATGCTCAAAAACAAACCCAGCAAATTATGCTATACATATTATCATGCTCTTTTTGCTGATAAAGAAATTAGGACTTGTGAACTCATAGAAACAAGAGTAGAATGGTGGTTACCAGGGGTTGGGAAGTCGGGGAAATGGAAAGATATTAGTAAGAGTACTAATTTTCAGTTATAACATGAGTAAGCTCCAAGGATCTAATGTAAAGCATGGTGACTATAGTTAAAAATATCATATTGTATACCTGGAAGTTGTTAAGAAAGTAGATCTTAACTGTTCTCACCAAAAAAAAAAAAAAAAAAGGAAATATGTGGGCTGATGAATATGTTAGTTAATTTGGTTATGTAAATATTTCATAATGTGTATGTATCTCAAATCATCACATTGTATACTCTAAATATATGTAATTCTATTTGTCAATTACACCTCAGTAAAGCTAGGCAAGGGAGAGTAGGACTTACAAAGTTTGAGTAAATAGTCAAGCCAGCCTGACTCCCAAAACTGTGCTATTAAAACTCCTCACAATTTCTCTCCTAAATGGTATCATGGGAGAGAGAGATGATGAGAACAGCTTCTGGTCTAAGAAGGTGTCAGCTATGAATTCTCCCGAGACGAAACAGAAAATGAACCTGCCTCCTTCCCATACTTACTTATTTGACCTTGTCATCAAGAGGTCAGCATCCCCATGTCCAGAAACTGCAGATGGACAAAGGTGCTAAGGCGGTGTAACTGGGATACTTCTATCAGCTTCCAGACCTGGAGAGCCTAAAATGAGCACATATTCTCTTGGCAGAATCCCCATGGATACTTCCAGACCAGGTAAAATTCTCCTTCCTCTGGCCCCGATGCCATTCAGAGTCAACATCTAAATTTAAATACCACAAAGGAAGAAGGGAAAGTTGGGGGATATGAACAGATGTTGTAGTACCAAAGCAAAGGATAACTTCAAAAATTTCACAACTGTGGAAAAACCTGCAAGCTGTGGACAGATAAAATATAACAAATATCTTCTTAAACATATACCTGAATTCACACACACAAAATTACGTAACAAAAATCTCCAGATGAACACAGAGAAAATACTGATCACCAGGGCCTAAATCTCTTGATGTCTTAGGATGGGACATAAAACCAGATGGCAGTTTCCTTAACCAGAGACTTGGATTTTAGAAGCCACATAAATAGGATATAAGATCTTAGGTCATCAAAAAGTTAGTGGTTGGAGTTGAGAATTCCATCTAAAGCCAGAAGCTAAATCTACCAAAAAACGCAAAGAGATGACAATAAAATTTGTCTCAAGCTAAACTCTAAGTGGAAAACAAGTTTTCCTTGAGAATTCATAATAATCTATATGAGTCTTAAGTATGAATTTACACTGCTTGTGAATTAATACTTCTTGTTAAAAGTTGTTCTTAGTCCAATTAAGAGTTAGGACACTAAAGAAAACCCAGACAAAATAAAAATTGTATCTTTCTATGGGAAAAATAAAGAAAAGTGGATACACAGGAGCCATCATGAACTAAATTCAAGAGAAAAATGAGTTCTTTATAGGTTAGCAGAAACTGTGGCAATTTTTATCCCTGGGAGGTACCTAAGTATAATCAGATAAAAGGGCATGCCTACCAAAGACAGACAGACATTGAAAGGTTGAGGGGAAATAAGCAAAATCTCAAGTAATAGTGTGTTCTGGCAGGTGGATGAGAATCCGCAAGAGTCCCAAATGTAAATCAAAGTCTGAAAATCCATTCATACACACTGCAAGGTTCCACCCTGCACTCTGCTGAGGAAGAAGCAATGAAAAAGGAGCTGAAAATCTAAGATATTTAAGATGCTCACTCATTCCAGAGAACTTGCATTACAGGGCCCTGCTAGAGTTTAAGTCAAAGTTAAAACAAAAATATCTGAGACCGCAGCTCAAATCTTCCAAGCTAAATATTTGCAAAATTAAAAAAGTGTCAAGAATGGAAGTTGGGCTAATCATAGGCAAACCAGATAAAATCACAACTACAGATCAGCCATAGCTAAACTCAAATCTAGGAGGACTCTGTAAGGTCAGCCCTCAGTCTACCTTCAACTTAGAATAAAGGACTTGCATTCTATGGAAAATAAACAAAAATAACAAAAGAGCATACTCCTTTATCTATTGTTATTTTACATACAAAGTTTAGAATACAACATGAAATTAATTTTAAAAATAGAGAAAATGTGTCCCAAGGGGGACATTCAGCTTTGCCACCATTGCAGGATTCTTCCTCAGAAGATTACTCAGTTCTCACCTCAAAGAGATCACTGGGGAAATCTGGAAAGCTCAACTACTGGGGATCATATAGACAAGCAGGATGGGGCTTACAGCAACTGGCAAACCGCATTCCTGCATGCACCCAAGCAGAAATCCCAGCTCTGCCCATCAGCAAAGCTGAGTTGGTGGCCTTGTCTGGCCCGGAGCTCAACTGGCAGTTGTACCTGATTTGGGGGTAACCAACAGGTCATACTGGCTGTAGAGTGTGTTCTATGAATGTGAGTGGGCAAGGAAACAAATCCACAGCCTCACCCAACTGCTGAGCATAACCTTAGTCCCACCCAACCAGGAAGCCTGGCCAAAGAACCTCAAGCATCCTACAGCCCCATGCAGGCAGGAAACCAAGCCAATAGCCCTGCCCAACTGTTGAGTATAGCCCCTGGCCCCACACAATCAGGGAGCCCGAACAGTGACCCTGGGTAGTCTCAAACCCTGGGTTGTGGTACCAACAGCTTCTGAGCCCAGTGTACAGTCCTGCCTGATGGCTAAAGCCTGTAGCCTTTCCCAAGCAGGGGGCCCAAACAGTGACCTCTTCCCCATCCCGTGGCAAAACCTACAGCCCCAACCAAGAACCCCAGACAAGGACCCTGCGTGA
Source organism: Camelus dromedarius (assembly GCF_036321535.1). Lineage (NCBI taxonomy): Eukaryota > Metazoa > Chordata > Mammalia > Artiodactyla > Camelidae > Camelus > Camelus dromedarius. The sequence continues at coordinate 42,848,111 of NC_087445.1, read as the reverse complement.
CAGCAGAGCACCAAATCTGTGAAATATATAGTTGGGAGCCCCACCTGCACAGACAGCCAGGCCAGCAACCTCACCCAACAGCACAGTACAGCAGAGCCAGCAGCCTACCAAATCACAGAGCCCAGTCTGAGGCCCCATATAAGTTCAGGGCAAAACCTGCAGGCTCACATGATTACACAGAACAACCAGAGGCCCCCAACAACCATGAAGCCCTGCCTGCTGCCCTGCCTGAACACAAGAGTCCATCAAGCTGCACCATTTGATCAGGAAGCAAAGTTTGAGGCACCACCCAACCAGGAGAGACTGCAGAGCTCCAACAGCTCAATCTGATCATAGAATCCACCCAGGGGACTGCCCGGACAGGAACACGGCCTGCAAACTCACTCAACCAGAGGCAATATCAGAGTCCCCCTAAGGTTCCCACCTAACCCCAGAGCACAACCAGCAGCCCTGACCAAACAAGCTGCCCACCCTGTGGTCTTGCTTAAATGCAGAGCTCTGCTGAGGGAATCTCCCCGACCTCAGAGCACAGGCAGTGGCCCAGCCCAACTGGAGACCCTACTAGCAAGCCTGCTGGGCCACAGACACTACCAACTGACCCTTCCATTATTTCAAGTTAAGCTGATTGATGAAGGTCTTTCACAGCCAAAGCAGACATGTAAAGTCTAGAAAAGGAGACCACTTAATCAAATGTGTAAATAACAACACAAGGATACATGGATCACAAAAAATAAGGTAAGCATGATACCATCAAAGGAAACAATATTAAAGTTCTAATAACTGACCCTAAAGAAATGGATTCTCTGTGACCTGTCTGACAAAGACTTCAGAATAATCCTCTTAAAGAAGTTTGGTGAGCTACAAGAACACCCAGGGAGACAGCTAAATGGAATTAGGAAAACACTGCATGAACAAAGAGACTTTCAACAAAGAAAAAGACACTATTAAAAAAAAAAAAAAAAAGGAACTCTAGAGCTGAAAAATACATTGACTGATCTAAAGAATTCAGAGTGCTTCAACAGCCGACTTAACTATGTGGGAGAAAGAATCAGTGAACTTGAAAATAGGTTATTTAAAAACTATTCAGTCAGAGGAGCAAAAAGAAAAAAAGGATGAAAAAGAGTGTATAAAGCCTATGGGACTAATGGAACATCATCGAAAGATGATATATGCATTATAGGAATCCCTGAAAGAGAAGACAAAGAAAAAGAATGAGAAATAGCTAAAATTAACAACCTAACATTACACCTCAAGGAACTACGGAGAAAAAAAAGGAACAAACTAAGTCCAAAGTTAAGAAAAGGAAGGAAATAATAAACATGAGTGCAGAAATAAATACAACAAAAAAATAGGAAAATACTAGAAAAGATTAACAAATCTAAGAGTTGGTTCTGTAAAAAGATAAACAAAATTGACAAATCTTTAGCTAGATTAACTAAGCAAATAATAAAGAGGAATCAAATAAATTAATCAGACATGAAAAAGGAGACATTACAACAGACACTACAAATTTACAAAGAATCATAAGAGATTACTATGAACAATTATATGCCAACAATCCCAATATACCTTCCTTACAATCAGAAAGAAGCAACATTTGAAAATGAATTATAAATCTCCTCAACTGATTTTCTTCATACAACTTAAATCTTCTCAGGCCAAATTTTTGTTTAATTATTATTTTGATAGACTTTATTTATTCACTTATAATAATTTTAATATACTATTTCAGAGGATAATACAACAGATACACACATATCCATACAGGATTAATAAATGCTAACATTGCTACATTTGTCCATCTATTTATAATTTATGAAAAATCACAGATTTAGTTCAAGCTGATTTTTATATATCTCCCCTATTCCACTGCCTCTATCTGCTAGCCTACAGTATATCACTATTCTAATTTTGCATACATCTTTGTCAATCCTTTACACTTTACTCCATAAATTGTGTCCATAAACAATATATAGTACTTATGTGTATCTTTAAATTTTACACAAATGCTATTTTACTCTAATTTTTCTCAATCTTATTTCTTAGAGTTCTGTTAAGTTGATGTGTAGATTTAATCCATTTCTTTACCAGCAATACAATATTTAACCACATAGTTATACCACAAATCCATTCTCATATTAATGGAGATTCAGATGATGTCTAATATTTATTTCCCCCATTACAAAAGAATGGTAATCAAGATCCTCATCATGACTAGTTTTAGAGCTATATGAAAGTTTTGCTGGGGGTGAATAATTATAAGCTGAAATCTACTTACTGAATATTTTCTAATTTACTAATAATGAAGAGATGCTTCTTAAAATGGTAGTAAGAAGTTATACTTCTCCCAGTGAATTTTGAAATTTCCCATTCTCATATATTTAGTCATACTTAGTGTTGTCAGATTCTTCATTTATTACCAATTGATAAATTGTGAAATGATTCTCTAATAATTTTTTTCAATTTCCCCAAACATGACAAATCTTTTATGTTTGTTACTCATTTGGGTTTCCTAGTCAGTGAACTGCCTATTAATATCTTCTTTTTTAATATATCGTTTTTTTCTTCTTGTTCTATGGTAGTTCTATTCATGCTCTTGATATCAATACCTTTTCTGTTATATGCACTGCAGGCATCCTTTCCCAACCTGTGGCTTGTCTTTTAACTTTTCATTTTAGGGCTTAAAAATTAAATTTTTTAAATATTGTACTTTTCCTATATTTACTCATCTTTTGCATTATGGTTTGTACTTTTTATATCTTGTCAAATAAATCCTTCATTGCTGAGAGGCCATTAAAAAACAAATAGAATGAAAAAATAAATTAGTATCTTCACTCACACATCCACACAAAGATATTGTGAAGTAAGACAAGGCAGAGTCGAAAAAAAAAAAACTGAATAAATATTCTAGATAAAAGAACATTTCCTGAAATTAAAACATTAATACATTGAATAACAGCTTAGACACAGTTGAATACAGAATTAGTGAACTAGAGGAAGTATTATGATTAATTAATAATTCAATTCAGAGACATTAAAAAGCTAAAAAGAAAGGTTAAGAGACAAGGAAAATAGAATGAGAAGGTTCAGCAAACATCTAATGAAGATTTAAAACTAAAAGAGGGAGCACTCTATCTAAACAGAGTTCTGTATACATTATGCCATTTGGCTGATGTAATACCCTGAGGTAGGTATTATTTTTCCCAATTTATGCAGAAAAGGACACTAAGGCTTAGTGAATATTATGTCTCATTTACACAGAAGTTGCTTGACAAAGTCTGGATTCAAATTAAGATCTGATGACTTCAAATTCCATTCTATTTCTTTTTTTCAAAGTAATCAACATTTTCCCCCTACAAAATAAAAGACAGTCAATGTTGGAACTCCTGTTTGTTTCTGACTCACTCCATGTGGAGACATTAGCAAATTAACCTAACAAGGGCCATGGTTTAGAATTATGTTAGCAGGAGAAAAATTAAAAAAAAACCTCTATGAAAGAAGAGGTTCAGTCATGATTAATGTCACATGTGACATAGCCATATACATTTATAAATAACAAAAATGTAATCCTGGTCTCTTGCTATATACAATGGAGATTAAAGACAATCCATTGAGTATTGTGCTGGTTAACTTCATGTGTCAATTTTACTGGGCCATGGAAGTGCCCAGACATTTGGTCAAACATTATACTGGCTGTTTTTGTGAGGGTGTTTCGGGGTGAGAGTAACATTTAAATCAATAGATTAAGTAAAGCACAGTGTCCTCCATAGTGTGGGTGGGCCTCATCCAATCAGTTGAGGACCTGAATGAAACAAAAAAGCTGACCCACCCTCATGTAAGGGGGACTTCCTCCTGCTTCACTGTCTTGAGTTGAGACACCATTCTGGGTTTGGTTTTTTTTTTTTTTCTTCCTGTCTTTGGATTGGAATTATGTAACAGCTCTCCTGAGTTTCCAACTTGCCAAGAGCAAATGTTGGGACTTGTCAGCCTTCAAAATCACATGAGCCAACTTCCTATAATAAATCTCTTGATATATATCACATATACATGAGATATATATATATACCATATATATAGGTGTGTGTATATATATATATCTCAGATATATAATTTCTTTGGAGAACCCTAACTCAAGCACCACTGCTTTTAGGGTTAAAGCTGATGTGTGAGTAGAGCTAAATGTCTGAAATCAAAAAGGAGTTGAAGGCAAAGTAGATGAAAGGATTCCACTTATATTCAAAGAACTTCTCTCCTCAAAGTGTGAAAACTAACATCACTAAATTCCTGGAAAATCTTACTTTAAAATCACAATATAGAGGACAAGGACAAGGAGATGGAAATTTATGGCTCAGCAGCATGTTCAGTTCTGTAGAACTCTATTAAATATTGTTCCACTCAGGTTTCCATGAGAAAGGAACAGTTGCATTTCAAAGCTGGATAAACATCAGAGGTTAGATCAGGAGAGCCTTTCCCATCCATATTTAACATAAAGTGATAAGAAAACAGGCTTTCCAAAAACAGAGTTGGTGAGCATCCAATTCATCAGCCTCCCAATAGCACTGGCTGCTGCCCAGTTTTGGACGGAAAGCATGCAAATGAGGTAGGACAGTAGGCTTTACCCCGACCCTTGGGAAGAGATAACACAGACTGACCACCACTATAAAAGCTACAAGATAAAGTGATAAGCAATGAAAGTGCAAAAGATCTTATAGGAATTACAATCTGGAGCAAATTCTGTAGCATTTGGGATGCTTAGCAGAACAAATGGGTGACATTTAATCTGTGTCTATATTAGACAGTCTTAACTTCAAAAGAAATTAACTTTTAACTTAATGCCTCATTTAAGTAGTACACACACACAAAAAGTTTGGGACTGCTGTCATTTTTGTTTGAAACATTATTTTTGCTCCTGTTATGATTTGATGAAAACAAATGGCAACCTGACCATTAACATCTATTTTTTAATATGACTTTACTGAAAGAAAAATGTTTCCCAGGCTTGAAAATAATACACTTATAGCATGGAGAACTATATAAAACAACAGGCTCAAAAGAACTGGATTTGTATCTTTATTCCAGCACTTTCTATTTATATAATCATAGCCAATAATGATGCTAAAAGAAGGTACCATTTACTGGGAACTTACTATGGGCAGCAGTTGGCTCTGTAGCCTACATTTATCATCACAATAACTCTTATGACAACCCTATGAGTTAGATACTATAATTTCCTTTTTTTAAAATGAGGAAACTGAAATTCAAAAAGGTTAAACACATTTCCCAAGATCATTTAGCTTTTCAGACCTTAGATTTCTTACCTATGAAGTTTGGGGACTGGACTAAACCGCCCCCTAAAATTCAGCTCTAATACCTGATTTTCTCTGAGAGGCTCTTAGAAACGAAGGACTCTATCATTATTAACATTCCCTGCCATGTTCAGCACAATTTATATATTGCAATCGCCAATAGTTATTTGTTGAAAATGGCCTAGTTTCATTTTAAAAATAAACCCTGAAGTTCCACAATTTTTATTAAATCACCAAATAAAGTGAGTGATCACAGTCAAGGGCTTTAAATAAGCATGCACTTCAAAGTGGAATCTCTGAAATAAACAAAGTAAGATCCAAGATATAATCTTGACTTATTCAGGGTTACAGTGCTCATACACTTAAAGTGGGACTGACTTAGAAAAGAGTATTGGAGTGTTGTCTGTATCTAATTTTTTAGTATTGCTGTGGGTGTTCAGCAAACAGAATGAGTGGCTTTGTTAATATTTTTTTCTGAGTAGGTTTAGGGACTTTCATTAGGAAAGCTTTGGCCACGATTCATTTGTTGTCATTGTCATTCTCCATTCCACTTAAGTCCACTAGGACCCAACTAACTCAATATACTGGATTTTGTTTGGAAACACGGGGCACTGAACAATGACCTAAATGTAATACAAAATCCTTGAGGAATGAAAGATAGAGAGCCATTGAAAACCAAAAGCAGTGTCAACATTCTGTGAAAGGAGTGATAGAAGTATAAACCTGAAGGTATCTGGAAAACCAAAAGGTAGAGTTATAAAACCAAGAGGGAAAACAAAGTGTTTCCCAGAACTCGATGCCCGTATGATGGAAAGACTAAAAAAACTGAAAACTTCAAAAAGTGGTAAAAAAAAATGATAGATATATTGAAAAATAAGCTACAACAAAAACATGAATAATAGAGAACCTGTAATTTTGGGTGGTGCTATACTTTTAGTACCTCCCCCCAATCAGTGGGACCATGATACATTACTTATTATGTATTAAAAAAAAAAAGAAAAATTGAAACTGGCATCTGAATTAGATTCAGGACCTACTATACATTTTAAGAAAAAGTAAAGAAAACTATTTAATTACTACTCTTAAAAGTATTCTTTATGACATACTGCTTTTCCAGCTTTTAAAATTCTTCTACAAGAATGTAATTCCTAACATTTTATTCACCAGTACAATTTCTATAATCACTCTAATCCACATCTACCTTGGCTGAATAATAAAGAAAATAGTGTCACTCAATTTAAAAATACAGTAGTTCCCCTTTACCTGTGGGGGATACATTCCAAGACCCCTCACCCAGTGAACGCCTAAAACTGTGAATAGTGCAGAATCCTATCTATATTATGTTTTTTCCTATACATAAATACCTATGACACAGTTTAATTCATAAATTAGGTAAAGAAAGAGATAACAAAATTGATTAATAATAAAATCGAACAATAATAATTTACTGTAATAAAAGTTACGTGGATGTGGTTCTCTCTCGCAAAGTATCTTATTGTACTTACTTACCTTTCTTTTTGTGATGCAAGATTCATGTCTTGCCTGGGATGCAGTGGGATGTCTCAAGATTTCATCATTACTCAGAATGGTGTAGAGTTTAAAATTTATCAATTGTTCTTCTCTGAAATTTTCCATTTAATTTTTTTAGTCTGGGGTTGACCATGTGTAATTGAAACCACAGAAAACAAAGTGTGGCTAAAGGGGACTATTGTTTATTGAAAGCATATTGCTAGGTATCTTGTAAGCACTGAGAATAAAAAGTTTTACATTCCTGCTCTCAAGTAATTCAGTCTAATAGAAGATATAGATAATTATAAACAGTTAATTTCAACACAATTTAAAAAGTTGCTTTGATAGGTGAGACAGGGCGCTGTAATCAAGTTTGGTCCTAAGAGCGCTGAAACCCGCATTGCTCAAGGTAGAGACAATCTGCTCCTTTAAAGCTACCGGCAATTTTCTTAATCATCTTTGGAGAAGGTAAGCTGCCTTTTTGGAGGATACATGTGTGGATTTTTTGGGGGTGGGAGGATCTGGTGGGGAAGGAGAGCGGCTTACGTCATATCACTGGGACACTTAGTAAAACAAAGGACAGCCACGACCTTCTTCGGGGATGAAGGTATTAAGACCGTGAGTAATGAAACGACTCTGCTGCTGTCTAACAGCAGCTAACAGCTCATCTTTCCAGCTCTCCATCATGTGCTGGGCATGGTCCTACTTGTTTTACATGTATTAACTTCCATCACTCTATGAGGTAGGGACAAATCATAGTTCTATTTTTTTAAATGAGGAAACTGAGGCACAGAGAGCATGCAGCAAGTCGACAGTGGAGTCAGGATCCTAACTCATCGAATTAGCGGGGTCTAGGTGCCTGACCACTGCTCCCTGTTGCCCAACTCCCACCCTACTGCCTTCACAGTGAACAGAACACAGTGAACAGTGGCTTTTCTGCAGGTCAGTACAGTGGATCAATCATGTTCACTAACTACTTAACACCACCCCCATTAGGAGGTGGGGGCCTGTGAACCTTCCCTTTGAACCCGGGCAGGTTCTATGACCACTCTGACCAACAGAATATGGCACAAGTGGCATGTGCCAGTTTCCAGGTCTCAAGAGACCGGAAGCTTCCACCCCCCACACTCCTGGAACAGTCATTACTTCTTTTTTAAGTCAAAAGGCAAACATGTATCATAAAGAATACATTTAAGAGTAGTGAGCCCTAAGATATCATTAAGAGACCTGACCACCCTGATGAAGAGATCACATGGAGACAAGCTGCATTCTTATGAGACTCCAGGGAGAAAGGGAGGAACAGGTGAGTCCAAGGTAAGGAGGGAAGGCTTCTCAACCCCTCCAGACCATCCCTACCTTCTGCTGGATATCACTGAGTGATCCCAGTCAATGCAAAGTGGAGCAGGAGCTGATCATTGCCCAAAATGCTAAACTTCAAAATCACACATGTAAAAACAAAAAGTTATTTTAAATGATTGAGGTTTGGAGTTGCTACTCAGCAATAAACAGCCAGAACAGACACATTGACTTCGAAGTGGATGTAAGGTAGGACATGAGGGAAATATGGAACCCAAAGATAAACAGGACACTGAGATCCTTTTTTCTTTCCAGTCATATTGTATTTCACACACACACACACACACACACACAGATTTGAAGCAAGTTATGCCACACATTAGGATCTGCACAGGTGAGTGTTACAATAGCCTCTGCGATTTTGCCCATATGGCAATTTGCAATAAATGGGAGAAAGAAACATTCTTCCCACTGATAGGAGGTAAGACTCCCTGCAGTCAGTCAGCGATTTAAGAGAGAAAGACTGGGGGCTAGGAAGGCCACCAAAGAACACATGTCCTTGCATCCAAGTGCTTATTTTCATCTAAACTTTTATTTTCTGCAAGGGAGTCTTTCTTGTTATCCTTAAGTCTTCAGTAAAGTTTTACAAAATCTTAGAGCCAGGTTAGAGCAAAGGAAAAAGTGCAGCAGGACAGGGGAGAAATAAGTAAACTGTCACTCCCCACACTCTGTACAGCACGAAGGAAAGCCCTGGATCTCAGGTCAGACTGCCTGGGGTCAAATTCCAGGCCTACAGATTACTTGTTTTATCCCCTTGGACAAATTTACTTAACACTTCAGGACTCAGCTGCCCCATCTATACAATTTGACTTAGTACTGACTCCTTTGTGCCTTCTATTTCCAACATCAAGGGAGAATGGGGAGTCTCACAAACCATTCTCGCCCTTCTCCTCAACCCCAACAGCCTTACTACGGATAACTGCTTTGAGCACCAACTGGGTTTGAGGAGGATGGAGAGAAGAGTCTAAAAACCTGGAGAGAGACTCAAAAGGCCACCAGACAACCAGTATTTTAGGCATAGAGGGCGTCATGAGGTAGCACCCAGGGTAAGAGGACTGCAGTGTGTCTTTGGAGAACCAGGAGCAGATCAAAATGACACTACGTCTGATGTGTCAAGTAGGTGTGGGGAGTAGAGGTGGAGAGAAGGAGACGAGGTGGAGAGAAACAAGAGCCAGGCCACAAAAAGCCTAATTTCTCACACCCAATAATTTGGACTTCACTGTGATCACAAGAGGGGAGTAATTATAAAGTCTGAAATTATAGACATTTCATACTTATCACATATTAACTAACACTTAATCTCCATAAAACGAGGCAAGTAGGGATTGTACTGTTATCCCATCATGAATAAAAAACTGAGGTCTAGACGTGCAGCCACTAGGATTCAACAGGTTTTTAGTTTTCTCCAGCCCAAGTGCACTGAGGCAGAAAATAATGGGCTGATGGTAGAAGCCACTCAACACATACATATAGGTCAAGAGAGTAGTTACTTCTCAAGTCCTTTTTCTCACCACCCTGGAATTTCACAGCAGAGGAATAAACAAATATATTCAAGCTCATATACCTAGGTTTACCTCCCACACTACAGCAATGAAACCAAACAGAAGTGGGTGGTCAACCACACATGCAAGCTTTTCCAGATGATTCTTCTCAGCAAAATACTTCTCTCTTATGACCTTTGTTCAACCAGACAGTATTCCAATTGTCCATATAAAAAATAGCAAATGACTTTGATGGCTAAATCACACATCAGGGCTAAGGGTGGAAAAACCCACATTACATCTTGACAATAGGGTATCACAAACTGGCTTCATGATCAGCTTATCTTGCCTTTTGTTGGCAATGTGAATGAAACTCACATCCTCTCCTGAGCAGAGAGACTTCTAAATCCAAGTCTGCTTGATTTGCTCTCAATCTTTATGTTTCAATTTTGTCTACAATGCTTCATTCAAAACTACTAAGGAATAAAATACAGCCAGTCTCTCTACAATCATTAACCTTTAAAGTTTCTAATCTAGAGAGAGTTCATTCTCAAGACTCAGAATGCTTTACTAATTAGGAATATAGCAATTTTTCAATAATATAAGACCTGGGTTTTCAACAGCAGCCCTTTACTTTTCAGATATTAAGCCCACAAAAAACTAGAACCTTTGCTAACAGGAACAGCACAGGAGTGAACAGCCATATTCAGAAGCTCCCTCTTCTAAGGAAGAGAGAACAAACAAAAGACATCTACCTCTATTATTTGTTGGTGTTCAGAAATCCAGCAGATGAAAGGGAACAGAGGCTCAGACCATTCCAAACTGTCTTTATTCTACGACCTTTCACTCCTTACTCTCACCATAACAAAACAAAAAGGCAAAAAAGCAACATTACTCTTCTAGTCTGTGTCTGAAAATGAGTATTCTGTAACAATTACTTTCTTTTCACAAAAAGAAAAAAAAGATGTCATTATTTTCATAGCCCTGCCTCCCAGACTTCCCATTCTCTCCCACCAAACCTTCTCGCCACTGTCACTACTGATTTCTTTATTAAACCTTTAGGAAGTATCTAAGGACTTATTATATAGGACCCTCAGCTCCATCCTCACTGTTCCTGCCTGAAAACAGTCCAAACCTCTCTTTGATTTCTGTCTGTTCAATTCATTCTCCACTTGACTCATGAACACTGTCTTTCCAAAATGTAAGCCACATTATAAACCTTCCGACCTCAAAATTCTTCTTAGACAATTCTAAAATCCTTCAAGATACATGTTAAATTCGTTAATATGGTCCCCTCTCACCACCTATGGCTTAGCTATAATTCCAGCCCCGGGGTAAAGGGTGGGGTGATGCAATTCACAACCGGAGAGAACTCATTCTCCCACACAGAGCCAGCAGAGGTGGTCTAGAAGCAAGTCCCAGCAGTTCTTTGGTGTAGGTTTCAGCCTTTTATGTTCCAGGCCTTAAGAGAGAAAAAAGTCAGGCCCTTTAGCAGAACTGAGCAGCTCAGTCTAGAATTCTGGGGCGCACACATGGCCACATGAAGTGGGTAGTGTGGTTGCCTCTCTAGCATCAATACTTTCCTGCTGGGGAATATTTCTTCAATTCTCCAATTTCTCCTTTCTCCTTTTGGGAAACAACTTGGAAGTCTAAGCTGAATTGACTCAGGAGGCTCTGACTGGTCGAAACAGGAGAGGCCATGGCATCCCTCTTGCCACAGAGAATGGGTCAGTGACGGGTAGATAACCTAGTGTTAATCCAAATAGCCCAGAGCACTCCTCTGGCCCCTAGGACTGTTTCAGAGGCAGACACACAATCCAAGATGCTCCAATCACCATAAAGCTCTGGACTGTGAGGAATGTGGGAAGGCATTCTGTCTCTTCCCTTAGCTATGAAGAAAGAGGTAGGTAGCCTGGAACTGCTAGCAGCTACTTTGCCAGACAAAGGATAAATCCATATGTGGGTGGGGAGCAAGGCAGAATACTCAGAGAACCACAGAAAAAGGGAGCTTCATTCCTGAGGACATTGAGGACATCTGGGTTGTTTATTAGCCAATAAATTCCCTTATTGTTTAAACCCAGACCTACCACCTAAACCATCCTATGCCTTCTCTCTTTCCCCTATCCAACACAGTCCCTTATTCCTTGCAAATTCTTTCCTCTCTCCACCCCCCAACTCCACCTATTTGATCTAAGAGTCTCAGGAGAGACTGTTAGCATTTAATTCCTTCTTCAGAGCCAATGGGACCTAGACATGACTATATAGTTCTGACCCTGTAGACAGGGGGCAGGAAGCTCTTCTGGTGCAGTGATCTCAAGGTTAAATACCTTGGAGACAATTAAAACTTTTCTTCTCCATATCTCCAGCACAGCTATTATGTCAAAAATGTTTAGTCTTTTGTCAACTTGAATTGCACTCCCAAAGGTCCCCTCTGTTAACCTGACTTCAGTTCACAGCAAGACCTGGGAAAGCCAGAAAGAAAATGAGGGGCGGGGGAAGGAGAAAAATGCATCATGCAACAGTGCACAGCGAATTGCTCGTGGTACTCTGAAAAGAACAGCAGCTGATGAACAGTTCTCTGCCTTTCCCTATACCCCTTTCCTCCCTTCAGAATCCCCACACTGGGACCCAGGGCCTTATGGATGTTGGCCCATCTTTTAGGATTTAGCCAAAGGATGAGGTTATGAAGCTAAGAGTACAACTGAGCATTCTCTCCATCATGCTTCCCCTTATGATACAGACTTCTATCACAGCTCTTGTCATTCTTTTTTATACTTCCCTGTATTCAATTCTGACTCCTGTACCAGATCCAGATGATAATGCCACTTGAAAGAAAAGCTCTTGTCATATAGTAAAGGCTCCAACATTTTTTTGTAAGTTGAATCTCATCTATGAGCTAAAATATGGAAAGGATTAGCTTCAGACTTCTATAATGGAAGTCTCCAGTGAGTATTACAGACAGTGGGAGAAAGAAAGAGAGCTTTGAAGAAGGTAAGTTCTGAACCCTTATGAGAACATAAAAAAGAACTTTCTACACATGCCTGGGACACCTGAGTCTTGTGTTGAATCAACCAGATTCACCAAACCACCCAGCAGACCTCCTGCCAAACTCAAGCTAATTATTAGCCTTAATTAACTAATTCAATTAATTACTTCACCAATCTCAATGCTGCCTCATTTACATGTAACCTAACAAATCCCATCCACATCCCAAACTCCTCATACACCCTGACTTTTGTTTTTTCAAGAGGGTGCACTGCCAGCTGAAGCTCTCCATAAGCCAGCAAGAAACACATTCAGGTTTGATCTTTCTTAATTGATTCTGGGGTCTTATGAATTGTGACCCTTTTTTACAAATTATAGTCTTACTTATTGTGAAACCTAAAACCACACCCAGTCTATAATGAACATGGTAACTTTCAGGTAGGTGAAATAAACTCTCTCCCACCTACTTTTTTTACACCATTCCCGCATTTCCAAACCCCCACTAATCCCTGTGCAAGTATTTTGTTTTCTATTTTACCCATTCAGTAAGACAAAAAATAAATAAAATCCATTCCTTTCTTTTTCATTCAATAAAGCTCAAAGTCAATTGTTTAAAATGACAAGAATACTTGAAGACATCTTTAGATCAACAAGAAGTACATGGATCAAAGACACAAATCACCCAATAATTAACCACTTACTTGCCCAGGTGCCCAACAACATGAAGGAGAGACATTCTCAAAGTGTCTGAGATTTAAATGAGATTTACATTAGATTTAAATTTCAATGCAGAACTTCAAATACAACTTCAGTATAGATTTCTAGCAACGAATTAATATTTGCTAAAGGGAATTTTTTAATTTTGGTCTGTTATTTTAATTCTTGATTTTACTGCTGATTTTTAAAATTTATTCCTCTTTGTAATTTCACTGAAGCTATTTGTCTAGTACAGTATCATCTTTTAGTTTATTTTTTTAAAAAAATCAACACAGACCTTCAACTAGTCCAAAAAAGTGATTATGAAACTCAGCCTATGTGCTCTGGCACTGCCGTTTCACTTCAGCTAGGTGTGGCAGAGGGCTGAGGTCTGTTTTAGCTAACTGGTAGTACAGTGGTTTGATCCTAGAAATCTTCCTTTTTATCCTCTTTGCTGATGGTTAAGACAGCCTGAGAAGGCACAAGCATGGTGACCATCATGCAGGAACTACTCAGTAAACATTTTGTTCCAAGATAAAATTCATTGTAAGAAAAATAAACCTTGTAGTAGCTATTTGCCCCCAAATATCTAATTCTCTCCCCAGCTCTGGTGGCATTATTCTTGCTTGCTCTCTTATGATTGGTGGGGTGAACAGAAGAAGAGATGCCTCTTCTAGAGCATTTAATTACCCCTGTAAGATCCTCCAGAGCTTTCTTTTTCCCCACACTTGGAGACCAGCTAAGGTATCAGACTGGACTCCTGAATAATTATGCTGAACAGAACTTTCTAATAATCTATGATGAATATGAACATGAGCAAGAAGCAAACCTTTGCTATTTTAAACCACAAGGAGTACCAGGTTATTTCTTACTCCAGTAAAACATAGTCTGACTAATTCAAATGTAATATAATCCCTCCAAGAAACTGAAGTTGGGGTACTAAAAATACATCCTGATAAAGTGATTTCACCTAAAATAACCCTTTTGGATACTGACTATATCACACTAAGCACAGATGATATGTCACAAAATTCTTGGAATGAAGAAATTTCCAGATATGAGGAGATATGATACTGCTCAAAGGGTACAAACTTCCAGTTCTAAGATTAACAAATTTGGGGATCTAATACACAGCATGGTGATTACAGCTAATAATACCGTATCATGTACTTGAACTTTGCTAAGGGAGTAGATCACAAATATTCTCACCACAAAAAGGAAACGGTAACTATGTGCCCGGCTGGAGGCAGTAGCTAACACTGGGATGGTAATCACTTTGGAATTTATAAATGTATCAAATCAGCATGTTGTAGAACTTAAATTTACACAATGTTATGTGTCAATTATATTTCAATAAAGCTGGGGGGTAGAAATTTTAAGTTCAAATAGCACGAAAATGGCCTCTCATTTCACCTAATGTTAAAACCTCAACTGACAAACTGAACTCTAAAATTAGAGGCCAAAGTGAAGCGAAAATAGCTCCAACTCTTTACCATACACTTCCTGCTCCAGCCCCAGTAGGGCTGAGGGCTGCCGGCATAATTGAGGTTTGTCTGCTGACTGCTGTTTCCCCAGATACTGTCGCTAAATAATTACAACCAGGCCTCTTCCCCTCTCTCCTCAGTTTCCTTCTTAGCATGAGTCAACAAACTTTGTTTTAAGCTCTGTAAGGGGCATTAGTCTTTCTTTTGTTCTTGGCAGAGAGAGGACTATTTTCAGAAAATAACCTTACTATTTTCAGAGGGGGGTCATTAGCAGCCACAAAATGAGAAGAATGTGTGTCCCCCAGGGCTCGGATGCCCCGTTACTGAATCTGAGCTTTCTGACTCCAAACCACAGAAGCCGCACCATTCTGTATTAGGTCGGCTGCAGAAGCAATTCAAGATGATACATCCCCTCTCAAGCTACCTGGGCCTCAGTTCCTGGGGAACAGACAGGGCTTGGAGTTTGAGAGTTAAAAATAAAATCACATCAAAGTGGGGCATCATAAATCTTCCCCTCAGTAAATGGGTACACCACCACAAATTTCCCAGAGATCAGCTAAGCTCCTGTGACAGAAATGCCACACAGTGTCTCTCTGCGGGGGATAGTGTGGGCATTAAGTCGGCTCCTTCAGCTTGAAAAACTCAGTCTGTGCCACTGATACTGCATGCCTGGACATCACCAGGGTCTCAAAGAAGAAAGAGAAATATTCTGCAGATTTGTAAATGAGACTCTGGAAACCCTGCCTCCTCCCCTCCCCATCTCTCCTCCCCATCTTACAATTTAAACGCACTCCGGAACCAAACTCTCCCTTTCCAGAGTTTGCTAACAGTTTATCAAAGAACCATCCTGATCATTCCTAAATTTAGCTTGCCTTCTCCTACCATCCTGGCAAAGTGCAATTACAGTTTAAAGGGAATATTTATGTACATTAGTTAACGACATCATTGCAACTTACGGCTCACACATCAACACTTAATTAGTGTAAGCATAAGTGACATAATTGCTACAAGGCATGCATTTACTAGTAATGTGAGGTAATTTCATGCACTATGCACACTTTAAATATCTACTTTATACTTTGTCAGCTGAATTTTTTTAAATCAATAAGGGATATTTACATGGATCAGAAAGCAGTCTTCTTCCCCACTGCAGACAAATATACTGTTACGGTCTTTTGAAGCATATACTATCCTGCACGATTTTTAAAGCTAGAAAGGTTAAAAATGGGCTGTAGACCCTGCCCTCAGGAATAAAGAGAACCCCCTAATGTATGAAGTATCATCCACCTTAATTATATGTGTTGTCCTCTTTCATGTATAGCTATTTAAGAATCTGCATTTAAAGGTCTCTCCCAGCATTACAAATTCTAGTTTAGAAATATTTCTGTGAAATATAGTGGTTCTGGAAAATGGGGAGTTCCAAAGCCCCCTTCCAAAATTGCAAATACTTCTAAGAAATGACGAAGAGATGCCTTTCTAAAACGTACATTTATTCAAAGCAACTCCCTACAGAATTCTCCAGCGAGTTTTCCTATGCTTGACTGCCAAGTACAAACCCCAGCCTGAGACAGCATCAGCCCTTCCTGATGTGGCTCTTATCCACCTTCCAGCCTCGCAGGAATGTGCACAACAGTCACTGCAAGACTGGGCTTGTCCCTCTCCTATTGCTCCCACTATGCTCTCTTCCTGCCTGGGGTCGCCGTCTCCTCCTGGTGTCAGTCCGTCAACACATCCCTACTGCACGCTCCTCTCTCACCTCTCACAACATCAATCACACGACGTGGTGTTACTCACACATCTGTCTCCCACACTAGAGGTCAGACAAGACTCAAATGATGAATTGGATTTCGCTTAGCTGATCTCCAGGTGACTACGGTGAATACAGTTTCCTACAGAGGCAGAATAGTGCCGTGAATGAGAACCTGGGCTTTAGAGGAAACCAGTCCTCAATTCAAGGTGACTTCAGTGAAAATGCTTCTCTGTGCCTCCAGTTCCTCAGATGTAAAATGGTGAGTAGTGGCCTCAACACCAGCCTCACAAATTGGCTAACCCCAGTTGGATTCCTTGAGCTAGGTACATGGATTTTATCTCCCTGGCTGTTTCTCTGTTACCCAAGCCCACCTTTTCCCCTGAATCTCATCTACAGGCCTGCCCTACCTCACTCACACACCCAGCAGGTTCCCAGCATCCAGGCATCCCAGCACTGGTGAGCAATGAGGCCCTCTACCGCTCTGGAGCAAAGTTTTAACAGTGACATCCACAGCAATGCTGGAATTCTAAATTATCTTTTTCCTCCCCAAGAAGGCAATCAATATAGAAGATAGAAGTGACCTAGATTTAAACTCTAGCTCAGCTACTATGTAAGTTACTTAGCAACTATTTCAGTACCAACTGTAGGTCTACCTCAGAGATACTGTAGGTTGGGTTCCAAACCATCACAATAAAGTCAGATGAATTTTTTTGCTTTCCCAGTACAAGTAAAAACTATGTTTACACTATACTGTAGTCTATTTAGTCTATTAAGTATATAATAGCATTATGTGTTAAATGTACATATGCTAATTTAAAAAGACATTATCACTAACAAATGCTAACCATCATCTGAGCCTTCAGTAAGCCATAATATTTTTGCTGATGAAGGTCTTGCCTCTATGTTTATAGCTGCAGACTGATTAGGGTGGTGGCTGCTGAAGGTTGGGGTGGCTGTGGCAATTTCTTACAATAAAATAACGAAGTGTGATGCATCAATTGACTCTTCCTCTCAAGTGCAATTTCTCTGTAGCATGCCATGCTATTTGATAGCCTTTACCCATAGTAGAACTTCTTTCAAAACTGGAGTCAATCCTCTCAACCCTGTCACTGCTTTATCAACTAAGTTTATGGAAAATTCTAAATCCGTTGTTGTCATTTCAACAATCTTCACAGCATCTTCACCAGGAGTAGATCCCATCTCAAGAAACCACTTTCTTTGCTCATCTGCTAGAAGCAACTCCTCATCCACTAGTTTAACCATGAGATTGCAGCAATTCAGTCACATCTTCAGGCTCCACTTCTGATTCTAGTTCTCTTGAATTTCCCCTACATCTGCCATTCCTTCCTCCACTGAAGTCGTGAACCTTTTGTCAAAGTCATCCATGAGGGTTGGAATCAATTTTTCCCAAAATTCTACTAATGTTAATATTGGGACCTCTTCCCATGAATCACAAATATTCTTAATGGCATCTTGAATGGTGAATTCTTTCCAGAAGGTTTTCAACTGATTTTGCCCAGATTCAGAAGAATCACTCTCTATGGCAGCTACAGCCTTACAAAGTAAATTTCTTAAATAGTAAGACCTGAAAGTCGAAATGACTCTTTGACCCATGGGCTGCAGAATGGGTGTTGTGTTAGCAGGCATTGTACATCTCCATCAGAAAGCAATCTTTTTTTCTGAGCAGTAGGTTCTTAACAGTTGGGTTTAAAATATTCAGCTGTCAACAGTTGTGCTGTCATCCAGGCTTTGTTCTGTTTATAGAGCACAGCCAGGGTAAACAGAGCAAAATTCTTAGGGGCCCTAGGATTTGGAGAATGGTAGATTAACATTGGCTTCAACGTCAGGTCACCAGCACCTAACAAAAGAGTCACTCTGTCCTTTGAAGCTGGGCACTGACTTCTCCTCTCTAGCTATGAAAGTCCTAGATGGCATCTTCTTCCAGTAGAAGGCTCTTTTGTTTACATTGAAAATCTGTTGTTTCATGTAGCCACCTTCATAAATTATCTCAGCCAGGTCTCTGGATAACTTGCTGCAGCTTCTACATCAGCACTTGCTGCTTCACCTTGCCCTTTGATGTTATGGAGATGATTTCCTTCCTTAAACATCATGAAGCAACCTCTGCTGGCTTTAAATTTTTCTTCTGCAGCTTCCTTACCTCTCTCAGCCTTCATAGAACTGAAGAGAGTTAGGGTTTTGCTCTGGATTAGGCTTTGACTTAAGGGAATGTTGTGGCTGGTTTGATCTTCTCTCAAGACCACTCAGACTTTCTCTCATATCAGTAATAAGACTGTTTCGCTTTCTTATAATTCAAATATTCACTGTAGTAGCACATTAATTTCCTTCAGAAACTTTTCCTTTGTCTTTACAACTTGCTTAATTGTTTGTGCAAGAGGTCTAGCTTTCAGCCTATCTCAGCTTTAGACATGCCTTCCTCACTGAACATAATCACTTCCAGCTTTTGATTTAAAATGAGAGATGTGTGACTCCTTCTTTAACGTGAACACTCAGAGGCCATTATAGGGTTATTTATTGGCCTAATTTCAGTATCGTTGTGTCTCAGGGAATGGGGAGGCCCAAGGAAAGGGAGAGAGATGGGGGAACAGCCAGTCATTGGAACAGTCAGAACACACAACATTTATGGGTTAAGTTTGCTGTCATATGTGGATGCGGTTCATGGAGACCCCAAAGCAATTAAAACAGTGACATCAAAGACCACTGAACACAGATCACCATAACCAATATAATAATAATGAAAAGTGTGAAGTATTTCAAGAATTACCAAAATGTGACACACAGACACAAAGTGAGCATATGCTGTTGAGAAAATGGTGCCTACAGACTTGTTGGACACAGGATTGCCAACAAACCTTCAATTTGTTCAAAAAAAAAAAAAAAAAAAACAAAAAAACCACACCATCTGTGAAGCACAATGAAGTCAAACACAATGAAACCGTGTATGCCTGTTTATTCAGGATGCAATGATGAATGAAAACCCACCTTACGGCGTGTAAATGACTCCAGCTGAGTCTGGGGCAGGTCTTTAACCTCCCTGAAGCTGTTCCTTTAACATGGAGACAATAACCCCCTACTTACTGGGCTATGATGAGGATAAAAAGAGAAAGCATATATGGGAATATGTTATAAACTGTAAAGTGCTATGCAAATCAGGATTCTAAAATTCCTATCCCTTCTCAATTCTCTTCCAATTCTAAGTCCATCTTAACCTAGCAGGGAGCGTCACGTCGCTAAAGGCACCTTCCCCTACAGTCTCTGCCTCCGGAGCACATGGTACACCCTGTAAGTTCAGAATCTTCCAGCTTGACAGGCTAATGTGCTGTCGCCAACCCCTTGATATCAGTCTAATTCTGATGTGAGGCTACAGAAGTGACAAGGGAAGCTATTTGAGAGGTGCCTCAGGTCGTAAAACATTTTGAAAATTATTTTGCTGTCGAAGTCACAGAATAGATCTACATGAAGATTCTGTGGTTCTGAACCGAACAGGAGGCACCTTTCTACTCATGCTCAGGAGAGAGCCAGCACGATGGACGAGGCTGTCATCAGTCACGTTGCTCGATGTCAGAGAAGCCTGCCCTGAGCCCACTCAGCCAGGGTCCTGGGGGCTTGCTCAGCAACTCGGAGGAAGCTTTGCAACCCAGAGTGCCTAGAAGCATCCAGGAACAGGACGTAAAAAGCCTCTTGCCACCAAAAGACACTCCTTTTTAAGTGTCAGAAATGAATGTCTTTTTCCAACAGGAGAGATCCAGAAAGCATTGAGGGACGTTATCCATCTTGTACTTTCTCAGCGAAGGATTGAGAAAAGTTGGAAAGATGGGAACTGGAATTCTCTAGTCATGTATTCTTTTCTTGCTCTTTGTGCAGTGAGCCTAGATGCCCTCTTTAAATGATGACAGAAATAAATCCAATGACTATGAGAGGACACTGACCAAAAATAGAGAGCTTTTTCACCATAGCTTTGAATCTGGAGTTTTCAAATAGAGGAAGCCTGAATGTGCCACAGAGGGGTCTTACTTACCACTACTAGGTGGAAGGAATGTCAGGCGAAACCAAGGGTGGTGGGACCAGTCTGTGCTACAAACATCAGGCCTGTGAAGTTAACTACTTCACATTTATCTGTGTATTTTTACAGGGTAGGGGAATCCACACATAAAAAGGTAAAGCTCTACCCCCAAAGTACCAAAATGACTGAAAAGAAAAGGTAACTTCTAAACATTTTCTTCTTAACCTCACAAGCTAGGCTGTACCGTCCTTTAGGATTAGAGCCCTATGTCACCCATTTCCGTAGCCACTGTATCACCTAGTGCTCTCTGCAGGGAATATTGTCCATAGGTGCCTGTTCAGTGAATAAACGAGCAAATAAATATGAAAGATCTAAGAGAAAGAGGACGCAGATGAAGAGAAAGAGAAAGAAAGGAAAGGAAAAAAGACAAACTGCAAACAGAATTATTAGCACATAGCATTAACAAATAAAAATCAGAAAATATGGTAGTTTGTCCAGCTTAAGCTGCCTGGCTGAAACAGAGCAGCCAGGTGAGTCAAGGGGAGCAGAAAGTCACTGCGACATGTCCTTCTTCCTGTACTTTACCTCCCTTCCTCCCCCACTGTAGACCCTATCTGGACAAGAAGAAACGAGAAGAAAGGTACCTTTCGGGTAAAAATCCCTCTTGCATTTGTTTATTTCAATGCCCTGGTTCCCACGGCCCTCCATAGATCTATCATTCTAGAACATGGTGGCTGAGATTATTCGCCATCACTCAATCTATGCACAAAGGTCATTCAAACACGGAGCCACCATCATGTCAGTCGGCCCCACTAATGTTCTAGAAGGAGCCAAAGTGGTATATCAGCTTCAGCAGCTTCCAGACAAAGAATATTATTTTTAATGCACTGTGGCGAAGTGTCAATGGTGCTTTTGACCTTTATTATTTGTGATAATAACTAGCCAAAGACAACCACATGGTTCAGAGCTGCAAGAGCGTATTTCCACAAACCTCCATCAAGTAACCATTACTTATGATTCTCATCTTTTCCAATGAATATTTCAGAACATGGCAGAATCCTGGTGTCAGTAGGAGACACGCTCAGAGTGTCCTCCTGGATGGGGACTGTTATTTTTCTAGTTACACAAAAGAAAGAGCTTTTAACCCCCTTCTCAGGAGGCTGGACTATTTATGTCACAAACCTTCACTCAAAGGTTTTAATAGCGAAGAAATTGTTCCTCTATGTCTTCTCTCAAACACTTGACCCATTCGTGCCCTCTATTTGCCTCATGTATGGCAAATTATTTCTGTCCACCACCTTCAAAAGCTCTATCTCTAGGCCCTGGGGGAAAGCTGCACTTGAACAAGGATGGGTCTAGACCTGGTATAGACTAGAGACTCTTAAGGTTAGTTTGGATAAGCATAGATGAATTTCAAAATAGGGCCAGTACTACTTATATTAGTCATCTTTCCAGTTTGCTTACCATTGAGTTTCCAAAACTCCGATTTACAGTTCACAATAAAACATCTGTCATGTTATTTATAGACAAAATCAGACATCTATTTTATAATAATAACAGTATAGTAACAATAACAATAACAATACTTACTTTACCAGCAACTTGTGGCTGTCTTCTCGCTCTCCGATGATGAAAACAAATACAACAGAATTCAAACCACAAACTATTGTTAGAAGACAAAGGCTTGGGTCAATTGTATTTTATCTCCGAAGGATCTAGAGTTCTTAAAAACATGGGCTGGATGCTCTATGCCTTCAGTTCAGCTGTGCCATGCTTCAGTAAATGGTGAGCCCTCAGCAATCCTCGCTGACTACAAGTGCATGAAAAATATAAAGTTCCAGCTAGGCTTTGCAGAAAAACTGAGAAATAAAGCCAACTTACAAAAACGAGACCCATCGAATCACAGAGATCCTACCTCCAGATTGTGTCTCTCCTGCAGGCCTGGTTCAGACAGCATTATCTCTGGCCAGGGCAACCGCTCTAGCCTTCAAACAGCTTTCAGAAGGCTGGACCAAATAGTTTATCTACAAAACAAATAAGCAGACACAGGATTAGACTG